>NC_090937.1:1432810717-1433411243 GCF_040938575.1 Ambystoma mexicanum | reverse complement strand
CTATGTGACAGAATGGCCTACCCCTACTGCCCTGCTTGGGAATGTTCCTAATTGTCTTATGATTGATCCTGACCTAGACTTGTAAAGTGCAGATCACATCGCCAGGCAATTTTGATGTGCTCTAACCTGGAGGCACTCTACACTAACCTGTCCTGCTGTTTCACAGGAACGTATCTAGATGCTTTGAAAGAATATGTTCTGTGCACTAGAACAATGTTTGCCGTCATGTTAACTGCCCTTGCACCAGTGCAACGTTTCGATAATGCTGCTCATAGCACGTGATCCTCTTCAATGATCCGATGCCCCCGATGGCTTGGTACTAGAGCAACATTTATCAAACGAGGGCATTATTACGGGTGTACTCAGGGCATCTACTAGATGGTCATGAGCGTCTATGAATGTATCAGGCACTATTGTACCGAATGTAATTGAAATGAAGCAGCATTGTTTGCAATGCATGCTTTGGCATAGGGCAGTTGTGAAAAAAGAACCCTGACAAGAGAGATATACACAACAGTTTCAGGAGAGAAAGCTGCTCCATGTTTGCTTTTCTAGCTGCACACAGGCGTCTGATCAGCTCATTTTGGTCTGCGCTTTATTGCTTTCATATGTTGTGTGGTATGGCTTGCCCTGGAACTCCTTGCCTTTCCGCTGCTATTGGAGGGAATGTGGTGTAGCCTGATTGGGCTGGTAGGCGTCAGCGCTGCTTCTCGCTGGATTCTCTGGCACCGCGTCCTCTCCACATAAGTATAGCCTACTGTGCTAACCAACCACACATGCTTTCCATCAACTGCGTGCTTGATACGCCAGCGACTGTCTCCCAATTCATCCCACAGTCCTCCAACTTCTAGTGCCATGAACATCATCCCGCCCAGATAATATCCCTGGCATTGGCGGGAATCATACCCTCAAAGAGGTTGTTTTTGTGCCAACCCCCTGTAGATGTTTTTTGACCTCCTACCTACTATACAAGATGCATGGAAATCATGTGAGCACAGTTTGAACTAAAATAGAAATTTGCTCGCTGGATGTGACCTCAAAATGTGATCCATATGATAATGGTTTCACGATGAGGTGCGGTGGTATAGAGGACAGCTTGGCACAGGATCCGATATTCGTTGGCAGTGTTTAAGCTTATGGCAATGTAATACTTCTTTCAAGATCCCCAAACAAATCATACCTGGATTGGCCAATGTTGGACCTAATAACCACGCAATGCAAACAAGCACTGGCAACGCCAACATTTTTGGATGTTATGTAGGCATCGGATAGTCATTTCCCTGGCACTGCCATACTCATACTACCTGGCCATAAGATGGTAGTTAGTATAAAATGATGTAATTACCTGAGCATTTGATAGCAGTGCCAGGCAGATACATATGTAATGCCGGTACACAACAGACAGCTGGTGACTTTGTCAATGCTTGTTTTTAAGAGGAATACAATGCAAGGAAGACATTCATATAGTGGCTGAAGACGAAGACTCAATTGGTTAAGACTTTTTTTCCCTACAACTGTAGTGTGTTTACAGTAGTGTGTTACCAACTCACATGGTTAAGAAAAGTTCCTTACAGCAGTAGTGCATTTACAGTCATTAACTCTCCGAAGGCTGCTTAGATATAACACTTGCAGGCCAAAGTCTGATGTTACTGCTTGATAGAGCTAGCTCAAAGAAATCGCTGGAGGATGTTTTCTAGGTAGGGAGTGCCATGGAGTGGGTGGGAATGGCCATAGGGTTTAGCATAGACATGGACAGTCCATGGGTGGGTAAATAACAAAATGACAACTGCAGGCTCTGTGACCCTCCTCACATGTCATCTCCCCCCTAGATGTACAGAAATAGTTTTGGTTTACAGAAGGTTGCGTTCTAGCACCTTGAAACGTCTCATATGCTAGATGGAATTACCAATAATGATCTCAAATCCAAATAACTGGATGGACTCAAAGAATATGGAAAAGTGTTACTTTATTGTCAGCTCGAATAAAGCAGGGCAATCTGGCAAACAACAAACTGTAGTCCAGACACCCACACTTCAATGTTGATTACACAAAGGCTTTATACCTCAATGTATGTCATCTATGATGTCATCCTGTGTGGAAAACTGTAAAACCTATTGTAGGGAGGTATGGGCTAAGGGAAAATATGTGTGTATGTATAAATATTAGTTATATCAATGGATGCCCCTTATCTAATAGGCAAACCTTCAAGAAACTCTAAATATGTATGATCGAGATGATAGCAGAATAACAGCAGCGGGTTGGCCTGTGCGACACTGTATAGCATGTTGCTGCATAGACCCTCTGATTGGTTGGCAGTCTCTCCCAAACTTGGACTTTCGGGTCGTTAGCAGCATGTAAGCAAAATGACACTCAGGTGCAGAGAGCAACGTCAGACTACTACCCACTTGCCCAATCAGTCCATCATCTCTAATTGGTCATGCCCCAAGCCAAGACTTCTTCTTTAGAGTTGACCATGCAGCCTGTTCTCTGTGCTAGGACTTTCAAGGGAGTATAGGAACACCATTATCTTCGCCTGGAGCTTAATGAATAACACATGATTTTTACTTCTGAATCCTGTTTGAAGAGACCACGTTTTTGTCCATTTCGACCTTTTATTTACTGCTATTTGATTTAATTAAGCTGGGTGTCAGTACTCCTCTTAGCTCCTGGAGACGTGCTCACTCCACCTTGCATAGGCTTTTCGCATCTCTGATTGTCCCATACTTGGCACATGCAGTTGTTTTCTTCTTTGCTTAATCTAAGAGAAATATGTCTTACGTACATGGCCTATCCTTTTAACTCCCCATGTGCCTTGCAATTATTCCTTGATGTGAATCCAATGCAGCATCAGAATACCAGGAGACGAGAAAGGAACATGACAGGATCCCCGGTATGCACTTTTGAGAGCACCCTAGATCACAAGCAAGATGCCAATCTTCTGGTTAAGAAGGACCAACACAGGTGGAATATTTCGAACATGAGGGTGGGGCCTCCTGCATACAGTTCAAACAAACAGTTAAAGTAGACATGCTGAAATAGAACAAGTGGACAGCACACTAGCAAGTGCTAGTCTCAACCAGCCCTGATGAAAGTGGTGTCAGTGACTCTTTACCACTGAAACCGGTAGACTTTGCTCTGTACCCTGGCAAACACAAGTCAAGAACCAGGTGCTTGAAGCCAGGTTACAGATTGGTCCTCCTATGAATAAAGAGAGAGGACCACAATATTTTACGTTTTTCGCAGTGGGAATGGAGTTTAAGAAACTGTACCAACGCCCTTTTCCAGTGTCCAGGAGAAATTACCAAGCAATTTCGGTCCATTCTTTTTTCTTTATTTTTAAAAAGTATCCAGAGTAGGACACACACTATGGTTCTCTGGGAAAACCTCTTTTTGGCCAAGAATTTTCAAAAATCTGCATTCCATAGAAATCGAATAAAATTGGTTTATGTTTCACTTGGAAAGCTGTCAACACACATTGGAAAAAGGGCAAGAAAAACAAAAATGGTGAACTTTCAATTTACTTCAAATCCATTCACCTGAATCACAATGTGGGATTGTTCTTGATTCCAAGCCAATAGACTCCTTGTGTTCCTCACATGAAGCTGTTTTTAGATCGTTCTATGACTCTGCAGCCCTGGTCTGTCTCTGAGGTAGCTAATTGGCTTCAACATCAGTCTGACGTCCATCTTTTTCTCATGGCCACCTTAGCTATGTTATTTTTTCTTCTGCAGAAAGCTTCGATATGTATCAGCTACCTTGTGTTTCTGTGTATGTACATTAACTTCATCTCTTCTCACTTATTCCTTTGGTGCACATAATTTCTCTGTATTCGATTATATATTTCTCTTGTTGCTTCAGTTGCATCTTCATTCTTCAAGTATTTGCATATCGTTTCATTGTGTCTTTGTGTCTTTCTATCATGACGTCACTCTGCCCTTCTCCGATTTCACTTATAGCTCTTCGATGTCTAATGGTGTGTGCAGACATCCGTCCACTCTTTCAGTGTGGGGGCACATTTGATACAGTTGGCTGAGTACATATCATCTCTAATACGCTCAATGCAGTACTGGGACAATACCTGGTGTCCCACATAGGGCTCTTCTCCTACTGTTCCAATATGATGGCGGTGAGGAGGAGGGAGCTATGGATGATGTACCCACCTGCTCCTCTACATTCCCCCCTCTGGTGAAGTCCTCAACTACCTCCTATTCAATCTTCTTCATCTTCTCTTCATACTTTGGTTTCTTCAGAATCCATACATTTTGTCACCACCCAGGTCACCTGCATTCTTTATATGCTCATGCACACACCAGGACATGTACAGAATACCCAACATCCAATATAGTTCTTATTATTCGTTGAGTAGTGAACTGCATTCCTGGGTGTGCCAGAGAACTCTTATGTATGTTCTCACGGATGGTGTCTTCAGTCTGTGGTGTATGGTCCACATTCACATCGATCATGATCTTGATTCCAACAGCTTTCATTGACTTTTTCTTTCTCTGGCATTCATTTTTGGAAACTCACTAATGCAGGAACATGTATGACCATCATAGAACATATTCCTCCCCAATTATTGAGCAACTGCAAATAAGCTCTGGATTCACAGGCCCACTATCGATACATAAGCATGGCATTTCCTCGCTTCATTCCTGGAACTTCAAGTATCTGCTTACATCCTGTATTTTCTCCCACTAGAACTAGGCCTTTGTTCCTGAAGCATGTTGTCGCATTATTTATTGGTATTATGGACACTGGTCCTGCCTTATCATCAACCCAGTAGCTTAGAATACTTGGCCCATGACTTTAGGCATATATAATTTACTTTTTGCACTCTGCTGACTGGTTCCTTCTGCAATAGGTGTGCAGTGCAAGATAATCTGTCTTCTTCCCCCGCTGTACTGGCGGCAGCTCGTTCATATACCAATATATGAGGTCTCTCCCAGCATCCTCATACTCCTGATGTTTCCAGTGTGTCTGAAGGATCCAATCCCGTCATTTGAACAACCTTTATTTGTTCTCCAGTCAGGGATGCATATATAAGCATTTTGTTTATCCAGCCTATCTCTTTGTCCATCTTTTTTGTTTTCACATAAGCATCTTCATATGGAAACTTCTCCTTTATCGCCATTGTAGAGTCAGCTATCTTCCTTCAAACTGTCCTCTAGTTGTGCATGCAGCTAGATGGCTGAGGCACTTCACATCGTGTGCAGATTTTTCTCTCACAATGAGAGAAGATATGTAGCAGCTTTCATCTGATGTACTCTCTCCCACTTCCTTCATGTGTTGGTACCACATGTTATTCTTGAAATGGTCCGAATTATCAAGATATGTATTTATATTTTAATTAATTTCACCAGCATCCCTTTTAAGTCGAACAATTTGGTTAATAAAATCAGGAAAGATAGTACTTGTGCTTTCATTTGGGAATTTAAGAAATGTTTCATTGTCAACCCCTGTATCTTTATTTTTAATCATTATGTGTCTAAATGCCATAATAATAGGGAAGAAAAGACAAACCGTAATGCAAAATGAAATCACAATTCCAATTCCGGAAAAGCTCATCAATTTTCCTGATGGTATTGATTCTCTTATATTTTGGAACCTTCCCATGTTGTTTTAATATGTAATTTTGTTATTTTTTGTAAATCACATTTTTATATAATAAAATGCAGAATAAAAGCGATAATTATTCTAAAAATAATATGACTATTTTTAGGATTGCCAAGAAATGTCCCAATGTCATTTTATCAAAGATGGGTAAGACTGCAATGTATGGGTAAAAACAGCATACAAGAATGTGTAAAATGTTATTATGATTGACAGCATAGAAGATGCAGTGTGCTCTTTTACTTTGGATCCGGTACGACAATGCATTGGACCACATCACATGTCCACCGGTAACCTGCGGGTGCTACCGGCGGTTTGCCGCCAGACTGCAGCACTGTTTCGGCTGCCTGATAGCCCAGTGTCCCAGGGGCCCGGGTTATCAGGTGGCAGAAAATGTTAGTCCCCATTCCCATGGATCCCCATAGGACTCCATGGAAGTGGGGACACAGGAGCACCGGCACTGTTGCTAACTGTGCTGGTGCTTCTTTGAGAACTCTGCTTTATGGGGCTGTTGTGCCCAGCGGTCAGACCTGACGTTGATACTGGCACCCTTATTTACACACAGACAGACTCGTAATGAGGCCCATTGTATCTTGTTCCTATCTAAAATAGTTCCAGGATAGCTGCAAGTCCATTCATTCCTTATTAGATTTGAGAAATGTCGATGTTATTCCAAAGGGTTTTTATTCTCCATAGATTCTTTATCTTTGCTCTTGGTAATTGATCTGGTCTGCATGCGCAGAACGTCTCCTCTTGCTTCACTGTCAGCAGATGCAGAAAGGGTCAATGTCTATCCTTTATATGATTTGATGCTGTGCAGGTGCATCCAGGCTTGTCTTCCTTGTAGCTTGACAGCTGTGGGAGTAACTTCTTCCACTTCCTAAGGTCCCTCGAAACTCGGTTTATTCCAAGTGCAAACACATTTTCGTACTAGCACCTGGTCCCCTGAATATAAACTAGGTTGCTTCAATAGATTGTTATGATCAATTGCTTTGCTGTCTTCTTCAATCCTCTTTGACCTCTCCCTCCGGTTCTTGATTGAGAAATAAGAGACACTAGCAGTTGCCAAATAATCATGCATCTCATCACCTAATGTCTTTGCTACACTGTGGGCATCAGTTTCTAACCTAGTCGGATGAGCAAGAAGTATTTTCATTCAGCGCCCAATCACCAACTCATGAGGAGTTAGGTGGTGATCTGAGACATGTCTGATTTCGCAGTACATATGATGCAAGGGGTAGACAATGTAACCACCACCCCTACTTTTTAGTAATTTAGATTTTTGCTATTCTCTCTATAAGGAGTCTGTCTAAATGTTCACAAATCCCATTCGCCTGTCAAATAGTTCCTTTATAAAATGCAATCTATTGTCAGACTGTAGGACTTCGCACACACCCCATCTTGGAAACACCTCACGCACGAGTAACTTGGCAGCACATGTGGCATTGTGGTGCGTACATGGACATGCCTCAAACCATCAGCATGTACCTATAGCCATTGCATGTCTGCAACATATCCACATAATCTGTAGATGATGAAACGGTCCAGTGGTTCCAGTGATTGCTCCTCTCATTGTTCGCAAAGTGTGCCATACTGAACATTTCTGGCACACAATGCTGTTTACAATAAACTGTGCCACATGTTCTAATTCTTTTGGTGAAAACCAATTTTCTGTAATCATAGCAGCAAGACTCTCTCGAGTTGTATGCGTGGGGTAGTAAAGCTGCTCCAGCTCTATCCTCAATAATGCTAGAGGCATAACTGGCTTTCCAGTGCTATCCTGCCTCCATATTGCTGCTTTCTCCCTAAATCTCCATAAAGCTTGCTCTTCTTATGGGGCTCAACCTTGTAATTCAATTAACTGAACAATAGACAACATATTAAAACCCTCAGTTACTATCATACACCGTCCTGATATCTGTTTAACAGTTTTTACTTCCAAATCAGAAGTATTTGGGATATATGTTGCCTTTTTGGCTTCTAAATCTGTGGCTTCGTTACTGCGAGAAATCATATCTGTTCTTTTAGTGTGGGCTGCGCATTTCATGACTATGATAGCCAATGAAAGTCTTAGCGCCTCAATAAGCGTATCCAATAGGGACGCATGATGCACTGGTGTGACGTCTGTGTGGAGGAAGCCCCTCCTATTCCAGCATGGCAAATCTGCGTGTACAGTTGACGTCACAGAGGTGTACTCAGCTTGTGCTGAACAATGTGAAGGCAATCTCGCTCTTGTCACTACTTCAAATTCACCCTCATGTTTCAGCTTTACTACTGCTGATCCAGTATGCCTTTTGCCAATCATTTGGTTAATTTTTGAAGAACCATCAATAAATAGAATTCCACCATCCCCAAGAGCATTTTCTCTAACACGGGAAATGTCATTATAAAACTCAGTATACATAGTGCCATCATGTACACAGTCATCCTTTCCTACTGTTTCTGCTATAAATGTTGCCGGGTTCACTGTTCTGAATCTAACAATTTTGAACACAGGATTCGAAATAATTACCTCGTATCCTGTGCACTTTTGGGCTTCTCTAGAATAGCAAATAATGTGCGCTCGAGAAATAATGTCACTGAAAACCCCATTGTAATACTTGAAGCATTTTCAATAGCAAATGCAGCAGCTAAAGCGTCTTCGCAAGGGTAATGCTGTTTCATTACTGGATCTAAAATACCACTATACTAAGCCAATGGTTTGTGTCCATGACCTAATGTCATTTTCGGTGTGAGGACTGCTGTCACAAATTCTCCATTTGAATGGGAAAATTGGTACAATTATTCATGATAGTCTGTAATGCCTAGCACAGGGGCTGTACTAATTGCTTTTTTTAATTCTTCAAATCCTTCAGTCATTTCATCTGTCCATGTTAGCTTACTTTTGTCTACCTTTAAGTCTTTGTAAAAGTGGTTGAATATATGTGCTGCAGTCAAAAACCCAGACTCTGTAGTAGTTACATGCGCCTAAACATGGTTGCATTTCCCTCACTGTTTTAGGTTCTGAAGTCTTTATAACTTCTTCTGTTCTTTCAGGTGTCACTTTTAACCCTTCTTCAGATATTAACTGTCCTATATACAGGACATCTTCCTGAAAATATTGTCATTTTTCTTTGTCTTATTTGTATCCTTTCTATGCTAATATGGTCATGACTCCAACCGAGTCTTCTCTGCATCTTTCTCCTGTCTCACTGCATACTAATATGTCATCTACGTACTGAATTATTGCACTCTCAGGCTGTACATCACCTATGTCCAACTGGAGGACCCTGTTAAAGATACCCCTGGGGCAAATTAGTATGTTTCAGGTGCGTATTTCTATAAGAAAATGAAGTCAAATCTTGTGAGTCCTCATGAAGTGAAAATGAGAAAACATGTTTTTTTTTAAATTCTGTAACTGTAAAATATTTGGCCTTAGATATGATGTTACATAATATTTGTATCCGGATTTTGAGCTAAAGGAGACTCTGCTTCAACAATATTGTTTAGGGGGCGGGGATCCAGAATAAATCTCCACAACCCCCCCAGTTGATTTCTTCACTGGGTACACAGCCGTGTTACATGGGGACCCAGATGGTACCAATATTCCCTGCTTCATTTATGCTGAAATAGTCTCAAATGTACCTTCATCCGCTTCTCTGGATATTGGATATTGCTTTGCTCATGGCAAGATTGTTCTTGGTTTAAGCTTGATTTTAACTGCTCCTACTCCTTTCAATAGACCAACGTCATATGTACTGGTAGTGCATAGAATATTTGGCACTTTTTCTAAATCTCCCTGAAAAAATGACAGTTTGTTTTTCACCATTGCCATTCTCTGCAGTATTTCTCTATTCTTCATTTTAATCCAATAAGTGAGACTAATGAAAAATACTAATTCATCATCTGAGTAATCATCCCTGAAAAGCTCCTTGTCTGTCAGGTCTGTCAACCTTCATCCTTCACTGAGGGCTATCACTGCTCTCCATCCTATTCCATCAGCAGCCGTCCCATGGATAACTGCCCTATCAGCAAGTGTTTGAAAGAAGGTACCCTACCGAATGTATCTTCGACATGATGATAACCTGCAGGAGGAAAAACCTGAAGGAGTGTGAAAAGAAGCAGACCAATGAATTAATGACCTCATAAGAAGTGTGCACGAAATCTCAAGATACTGGCTAAAGATGATGCATGGATCCTGAAGAAACTAATGGCGAAGTAAAGAATCAAGTGAGTTGCGTAATATAGAATAGGAAGATTACATGTGCACAAAGTGCTGGAGAAAAACAACCGTTCAATAAATGTACATTTGCTGAAACGCAAGATAGATTAAGTCATCATAGAAGCTGGCTATGAGTAGTCAATAGGAAGCAGGCGAAGCTGCCATTGTATAGAAACTGGTCATTGGTATCATGAATTTAGCAGGCCAGAACACATGAAGCTGGAATAGACAACTGTGTTGCGGCAAGAATAATAGGCGTGTGAAGCTAAAGGGCAAGGCTGTTTGGCTTGGAGTCAAGATTCAAGAAGCAAGATCAGCTATCTGTTCTGAAGAAGAACGAGTATGCAGAGGATGAACATTCTCACACATTAAGTTGTAAGATAGAACACAAAGGACGCCAAACTTTCATTCATTTAGAACATTTAAAAACTACAAAATGGATCAAATCGTGGCCTCCTGTCACGTGAGCCAAGGATGGAAATAGAGCTAGAACTTGAAGTCTCAGACATGATAGCGAGTGCCCTCACACTTGTGCATTCCCAAAGACACGGATACTCTGCAAGGCCAAGTACAAAGACAATTTCATGGCAGAAGGCATAGGCGATGAGAGATGTTGGACTATTTGGGTGGTGAGGTAGCTTCATGTCCTACCACCCTGCACCTGCACCTGGGTCTTGGCTCACGTGCTGCTAAATTAACCAAATGTTGCAGACATGGCACAAACGTTTAGTCCATATAACAAAGGACCTTATAGTTTGAAGGCCAATGAGAAACTGTCTATCTAATGTTTCTGAAATGACGTGTTTTTTTTAGAGGTAGGCATAAGTTGTCCACATGATAATGGATAACCAATAACAATCCTAGCCCCTATAGAAAACTATATTTAGATGTCTCCCTTAACCAATCCCAACCCCTGGTAGGTTTTTTCACTATTGCCACATAGTATGATGCCACTTTGTCATATTTTTGATATAAAACATATTTTATGTAGAGATCATTGAGAGACTGAGCGTACGTCCCTTGATGTTCGTTGTAACCTCCCTGTTTTAGATAATTGTTAATAAAACAGTACTTTGCCATCTACCTGAGTTGGTTCCATTATTTGGACTCAGATTTATTCTGGTGTGATCCCATCCATTACATATGCACGTTACTAAAGGGCCATATCCTCACTGTGCTGGGTGTATCTCTTGTGTTGCCACACCTTCACCACTCTTCAATACCGCTCCCTCGATGGCTAATTTTGACAATCTTTGATGAACTAACTTAGCTTTCTCCTGCTTTCTACTCTCAGCTTCCTTCTTATTCTTCTCCTGTAACAATCAACAATGACGTACGATAGTCTGCTGTATTTTTGGCAATGGCTTCTCTTCCATCCCTAAATGTTTCTTTATATGTTGTTGCACTGGCTCGGGCAGTCCCTGACATAAAATGAGGTAAAATAATGCCAACGTTTTATGTCACAGTTCTCTCATCTTGAGATGCCATAGCTCTTTAATATCTTGAATAAATGCAACAGGATCTTCATCCTCACCAATTTTCCTAGCCATGATTCCATTGTATGATGTATGATGTATAGAGATATTTTAAGTGCCCGCCATACATCTGCTCTGCAATTGTTAAATGGCATTCCACTGTGTTTCATATTTTGTGCCGTCACAACCACATACCGTGGTTTTTCCCAAATGTCATCAGCCCTCTCCCCTAGAGTGGCTGCCAGCAGGTATTTTATGTCACCTATTGCTAGCGTCATTCCGTATGTCATTCTCTCCAACTCATAAATACATTTTACCACATGGTCAAACTAGGTAATTTACATTTACTGTGGTTGTCCTCCCCCTTTCTCTAATAATAGGAATTGTGTAAATCCTTATCTGTAATCATACACACCTACACTTCTTGTTTTCCAGGTGGAGCTAGTCTCACCCATCTGCCTCAGTCCTGACCATGACTTTCATCTGCTCACATAAGGCGGGGATATATCCCCTGTACTGCACAATCATACTTGTGGTTGCTCGGTGTATGGTGTCGGGTCTGGTGTTTTTTATTTAGGGGCCTCTGAGTCTGACCATTTTATCCATTTTAAGACACTGGAGTCTTTTGAAAAACTGCACGTGCCCACTCTGCACACCTTGACGTTGTCTTCCCTTTTTTCGTCAGACCTTATTCCACAGCTTGTATGGCTCTCGTCCCTTTCCACATCATCAAGATCTAGTCTACTTAAAGATAGTGTTCTATGTTCGTCTGTTAATACGTCATCTGATCTTCTTCCTGTTTTCCTCGATAGAGATTCATCAACATTCTCTTTGGTTTTATACCCATCTTTATCCCTTATTTTCATATATAAATCCCAAATCCTTTTCCCTATGTGTTCCCTATGTGTTCTTTTTCATGCTCATGATATGATATGATATGATTGGGTATTAAGCGCGTTATAAATAACCTGAGGTTTTTAAGCGTGGACACGGGGATCGAACCTGTCTCGCTCCGTGTCGTCTTGCTTTCAAGGGGAGCACGTTGCCCCCGAGATATCCTCCCGAGATCAGCCCATGTTTGTATTCTCTGAATCCCTTGCAGCTCCCTGCAGGACTATTGTGACCCTCTCTCTTCTTCCAATCATTCTGGTTCTTCAATCAGCAAATGAAATACAATGACAACCTTTTCTTCCACCAACACAGACATAACAAAGGACTGTAACATAACACCAACACAGACATAACAAAGGACACGAAGGCTGGAAACACAAAGGCTCCTTCCTGTCCTGAGCCTGATCTTCAGAATCGTGCCTCTTTCACAGGAGCAGGAGCTCCTTACACTGCAGGAGCAGTGTCCACGGCCCCTGCATCTACCAACGACCACTAAGGTAGGCCCCTGGGCTTATTACCTCGAATCTCCGGCAAAAAGAAATCGCTTTTATTTATTTGCTTTTTTCGGCGGAATGCGCCATAATTGCAGTATTGTAAACTGCCTTGCCCAATAATTGCTCGCAAAGCCTCATATTTGCTGGGACCACTCTCAGCACCTGAACGTGCGTGCATTCTCCATTAATAATCACGAGGAAACCAGCCATTTCGAAGATGGCCGCCCGAGAAATCCAAGCTGCACCTCCTTCCTCCTTGCGTGCAGCCAACTCCTGATTGGCTATCCAGTGCCTTTTCTGCACCAACTACGAGCCGGCAGGCTCCGAGCCGGCCTCCAACACGAAGGCTGGAAACACAAAGGCTCCTTCCTGTCCTGAGCCTGTCCAGTGCCGACAGTGCCAAGGGCCAGAACTTCTGCTGGTTTGGCCACAACTACCCTGATCCCTCCTGCCACCCAACTGGCCTGCGGTAAGAAACTCAGAACTACTCCCCTCCTCTGGGTATTGCCCAATGCTCTTTGTCTGTTCACAGTGCCTATTATCTTGACTAACCCAGCATTCTTTATCTTTCTGCTGCACCATTTGACCCTATCAACACCCTTGGATTTTCCACCACCCGCTGGGTGCCTGCCCCCCACCACCTGCGGGAGTCATTCGGCACAATCACCCATTACGTGCTCGCTGCCATAGTGACTGGCCCTGCCACCGAAGTGACAACGGCATCTCACTCACTGCTAACTTACCTATTAAATGAACCTTACTTTGCACTGTATCGATGTCTACATACTGTACCCTAATCCTGCTATACATGGATCTTTATAATCAAGCAGTACTGTCTGGGAAAATGCTATTAAGCCTTCTTTTGGATTGTTGAATTTAGGTGGCCTAGTGCCCTGATGCACCTGTTTGAAAAATGCCAGTTGATTTGTGTCGTGCCTCTGGTCGCCCTCAGACCACACTTGACTAATTTGTGTTGTGCCTTATGGTCGCCTGCAGACCACATTTGATTATTGTGTTGTGCCTTATGGTCGCCTGCAGACCACATTTGATTATTGTGTTGTGCCTTATGGTCGCCTGCAGACCACATTTGACTATTGTGTTGTGCCTTATGGTCGCCTGCAGACCACATCTGAATAATTCGTGTTATGCCTTTGGTCGCCCACAGACCACATTTGATTGATTTGTGCTGTGCCTTATGGTCGCCTGCAGACCACATTTGATTATTGTGTTGTGACCCATGATCTCCTACAATCCACATTTTATTGTTGCGTTGTCGCCCACAGACCTCACTTTGACTAATTTGTGTTGTGCCCTATGATCGCCTACAGACCACTTTTGATTGATCCGAGTTGTGCCTTATGGTCGCCTACAGACTATACTTGACTAATTCCTGTTGTGCCTTATGATCGCTTACAGACCACATTTGTTTATTGTGTTGTGCCCTATGGTCTCCTACAGACCACATTTGATTGATTTGTGTTGTGCCCTATGGTCGCTTATAGACCACACTTACAATCCCTGCCTACTAGCTACACTACTCAGATAATGTATTGGTGCCTAACTACCCTCTTCCACCTACTGTATATCCACACTAGACACTGGTTTACTCAACCCAACACACATTCTAATCAAGACATATACACTAGCGCACATATGGCAACTACCACCCTCACCTCGTGGCCTAGCACCATGACACCGGCAAACCCGTACTTGGATGATCCAGCACTCTGGATACGTCACTTTGCTACTAGACCAACACCTAACCAACCTTGTACCACTGCTATCAGAAACACCAGATTAAATTCTAGAACTTGCCCACCTACTTCTCCATACTACCACCACCCTAGCATCCTAACTAGAAATTCTAGATTAAGAGACCGTTGTACAAAACACTCCCATATTGACCACAACCCTGCCAACTCGGCCATCGACCCAGACAAGCTAGCCGATACCCTCCTGCATGACCTACCTATACCACCAGAAAAATGTCCCCAAAAAGATAAATTTATTAAAGCAGCCTTGGTGAATGCTAGGTCTCTTCCTGCCCATGCTCTCGACATCGCTGATTTTATAACTTACGAAAAACTTGATCTCCTTGCAGTCAGGGAAACCTGGCTTAATGCTGCCTCCGGCCCATCTCTGGCCCTTGCCATACCTAATGATTATGCTATCATTAGATGCGACAGAAACACTTCTCAAACGAAGGGAGGTGGACTCGCCCTCATATTCAGAAATACCTTCGACATTAGAGTCATCCAGGACGCTCAAATCCCCTCCGCTGAATCCTTGTCCATCAAGCTACCTATATCACCTAACCACACGGCTACTATGCACCTTATTTACCGACCACCAGGTCCCATCTCTTCTTTCATAGAGGATATTGCAACCCTCATAACCACAGATACCAAACCTAATTCTCAAACCATCTTACTTGGGGATTTTAATCTCGGTTTTAACGACCCCAAGAACACTAACGCCCATGACTTAGCCAACACCTTATCTGACTTGGGTCACACGCACATAATTCACGAGCCCACTCATATCAAAGGTAGAACACTGGACTGGCTCACTCACCTGAATTGCTCTATTGACCTCCTAGCTAATGACCCTTGCATGTGGTCTGATCATCACAAAATAACCTTTTCGATCAAAGCCAACTCACCACACCTGGCGCCTATCATCGCCCCAGCCACCAGCACGAGAAATAAGAAAGACATTACTCCCGACAATCTCCTACCTTTATTACTCCCCATCTTGAACAATACTGACCCTGATGCTGACCCCACAGTCTTAGTGGATATCTACAACCAGGCTATACTCAAAGCATTGAACACCATTACCCCTCTAAAATTGCGGAAACCCAAACCACAGCGTCACCTTAACACTTGGTTCACTCCGCAGTTAAGAGAATTACGCAAAACCAAGAGAACCGCTGAGGCACTTTGGAAAAAACATCCCACAGTATCTAACAAGACTGAGCTAATCCTAGCCTCCACCAGTTACAAAGAAGCTATCCTTCTTGCTAAAAAAGACACCTATAACAAAAGGATTAGACTTGCGGAATCCAACACAAAAGAACTTTTTAAGATTCTAAAAGAATTAGAATCCCCCATTGCCCCTATAGACAAATGTGTTACTGACGCTCTATGGTGTAGTAATATTCAGAAGGCCTTATTAGATAAAATAGCTCGCCTACAATCTAAAATCAATGCAAAAAAATCCCTACTACTAGCCGACCCGGACTACAAACAATTACCTAACAAATCACCTACCTTTAAGTCAACCTGTAAACCTTTCAGCTTCTCACCCCTTTCAACGTGGGAAGTAGAAAACATCATCAGGAAACTCAAACCTTCAAATTGCCAAGGTGATGCCTGCCCTGCACTGACCATCAAAGCCATTGCGCACGAACTAGCACCATTCATCACCAACCTCATCAATGCATCCTTTAAATCTGGAATAGTTCCTGATAACCTAAAAGACGCATGGGTCATACCACTCCTCAAAAAACCTACACTTGACCCAGCCAACCCATCTAACTATAGGCCGATAACGACTGTACCCTTCTTCGTAAAAATACTGGACAGAGCAGCCTACTTACAAATACAGGCCTACTTAGAATCAAACAATCTCTTAGGACTTAGGCAATCAGGTTTCCGACCTAGACACGGTATGGAAACGGCTTTAATAGACCTCACGACTCAGATCCAAATCCTAAAAGACAATGGCAAAGTAGCACTCCTTTTACTGCTTGACCTGTCAGCAGCTTTCGACTTGGTCAATCACCAAACACTCTGTCACCACTTGAAAACTGCAGCACACTTCTCAGACACAGCCACAGCTTGGATCAGTTCCTTCTTGGCGAACAGAACCATGAGGGTCTTCTCTCCCACTGACTTTGCTGAACCCTCGCCAGTACCCTGTGGAGTCCCGCAAGGCTCCTGTGTGTCCCCGACACTTTATAATATATTCACAAAGCCCCTCTTTGATATCCTTGACTATCTGGGTGTCACATATACCAACTACGCGGATGACACCCAGATACTCATTCCTATCTCGGGCAACTATGAAACAGACAGCAAAACCCTTAATGATATATACTCAGTAATACAAGCATGGATGGCACAACACGGTCTCTGCCTCAATGACGAAAAAACTGAGCTGATCATCCTTGGCACCCACGCCAAACTCAAAAATCTTAATCATGCATTCAAATCCTTCACCATAGATGGCAATCTCATCCCCGTGTCAAATAATACCAAAACCCTTGGTATCCACATAGATGCTACCTTATCCTTCTCCAAACAAACTAATGCAGTAGCATCATCAGCCGCTTACACCTGTAAGCTGATCACTGCATGCAGGCCGTTTATCTCCCCACCTAATTGCATTACTCTTGCTAGAGCATTAGTCCTATCCAAAATAGACTATTGTAATGCCCTTTACTTAGGCACTAGCCACAAAAACATCAACAAACTTCAAGTAATTCAAAATAATGCCATCAGGGCCGCCCTCAACATTCCCAAAAAGGCGCACATCTCTGAGACTAGACGCAAACTACGCTGGCTCCCAGTCGAGCATAGAATATCCCTCAAAACTCTGGCCCTTACACACAAAGCCAGAGCCAACTTGGCACCAGCATACCTTACCAACCAACTTACGCCTCACACCTCCTCAAGACCACTTAGAGCAGCACAAGCTAACACTATGTCCATACCGAGATTCAAACTTCATAACTCGGGAGGAGCTAGCTTCCCTGTACAAGCTTCTAAATTATGGAACACAATCCCAGCGCTTTTGCGAGCAGAACCGTCATTTTACCGCTTCAAACATAACACGAAGTGTTGGCTTCACAACATGGACTCTATGACAGCCTAACTTACTGCTCCTATAGTGATTGTCCGCTGATTGTACACTATGTATGTATGACATCTTTGATCATGTTTATATGCACCTGCAACACTAAATATGTAAATACCTGTAACTGTAACATAACCCTTTGTTGACTGCTTTTAATTGTAACTGTAACCAGATCTAATTTACGCGCCCGTATGCCCCCGGGCCTGGCTGCGCTTTATAAATAAAATAAATAAAAATACAAATACAAATAATGAACAAGCCTAATAGTTCTCAATGCCACAACTAAGGCAGGATACACCAAGTAAAAAAGAAAAGGTCAGGCACGCACACTAGTTCCAAGTTATTTTAATCCTTAAACTAGTAATAACAGGGTTTGATCCCAGCAATGTTCCAAAATAACAGGGTTAAATGCCAAATGTGAGTGGTAAATGGGTTGGATCCCACAAAATGTTCAAACAATATACCAGGGTTAAATCCCAACTGCCAGTTCAAATGTACAGTAGTTCTGCTCCTCCAAGTACTTTCGAGTCTCCAACTCTCTTCAGGGAGGCTATGTTTCTTTTCAGCTGTTGCCAATTACTTTTTTAATTACAGTCTCAAGGAATTCTGGTCATTGTAGTGATGACACAATGTTTTGTTCAGGAGACCAGGAACTAACTCCCCTCCAAACACACACATCTTACCCAAAATTGGGGGAGGAGAGAAAAACCATGATTATGGCTCTCCAAAGTGAGGCATGTCAACCCCCGGTGCTGCTGCCTCCAGGACCCGGGCTTCCTGCAACATCAAGTAAAAAAGAAAAGGTCAGGCGCGCACTTAGTTCCCACTCATTTTAATCCTTAAACTAGTAATAACAGGGTTTAATCCCAGCAATGTTAAAAAATAACAGGGTTAAATCCCAAATGTGAGTGGTGACAGGGTTGGATGCCACAAAATGTTCAAACAATATACCAGGGTTAAATCCCAACTGCCAGTTCAAATGCACAGTAGTTCTGCTCCTCCAAGTACTTTTGAGTCTCCAACTCTCTTCAGGGAGGCTATGTTTCTTTTCAGCTGTTGCCAATTAGTTTTTTAATTACAGTCTCAAGGAATTCTGGTCATTGTAGTGATGGCACAATGTTTTGTTCAGGAGATCAGGAACTAACTCCCCTCCAAACACACACATCTTACCCAAAATTGGGGGGGGGGCATGATTATGGCTCTACAAAGTGAGGGCATGACAACCCCCGGTGCTGCTGCTTCCAGGACCCGGGCTTCCTGCAACATCAGTTAAAAAAAAAAGGACAGGCGTGCACTCTAGTTCCCAGTCATTTTAATCCTTAAACTAGTAATAACAGGGTTTGATCACAGCAATGTTCCAAAATAATAGGGTTAAATCCCAAATGTGAGTGGTAAATGGGTTGGATCCCACAAAATGTTCAAAAAATATACCAGGGTTAAATCCCAACTGCCATTTCAAATGCACAGTAGTTCTGCTCCTCCAAGTACTTTCGAGTCTCCAACTCTCTTCAGGGAGGCTGTCTCTTTTCAGCTGTTGCCAATTACTTTTATAATTACAGTCTCAAGGAATTATGGTCATTGTAGTGATGGCACAATGTTTTGTTCAGGAGACCAGGAACTAACTCCCCTCCAAACGCACACATCTTACCCAAAATTGGGGGGGGGCATGATTATGGCTCTCCAAAGTGAGGGCATGACAACCCCCGGTGCTGCTGCCTCCAGGACCCGGGCTTGCTGCAACCTCAAGTAAAAAAGAAAAGGTCAGGCGCGCACTCTAGTTCCCAGTCATTTTAATCCTTAAACTAGTAATAACAGGGTTTAATCCCAGCAATGTTATAAAATAACAGGGTTAAAACCCAAATGTGAGTGGTAACAGTGTTGGATCCCACAAAATGTTCAAACAATATACCAGGGTTAAATCCCAACTGCCAGTTCAAATGCACAGCAGTTCTGCTCCTCCAAGTACTTTCGAGTCTCCAACTCTCTTCAGGGAGGCTGTCTCTTTTCAGCTGTTGCCAATTACTTTTATAATTACAGTCTCAAGGAATTATGGTCATTGTAGTGATGGCACAATGTTTTGTTCAGGAGTCCAGGAACTAACTCCCCTCCAAACACACGCATCTTACCCAAAATTGGGGGGGGGGCATGATTATGGCTCTCCAAAGTGAGGGCATGACAACCCCCGGTGCTGCTGCTTCCAGGACCCGGGCTTCCTGCAACATCAAGTAAAAAAGAAAAAGTCAGGCGTGCACTCTAGTTCCCAGTCATTTTAATCCTTAAACTAGTAATAACAGGGTTTGATCACAGCAATGTTCCAAAATAATAGGGTTAAATCCCAAATGTGAGTGGTAAATGGGTTGGATCCCACAAAATGTTCAAAAAATATACCAGGGTTAAATCCCAACTGCCATTTCAAATGCACAGTAGTTCTGCTCCTCCAAGTACTTTCGAGTCTCCAACTCTCTTCAGGGAGGCTGTCTCTTTTCAGCTGTTGCCAATTACTTTTATAATTACAGTCTCAAGGAATTATGGTCATTGTAGTGATGGCACAATGTTTTGTTCAGGAGACCAGGAACTAACTCCCCTCCAAACGCACACATCTTACCCAAAATTGGGGGGGGGGCATGATTATGGCTCTCCAAAGTGAGGGCATGACAACCCCCGGTGCTGCTGCCTCCAGGACCCGGGCTTGCTGCAACCTCAAGTAAAAAAGAAAAGGTCAGGCGCGCACTCTAGTTCCCAGTCATTTTAATCCTTAAACTAGTAATAACAGGGTTTAATCCCAGCAATGTTATAAAATAACAGGGTTAAAACCCAAATGTGAGTGGTAACAGTGTTGGATCCCACAAAATGTTCAAACAATATACCAGGGTTAAATCCCAACTGCCAGTTCAAATGCACAGCAGTTCTGCTCCTCCAAGTACTTTCGAGTCTCCAACTCTCTTCAGGGAGGCTGTCTCTTTTCAGCTGTTGCCAATTACTTTTATAATTACAGTCTCAAGGAATTATGGTCATTGTAGTGATGGCACAATGTTTTGTTCAGGAGTCCAGGAACTAACTCCCCTCCAAACACACGCATCTTACCCAAAATTGGGGGGGGGGGCATGATTATGGCTCTCCAAAGTGAGGGCATGACAACCCCCGGTGCTGCTGCTTCCAGGACCCGGGCTTCCTGCAACATCAAGTAAAAAAGAAAAAGTCAGGCGTGCACTCTAGTTCCCAGTCATTTTAATCCTTAAACTAGTAATAACAGGGTTTGATCACAGCAATGTTCCAAAATAACAGGGTAAAATCCCAAATGTGAGTGGTAAATGGGTTGGATCCCACAAAATGTACAAAAAATATACCAGGGTTAAATCCCAACTGCCAGTTCAAATGCACAGTAGTTCTGCTCCTCCAAGTACTTTCGAGTCTCTAACTCTCTTCAGGGAGGCTGTCTCCTTTCAGCTGTTGCCAATTACTTTTATAATTACAGTCTCAAGGAATTATGGTCATTGTAGTGATGGCACGATGTTTTGTTCAGGAGACCAGGAACTAACTCCCCTCCAAACGCACACATCTTACCCACAATTGGGGGGGGCATGATTATGGCTCTCCAAAGTGAGGGCATGACAACCCCCGGTGCTGCTGCCTCCAGGACCCGGGCTTCCTGCAACATCAAGTAAAAAAGAAAAGGTCAGGCGCGCACTCTAGTTCCCAGTCATTTTAATCCTTAAACTAGTAATAACAGGGTTTAATCCCAGCAATGTTAAAAAATAACAGGATTAAATCCCAAATGTGAGTGGTAACAGGGTTGGATCCCACAAAATGTTCAAACAATATACCAGGGTTAAATCCCAACTGCCAGTTCAAATGCACAGCAGTTCTGCTCCTCCAAGTACTTTCGAGTCTCCAACTCTCTTCTGGGAGGCTGCCTCTTTTCAGCTGTTGCCAATTACTTTTATAATTACAGTCTCAAGGAATTATAGTTATTGTAGTGATGGCACAATGTTTTGTTCAGGAGACCAGGAACTAACTCCCCTCCAAACACACACATCTTACCCAATATTGGAGGGGGGGGGCATGATTATGGCTCTCCAAAGTGAGGGCATGACAACCCCCGGTGCTGCTGCTTCCAGGACCCAGGCTTTCTGCAACATCAAGTAAAAAAGAAAAGGTCAGGCGCGCACTCTAGTTCCCAGTCATTTTAATCCTTAAACTAGTAATAACAGGGTTTAATCCCAGCAATGTTAAAAAATAACAGGGTTAAATCCCAAATGTGAGTGGTAACAGGGTTGGATGCCACAAAATGTTCAAACAATATACCAGGGTTAAATCCCAACTGCCAGTTCAAATGCACAGTAGTTCTGCTCCTCCAAGTACTTTCGAGTCTCCAACTCTCTTCAGGGAGGCTATGTTTCTTTTCAGCTGTTGCCAATTAGTTTTTTAATTACAGTCTCAAGGAATTATGGTCATGGTAGTGATGGCACAATGTTTTGTTCAGGAGACCAGGAACTAACTCCCCTCCAAACACACACATTTTACCCAAAATTGGGGGGGGGGCATGATTATGGCTCTCCAAAGTGAGGGCATGAAAACCCCCGGTGCTGCTGCCTCCAGGACCCGTGCTTCCTGCAACATCAAGTAAAAAAAAAGATTAGGCGAGCACTCTAATTCCCAGTCATTTGTAAGTGGGGGGGGGGGCTAAGTGCTAGGAGTGACACGAAGGGAAGTGCTAGGGAATAAGTTGCAAGCAACTGTTAAGTTCCAGGCAGAGATCACTTGGAAAGAGTGGTCAACTGACAAAAACAATAAGTGCAGGCCTGTGAGCTAGCACAGGCCAGTGGGAGATAAATGGAAAGTGTTGGGAGTAGGTGTGAGCTGAAGGCTATTGGGGGCAGGCAAGAAGGACACAAAAGGGCCCTGGTCCCTAATATCAACGACTGTGGGGTTTAGCATGGGGAAGGAGGAGGTGAAAATGGAGGCCTTGAGGAGCATCCAGAATTTCAGGATATCTGGCTCAAGGCAGAGAGGAAGGGGAAGGCTGTTGCAGGGGAGGGATCAGCTGAGGAAACAGATCAGCCACCAGCTCGCTGTTTAAAGAAGCATTTGACACCCACAGAGTTGGCGCCCGAGGAGCATAAAGATCTTGAGGGAGAGTATCTGGTGAGAGCCAGTTGTAGATAGCATTGTCCCTGGCCCCAGACAGCCTTGTGGATGATGCAGAGGGATGTGAATTGGATCCTTGCAGCAACCGGGAGCCAGTGAGGAGATTTTAGGGTCTCTGGGCTTGAGGCCAAGGATAAGTCACACAGCCCTATTCTGGATAAACTGGAGGGGTTGTAGAGAGGAAGAGGGTAGATTGAGGAAGAGTCTGTTGCAGTAGTCCAGCCTAGAGAGTATCAGAGCTCTGGAGACATTGAGCTTCTGGGGGAAAGTGAGGAAAGGAAGGATTCCTTTGAGGAGGTAGAGTTGAAAGTGGGCCATCCTGGCAAGGTCCTGGATTTGAGGCAGGAAGGAAAGAGAGGAGTCGAAGGTTTCTGGCTTCAGATGAAGGAGAAGAGGGAGAGCCTCTGGATGCTCGGAATCCAGATTGAAGGTCGTCTAGGCAACCGACAAGCTCAGCGTGCCTGGTCAGTTGGGGGAAGATCAGCTTTTCCAAGAGTTTCCAAAGGAAGGCAGTGATAGAGATGGAGCGGGGTAATTAGCCAGACAAGAGGGGTCAGCAGAAGGTTTTTCAAGAGGGGGCACACAAGAGATTGCCTGAGGGAGGGGGAGAAAGACCTGGTAGCAAAGGAGTTGTTGCAGAAATCAGCAAGTACAGGGGCAAGAGAGCACAAATTGTCCTTAATGTTTCTGGAAGAACAGGGGAAGACCTGTTTGGGGAAGAACTTCATAGAGTGGACAACTCTAGTGACCTCATTGGATGTGATGGGACAGAAGGAGGAGAGAAACGCAGAGGGGGGTTGGGTGGCCGTAGGTGGCAAGACGACGGGGGAACAGAAGAAGAAAGGGAAGAGAGAGTGCTCAAGATGTCCCAAGTTTTTTCATTGAAATGTGTGGCCTATGCTTTGCAGGTTCCATGTAATAATTTCGCCACAAAGATCTCGCCATGAAAAATATCACCGAAAAATGGCCTTTTTTTGTGGCGACATTATTGCATGGAACATGCGGGGGACACCCCTGCAATCCCCAAACTTTATTTTTTATTTGTATTTATTTATTTATTTATTTATTTGCCCCTGTCCCCATATATATGGACACCCATATGATATCGCCGCAACCTTTTCCCGGCGATATTATTTACGGCGACCATATATATGGGGATAATATTACCTGATACCGCTTTGCAGGATGCCTGAGAGGGAAGAGGTGAGGTGGAGTCTGCGGAAGGGTTGGATAGCATCTTGCAGATTTGAAAGATTTCAGCCGTGTTGTTGGATGCCCCAGAAATGCAAGCCTGGATGTGGGCCCTTTTCTTTGAGCGAATAGAGAGCTAGTATTGCCTTTGGAGAAGGCGACAAGCCAGTTTGTCAGAGGGTGAGCCTGAGCTCTGCCACATCTGTTCCTTAGCTCTACACTTGCTTTTCAGGGCTGCAAGTCTAGAAACATACCAGGTGTTAAGCTTGGACACAGGATTCAGGCAGGTCCTCATGAATGGGGCAAGAATGTCGAGAGTGTTAGTGATGGCAAGATGGAGGTTACTGAGAATGGATTCAGATTGCAGTGGAGGAAGAGGGAGGATGAAGGTGGATGCAAAGGCAGCAGCTGACACCCATTTCATGGGATGGATGTCCGTGAATGAGGTTGGCAGAGCTGGGGGAGATACGGTCAGACAGCAGAGAGGACCAAGGTGGGAGGAGAGAGTGGTCTGACCAGGAGAGTGGGGTGGGGAGTGGGGCGGAGAGCAAAAGATCAGTGTGGATTAAGACATTGAGAGTGTGTCCAGCCAAGTCTGTATGACTAGAGGGGAGAATGGAAAATGTGGTGCAGAGGTCATGGAACAGAGTGTCCTGCATAGATGTAAAAGGGGAGTTTCCCCCATGGTGACAAGTCGATTTCGACTGCCAATACTTACTAGATCTTTTATTCTTTTATTTACTTTATCAAATATACCACCTGATTGATATGAGCAAGAACCATAAATCACCACGCATTAAAAGTAAACCAACATCTTCTAACCAATTTTAAAAATCTGTACAATTAGTGTTCTTTTTATTTCTTTGTTTTACAATTGCTATCAATTTTTCCTGTCTTATGCTTTTATTATTGAACTTTAAGAATCTCTTCTTTCTTTCTTTATTATTCTCCTTTGATTTTTATCCTCCTAATTGACGCCAATCTCTTGATTTAAACATATGATGAACACCTTAAATCATTTTATATCTCCTAATCTAATAAAAGATTTATACTGACATATTTATAACCCCATACACACATGCACTTACTTTTTTTGCGTATGCCTTCTGTTACTATCATTGATAAATGTATCTCATCTCACTTTTTACCCCATTTTGGAGTTTGATACACACTCTTCCTTTTGGCCATGCCTCAAGAATTCATAAATAATACCCCTATTTGGAGTTTTAGTGTGTGCCGTTCCTCCCCTCTTGGAACCAGAAATCGAGTTATCTATTTTCTTTCTAATCCCCAAAATTCCCATTGCTTACATACATATATTTACAATACAGTCCATCCTCTTTATTTGCCACTTTCAATGCTCTAATTACATCCGCGGCTCAGCTCAAGTCCATCGGCATGGACTCTTCCCCAATCGACCAGTTCATTTCAGACAAAGGGGCAACTGCAGGGACTGGACAGGAATTTCTTCAAAGGGGCACCTGCAAACTGATTCTTTTCACACGTGTGTATTGTGCGCCGCTTTGCACAGGAAGCTCCACGAGCTTCCGGCTAATGGCAAAAGTAGTCGATAGTCCGAGAGTCTAGATCTAGGCCGAGGTCGACTGGACCAGAACCATCCTCTGCTACCAAAATGTGCTCTAGCACCTTGAAGCATCTCTTGTGCTAGATGGAATTACCAATAATGATCTCAGACCCAAATAACCAGATGGACTCAAAGAATATGGCAAAGTAGTACTTTATTGTCAGCTCAAATAAGTAGGGCAATCTGGCAAACAACAAACTGAAGTCCACACACTCACACTTCAATTTTGATTACGCAAAGGCTTTATACCTTAATGTGCATCATCTATGATGTCATCCTATGTGGCAAAATTGTAAAACCTATTGAAGGGAGGGATTGGTTAAGGGACCATACGTACCTATATATCATATGAGTATTAGTAATATCACTGGATGCCCCTTATCTAATAAGGCATGCCTTGAACCACCTCTAAATACATATAAACACATTATAGCAGAATAACAGCAGCGGGTTGCCCTGTGCAATATTGTAAAACATGCTGCTACATAGACACTCTGATTGGTTGGCATTCTCTCCCAACCTTGGATTTTCAGCTCATTATCAACATGTAAGCCAAATGAAACTCAGGTGCAGAGAGCAATGTCAGACTACTACCCACTTACCCAATTAGTCCATTATCTCTCATCGGTCAGGCCCCAAACCAAGGCTTCTTCTTTATAGTTGACCTTGCAGACTGTTCTCCGTTCTAGAACTTTCAAAGGAGTGTAGGTACACCATTATCTTTGTGTGGAGCTTAATGAATAACTCTAGTTTTCGACCTCTGAGTCACGTGTGAGGAGACAGTTTTGTCCATTTCATTCTTTCATTTACTGCTATTTGATTTAATGAAGCTTGGTATAATTGCTCCTCTTGGCCTCTGGAGACTTGCTCACTTCAACTTGCATAGGCTTTTTGCATCTTTGATTGCCCAATACCTGATGCTTGCAGATGTTTTTCTCTTTGCTTAATCTAAGAGAAATAAGTCTTGCGTACATGGCCTATCCTCTTAACTCCCTTTGTGTGTTGCAATTATTCCTTGATGTGGCATCCTTGACCCCAGGCCAATAGACTTGTTTGTGTTCCTCGCACATATCTGTTTTTCCAGTGTCTTCTGACTCTGCAGCCCTGGCCCGTCTCCGAGGTAGCTTGATTTGTTTCAACATGAGTCCAACGTCAATATTTTTCTCATGGCCCCCTTAGCCACGTTATGTTTTCTTGTACAGCAAGCTTCTATATGTCTCAGCTACCTTGTGCTTCTGCGTATATACATCACTTCATCTTTACTCACTTATTCCATTGGTGCACATGATTTCTTTGTATTTGATTATATATTTCTCTTGTTGCTTCAGATGCATCTTCATTCTTTAAGTATTTGCATGTCGGTTCAGTGTGTCTTTGTGTCTTATTTTCATGACGTCACTATACCCTTATCCGATTTCACTTATAGCTCCTCGATGTCCAATGGTGTGTTCAGACACCCTTTCACTCTTACAGTGTGGGGGCACATTTGATATGGTTACATGAGTGCATATCATCTCTCATACACTCTATGCTGTAGAGGGACAAAACCTGTGTCCCAAATAGGGCTCTTCTCCTACTGTTCCAATATGATGGAGGTGAGGGGACTGGAGCTAGGGATAACATGTCCACATGCTCCTCTACAGGGTGCGTATGTGCAACATATAAGCCAAAACCAAATATATATAGGTCTTCCTTCATCTATCAGAATATTCATCGATCCAACATATCCTTTGTTCACAAGGCAATGACCTGAGCTTCAGAGACATTACTAAAGGGTGGCTGAGGGGGCTATAGCCCCTGGTCTTTTGGTTGTAGCCCTGGATCAAACCTCATTGGCTACAACCATAAGGCTAGCTATCCCCGAGTCCTGACAGTCCTGACATTAGTGTAGACCTGTGTCTTTGAGACCTAGCAACACCCCTGCCAAGCGAGAACCTTCGGTGCCTATGGGATTGCCTATGGGAAGTGTCCTACATCACATTTCTGCAGAGAAACATATGAAGCCAGCGTAGCTTGTTTGTGGTATAATGCAGATGTAGTTACCTGAATGTGACTCAGAATCAAAGGAGCACACGGTCAGAGGCAATGCTTTGCTTTCGGAAGCCAAAGCTGGCTTCAAAGTCAGGGCCTGGAAGAGGTGTGCGCCTGCACTTTCTCAACACGCTGCTCGATGAGTTTGGCACTCAGGTAAAAAGTGTGATCAGCAGGGAAACAGGAAGATAGATGACGAAAGCTGGATCTGCTGCTAATTATTCAAGTCTTGCCGGATAAAGGCAATTACTGTATAGTTCACCTCCCAGCAGTCCAAGAAGTGGGAAATGTGGAATTTGTCAGATGAGCTATAATGGAATCGTACACCTCCACTTGCTCTGCTGTTCACCTTCATTAACGCCTGTGCAATTGTTCCAACCTAAAGGTCTGCCTTTGCTTTGCATGTATTTTGCTATTATCATACGATGGCAATGTATATTTGTATCGAATAATGAGGCTGATGGGCAAACTGTAGGTGGAATGATATGACATTAAAACATCTTATTAGCTCCAAATGTATAGATTATGGATTACGACTCCTCTCTGTACATTGTATTGAGTCATACAATGAACTGCCTATGGTTCTGAACACTGCAATTTCCTACAGCCCTCTTTCTCCTTCACTTGGAATATACGAAGGAAATCATTTGCTATAGGCTGGGACGCCTCTAACAGTGTTTGTATTCCTCACAATCGAGCTGCAGTTGAAACGCAGCTTTCTGCCTCATCCAGAATCAATTATTCTTTTGTTGCATCCATGCACAAATGACTTCGTTGTATACTATCATATGATATGGCATTTATAACACGCCTATACACAAGTGATTCAAGGCGTGACGAGGCAAGGGGGGAGGGGTACAGATTGAAGACAAAGACAACGATTTTACTAGGCCAGGTGACATTCAGTATTGGGTATTATACACAGGTGTGGGCAGCCTTAAACACATTCCAGTCGGTGTTCACATTTGGTGTTACATAAAGACTTTTGCAGAGGTGCCTTTTGCACTGGGTGGAGCAAATAGAAATCAGATCGCACCGCCCTGCCACCCCCACATTTCAAATTACATACATTTGCCCATAGGTCCATGTATGCTGCAGAGGTTCAGTGTAGAGACCACTTCAATGATTGGTCTATGCATTCTTCTTAGCTCTGAAGGGTCTAAGTCAATGGCAAGCAATCTTTGGTAAATCCTGCGGGGACCACAGCTCAGCGAATGACATTCACATACAAGGGCTGTTTGGACGCCACCACTCAACTGCTGCTGCAAGGTGGCGTGCCTTCTTACCTCGAGGGCACCACAGTTCATTGTCAGCACATGCCTCGCTAGGAGTTTGGTGGTACACAATTCATTCATGCTGGTTTACCACTAGTGAGCTAATCCATGACTGCGCACAGTGCAGTTTATGTAATGTGCCCGCCCCCATTTCCTTTGTATCCATCCCTTTATTTAAGGGCATCTTGAAATCATTTGATATTAGCATTCTTACAATTCAACAATGCTTGTTGAAGGAATACAAATAAATCTTTTTTTCCAAGAATAACATGAGGAAACATACAGGCTCCATACAGGCTCTACGATTAGGCAGTAAATATGGGGTAAATACTCTAATCGCTAATGCGATCAGCAAAATTTCCCCCATATTTCGAGCACACAGCCATGGAACAATCAATCTGGCTGTCATGGTAATTGCGGAAATACTGCATCAGCCACTAGTGTTTCAGAGACAGCCACTGCTCCATCACCTGAAGCTGCCTGATTAGAAATCACCAGTACCACCCACACCTCCGGCAGCTGTAACACTGTGGCCCTCACCACCGCAACCATCACCACCACCTCTGCCCTACGTGCCACAACAGCCATATTGCGTCCATCACCACAACCTTATGTGTGTCTGAGGCTCCCACCATCACTGTGCAAACTACAACTTCTGGGACAAGGGTGCCTGTGGAATCCCAGGGCACCATCCCACACACTCCTGTTGTCAAAAGAGGCTAGCCTCATCAGTTGGACTCTTCTCCACTTCCCTCCCTCCCCCCTCTCACCACCACATCATCACCCTTATGCACTGGCCAAGCTCTCTAGTGGCATCATGATCAGAATAGGGATTCCATTCCTAATGGTGATGACACCGCAAATGATGGGCCTTATGGATCTGGAGGTGGTGGAATTGTCCCATGACTCACCATCACCAGTGCCCCAAAACGTACTTGACATGATCTGGCAGAGACACAGTGGGCATCAAGAAGGTCGACTCCACTGTGGAGAGTCACTGCAGAAGAGTGGTTTATGCCACTGCAACCTCACAGTAGTGGCCCAAAGGGTGCGACAGTTGGCATAGGCAATATCTTCCAGCAATGAGACCATGCTTAGAGCCATCACACTCACTCTGTAGCAAGTTCAGAGGGTGAGCCGGCTAGCTCCATCTCAGCCATGTCCACAGAGGGGTCTCTGCAAAGGCACCACATTGAGCAGCTCTGGATGGAGACATCCCCCTCACCACCTTCCATGTATGGATGTGGCAAGAGCCAAAGAAAGAAAGGGAGACAATGCCACAGGCACTGTTTAAGGGTTCTGGCAGTTTTGAAGGATTGTTGGGGAAGTGGAAGGCGAGTGGACTTGATTTCTGGGGATATCGAAGGTGGGTTGGCATGGGTGTTTGGGATACTCATGATTGTTTGGGATGTGAGAGGTGTGTGTATAGGTCTGTTTACATTCAATAAAAAGGTAGCACTCCAGCAAATGAGTCCAGTAGTCATTGGGTTTACCTTATAGTAGTGCTTTTAGTGAAGTTATGAAATAATAATTCATTTGTATTTTAAAACATTTCTGAATTAGTTCATGACGGATAATGATGTGTCTTTCCCTTGCATCCCTATGTCCACTTCAATGTGGCCTCTGATTACCTGCATCAGCTAAGTCTGAGGCTGGGTGTGCATTGTCATCCTCTGGAGGCATAGTGACATTCTGCCTAATAAAGATGTTGTGCAGCATTGCGCAGACCACGGCTAGCTTCCCTACATTTTCAGGGATGTTCATGAGTGCCCCACCAGCCCGCTGGAGGCACTAGTATCTTCAATTGAGCAGTCCAAATGTTTGTTCTATGCACACCCTGGTTCTTGCGTGTGCCTCATTGTACATCACCTCCTGTGGTGCTGCAGAGCTTCTGATGGGTGTCATGAGCCATGACAGCAGGGAATAGCTTGATTCACCTGCAATAGGTACATGTTTAATGACAGAAGTGTTTGTTCTGTATGCAGGTCTCATTCTACAGTGCAGCATGGCTTTACTTCATTTGGAACATCATCGGATATACATTGAGGCTCTTCCTGTATGACATCAGAGCTGTATTGGCCTTACAATGGCTGATGGCAAAGAAGCACTGTTAATCCAGCTGCCTTGTGAAAGCCTTTGCCACTTTTTCTCTGACTTTTCACAACTGGGACATCACCCTCACTCAATTCCATATTCCTGACCTCCGGCTACTTTTTAATGGTACTTGAGTTGGGCATTGTTGGGAAGTCTTGATATTTGTATGCCATTCTGTTTGTTAGTGCGAGATGGTTATTGTCAGGGATCATGGGATGTACCTCAGTGTATCTTCATCCGATGTACACTACTAGCATGGCCACTCATGTGACACTGTGCCTGAGGGAGGAAGTGATGTGGGCAATGGCTTCGGAGTGTAGAGCGTTGTGACCCATGTGTGCTTGCATTCTTTGACTCACATGTATAAAGTACTGGAAAGTGTGTGGTCAAGCATTACATGTGTATGGCTGTACTCCTGTGCCCACCACCCTCAGAATCACCCCTTCACATTCTTCAGTCCACATGTGAATTCAATTTTCACTGTGGCTACTGTGGGAAACCTGAAGGTATTCTCACTGCTACTCCCCTTGTATCCTCTGCGCAGTTGGCCCGAGAAAGTTGTGAAATACCTGAGTGTATCTCACATAGCGATCATCGAAAAATCCTTATTCAGGTGGCCAGCGAGGGGCTGATTCACTCAGATCCCAACTCTAGGAGTGAAAGAAGGAGAAAACACTCACAGGGATGGGGAAGCCAGGGGTTGTACTCAGGGGAACAATCCAAGGGAGAGGCGGTATGGTTCAGCGAAGAAGGAGTGGAGGGCAAGATCCATGAAACCTTCATAGTCTGTATTACATCTGCCTCCCTTCCTCCCATTAGATCTATCCTGTCTCTGCCCGAAGTCCCCTCCATATCTGGTAAATACCCTAGGAGCACGAACCCCAGTAGACCCGAAAACCACATCTCCAAGAACCCTGCTTTCCCACCTTCTACCCTCCTACTCCCAACCATTCTTCTTCCCGTCCCTCTGATTATTATTTTCCGCACTCCAAACCTGCCCAAATAAAATACTACTATTCCCACAATTCCCGTGTTCATCTCACGATCATAGCTATTCCTGTTTGCCTCACAAACCGTCCTAGTAATTTCAAAACACCTCTAATACGAGGGTTGTAATCTCATATAGCACTGTTTCCCAATTTTACCCCATAGAACAATCTAACACTCTATTCCCCCTTTGCGACCCGGACACCTTTTTGCCCCACGAAAGACAACAGACCCATAGAGCTGTTAACCTGATATGTCCCGACACAAAGGTCAGGCAGAGTCAGGCAATTGTCCTAAATCACTCACACTGGGCGCCCCTTTCTCTTCTCCACAGTGATAAAAGGTGGAGTACAAGAGCACATGACGAGCAAGGCAGGCCGCACAACGGGAAGGCTAACTCAGCACGGCAGTTCAAGAGGAGGCAAAAGACGGCGAATACAGAGACGTTGACAAGGAGAGACAGGACCTTGTCCTTTACAATCCAGGCCTGTGAAACCTCTGCAAATGGAAACCGAAGACTGCAAACAAAGGCCAACGTGTTGCAGCAGATGTCTACAATACGCAAGACCCTCCTCCGCTGATAACCAAGCCAGGGAGAGATGCTTGTCTTAGTGGTATCAACCTTGAATCCAAAGCCAAGTGGTTCGTCTCAGCCGGTGAGTGGAGGGGAGTGTCGATAAGAAACCGAACTGTGTTTAACGAAAAGTAGCCAAAGGCTGATTTGACCTTTTAAAGATATGATTGAGAAACAAGGGTGAAAACCAGCAACAGAGGAGGACAGCACCATGTGTGTGCTCAAACAAGAAACTATGGGGGATTACCCAATGGTAGAAATACTACCACAACCAGATGCCTTAGGAAGAGGCGAAGATAGATCAAAGTGGTCATACAGGGATCTTGTCAAAACCTCTGTAACGTTGAAAGTCTTTGACCGATAGATGATTGAGAAAACTAAGGGAAGGGAATCCCGCATGATGAGAATTAATGCATGAACTGTGTTCCGTAAATATTGGCAAGAGTGAACCTGGTGGAGGAATGCTGATAAGAAGGGGCAAAGTCTAAAGTCCTGGGAAACAGTGTGTTGACAAAACTAAACCCGGCAGAGGGATGTCAGCCAGCGCAGTCAAGCAAGGCTCTCCCCTGGCACCATCCTTATTCAACTTCTACTTTCAATACCTCGAGCCATCGATTAGATCTTTCCCCCCTGACTATAGGAGGAGCTAGTGTGACTCATCTTTTGTATGGCAACAATCTGATCCTAATAGATCAGACTGCAGTGGGTCTCCAGCGACAACTGGACAGCCTCCAGAAATACATCAAGGATAACAACTTGTGAGGCCATACTGGAGAAACAAGGATGATTGGAGTTGTATGCAAGAAGGACTGTTGTACAAAGGGCGAAGACAGAGTACTTGAGTACTGATTCCTCCCATGAGATGAAGAGAGAAAATCCTGCAAATGGGGCATTGGAGCGGCTCAATGGCACTTTGATGGAAGGCATACACCGGCACAAGACGGTGGGGTAGTCTGGAGAAAGAAATAGCCAGCAAAGTCTGAGCATATCAGTTAGCTCCTTATATCATCACAGGTCTCATTCCTTTTGAGGTCTTTAGGATGAGAAAGCCTAACATGTTGTTATGTCCTGTGTGGCTGGGCAGAGTCGGTATGTGGAATCAGATGAAAGGGAGCTTTGCTCACTTCTTGAGTCTAAGCAGAGAAGAGAGACTAAGCAGAGAAGAAGAAGGAGAGGGATGATACAGCTAAGGGTGCCAGGGAACACAAGTTTGTTCCGGGATAGATGATCAAGATAAAGAATCCAGGGCTAGCGAGGAATGTTGGACCAAGGTTTTGGGGACACCAAAAGATTGAGCGAGTAATATGGGGGCAATAGGGACACAAGCCAGATGATGCTGGAATAAGGGAGGAGGGGCTCCAGTAGAGCAATAACTTAGTGTTAGCCATGTAACGTAATTGTTGGGACGATGGAGAGGTGTTATATGTGTGCATGCATTCATGTGATCCAGGCTTCCCTGGATGACTCCATCCAGCTGAATGGTACTGTGCTTAGAACCACTTGAGGCCATACATTCCACCTTCCAGAAAGATGAGTGTTCTAAGTGGGGATTAATTGAAGGAGAGACTCATGAAGAGGGGACTGTGAGGTCCTGGTGGTCCTGTTGAACCTTGTACTCGGTCTAGAATATAGATTAAGGCAACCTTTTGTGTAGACTCCTTGGTGTTGCTTTTTTGAGTAATTGAATATCAGAATATTATGTTGGGTTGAAATGCAAAAATTTGGCATGCTGTCTAAAAGAAAAATGGAAAATCACAGGGCTGCCCCCCATGCAAAGATATGGAGGGGTCCAAAATCCATTTGTGCTTAACACTTAATGATGTCTTCACACATTGTATCTCATGGTTTATGTGAGGGCGCAGGCTTCAGATTTGCACCAGTAAGGATAATGGCTTTATCATAAAAGCCCGTGAATTAGATATTTGTTTCAATTTATATGGAAGGTTGTACCCGTATTAATGCACCATGAAATCACTGTGATGCAAACATGAAAAAATAAATGCTGCACAGATTTATTGATAATGGATTATAATCAGATAAGGGCAAAAATGTGGTTTACCAGATCAGTGTATTTTGTTCTCAAAAGGCATTTTGGCTGGATTGGGCTCCCATTTTTCCCACCTAATGTTCATTTCTCTTTCATTAATTTAATCAAAAGGCCCTGTGGGCATTCTAGATTCATGTGTAATTACTATAATAATGTAGCGTGTATTGATCACAGTTGACACAAACCAGCGTTCTCAAACAGGTAGCTCAAGATGCACCCGTAGCTTGCCAACTGCCAATGAGATTCTGGCCAGCACCTTAAGCAGTGCAGTCAGTTAAAATGTAGAAAAAAAACAATAACGACATAGTCCAAGTCAAATGTATTGCAAGCAAAGCGATACTCATGCAACACATTCAATCCTACAAATACAAATTCAGCAATATAAAAACATATTACAACATAGATAAAAATTCATCAAAATTACAATCATAAATAAGGATCACATTAGTTGGGGGACGTGCTAGTGCTTACAGTCTCCCAATTCCACAAAGTTGGAAGCAAAGATATAGCCACTTCACTCATACAAATTGATGTGAAGGACAAAGCAAAGGATTGCAGGGTCCTTCAGGGTTAACTTGAGCTGTGGATCATATTGAAAAATGCAAGAGTTTGGGATATCACCTGTGAAAGGAAATCCTGAGAGACACGATCTGGCAATTAAATATGTCGAGTATTGGAAGAAGGTACCAGGTTTAGGGATATGTGAACCTATCGGTGACAAATAATTTGGCAACCCCACTACCACCGGAAATGGGGAGGAAAAGGTCATGGTCGTTCCCCAGCTTCTCTATCGCTGCAAAACCCCCCATCATATCCAGGATCGGACTGGGCCCATCGGCCATTCGGCCACGTACCGAATCATTTGGAGGCCCAGGGGGCCAGTTTCATGAGCCGCTCCGAGAGCTAGCTAGCGGGTGGCACGGATGCATTCATCAAAGAAAGGTAACACATAAGTGTTAACTTTCTTTGATGAATGCATCACAATAGAGTAGGGCTAACCATGCTGGTGTGCCCCAGAGCCAGCAAAGCCATCCGCCGGCGACACAATGGCGCCAGTCATGAGGACGCCGAGGTAGCCATCCCACTCCTCCAGTGTGAATTTTAACATTGTAAAGGATTCCAATTAGGCGTCACACACCGGGCCAGGACTATTGCCCTTAGCCTAGGATGTAGTGCTCAATTAGAATACCTTTCCTTTATTTTCTACGAATTTGGATTGTGCTGGCACACAACCCGTCTCACACCCCCTTTTACAAATACCCCGGGTCACAATGGACCATGAACCAGGCGGTGGGTGGTAATACAATATTTATTTATTTTAAGTTCAACGAAAATCACACAGTTTGAATATTGGGCAGCAATCAACAATGGGGTGATAATTACACTGTAAACTAAAGAAATACACTTGGTTGAACTTCCACTAGAACATATCCAAAGCACAGATGAATTGGAGCAAATTTACTGTTCGGGTAGATAGCACCTGAGTTAAGATTTCCCCCTGCAATGCTCCCTCAAACCCCAATTAATCGAGTGGGGATAGAAAGGAGCAGCAAGGAGTCAGGGATATTAGGCAGCAAACAGAATTAAAATCCGACCTTCCCTCACGAAATAAGAGGCATTTTAAAACCCTTTGCAACTGCATAAAATGACACTAGGAATTGGTAAATAATTAATTTAAATGTGTGGTTGAATTAATGAGGTAAATATGATTTATCACAGTATCAGGGATGTAATATCACTAGCAACTACCATGCAAGGTATCACCCAAGGACATACAGTTCCAAATAGCAACTTGAAAGTAAGAACACAGTGCAGCCAAAATCACACGTTGAAAAGTTGCAATTTCCACTTTTTTCAGTTTTAAATGTCAAAAAGTTTTTTTTAAAAAACGAGTGAATTAGACAGAATCGGAATGCAGTTTTTAGGCTCGGTGATAGATGCACATCACAGGGATAATATAGAAGTGAGAGTGGCTCTAGCTAAATACCTGGATGAGATTTTCAATGTGGAAAGAGATTCTGTTTTGGGAAAATAACCACAGTTAACAGAGAAAGTCGGTTTGGAAAGAAAGGACAAGTTCTACTTAAACTAGATTGTTAAAGAAGTACATGGTACGCTCCAAGATTACGTTGCAACATTAACCTTTTCACCACACATTCAGTCCTTTTTGTGGGAATTACTTAAATTATTCAAAATATGACTAAGGATCTATGCAAGACAGAGATTAGTAGAAGAATGGTGCTTATGCTTGGAGATCAAGGACAGGATGCACAGAGAATTCAGACAGTTTTAAACAAGTTAGCAGGGTATGGATTGGATTACTTAGAGAGTGGAGCAAAGACAAAGGGCCTCATTACAACCCAGGCATTAAGGGGTTAACGGCGCCATAAAAGGTGTCGGCGCCGTTAAACCCTTAACGCCTGATTACGAGGTCCCTTTGCAGGTTGCACTTTAACGCCTGCTTTTAGCAGGCGTTAAAAAACCAACCCGCAAAGTGACTTAGGAGCTAATTACGGCACCGTAATTTACGGTGCCATAATTAGCCCCTTTCCTATTCCCATTTAGCCCTATGGACCAAAAATGGGAATGGGGAAGGGGCCATGGTGAATGGGGAATTACCGCCCGCCAACCTTGGAATGGGGCGGTGATTCCGCCATTCACCATGGCGGACCCCGGCATGGACCATGGTGCTTAGCGCCGGGTTCGTAATGAGGCCCAAAGTATCAAGATGGGGTATGCTATGTGTGGCTATGGGATGGGGAAATACTCACAATCCACACTTGAGTTTGGGATTTGGGGCAGCCAACCAGGTTTCTGGACTCAAAGGCTCTGGTCATAGCACGGGGCAAAAAGGTAGTGGGGCAAAAAGCCAGTCTGGTCACAGGATACCCCCGAAGGGGTACCATAGCTTTTCCCTCTAGTTATTGGGATTTCTATTGGGGTTTCTGGATCAATGGCCCTGCCTGGGTAGAGTCAGCTATGCTCTGGCCTGGCAGTAGAATCTGGAATCTTGTGGAGTGGATGTGGAATATCTGGATACGCAGGTGCTGGAAAATTCAGGAGAGAATGCCTGTCTCTATGAGCTTCCCCTTTTTATAAAGCATGTGACCTCACAGGATTTATTGTTGGGCAGAGCTAACCTAGACTTGCCCCTAAGAACCGGATAGGTGAGCCTATGTTGGTCACCACCTCCAGGAGGGCACCCAGTTCATGGGGTTGTGTTTTATAAGGTACAAAGCCACCCCACAGTCATTTTTCCAAAAATCAATTATGACATAAATCACTCCTTTTTACAATTGTGGCACTTTTGCAAATTCCATAGGCAAATGATATATTTCATACAGAGCATTGTACTCCAACTCCCAGGTCTGTATGACATTGTTTCGCCCTTCTAATAATTTTTCGTGATTTTTAGTGGGAACCGCTTCACCCAAAATTCCACAATTTTAGACATGTGTACATGGTATCATAAAGCATATTTCCATTAATTTTTAACATTCCACCATATGTATTTTTCCCATGATTCACCATTTCCTGGTGTTTCCGTCCCCAACATGCTACGGACCGCCACAATATCGTGTTTTAAAGCCACAAAAATTACATTTAAACTGGAAAACCTTTACATTACTGCGTTGTCCAGTTGTAGAAATAACAGTCTTTAAAGTTTATTCATTAAAATAGTCCTTTCAGCCAGATGGCCAGCATTGTCTACCAAAGAAGGGCATAACTTACAAGGCTGTTCTGGAGCTGGCTTTGAAGCTTCTCAGTTTGAGTGGATGAGAGGTATCACTTCCAAAAGTAACACGTAGGTGTCCCAGAATCTATTGTGTCAAGCTGGAGCCCAGCCACAAAGTCTGATGGGTGCGTTATATTCTTCCTCTTGGTCATTCAAGGTTTCCAGGGGCAAAAAGTAACACGTAGGTGTCCCAGAAATCCATTGTGGCTCCTTTTGGGGGAAGGCCACTCCTGTTGCCAGCATGCAAATGTCCTTTGAAGCCAAGCAGGAAACCTGTTTGGCTGGTTCCCCAGTACAGCCAATGCATTTATTTATTTTTATTTTATTTTATTCTGAATCAGAAGCAAGTCTGTTGAAATAAAACATCATATTAGATTTTACCCAAACCCCTGTTACATTTCTAGGCAAGGACAGGGCCTTATTCAACATTACCCTTTTAAAACAGATATTTTTCTTATTTGCAAAAGCACATATTGACACGTGGGGAATTCTGCTCGGATCTCCCTTTCAAATTCAGTTTTCTATTCCATCTGGATTCCAAACATTGTTTGCAGCCCTAGTCAGTTTCTCTTACACACCAATCTGTTCAAGGCACAGGTTCACTGAAATTGACATATGCACAGATAGCTAGGGTTTCTTTTGAAGTGACTATTTTTGACATTTTGTAGCATAAAAGTAGAGTGTTTTTCCGTACGGCTGAGAGTAAAGTTTCTGGTAATTTCCCAGATCTTGCCTGACACAGCCTGTCATTCAGTGAGAAATGCTTTCTTTTGCTAAAGCACAACTGGAATATGGCTGGGCATAGTTGGGCCTTACTGGATCAGAGCTGTATATTGTTTAAAAGATGAAAAGAGCATCAGGGCACCATAATTTTAAATGTAAAATATTTCCTTTTTCAAAGGGAAATTTTGAGCTAGCAGCAAAGCAGCGCTTCTTTTCAATTCTCTTCTTTGGTGAACCTAAGAGGACACACTGGCAGCCTTTCTCGGTGTGCTCCCTGTTCCATCTTGCCCAATAGGTGCTTGACAAAACAGTGCATCAAATATTTTGTAGCTGCAAAAAGCAGTTTTGATGCAAGGCAATGGTGCTCAAAGGAGCCAGCGCAGCCATTCTGCAGCTTGGTGATGGAGGGGAATACTGCTGAGTGGGTAAATGTACCCCACAACATATAATACAGCATTTGCAAGTAGCATCACTTGCAACTTTCAAGTGCAACAATTTGTTCTGGGGGGTGAGTGGGGTTGGTGTGGTTCGATCCTAACTTGCGTAAACTGATAGGTTTTGCTTGTGTGCCATGTGTGCCATGTGAGTATCACTCGAGATTGCTTAGGGGGGAGTTGTCTGTGGCTGCTGGGCTGGCCCAGGGCATGCGCCTGAGTGAGCATAAGTGCTTGAGCAGGCTCCCCTCCAGGCCTGCGCCTGTCCTGCTATATTATCCACCCTCAGGGGCCGTGGCCAGGTGGCGTCGTGTCTCCTCCTGCAGTGACGTGGTATCACATGTGCCTGTCCCGTCAGGCGCATGGTGGTGTGAGCCAAGGCAGAGCTGCTTCCTGGCTGGGTCTAGGTGCAGCCAGAGTAGTCCCACCCACCCAGCACAAGGCAGCAGGACAGGAGGGGACTCGGAGGGAGCAGCAGGTCAGATGAACTGACCACTCTCTCTGGCTACATCGGCTGCTTGGCCAGTGGCCAAAGGAAAATCAGGTGCATGCTGCCGGTCAACCAACACACAATGAGGCCTCGCTATTCACCAAATTGCAGAGCGAGGCCGAGGGGTCCGACTGGAGCTGCCTCTAGGCCTGGACCCAGGCTCACCAGGCCCCTCCGAGGACACTGGACTACCACTGTGTCACATTGGGCCGGCATGCTGCTCAGCCTCAGTCAGTGAAGTCACAGAGGTAAGCAAAAAAAGAATGAAAAACGTGGCCTCCTGGGGTGCTGCTGTGTGTGCCGGGTTCGGTGACAGAGACAGCTAAGCTTATCATGTGAAAGTAACGCTTTTCAGAACTTACGTATGTACTTGGAGGGCAGGTAATGTGGATCTCAGAAATGTGTTTTTTTTTTTATGTCTGGACTGGCTCATTTAGGTGAACCTTTGGATTTTGGCTTCATCATTGCAACTGGGCTATAGTACCAGTGACATTTCAGATTCTTATGAGAAAAGGATCCAAAAGTCCTGCCACTATTCTATGTGGTTTTAACACAATGAATTACTTGGCAGTAATTTACTTCATCAGAATTACTTTGATTTTTGTTCTAATGGTACACACCCTCATACCCTCCCTTCTCTCCCACTGACACTTCTACCGTCACCCTCTCAACCACCGCTCTACCCTCCAACCCTCAAAAACACTGTACATTTACTTCCCCAACTAAATAATTCTGACTAAGTAAATTAACTCGAAGTAAAACCACTTCATGCGTCGTCTGTGTGCCGGCGGATCTATGCCGACTCTTTTTGGGGTGTGATTAGGGTCTCTGCGTCAATTCAGGGTCCCTCCTGGATCAGCACCTGGATATTGCCCTTTGACTTGAAGGTATACCGTATAACAGCACGATAATAACCACACCTAGTCAGTCACAAAATAAAATGCCACACACCGCAAATCCAAGGCCAGCTTCAAAAGCTGGTGTGTGGCATTTTATTTTGTGACTGACTAGGTGTAGTTATTATCGTGCTGTTATCATTTCCCACAGGTGCTGCCTAGGCTACTGCTAAAAATGGGTGCTTACAATTGCTGCTGCTGCGTCACATGTTCTGTCAGCCCACGGTTTTTCCCCACTGCTGGTCATGGTGCATTCCTTCTCCATGAGGATAGTGTGTGTGCAGAGTTTTGGGTTTATGTTGCATGGAGAATGTGCGCATTGTGTATTTGAATTTGCCCAAATAATACACACAGGAAAGGCACCGATTTTATGAGCCTTTGTCTTTGGGTGTAACATTGTTCTGTGTTTTAAATGTAATATTTTGTGACAGAACCCTAATCAGGTGTCAAGTTGTGGGTACACGCAAGTGAACAGAGATTCCCCCCACCTTTTTCATAGGATACCTTGATATGCTAATTTCTGGTCATGCCACATTCAATATTGGTATGTTATTAGACCCCTCCTCCCCCCACACTTTCTATTAGGACTTGAACCCTGAGGAAACCTAACACAGCTCGAGCGGGGTGCTCTCTCTGCCCCCTTTCTGGGCAGTTTAGACTTTAGAGGAGCTGCATACTGTATTTGTCTTAGGTATAGGTACACCTTGTATCATGCCTAACTTCGTAACTGTAATATTCCATGAATGGCACAACACTGACTTATGGGCTGGTTATCAACTGTTTCTAGATGCTGATAATGATCACATGCTAATTTTGAGATTGTCCAAGGAGACGGATACAAATAAGTTGAGGATTATATACCATTATTAGATTCAAGGGTGAGAGTTATTACATTTCCAAGTAAATACAAATTTACCAAACTGCAATTTGATCTAATATCATGCCTTAAGTGTTATTGTAACAACTAATACATCTTTAACAAATGTTGCATTTCTTTGTTAATTAATATTACATTTTGTTAAGGACAGGTGCAATCATTTGGAATTTGATCTAACATCATGCCTTAAGCGTTATTGTAACAATTAATTTGTCTAAACCTTGGCTTTACTCTGGTGCTGTAAATAACCACAGATATTTGATGCTATTTCAGGAAAAGATTCCTTATTATTCAACAACAATTATCAAAATGTAATTAAAGGGTGAGACCAATTTAATTTCCAGTATACTAAACTGTTTCAAACTAAAATATCGATTTGGAAAATTATACTAAACTGATTAATTGAATACATGTAGGAGCTTGTGAGATATGTCACAGCACAACAAAAGACTAGTCCAGCTATCATACTCATAACTAACAGACACGGGTGTGGATGAGCTACTTATCTCTTAACTAATGAGTTTTAGGATGGAGAGGTATAATAATGGGAATTTAACAAATTCACAGGAAACTGAAGGCCTGGACACTGACAATATATATATATATATATATATATATATATATATATATATATATATATATATATATATATATATATATATATATATATATATATCTTACTTGGTGAATCAATATTGTGCTAAGGTTGATCACTAAGTAATAATAACTGTTGACTAAAACAGCTTTCATATATTTTCTCTTTTTATTTGAATATGGATATGTAGTCTTACTGTGACATGGCTTCTTTTAATGGGCATTAAAGGTAAAGCAAACATGAAAAGTGTTATGTCTAGGTTAGACTGGCCTACATTGGTCCAGCCAGTCTAGAAATATATTCCTGTGGAATGGCATACTTTACTGGGCATCAAGGGAAACTCAGAAATGCTAATGGTTTTTATTTGGAAAGACTGCTCTAAATTGGTGGAGCATTGCACTTTTTTCTGGGCATAAAGATTCATAAACATGATTAGTGTTCTTATGTATGTGCCTATCAGGCAGTGGCATAACACAAGCTCTGGGGGCCCCCCTGCAAGCCATGCTGAGGGCCCCACCCCCAACTCGGCAACTAATCACGAATCGCGCCACACTCTGGGCCGCCCTAGATTACCACGCTTGCGCAATACGCACAATCCTGTTGCTGAAGGGGTATGCCACACACTGCACTATGAGAAAGATATAAATATGTGTTTTAATGCAATATACAGCACACTTTCTGAGAGAAATTGACTAAAAACCCACAGTGTTTGCTATTGTTGTGTAGGGTAACAGCAATCCAAAACATGCAAGTCACCAACAGTGCACATGAACATTAATGCTTTGCTATTAAAAATGCCATGCCACAATGAAAACATGTCCAACTGGCTGCACAATGTAGACTAGTGTAGACACATAATAACATTACATTAACATTAAGACATACCTAGAATGGTTGCACCAAAATGCCAGTCGAAGCAATAAGACTCATCAAGAAGAGAGCACACATTCAAGCCTGCATCTCTAAGGCCTCTAACAACACATCCAAACTCTTTAAAATCTGCAAGGAACTGGCCAATCCTGTTGCGGTTTCTACCTCTCCTGTTCCCTCAACAGAACCTCTGTACGGCTTTGGCCTCTCGCTCCTCCACTAAAACTCTGGACATCCTGTCCACTATCTCCTCTTCCTCTCCCTCTCTCGGCCCCCTATGGCCATCTCTCACTCTCCTCCTCCTTTCTCCTCTTTCTCTCTAACACCTGACAAGGTTTCTAAACAAGTCCCCTCTATGGAAGTGTCGTTGAAACAGGTGCTCGCCTGCTCCTCCAGAACCATCAAGGACTACATTGACACGATCCAGCCTTGGCCGATTTCTGTAATCATTCTTTTGCCACTGGAACTTTCCCCTCTCCTAAATTCTTGGAAAAGCTGGCCAACTGCCAGCTTACACTGCACACTGAATCTGTTGGTTTTCTCCATGACCATCAGTCTGGCTTAAGAGCTGCCAGAGGCAGGGAAACTGCTCTCCTGAACACCTGTGAAGATCTGATCTCTTACCTTGATTCCAGCATTCCTTCTGTCCTCATCATCCTGGAACTTTCCTCTGCTTTCGACATGGTCAACCACACCACCCTGATCAATTGACTCCGTGAGAACCTGGGCATCATGGATCAGGCCCTGGAGTGGCTGACCTCCTTCGTCTTGGACCGCCCCTCCCAGGTCCAACTTTGTCCCTTTCACTACGCCACCTCTCTCTACATGTGGCGTTCTCCAGGGCACTATCTTCTCACCCTGGTTTTTCAACCTCTACTTGGCCCCTTTGACCGACTTATCTCTACCTTCTCCTCTAACTTACAGTGTTATGCGGATGACACTCAGCTTTCCTCCAGGCTCCCCTCAGCCTACTCTCCTCTCTCGCTCATTCCTGGTGTCATCTTCAACTCCACTCTCTCTTTCTCTCCTCACATCTCAGACGTCGCCAAGAAATTCCACTACCAGCTGCACCTCCTTAAAGGGACTCTTCCATTTCTCACTTTCCCCCAGAAGCTCACTCTCTCCAGAGCTCTGGTTCTCTCTAGGCTGGACTACTGCAACAGCCACTTTCCCAATCTGCCTCTACTCTCCACCCTCTGCAACTAATCCAGAACAGCACTGTGAGACTTATCCTTGGCCTCAAGCCCAGGGACTGTATCTCTCCAGCCATGAAATCTCTCCACCAGCTCTCGGTGGCTGCGAGGATCAAGTTCAAGACCCTTTTCATTGTCCACAAGGCTTTCTGGGGCAGGTATCTGCACTACATTGAACGCTATCTTCCAAAATACCTTCCTTCTCGAGCCCTAAGGGTTAGATACTTCTCCAGGTAGAGAATGGGGGGTAGATCCTTCTCCCCTGCAGGCGCCTCCCTCTGAAATGGCCTCCCTGACCCTCCGAAACATGAGCCGGACCACCTGAAGTTCTAGAAGCTGCTCAAAACATTCCTCTTCCCCTATGCTTTATCTCGCTCCCTCCCCTGCTGACCTACCTGTCCACTGTACCAACTGGTTGCTTGGCTACCCCTGTCTCACTGAGTCCAGGCTCTTTCTTGATCAGTCACCCTTGCACTGCCTCCAGGCCTACCACGCAGTTAGGGGCTGTAGCTGTAACCCTACAGTCCCTTATTCTCCTTGCACTACCCAGAGCCGCGCTGCCCTGGCAGCTCTTACTCAGAGCATTGCTGCCCTGTTTTCCCCTCCCCTCTCCCTTGCACTTCCCCCCTCCCTTTCCCCTTGCACTTCTCGTTCTCGCACTTGCACGATGTGAATGACACAAGGCTTAGTAAGATCATTTGTCTTGTCCTCCCTCAGTTTTCCTTCTTGTCATGCCTAAAAACACTTGTGTACCGGTTCGTTATATATGACTTATCATGTCATAACATATCATTTTATCACAGAGGCCCAGAAAAATATACTGTGCCGCAGTAAGAAACGGCTAGACTGGCAGCACCCAAATGCCAGTCTAGTCAGGTAATTACACTTAGCAGGACTGCTTTATCAGAAATGCCCAGTTAACAAAAGTCATACCAAACTGAGGAATGACTAGACTGGCTGCACCAAAATGCCTCTCTAGCCACTAATACCAAATATCATGCCTGCTTAGCATGGACATGGACGACCATTATGATTTATTGCACAACCCCACCCCCCCACACATCCCTTCTCCCTCCCATCCCCTACCCCAACGTCCAAAATCAGCTCATTGGCCCAGAATTACCTCCACATCCCTCTTCCGTGTCCCAGTGCTTACATATGAGGCTCCTTGCCTCACTGGTGAGTACTGGAGGAAGAGTGGGACTAGGAGTAATGAAGATTACAGGTAGCTAAGTCAGGCATTACCTTCATGTAACTCTACCATATCCCAGTACTTGTGTATGAGGCATACTGCCACATACACAAGTACTGAGATGAGGAAGAATAGGGCTAGGTGTAAAGAAGATTACCAATAATTAATCAAGGCATTAAACATAAGTAGTGACACAACACCATTGAGCTGATTGGGCTTCAGCACTCCCCCCCGCCCCCACTGAAATTGTGGGCTATGTTGACTTGACCTGGCTGACCTTCAGAGCAGTTGCCGGACAGAAAAGGACACAGATGTTAAACGGCACTTGGATTTTGCCATTGACAAGGGCCCGGCCCAGTAATTACTAATGTACATCATTTCACTGTTAGTACCTGCATTCAAATGCCACATTTTTTAAGCAATTGAAATTGTGATGTGGGTTTAGTACTTGCATGCCAGGGGAGTGATTGGAAGGGTAGAGCGGAAACAGGAGACCAGTCATTCTCACTGCAGCCCATAAGTGGGTGCTTTCAGACCTAAGGAGAGAGTTAACTGCTTGTAACATTGAAGCTGCACTAGAATAGTCTCATTAAAATGCGTAAAGAAGTTAGATGCCCCCATACAAATAAGTTTGTGCCTCCCCACCACACATGAAGTTAGCACCTCTCCCAACATTTTAAAGTTAGCCCCCCTGAAATGTAGGTTTTGTTGCGCCCCTGAACACAAGCACACACACCCAGCCATCCATATATTTAAGTGTGCACCCTTTCACCATACAGGCACACCCAGGCAGCCACCTGTACATTTAAGTGTGTAACCTTTCACCACACAGGCACACACACCCAGGCACCTACCCATACATTTAAGAGTGCACCCTTTCACCATACACTCACACAGGCTGTCACCTATACATTTAAGTGTGGACACTTTCACCATACAGGCACACCCAGGCAGCCACCAATACATTTCAGTGTGCATCCTTTCACCGTACACGCACACACGCATACCCAGCCACCCATACATTTGTGTGCACTGTTTCACCATACACTAACACACGCACACGTCATGGGTTGAGGGGAGCCATAATACTTCAAAAATACATTGGGCCTCATTAGGACCCTGGCGGTGACGGTATGAACGGTGCCGGTAAGGCACCAGCACCGTTCATACCATCTCGCCGCATTACGAGGTCTGCTCGTGGTGTCCAGTCAAAGGGTTGAATACATTGTTTCGAATTACAATCGTTTCGAAACAAAAGGACGGAAAAAAAAGGTCAAATGCCTTTTTTAAAATGTATTTTAATTTTTTGGCTTCCGTGTAGAAAAGAAAAAGTGGTTTTTACACCAAAAAAGGGTTTTTGCGGGGGTACCCCCCACCCCAAAAAAAGAAAAATTTGACCTTTTTTTACGGTCCTTTTGACTCAAAACTATTGCATTCGAATCAATTGCAGTCGACCCTTTCACCTACAACCCTGCTTGCAGGTTCCTGACAGCCCACCAGGTCTTACCTGTCGGGTTGTGCGGCACCCGCGAGCTTAACTTGTAATTGCGCCGGCACCGTTGATAACGGTGCCGGCGCAACCATGCTCCCCTCCACCATTCTGCCCTATTGGGCAGAATGGGAATCGGGAGCCCGGCAATATCGCCACCCGCGAATGGGCAATTACCAGCCCATTCATCTTGTAATGGGTCGGTTATTGCCCAATCGCGGGAAGCGGTGCCGGTAGCGAGCATGGTGGTAGCCGTGCCTGCCATACAGGCACGGCCACCGCCATGCTCGTAATGAGGCCCATTGTTTCTTTTTGAAGTCACTCTGCCTTCATAAAGAAACTATTTCCATTAAGGACCGAACCATAACAGAAATAATTTCTTTATGAAGGCAGAGTGACTTCAGAAATAAACTATTTATTTTTGAAGTCATAGGGCTTCCCCCACCCCATGACATCGAGGCCTCCAGCCTAGGGTCTTCATGTCATGGGGTGGGGGTAGCCACCGGACTTTTTGTATTCACTCTGCCTTCATAAAGAAATTATTTCTGTTACAGAAATCATTTCTTTAGAAAGGCAGAGTGAATTCAAAAAGAAAATGTAAAAAAAAAAAAACTTTACTCAACTGGGGCCCTCTTCCAGAACATGTGGTCGCAGGGATCCCCGCACAGCCAGGGATGCGGTGGCCCCTGTCATGCCAGTGGTATCAGGGTGGTCTGTCATGTGTGTAGAGGCAGATAGGTTTTTATGTTTCCGTTTTGTGGCATTTCTTTACTGATGATCAAGGCTAAAGCCAGAATGGGGAGTTATTACATGGTTAGACTTGCCTATATTGGTTTGGCCAGTCTCTGTATATGTATTACTGGGCATCACACGTAAAGCAAAGATGATAAGTATTATTACATGGCTAGAGTGAGCTACAGTGGTGCAGCCAGTCTGGATAATCTTACTGTGGCATGATATTTTTTACTAGTAATCAAGAGTAAAGCAAACCTGATGAGTATTATTACAGTGCTAATCTGGCCTACATTGGTGCAGGCAGTCTGGATATATTTTCTTATTATGGCATGGCATTTTTAACTGAGTATCTAGGGTAAAGCAAATATGATAAGTATTATTATGTGGTTAGACCAAGGTACATTGGAGCAGCCAGTGTGGATATATTTATTGTAATGTGCCATTGCATTTTTGACCAGATATCAATGCTAAATCCAACATGAGTAGTGTTATACTGTCAATAGACCAGCCTCCATTGCTGCAGCTAGACTAGATACATGTTTATACTGTGTCATGGCATTTCTACTGGGCATCAAGTGTAAAGCCAGCATGAGTGCTAATACGTGGATAGGCTTGCCTACAAAAGTGCAGCCAGTCTGGATATATTTTTTACTGTGGAATGACTTTTCTTTACTGAACATCAAGAATAAAGCCAGCATGGTGAGTGCTATTAGGTGGCTATAGTAGCCTATTTTGGTGCAGTCAGACTTGATGTATGCTCTCACTTTGGCAAGGCATGTTTTACTGGAAACGCCAACAGGCCACCACACAACAGGGTTCAGGATCGGATGGCCCTTATCTTCTCCCAGGCTGCCCTATACACATTGTACAGGTCTTCAACATTTTGGCCTGCCCAGCCGGGCCCCAGAGTGCGCCGATATGGTACCAAGTCCCATGCTTGCCCATCACTCATGATTTACCAGGGCTGCTCATTGCCTGTGCAGACAATGAAAGCAGTTGCGTAGGTCGCCCGTGCTGGTTGTCTGTTAAGTTCATTTAGAATTAACATGAAAGTAAACTTATAAAGGGCATTGAGCTAACTCATCTTGCAATAAAATGCCTGATTAGAGGCAATCTCTTTATTGGGATAATTTTGATTGACCAGAAATAGCTTTTATTACACAGGGTTAGAGACCCCTCTACATAGATATTGTGCATAATTTACTCCAAGTGTATAGACATTTATGATAAATATGAATAGCATATTTGTGAGATCTTTTACGAAATATTCACACTTTCGTCCTATTTAATCTCCTACGGATCACTCTAAGGGTTATGCAGCACAGCAGTCTTATTTAATGAAATAAACATCAATGTAGAATCTGCTTACATACCTATGAATCGTCACAACACTGTAAGGACCTTCATTTGGTTAGCTTCCTGAATTGCCTTTTCACATACTCCCTGAAATGCCTTTTTTACATACTCAAAAAAGCATTAAGAACATTAAATAAGAGAGCAATTAAATAACTGGGTATTCCTTCCTCTGCCTCTTTCATGTTAAATGAAGTGTCATCCATGCACATGTGAGTTATGTCATGCAGTAGTCACACTACACCATTTCATCTGCAGGTTTATTATGCAGTAAACCACACACCAACATAAAATTCTCCTACATACAACAAACAATCATGACACTGGACCTTTCCCATACGGATACAGCAAGCCAGTGCCCACGATTATACTACCAGCCAACCGCACATGAAACATAGAAACACACACCCAACATAACAATAGTACATAACCGAGGCACTGAGTCTTAACCTTACGGATACAACAAGACTGGTCACACAACCAACTCATGCGCAAAACAACACACACAGACGCCATTCAGACGTCATTCTACCCTCACTAACACACCCCACCCTCTTTCTTTCAGAGCTATGCGGGCGCCTAGAGACAGACCCAGTGGTGGTAAAGGTGTTTGGGATAAGACAGCACAACAGAACATGTATCTAATGATGTGTTTATTACCCTTAAGTCGGTCTCTGCCATCCTCAATATACAGGCTCATCACCCGGACCACAACGTGCTTACTAAACCTTCTAAATCACTGTAATGCCCCCTGAATTATATGATATGATATGGCATTTAAAACGCGCCTATACACAAGTGTTTCAAGGCACAATGAGACAAGGGAGGGGGAACAGAGGGAAGACAGAGACAACGATCTTACTAGGCCAGGTGACATTGGGATCGCGCAAGGGGAGGGGGGAATGGGAGAAGTGCGGGGGGCAAGAGGAGGGGGCAGTGCAGCACATAGGATAACAGTAGGATGAATAAGACACTAAATAAATAAATAAATACGCAGTGCTGCAAGTTGGTGGCAAGTGCAAGGGTAAGTGCAGACATCAGGTGTCAAGTGTTGGTAGGGGGCTTTAGGGATACAAAGACAGTCCCCGAGTGCAAGATTTTCCAGGGAGGCAGTGTAGGTGTGCAACTGGTGGGAGGAGGACCTGGGCCCGAGATAAAAGGGTATCCAGGAAACCAGTGCAGTTTCAGGTTCAGCCAGGAGGTCAGCAGGGGAGAGGAGGAGAGAAAGCAGAAGCAAAGAGGAAGGTCTTGAGGTGCTTCCGGAACCAGAGATGGTTCTCCTCAAGTTTCAGAGAGGCAGGGAGGCTGTTCCAGAGGGTGGCCCCAGCAGAGGAAAGAGATCTACCACCCACTTGTTGCTTGTAGAAGCGACTGACCCTGAGGTAGTTGGAGGCGGATGAGCGAAGAGCTCCAGAAGGAAGATATTTAGGAAGAGAGAGTTGAAGGTATTGGGGCCCCAGGCCCCAGAAGGCCTTGTGGACAATGCAGAGGGTTTTGAACTTAATCCTCGCCGCCACTGCGAGCCAGTGCACAGATTTCAATCCTGGAGAGATACGATCCCTGGGCTTGACAAGTCTTGCAGTCCTGTTTTGGATGAGTTGCAGAGGGCGGAGAGTAGAGGCAGGCCGATTTAGAAAGAGGCTGGTGCAGTAGTCCAGCCGAGAGAGAACCAGAGCTCTGGAGAAGGTGAGCTTCCGGGGGAAGGAGAGGAAAGGAAGAATACCTGTGAGGAGGTGCAGCTGGTAGTGTGACTTCTTAGAGACGTCAGAGATGTGAGGATAGAAAAAAAGTGTGTAGTCGAAGATGACCCCAAGGTTTTTAGCCTCACAGGTGGGAGCAGGGAGAGGGCCAAGAGAGGCCGGCCAGAGAGTGACAGGAAAGGGGGGGCAGGTGTGCCGATGAGGAGAATCTAGGTCTTACTGGCATTAAGGCAGAGATCATTGGCGGCACACCACTCCTGGATAGCAGACAGTCAGAGATGAGCGGAAGATGACCCCAAGGTTTTAAGCCTCACAGGTGGGAGCAAGGAGAGGGACAAGAGAGGCCGGCCAGAGAGTGACAGGAAAGGAGGGAGCAGGTTTGCCGATGAGGAGAATCTCAGTCTTACTGGCATTAAGGCAGCGATCATTGCGGCACACCACTCCTGGATAGCAGAGAGACAGAGATGAGAGAAAGATGGCCCCAAGGTTTTTAGCCTCACAGGTGTGATTGTGCCAACCACTGGTGACGACCTCTTGCACAGTGCTATTGATAGGTGTGCCCTTTTGTTCATCAATACATAAAATGTAGAAAGAGCTTCAATCAACATGTCATTAAAAATGGATTGCGCTAACAAATTGGATGGCCCTCAATTCCAAATAATTCCAAGCCCAAAATTTAAGGGGTAAACAATTTTCAAGAGAATGTCAATTACTTAATCAGGGGGCACAGCGATTGATCCCGCTTTCTGATTTTCAACTTCGAGATCCAAATGCTAGACAGAGCAGTCAATACATTTTGTAAATTGACCTGACTTGCCCCAGAAAGACTGATGGGGAAATGTGCCATCTGTAAGTTTAAGAATATTTCTGAGGGTCCTCACCACCTTGGCATCATATTTTGACGCAGTGCAATGCAGCAGAGTCTATCGCTTCCTGGTTCCTATTTTCAGGTGAGAAATCCACTAAGGGCTCAATTGAAGCTGTGCGTGTAGACATAAACAACCTGGCCGCCATTTTCATAGCTGAACCATGCAGTGCAGCGAACAGAAGCGAATGTGACCGAGGCCATCATCCCGTGTGAAGTGATGGGTTTAGTCAAAATGTGTTCCATATGAAAGGGATCAAAGAACAATAAACCATGTTTGGGAGGCTGGCCTTTTCTGTCACTTTGTGGTGTTTCTGTTCTTTCCAAATGTGGTGGGATTTCTTTAAGGAATCGCCATTAATTTAAAGCAGAATTCTTCTCCCCTTCTGATCTTCGGGAAGACAGAAATAATAAGAGGCTCGCAGTTCTGCTTTTGAAGTTATTTTTAACTTTCTTTGAACATAACAATCGCAGCATGAAATAACATGAACTAGAAGAGTAAGCGGAGCGGCTCCCTTTTGGGGGTGTACTCAGGGTCGAGCCTTACATTTCACTTGCTACGAAAATTTTCCCATGGAAGAAAGATGATGCATTCTCGGAAATAAATTCACCATGTTATGGGCTACACCACTCTTTAGTAGTTCCATGCATATATAAACATGCTACACTTTTATTACACACTTAGCAGCAAAGAATTGTATTTATTTATATATTTATTTTTATATTCAGGAGGAACAATGCTGTTTTGATCACAAGAATAGATAAGAAATCACATTTGACGGGAAGCAATGAGCTTCTTACAAAAGGGTGAGTTTGAGAGACATTGTTACCAGTTTGTGGGGGCGTGGGGTGTAAATGGAACAGTCACCGGGGACAATACATAAGTGGACATGCATAGATTAAGGACAACCAACATTGCACGTTTTAAGTGCAGGTAGGCAGTAAGGCCAACTGTGCTCGGCATATGACCATAATGGGTGAAGTGCTAGAGTGGAGGCAGCGGAAGTGAGGGACAGAGGCAAGTTAGAGAGGAGGGAAAAATGTTAGCTAGCAGGCAAATGAGAGGTAGATTGAAGCAGTGCTCTAAGTTAGATGCACACAACCTAGAGTGTAGTGAAGCTCCTTAGTTGAGCTGTTTGGATGGAAGGGCAACTAGAAGGTACAACAAAAATCCATGCACTTTTTATACTCAATAGATATTGAGTAATTGGCCAATTCACAAAGAATCCTGTTTCAGGTATAAGTCACACCTGTGCCAGTTTACGCCAATGACTGGCCGGTATACCTGCCCACAAAAGGCACTACTAATATTCGGCAAGTCTGACATGAAATACCCTTGGTACAGAACAAACCTGTGAAATATAACACAGGGCATAAATAACATTTTATTTTATATCACCTATATCCATAAAGTGCACCTGTTTCTCACACACACACACGCACGCACGCACGCACACACACACACACACACACACACACACACACACACACCCACCCACCCACCCACACACACCCCCCCCCCCACTATTCCCCTGACATTACCACTTTTGCTCTTCCACTACAATCATATGATTGCAGACGTATGTACACATGTATGTAATCACATGCCAACAGGAGCGGGAAATGCAATGTGATAAGTGGACATTGAAATGCTTTCATCGCATAGGCCAACACATGTCTAATCTAGGGGCCCTTCGATTGAGGGGTATAGGGGTGTTCCCTGCACTCTAGTGGCCTCAGGGGTGTCTTTTGGTACTGCATCAAAAATGTCCATCTGTTTTGTGCATCGGGAGTAACTCTTTTTGTGATTGAATATTGTATACATCATTATTTCTCAATCCATTCATCTCACTTAATCCTGGAAAAATCTCTGTAAATCAACCACACAATTTAAAAGTAAACACTTAAAAGACTGAAAGCTACAATTATTGGCATTGTGCCCTATAAATCAGACCAAAGACAAAAAGCTAAGTCTTGTGTTGTTATTTGAAAGAGACATGAATGTTAAATGTTCCAATAAGTTATAGTTAGGTACTATATGCAGGAAACGGCCCAAATTCCGAAAGCCACAGGTGCATATAATAGATAATGACCTATGCGTGGGTGCCTGTCTTGGTGCTACATATTACATTTTCCTCTAGTGATCGCTGTGATGATTTTTGATTTAAGTTAAAAAATGCACTGACATAGTCTATACAGGATCTCTGAAGAAAGCACTCTCAAAATCAGAAGAGGTTTGAAAGCCAAGTGCCAGTGAATGATATGATATGATAGGTTATTTATAACGTGCTTAATACCCAGAGGTTTCTAAGCGCGGACCCGGGGATCGAACCTGTGTGGCTCTGTGTCGTCTTGCTTCCAAGGCAAGCACGTTGCCGCTGAGCTATCCTCCCTGAAAGCAAGAAGGTCGAATCACACTTCTCCAGTCCTGAAAGTGCTCCATTGGCTGCAAGTGAAGCAAAGGGTCAAATGTGATCACATTTGAAGTTCCATCTATTCCCCACACTGCCACTTGCGGTAGAAATGCACAGAATGACCTCAGAAGCTATGTGTGTGCTACATGCCAGGCGGAAGTCTATTATTTGATGGAGCCTTTCAACCTGATAGAGTCAAACCAATCAGAGAGTGGAGGTCCCATCTGCAGGAACCATTTAGACGTGTCTGGCAACACTTCAAAATCGGCTGAGGGTCCTTGAAATGCACCTCTTCAAGGAGGCCCCTGGGCCAAGCCCTGAAGCTTCGGGAATTTCCCCCAATGAGGAGGGGCCGGGTGACATGTCTTCACATTGGTGCATTTTATTCTAGTGAACACAACAGATAACAGGGTAATGGGGTAACACAAGGGTTAATTGCCAAGAAAAAGCTGGCTCCAATAAAAAAAAAACAACTTTACAAAATATTGACAATGCCCAGAAAATGTCCACTGCAATGAAGAGCACTGCTGAGAAGACATTGATCTCCATGTGCTGGAAGATGTTCCACAGCCAACTCATCCGCCAGTAAGGATAAGGCTAAGCATGACCATCAGAATCCCATTTATGACATGCCCGCCCCCCCCAGTAGATAAAAGGTCAGCTGATTGGATACATTTTACTGTGGCCGCACCACAGATGGGTACTAGCTGATCGAGCTGATCTGATGGTTGCTTGTCTAGCATCAGTCTCTAGCAAAGCTGCCAGAACAGGCACACTACAGAGCCTTCAAGCACTTAGATGCCCTTTCTTGGCCCACAATCAATACAGTGCCCAGCTTTACCTGTGGGCAGTGGAGTCCGCTTGAGGTCGTTTTTTTTTTTAAAATGTAGTTTTTATTAGCATTTTTTGTAAGGTTATTACAACAAACATGTCATTTTAATCCGATGTCATTCACAGAAAAACCGTTCAAACAATAACCCTCCCCCCCCCACCCCACCCACCCCTAGCCAGTGAACAGGTGCCAATTTCAAGCTTATCTTGCAGGGACGCGTTATGCATTTATCGAGTTCGGACTGTCGAATAGATTAGTGCACACATAGTCTAGGGCGCAACCTAGCAGCCCCCCACGGGGGGTGCGTGCCTTGTACAACAGATACCTAGTAGGTCCTCCATTTCCTCTGGACTCAAAACCCAAACAGGCCAACAGTTCATGGGCTCACCCCTCAGGTCGATCGCTCATACTTTTCAAAGAAGGGAAGCCAGAGTTCCTCAATGTTGGATCTGGATTCATCCAGGACGTGGGTTAGAAATTCTAAGTCATATATCGTCCGCATCTTCGTTACCCATTCCCTCTCATCAGGCATGTGTGGATTCCTCCACTTCTGGGCCAAGCGGCACCTGGCCGCTATGAGCATGACCTGCAACATGTGGCCCTGGTTGTCCTCCTGGTCATCAACCACCTCAATACCGAATAGAAGCAACCAGGGACAGAGGGGTCTAGAGATACCATCCACCCCCCTAACCCAGGATAGGACCTCTCCCCAATATGACTGCACCCTCGGACAAGACCACCACATGTGCATGTAGTCCCCTTTTTCTTTTTTGCATTTCCAGCAGTGTGGGTCATATCTCCGACTCATTCTGGCTATCAACTGTGGGGGGTAGTGCCATCTGTGTAAAACCTTGAGGGCTTGGTGTCTGTAATGGGGGGAAGGTCGTTGATCGATGGGCCCGGATGCACATCTTGGACCACCTTTTATCATCTATTGTCGTGCCCAAATCCTTTTCCCATTGTATCCGTGCTGGTGATGGATCCCTGGGTATCGAAAGCAAGAGAAGTTTGTACAAACGAGATATGACCCCCCTGCAACCCCATGTGGAGATGATCATTTTCTCAATGTCCGTGAGTTCCCTCCTCAGTGTGTCCCCCCATGAGGGTTCGGAGAGGACTCCCTTCAGTTGGAGGTAACGAAAAGGTGAAAGCTTGCCCAGCCCCAGGGCCTCCTCCAGGTCCAGAAGGGGCATGAAGGAGCCACCCACCCACAAGTGGCAAGCCCACACAAGACCCGCCTCATACCACCTCTGATACGCGACCGGCTCCGCAACCTTAGCTATGAACGGTGGCGCCCAGATGCAATTTAGTGGGGAAGGCCAGGTTGTGAGCCATCTATAGTAACCCCCCTCCTTCCAGACAGACCACAGGATACCCAGTACCGGGTGGTCCAAAACACGCCTGGGGTTGTGCGCTCTGGGGACCCACAATCACTCATCGAACGTGACCGGGGCACGTAACCTGTTGTCCAGTGCTACCCACTGCTTTTCTGACCCAGGGTTGAAATGGTCGACCAAAATCCTCAGCTGGGAGGCCCTATAATATGTATCGAAGTCTGGGAATCCCACCCCACCGTCTTCCTTGGGTCTCGTTAGGACGTCGTAGGAGATCCTATGTTCCGCCCCCCCCAGAGGAACCTGAGTAGGGTGCGTTTCATGGACTGTAGGAACGCGGCTGGGACCTGAGTGGGGAGCATCTGGAAGAGGAATAGGAATTTGGGAAGTACCCCCATTTTGACCAGGTTGAGTCTTGCCATCCACGAGAACCCCTGAGACCGCCCACCTCTCTACATCTCTTTTGACCTCAGTCCACAAAGGGGTGAAATTGCTCGGCAAGAGGTCGTTTGGGTCAGGTGTTATTTGGATTCCCAAGTGCCGGAACCCCTCTCTCTGCAGTTGGAAGGGAAGGCCCTTCACATACTCCCTCTCGGTGTCCGGTAGTCGACCTCCCATAAAAGCCACAGATTTGCCCAGGTTGACCTTGTACCCTGAGAGGCTCCAATAATGCTCCAGTGCCCGCAACACATGAGGGACTGTCAGTGTCGGTTTAGTAACATAGAGGAGAGCGTCATCGGCGAACAGGCTGATCTTACAGTGGGAGCCGCCCATCTGTACTCCAGTGATGGCCTCATTGTTACGCACCGAGATCACCCAGGGTTCCATGACAAGGGCGTATATCAGGGGGGATAGTGGACAGCCCTGTCTCGTTCCACGCTCTAGGGGAAAGGCTTCTGATTCCATCCCATTGGCAGCCACCCTGGCTGTGGGGGCAGAATATAGTGCAGCCATCCATCCCAACCATCTCTGGCCCATCCCTATTGCTGAGAGGACCTCCCCAATGAAGGTCCAACTCACCCGGTCGAAGGCCTTTTCTGAGTCTAGGGACAGCAGGAGGACCCCCTCGTTCCGGGTTTCCCTTGAGTGCAGCACATGGAGGGTTTTACGCATGTTGTCCGAGGCTTGTCTGTTTAATATGAAGCCCGACTGGTCCGGATGAACCAGGCGGGGCAGGCATTTCTCCAGGCGAGTGGCCAGGATCCTGGCAAATATCTTAGCATCCAGGTTCAAGAGGGAGATGGGTCTGTAGGAGCCGCGCTCAGTGGGGTCTTTTCCTGGCTTGGGGATTACCGAATTGAGGGCCTGTAGGAATGTGGGGGGGGATCGTCTCTTTGTTGCGGATGTGGTTGAACAATTTGGCTAAGGGTTCCATCAGGATGGGCTGGAATTGTTTATAGAAATCAGCCATATATCCATCAGCCCTGGGGGCCTGCCCTGCTTTTGAGGTCGTTTTACTTGAGATTTCTGCTACACAAATCTAATTTTACATATTGGACTCAGGGCTATTTTAGGGCTACCTCGAGGTTCAGTAGCTCACATAGGGTTTGTTGGTAAAGAGAAGTAGCTTCATTAGCCTGGAAGCAAGTCGCACAAATAGTAGGGTTGAGCATCAGGTTATACCACCCATCCCAGGAACCCGATTTTAATCAAATAGATTGTAATGCTGACACACTGGGTATGCCCAACAAGCTCCAAAAAAATGCATTAACCGGAAGCTCAACTTGATGGGGAAATCTAATAACCAAACTCTCAACCCTGTATGCAGCTGCCACAGATATTATCTTCTAAATGTCTAGCATTTCCTGCTGCATAACCACATTCCCACCTTTTGCTGTGGATTGCAGTCACGCTTGATGCCCTGGGCCTGCTGGACCAATTCAATCCCAAAGACAGATCACCTGCAACCATCCCTAAGTTTCATTCAGGTCAAAGGTTCCAAGTAGGCTCTTTCCCCAGACTATAGCACATCTCTTTGACTAAGGGAATGTAGTAGCCAAGCTCCTTCATCTACACATTTCCTGGACCCATTCAGCAGGCCAAATCATGCAATAACAGCCAGGAATTCTATAGTCACAAAATTGAAATGCTTCCACCTATCTATATATATATAAGTTAAAATGCGTCTGTGGGCTTGTGGCAGGGTTTCTGGGTTTGTGGCTTGGCGAAGCCTTGTTCCTTATACTATTCCACACCGTTTCACAAATCTGCACAACATTCTGCATAGTTATCTATTAGGACCCTCCAGACAATAATGGCTACATGACATTTGGACACCTCATCCCTTTCCCGGGTTTTGGAAAAAGACAAAATGTGTGTTTGGGTATGTGACTTAGGGAAGCATTGATCCTTATACAATTTCACACTGTTTCACCAATCTGCACCAAATGTTGCATAGTTACCTGTTAGTACCCTGCGGACATTACTGGCTACATGACATTTGCCCCCACCCAGCCCCTTTCCCTGGATTTCAGCAAATGTCAAAATGTGTTTGGGGTTTTGTGGCTTGGCGAAGCGTTGTTCCTTATACAATTCCACACCGTTTCACCAATCTGCACCAGATTTTGCATACTTACCTGTTAGGACCCTTTGCACATTACTGGCTACATGAAATGTGGGCACCCCACCCCTTTCCCCAGATTTCAACAAAAGTGCAAATTTGTTTGTGGCTTTGCGGCCTGCCAACATAGTTGTGAATCATGTTCACTGGGAATGGTGATACTTTAAAAAAAAATGTTTTCAGTGTGCTGGTCCGTAAAAAATGCCAGAACTGTAATTACTGGCATTTATTCTGGACCAGCACACTTGTAACGAGGCCCATAAACATGCATGGAAATAAAGTAGAAGGCTTTACAGACTTCCAAATGTCAGGACAGGATTCAAAACAAGCCAAAAGAATGGGAGGACCCATAGGAATCTAAAGAGGGAAAGGTAGAATAAGAAAAACGTTCCTAACAAGGTTTATATTGTCAGCCTCTATACTGTTGTTTCATCTATATGCACCAGTATTCTATAGGCACCAGTATTTGCTTTCTAATGACACACTACAATAAACTCGACACGTAATATTCTAACCTTTTGCTTCTAAACGTTATTTGATATGATGGTTGCTTGTTCATGGCATGTCCATGTACAGGAATCTTGTCTCCCACCATAACTCCTGATTGCCCTAACTGTTTTTATGGGTTCCATGTCATTTTGCCATCGGCAAATATTTTGTGGTAATTTATTATGAACTAATTACTTTGACATTTTTCAGAACATTTCTTTTTTAAATTTGCTCCCCCACAACCTTTGCCCTTCATTAATGCTCCTACCCTAAATGCCTATCCACCCATTTTCACCCATTACCCCATAAATACCTATATCTTTCAAAGACATTTCGATGAAACAATGCAGTATCCTTGTTATGTATGCATGTTCCATGTAGTCTTCATACCCCCTTCAATCTATTGAAAAGTGATGTTCCAAGATTATATTAGAAATCTGACTTCAATTCCATGGTTGCTGTCACATTCAATGGTTTATGCATCTTAGAACTTCTGGGCTTAGGCATCAAAGTACACCTGATTCCTGTTATAGGGGTTACCGGTGTAAAATTGCGTCTGATCGCGTCTGATCGCTCATAGAGTTAGTAGTTGTCCAGCCAACGTGGGTGATTGTCATACATTACGGAAGGAATTGTGGGATTTACCCCATTAAAAGGACAACTACTAACTCTATGAGCGATCAGATGCAATTTTACACCGGTTTTGCTAAAAGGACAGTTTCACTGCAATCTGTTAAGTCAATGGTGAATACCAGCCCAGATTTGAGAAAGGCTCTGCTGAGCCGAAACACGTATTATCATTTAGGGTACCTTCACGGAATAAAAGCACAAAAACCTGTGTACAACTGGTCCTGGAGTCATTTTCTTTTCAATTATTAACCAACGGGTAAGGCTTTATACCGTTAAACTCCAGGGAACTGCGACATTCGTTTATACATGGACCTACTGCAACTAAATAAATCCTTTGCCTTAATTTGTACATTGTGGTCATCAAGACGCTCTGTAACGAGTCACCCAACAGACCAGCTGTGCAAAAAGCCAAATTCTTCTACTGGTTCTTAAGTACAGTGTAGTCCCCAAGCCCCCACAAAGGAATGTCCGCACACTGTAGTAGTTAAAACACAGAATTTATATAATTAAGGTTCAAGGTTATATACACAATCACGATAACTCACTTTGTGCTCAGTTAATCTACAATGGCAAATATATACAGTTCTAAGTGGTACCACAATTATTATCAGATTTCTTTAAAGTGCATCAACTGTACTCTGGTCAAGTGTCACACAAATCAATTAATAAAGGTAACCAACAATAGACATAGGAGGAAAGCGGTTGATTAGAACAATTGGCAGAATACTGGCCCCGTTACCTAGACACAGTTCTGTGTGGAGATCCCCCCACCTGAGCAACCTGTAAAAATAAAGATAGACTACAAGCCCAGTCCATATATTGTTCAATAAGTCTTATTTCCTTCTAAAGTTTTTCTACCACCCCAAAGTACCTGGAATAGCAGAGTTCCTCAAGGAGGAATCGATGGATCCTTCTTGAGTGACTCCCTTTAAAGCAGGAGCCATGGATCGTCGATGGGCCTTGAAGAAGGTGAACTTGGCATCGATGATCCTCGAAGAAAAGTTTGATGGTGTCGAGGCAGCAGCTTCGGTCCTGGCAGTGCTCGTCGATGATGAGTTGAAGATGTCCTGCAAGGAGGAGGCGTGCAGGGCACCTCCATGTCGATAGTTCAGGACCGCAAAAAGTTTGTGAAGAACTATGGCCCAGCAAGGGGGTCGAGTGGTCCGGCGCCTCTACGGTCTTTGGGTGGCGGGAAACCCCCGGCGGATGCACCTCGGTGCGTCAGCGGGCTAGTCTTCTCCGGCGGGAAAAGGTGGTCAGCGGTGCGGAGAAGCACATCTGGGAATCAAATGTTTTAATCAATGGAGCGTTTCAGCTCCAGTCGTCAACAGCACAGTGTCAAGCAGTCCCCGCTTCTGGGCAACTATTTTCGATGGGACTCCAGCGGTTATAGCAAACCTGCGGACCCTGGTAGATGACGGTGGACGGAATGTCCGGTGCTTCCCTTCGTTTCTCGACGGCGGTCCCAGTTTCCGTCTAACAGTCTTACGTAGGCTGACTTCCAGGGCGCTTCGGCGAAGGTTAGCGGTGCACAATGGTCCCTCAAGCTCAGGAAGAAGCACCTAACCAGGTCCTCTCTGGTTCAGTTATTGAAGACACAAAAGATTTCAGATTGATGAAGTAGAGCACCAGCAATACTTCTCTTCCATCAGGGTTTCAAGGTTAAGCTTCAGTTTCAATAACAGTTCCAACTCCAGCTTCTGAACCATTTCTAGCAGTGAGAGTCCCCCAGATATACTGTTGATCTCCCATTTATTCTGCTGGGTCACACTCAGGCAACCAATCACTCAGATTGGCATTCAGGCAGTCAGTCAGCCTCGGGCTCACGGTGCATTCAGGCCATTCTTCTCCATCCAGACACTCACAACGCAGAATGTGGATTCGGACATGTACCACGCCATTCAACACTACACACTGCATTCATACTAGTTTCGGGCAGAGCTGTCTCAGTCATTGTGTCAAACACCAGACACTAGACATCCACAACACAGAATGCGTATTCGTCACACACTCCATTCACCCGGGTCCCACCCACAAAAGTACCCACAACATACGGTCGTTGGGAAGGCTCCAGCTAGTTTGGTCGGCACTTCCCTACAATACCATATATGGAACTTCCACACAACAGTCAGTCAGGGGGAAGGGACAGAGTCAGGGCTTCCCGGGACTTCGGGAAAACCAAGGTAACAGGCAATGGAAGGCAAGAGGCCACTAGGGCCATCTTGTTTCCATTAGGAATCTACTGATTCCAATGACAGGGTCGGGGTATCCCAAAATGGAGGATACTCAGAGCACCTGTCAAATTCAGCATGGAGCTGCCACTAGCCCATACCCTGCTCTGTGTGCCACACACAGGTGACCCAAAGCATACACTAGGGGCACAGGGTTGTACCCCCACCCATGGGTGCCATAAGGGTATCCCATGGGTCTGTACACCAAACCAAAAGAGAGAGCTGCACCACTAGGAGTCCCGCATCAACTCCTGTGTGGAAAACACAACAGAACACACAATAAAAAGCAGTAAAGGACAAGGATACGGAGGCCCTGTCCCTCCGATGCATTTCCAGCATCACAGGACCCTCATCAAGTCTGGACACTTGGGACGTCTTTGTTAGCTTCTGGTGGCATGAAACCCATTGGCGGACCTTCCACTGCACCCAACGACTCTGGACTCTCTCTGGCGGGAAAAGGTGGTCCATGGTGATGGCAAGGATATCTTCTGAAATGTTTTTAGGCAGTTTGGAACTTTTGCAGTTATGGGTGTCCAGCAGCACTATGCCACTATGCGTCTTCTGGGCGGTAGACATCAACGGCTTCCAGCGGTCACGAGACGCACCTCCGGACCCTGGGTGACACTAATGGATTTCTTCGACTCGAGATGTCCAGGCACTCCTCTTCAGGACTCATGAAGAAACCTTCTCTGTATGGCAAGCACACATGACTGGCTTCCAGGGCACTTCGATGAAGAGTAGCCGTTTGCACGATGGTCCCTCGTAGCTCGGGAGAGGTCTCCTTCACAGCCCCTCTCTGGATCTGTCCTTGGGACACAACAGCATTCGGATTACAGTGAAGAAATTGCAGCAGCAGACTTCTCCTCCAACTGGCCTTCAAGAAACAGCTTCTTCTTGCTAAACCTCGACTACAGCTTCTGAACAAATTGGTAAGTGAGAGGTCCCCAGATATACACATCTGTCCCTCATTCACTCACTCTGAGAAGGGCATTCATGCATGCTGGTAGCCAATCAGTCCAACAGGCATTCAGGCCATTCACTCCACCCAGACACCCATAACACAAAATGTGTATTGGGGCAAGCAACAGCCTTTCATCACACTACACTGAATTCATGTCAGTTTCATCAGAGCTGTCTCAATCATTGTGTCACACACACAGAAATTAAACACCATAACACAGAATGTGAGTTCACTTCAGACTCCCTTCATACAGGTCCCACAACACACAGCCCCTGGGAAGGCCCCAGTCAGTCTGATAGGAGGCAGCCTCAGAGCCATATATGGTATTTCCACCCAACAGCCAGTCAGGGGAAAAGGGAACAACAGAGACATATATGGTGTTTCCGCCCAAAAGCCATGCAGGAGGAAGGGACAGAGTCAGGGCCTCCCATGACTGTCTGAAATAAGGTAAAAGGCAATAGCAACCAAAAGGGCACAGGGGCCATCTTGCCTTTTATTAGGAATCCATTGATTCCTATGGCAGAGTCTGTGTATCCCAAAAATGGAGGACACTCAGAACCACTGCCAAGTCAGCATGTAGCAGCCACCAGACCATACACTGCTCTGTGGGCAACTCACAGGTGCCCAAAAACACACATAAGGGATACAGGGGTGTACCCCCACCATGGGTGTCATAAGGGTATCCCATGGGTGTTGGTCACCAAAACATAAAATGAAGCACTTCACTGCCAGAGTTCCAGGCTAGACCTCAGTGGCAGAAAACAGAGGAAACACACACAGAGAAGTGGTAGGACAGGGACAGGAGGTCCTGACCCTTCATAAGGCGTTTCCAGCAGCACACCAACATACTCCATGTGGAGGCACGTGCAATTGTTTCGCCCTTGCCCAGGCTTTTTGAAGACACAGTTACAGTAATAGTGTGTGTGATACAATATTGTGTGTGACTCAATTAGTACAATCCTACACATAATACATACGTATTGTGTGTGTGACTCAGTTAGTACATTCCTACACATGTTCTACACAAAAAACATATATCCAGTGCTTTCAATTGTTAGTCTCATAGTAATCATGCATAAGTACTACATGTGCTTTCTGGTCTGAGCATCTAAAATTCAATGCCAAAACTGAGTAGCTCTATATAGATCCGATTGGATTCTGTGTTTTATTCCAATGTTAAGACTTACATTAATTTATATCTTTTGATTCTGCTTAGTGGCACTTTCTTGGTGATCCCAATATTGCACCAATTGCTTGTGGTATTAGTGATCTCATGGGTTATTTATTTTGTGTTCTTGGTACTGGATCCAAACGTTCCTTTACATAGCAATCTTGATTTAACAGTGAATTGCATGCTAGAGTAGTCCTCCAAGTATAGCTTCTTAGTATTACTTATTTGGGTGTTTCTTGTGAGAGTTTCATAATCGTTGTTACGGCTGGCTTCTTTTAGGATGGTGGCGCTCTGCTTGTTGCTCTAATATGTGTCTCTAATATGATATGTAATCCCTTTGTTGTATTAAATATGTACTTTTGGAGGTTATTGTGTACAGATTGAATGCAATCTTTTGAAAAATATTCAATTTCAAAGTCTATAAAGCAAGAGAAAATGCTATTTACTTATAGCACTGGTGAAGAGTGATTTAAAATGAACCACTTGTAAGAACATTTTTAAACATTCTTTGAGAATAACTACTCCCGCCAATACCCCTTTGAATGAAAATATGACCTCAATCCTATGCAGATTTGACAAAGCCAATGCTCCCAACTCCTGCCAGTGCCTGAAATCACCTGCCCCCAGGATGCCGGCTACACAAGGAAAATATGATGGAATCAACGCCTTTTTCAATAACAAAACATGACAGAGCTGCAATCCATCCCTCATGCAATTCCCTCCTGGACTGCCATCATCCTACTCTTTCCCAAGGATCTCTCAGACACACGTTCTTCCTTTAAACCTAGCACTAAAACAGACACATTGAAGACAGGTGTCATATGACTCCTTGTCAAAAATAAAACGTTCTTGACCGATAAGACCTACCGAAATACATACCCATTATGAGCCTCCTATTAATCAAGAAGTTTATCGCTAATGTAGTTGCGATCCAACTGCTTTCCAAAATCGACCAGCTTGGCCTCGTCTTCTGCAATTACCAGTCCAGCTTCCACTCCAAATGAAACACTGAGACTGCAAACATCCAAGCAGTGGACAATACTATGAGAATCACTAGTTCTATTAGACCTTTTAGCTGCCTTCAGGATGCTATTGACCACCTAACACTCCTCTCCCTAATCACTGCCAGGGTGCACTTCTCTGGTTCTGTCCTAAAATGGCTCATGCCCTACCTATCCGGCAGACACAGGCCATACAGATGGGCTAATTAAGATTCAACCAAGTCGTAGTCATGCGTGGTGTTCACCAAGGATTCCATCCTCTCCCAGATCGTCTTCAATCTATGCATGGGATCCTTGTAATGCGCTCCTTAAGTACTCCAACATAGCCATTCAGCATAAACTGCTCACATCCAGGAATGCCTGGTTACCATTCGAACATGTATGTCAAACGCCTACCTCAAACTGACCCCCCGAACACCAAATTCACACTCACCAGTCCCCCCACCAACCAACACCTCATGTGCCTGGGAGGATTCACCCCCCGGTTGTCAAACTCAGCCAAATGCATGGGCTTCATTTTTGACAGTACCCTCTCCTTTCCCAAAGCGCATAGTAAAACATTTGGAAATCATGTGGTTACAGAACTTCACACTCTGCAAATTCAAACCCTTCATTCCTGGCATCACTTCTGCACGGTGGTCTAAGCCCACGTGACCTCACACATCGATTGAGGAAAATCCCTCCTTACTGGGCTTCCAGCCGCATACCTGGCCCCCACTCAAAGTAACCCACCGTGACGCAGCCCGCCTCATTACAGATGCCCACAAATTCAAACATATCTCTCCAACAATACTTGAGGTTATGTTGGGAAAGAAATGAACCTTTCCCACTTCTTTTTTTGTTCCTTATCTGTTGCGAATACTTTTTATCCCAAAAAGGAATACGCCCCCAATGCCGCGAGACAGCACCAGGCACCTCACTGTGCCCATTCATCACATATAGGCCAATAGCAGAATTCCAACCCCCGCTCAGCCCACTGTAAAGGAGGCATGGTATCACAAGTATGACACTGGCAGAGATACAATTTCAAAACCTTTATTCAATTTTCGCAGTTTGTAAAGACTCCTGCTTGTCCCTATAGCTAGGATGGGAGTAGTCTCTACCATCAAATAATAAAGAAATGTAGTCCTAGTCAGTCTCTGTCAAATCAAAGATGGCCTATACTAACAAAAGCTAATGCCTGCCCTATCTATTATACAAAACATGTGTAAAGGAGAATATGTATGCAAAGGAAAATCAGTGTCATAACAAAGAATCAATGTGGCTGAGTCAGCTCTCCTTCCCACATTGGACAGCACTGAGTAAGGCAGTTCCCGTAAACTGGATGACACACTCTGGCTCAGTTTTTGAAAAAAGGCAGTTCACGTTAAATTCACTTAGTCAAGCTTTCAAAACTTCTTTCACAGTTGAACAAAAGTTCACGCAGGTCTCCCTTGGTCGGGCTCAGACCTCTCAAAGCAAAAAGTTCACATAGGTCTCCTTTGGTCAGGCTCGGACCTTTCAACCAAAAAGTGCCTGTTTCAATGTAGATGTTCATCAGTCGGGTTTAGACCTCGCAATCACAGTACTTGCAGGAGTTCCCTTCCCCAAGCTTAATTCACATTCTTTAGGGGTTCCCTTCCCCTAATTTATCACACTTTCGGTCTCCCTCAATCGGGCTCGGACCTTTTCCTGATATCAAAGACTTTCGAATGTGCAAGGTTTTTACTATAGGCCTCCGCAGGACGACTTCAACTTTCCCTTCAGCTGAGACTCTTGTTATTTGCCCCAGTGTCTCTTGGCCTGGGTAGTTCATTAGCACAAGCACAAACGTTCAAGTTTTCACTTCTCCTTTTGTCAGGGTTAATCTTGATCATTACGCATTTTAGAGTTCATTCATTTTTTCACTTTATAACAAAACATTTCACATTTCACCTTTCGCAGAGACGTTTGAGTGGGCTACTTCCTTTCGCCAGACCACTCTGCTACTCTATGTCACTGGCTTCACAGTTATCAGTAATTTAAAGTTCCCCACAGGTCTGCCTTCTTTCGCGTCTCATCCACACGCGTGCAGCCTTCAATTGTGAGATATACTGTTGCCCTTTCAATATTTACTGTTGCCCTTTCAATCTTTCCTTAACACAAACCGGTCTTTCATGTCGCTCGCCAACTCACCGCTGTGTGCATTCCTTTCTTGTCTTTGTGGTTTTAATTCACAAGTCAAGGTCAATATCACAGGCTTGCTCTCGCCTCCCCTACTCTGTTGTTCACTCAGGAGGGTCACTGGCTCCCTTGAAACACAATGCAGTCTTCTTGTTTGGGATTTGTTCTTCTCCATGTATCTTTCACGGCTCTTCTGAGGCAATGACCTCCTGCTGGGATCTCCTGGGTTTCTCTACCCTTTGCTCTCATCCCTCTGTTGGTCGCTCTGCTCCAGTAGGTTTGCCTTCATGCCGGACATTCTGCTCCTTCTCGTGTTCCACCTTGCTCAGAGTGTGCCACTATGTTCCGCCTTTTATCCGGGTGGAGGGAGTTAATGGGTATCAGATGTATATAATTAAAGTCAAGAGCCTGACTTTTCCTGATCCGATTAGCAGGACATGTCCAATGAGATATGTATGGGTTAGCCGCTTTACTCTCACTCGCCTTCTTCCTCAGCCTAGTGTTTGTGTAGAAAAGGGGATCGGAGAGTAGGGACTTTGGAGGATCCTATAAAATAGGATAGGTCATGGGTACAGGAAAGGGGGGGAATACCGCATCTCACCATTGGATGTCTCACCCCCACTCCCTGAAGACCCCTCACCTAGGTTTTCCTCCTGCGCTGGTCCACCCCCAGCGTCTGGATCCAAAGGCCATGGGTGTGCCCTGGCTATGTGAGAGAGAGATCCCCGGGGACTATTAGGTGAGACACCCTTTGGATTATCACACCACCTGGATTTATGACACCCACAATTGACCCAGTCCAAGACCCCAGAATTCTGCGATTGTAGGACACCTGAGACCACCAACCATGACCATTTCACATTATTCCATAATGACACACTTTGTAATACGAGATACAGAGAGGAATAAATTATAGTCCAAAGCAAGGGTGGAAGCCTTGGGTCCGGAGAGTGCTAAATGAACTGAGAGAAGAATGTGTGAGCCTGCCTGATTGTGATCCTCCTCCTGTGCCAGTCCCCGGGTTTCCCAGGTTCACGCCATAATCATAGAGTAGCATTGTTTTGCAATAATAACTTATGAGGAACATGACCTTCATTCCCTGGAGAGATGAGCCCAGCTGACCCCAGGTGATAGAAGACGAACGAACAAGGCTGGGACAAATTGCAGCCTGGAATCCCCTATGGAGCAGGCCCATGTATAGGGTCTCGCCAACCAGCTACACAGGTTTTCACTTTATGTATGACGTAGTAATGATGGTGTGTTGCCATATAACCTTCTGCTTGTACTAATTTTCGGCAGAAGGTTCTCTGCTGACCACCTTATTTTTGTGCTATTAAAACTTGTTATCCTTGCAAGAAATACCTTGCCCTTTTTTCCCTAGCGGGTTGTATATTTTCTGGTGTGAGTGTTCAGGGGCGTGCCTTCATCTGGTGACCCCAACGTGATCCCAGCACCCCTCATCCCTTCAGAGTATCCAGGCAGCCTCTCCGGAAGGAGCGCGCCCACCTACAGCGACCAGCCCCAAAAGGCGTATCCCAGAGCGGCTTTACAGGAGACGTCTTTGCAGTATCCTGTCTTCTCTTTGGAGCGGGGTGCAGCTCCAAGGAGAAGGGCAGGCTGGTGTTGTTGGAACTCCTGTGACAGAGGACTTTAGGTGAACGCGCGCATGTGAGTATAACCTTGCAAGGGATAACAAGTAGGGAACAGATGTATGGGAAAGTGTGGATAGTGAACACGTAGAGATTGAAATTGGGAGCGTGGCAAGCCTGGGTCTTGTTTTGTTTTTATCAATTTTTTAAGCAGAATAATAAAGAAAGGAAAACAGAAGTGTAGGGAACCTCCCCGGGTGAGGGGAGAAGGTGACGCCACTCATATTGTTTAACAAAGAAGAAAAGAGGAAATACATAAGGGCCCTGTATAATTAGAATGTTTGGGAATAGTAGTGGTTGTTATTTTAGCTTGTTATTTTAGTTAGTTTTATTTGTGTATTTTACTGTGTAGGGAGAAGGCCCGGGGGGGGGCGCGGTTTTGTTCATAGTGTGTGTAGATAGTGTGTATCTGTGTTAATAAGGAGACTGAAAGGAAGAGATGGGCGGTGGGGGAGCGAGGGGAGAACATTTTTTAAATTCTTTTCTAACTAAAAGTGGGGGGAAAAATTGAATGTGTTTTTGTCAGAGCAGGGCTCCTATGACCGAAGTATTCTGGAACACATGTCCATCTGTCTGACAGCAAAGTACAAAGGGAAACCATTACAGAACAGAAGGGAAATATGGAACCTCTGGAAAATGTTTGAGGATACAGAGGAGCGTGAAGGAGAAGGAGGGGCGATGTGATAGCAAGGGCGCAGGCCCAAGTGAAGATGGGAAGATGTCATTGGGGCACAATGGAATATATCCTCTAGCAGCCTGTCCCAAGTGGGATACACAAATCCATCCTATGTATCAGCACCAGCGACAGCCTCACTGCCCGATGTGTTTCCCCTCCATTCACAGCGCACACAGACATTAATACTAGAGACCTAGAGGTAGCACTGGCATGGACATGCACAGAACTTGCCAGACTGCGGGCGGTGCATGAGGTGACTAAGGCATACGCATCAATACAGCAGGGGACGGATGAGTGGAAGTCAGGAGATTTTTTATTCAGGATAGACAACGCGTCCATAAGAACCATACGCGTAGAGTGCGATGGTGAAATGGACAACTTGGGTTACGAGAATGTTGGTTCACATAGGGGAGAATATGATGAGTGGAGCACATTCAATGAGGTTGAGGACAATGAGGATGAGGAGGCAGAGCAAGCGCCTCAACGCACCCCTAGAGTAGAGTGCTTATGGGACGGCAGGTTGAGAGAGAGGTTTGGCCGGATAGCAGTAGCAAGGAAAAAGACAAGTGTGAAGAAGGGTGGGTGAAGTAAATAAAAAATGCAAATGACCCTAATACACAAGGGAAAGGGAGACCACACTATGTGTCATGGGCACCAATGGACAAAAACAACCTAATAAAGGCACGTCTGGCCCTTACAGCAGGCGCAGGGAAATGGATATATGCATTCAAAAAGCAAACGGTGAGTGCCCCTAGCAATAGGAGACATGAAAGCTTATTGGTGGCCGCTATCGGAGATCAGGCTGCCGATGTGTGGGTGAAGGCAGGGTACCCGGGAGTAACCCTGAGCAACGATGCACATGATGGAGCATCCTTTAATGAAATTAGAGAGAAAGTGTGGGATGTGCTGCAGCGAGCTTTCCCGGACACACCCAATTTACTGTCCCTTATGCAGTGCACCATGGGAGACAATGAGGATGCTGCTAAATTCTTTCTTAAGGTCCAAGAGATATGAAGGGCAGAAACAGGTAATGCACGGGACCAGTCAATACCCTTTTTCTATTTTATTGTCAAACAAGGCCTACCCAAGGAAGTACAAAAGGCACTAGATAAAATTGTGCGGGTCGAGGCGAATGGATGGCCTGAAATTCAGAGCAAAATAGTGCACCATTGTAGAAGGATAAAAGAGCACGAGAAAGAAACACTTCAGAGGCGAGAACCAAAGGAAGCAAAACTGGTACAAAACAAAGGAACTAAAGTAGCTGCAGAGGCGTCAGTATCAATGTCAGCACAGATATAAGTGGCAGGGTACACTCCTGACTTCACAAACACCAGAATAGCTGCGGTGTGGGCTGAAGGAGGACAAGGGCAGTGGGGCAGAAACCCACAATACCCTGAGCTGCAGTGGCAAGGAGGACAGCAGCGAGGAAGGGGTGGATTCTGAGGATCAAGGGGGGGTTCAGAGGGATGGGACCCTGGAGAGGAATGGGGCAATGTTGGAACTTTGGGAAGTGGGGGAATTTCTAAAGGGAGTGCAGGAGCCGGCAAGGAATGGGATACCGTTATGGCCAACAAAACTGCGGCGCTGCACCCCAAGGGGCACCTCGAGGGCCAACTCCCAGAATGACCTCCATACCCTACGTGAAACACTAAGCTTACACACAGATACCAAGGCCTCCCTCACAGCGACACCCCCAGCAGGCAAGAAACGCTAACCCCTTTAACAGTGTGCCCAGTGGCGCAGTGGCCCCGTTCAAAGGTGCTACAGTGGTGGGGGGAACCCCTTCTCATTCCTGGGGACAAATACCTATTCTGACTAGGATAGCCCACAGAGAGCACTTCTGTGTCCAGTGCTGTCAATGACCCTCAACCCAGAACAGTAACCCTTGGTGGGGGCAGGGATAGGAAACAAGCAATTAATCTTTATGGTTGATTCGGGTGCTGAGAAATCATGAAGGTGATTTCCCATTATCTGGCAAAACTCTCGACATGCAGGGATTCTCCAAGTCATTTTCCATGGTTCCATATTCAAAATATCTGGATGTAAAGGTGGGAGAAAGGGTAGTTTGTGCATCCCCTACTGTATTCTGAGAGTGTTCTTGTCAACTTGCTCAGCAGGAATTGCTCAGCAAATTAAACATGACAATCTCATGCACGAATAACGGCATAGTCTGCATCACACCAGGAATGTCCGCAATGAGGGCGATGCTGGTAATACACGCCATGACATGTGGTGTAGTGGTGCGAGGCATTCCCGTTGACCCAGATATGTTCATCTATGGCATAACAGTGCCACAAATTACCAAAGCCTGCTGGAGAGTGCCAACTGATTTCCTTTTCCCCTATGTAGTGTCTCTAGAATTGGTAGCATGGACTATACTGTCCCTAGACCTACAAGGTTTGTTGGTATCTGCCAAAAGAGTAGTTGTTCTTGGAGCAGCCAAGGGTGCCAGTGGTATACTGTATTGTGGATTGATCCAACCGTACCCCTCAAGGAAGTGACAGATGCAGAACATTTTGAAGACAGTTACAATGATGGGGAGATAATACTTAAAATGTGCATCCCCTTCGATATCATGGTGCACTACACAATTGTGCAGAACCCCCTAATGGCCATTGTTGCAGCTCCTCATTTTATCCAGGCCGATTTGCAGTCTGTGCTGATGCAATTATGGACAACCAAACCACATGACGTAGGGCAACTCAAGGAAGTCACCCCAGTACAGATCACACTAAAACATGGAGCGGAATTACCCCGGGTGAAACAGTACCCATTATCAAGGCAGGCAGAAGAGGGGATAAAAGACACAATACAAGCTCTTCTTCACCCAGGGATTATAGTGCCCTCTACCTCACCTTGCGGTACTGCCATATAGCCTTTTAAATAAGCAATGGGAGTGATTGGAAAATGATCCAGGATCTCCACAATTTCTATTAGTTCCGAACCCGACCTCCACTTTGTGCAGTATCCCCAAAGAAGCAACACACTTAACAGTAATTGACTTAAAGAATGCCTTGTTTTCAATACCCTTGTACCCTGACTGTCAGTACCTCACAGCATTCACACATGGCGGAAAGTGCTACGAGCTCACTCGTTTGCCCCAAGGGTATTGCGAGAGCCCAAGCCTATTCAACAGGATATTTATGAAGATTTAGGCAACATCAATGTGTCCAGCATTGTCACCCATTACATGGATGACTTAGTTTGCAGTGATAGTGAGCCAAACTGTCGTAAAGATTCCATTACCCTACTACAACTCTTGGCCCGCAAGAGGTACAAGGTTGACAAGACCGAACTCCAATACTGCCAGCTTGAGGTGCTTTACTTAGGACAGCTCATCTCAGGAGATGGCTAAAAAATAATACCTGACAGAGCAGTAATCTGTGTGTACACATTTTCGGCAGAACGTTCTAGAGCAACTGAATTCTTTACTAACCATCTTATGTTTGTGCTATTAAAACTTGTTATCCTTGCAAGAGATCTATTGCCCTTTTCCCATAGCGGGTTGTATTTTGTTTTGGGTGTGAGCGTTCAGGGGCGTGCCTTCAGTTAACTGTCTTAGCCTCTCCACCAGGAATTTTATTCAAAACCCAATGTATCACATACAAAGCCAAATGAAACACCAACGTTCTTGGTGACTAAACTCCACACCTCCTGAAGCTCTTGTACCTCATGTAACAAAACTTTCCCAGCATTGGAGTATAAGCTAACCTGTAAAGAGAAAACTCACAAGCAGTCCTTCTCCTGCCATGACACAACTATGTGGAACACAATCATAAAAGAGGCTCGAAATGCCCTTCCATCTTCTGGTTCCACAAAAGAATAAAATGTGGCTCTTTCAGCAATTCCATCTTCCTCCAACAGTCTGTGCTACTGTATATAATGAAAGTGAATAGCTGGCATCCTCCTGCTATGAGGCACTCATCTGCTCTTGAGCTCGGTTCACGCTATAAGCAATTAAAACATTCAGATCCATTTTCACGAACACCATAGGTCCAATGTGCTTTAAAGTGCACCATTTGACACAAATCATTAACACAATGCACTGTCTTGCCTTTCTCTCCAGCCTCCAAGGACTATGAATTCTGAATGCATATTTTCTGTCGCGGTCTGACCCGGCTTGACAGCTTCTGTCCCCAAATCTTAGTTCGGGGGCATCCATGTCTCCCTCTGCTGGTGCCTTTACTACCCATCATCCCCTGTATAGCCTAAGTGGCTCATGGGCACTGGGAACAGGTTACAGTCCCTTAAGAACATTTGGACAAATTACGTATGGAAAATATCATGGCTGTAGCCAAGCTATGCTGTCTACAGTTAAAAAGAGTAACCACTTTCCTAATTCAACTCACCAAAATCCAACAGATTTGTTTAAAATGTTTAGTGCCGGTCTGATAGCACAGCAGTAGAGCACTTGCTTTTATATCTGTGCAGAACCTGCTGATGCAGGTTCGAATCCTGGCAGGGCCAAACTCAGCTATTCATCCTTCCGAGATCGATAAATGAGCACCACATACCATGGGTAATAAGCAGCGCTCAGATGCCTGATGGTTAGCAGCGCTATATAAATGCTAAATTATTAACTTATTAATGAAAGCCAACCTTTAGAAAGTGAGAATAAATACCAAGGTACTGACACTCGTTTCTATCTGTGGTGAAACAAGCCATTCCTTTATTGTGATCGTGTGTGTGTGTGTGAGAGTGAGCGTGAGAGAGAGTGAGAGAGAGAGAGAGAGAGCGCGCAAGCATGCGTGAATGGGCATGTGTGAGACTGTAGCTTGGCATATAACGACTGCAATTGGTCATACACTAGCAGTTCCTGGAAACATGTTCCTGCACATGTTATTTGATAGCAGTATGTGTGTTATCTTGGCAGTTTACGGCATTACCTGAATATGTGAGATTGCAGCTATGATACAACTCCGTGTAGGAACATGGCCCAATAACTGGCCATATTTTGACATTTCTTGGGCAAATAAAGGCTACCCCTATGATGTCTGAAGATGGCATGTACAGCTGTAGCCCCATTTGGAGTCACTACCTCATTATGTGTGGTTGTACCAAAATTGCTGATGGCAGTTCCTGGATATGTTTAGCCGTGCATAGCACATAGCAGCCATACCGGGGCATATGGGCCAGTAACTAGCATACGATGGCATTAACCGGCCACATGTGACTAAACCTAGCACATGCATGATATACCTGCCATATGAAGGTGTAACCTGGCATTTGAGCCAAAGGATGATGTATCTGGCATTTAACGACGGTGCGGGGAATTGTTAACCATCACTTGGGTGCATGTTGCTACTACCTGGCCTGGCCATGTGATGGCTAAACCTGAAGTTACATTGTGTGTAGATGGACATACGATCTTGCACTCGTCCTGTGATGGCTACAGGGTGGCTACGTTAATGGCTATGGTGCCTTATAAAATAGTAAATACAATTACATAACAGGGGTGTAGCTAGTCTTGGGTGGTAGTATCTGGCAGAAATGATGACTTACCTGGGCATATGTATGACGGCTTTACCAGGGAACGTGGTGCTACTACAAGGCCTGAAATGTAACTTAAACCAGTCATATACTTACCTGGCAGGGGAGACACAATGATCACTAAGGTGGTTCTCCCAGGGATGTGCTGACCCCTGCGATGTCCCCAAATGCGGGATACTCGACTGCATCATTTCTGTAGTGGGGGACTGTAAAAAAATAAAAGTTACACCAGTCATGTCCGTTGTGTAGCAGCTTTGAGCACTTGTGTCTTCAATGAATGTCACTGTACAACACACACTGTTCTGTTATCATAATGTATGTGTGTTATGTTCATCCAGTTTTACATAAAAGACAAGCGTAGGGTCGTGCTCCCCACATATTCCCGTCTAATTCGAAAAGAAAACCCCAAACTACTGGCTTTTCCACTACTTGCTTGATGGAATTTCCGTTTCTCTCTGGTCAGCAAAAGCTCGACAATGTCGACAATAGACAAGGGGGAACACATTTGATGCAGGGGTTACTACATACAACAAGGGAAGGAACCGTGGACGTTACGCTGTGTATGTTACTCGGGAAGAGCGCCGCGATACTGTAGGAGTCCCAACTGTACAAACATAGGCGAGCGAACAGGAAGCCGAGATGCACCGAGGGCCCCGCCCCCTTGCACTCGATAAACCAGATCTGTAATCCGCGAAATGAGAAGCATCCGCTCCAGAACAGCCCCGGCCTCTCTTAATTTCCCCTCCTTGACTGCAGCCCTTGTTTGCGATCATCTGTGTCCCGGGCGATTATTTGTTAGCCCTCCCTGGTGTTTGGCTGTGGACCGCAGCAAAAACAGATTTCAATTGTTTTGAGGCGCAGTAATTTAACAAGATTAGAGCTAACTGGCCCCTTGGAATGCCAATCTGTTTCTACAGGTGCTGGGGCTTCCGGGTCTGCTGGATTAAGGGCCTGCGTGGGCCGGCGTCACTTTGCGCTCCGCGTGATCCACGCGAAGCGCAAACAGAGGAACATTTGCACCCCCTCCCAGCTGTGAAATTAATTGTTAATGCCCTCAGGAAGGGATCGCATCATCTGATAACAATCAAACAAAAGCCTGTTTATCCATCCCAGGTTTTCTGTGTGTAAGAAGGGATCAATACTGGTCAGCAATAACTGGGAAGAAATTTGATAAACCCTAAAAACTAAAGGCACATCTTTTTCAGAAAGGCATGTCCAAAATAGAGAAACAGAAACGTTTAAATAACCCAATGAAGAGATTCAGTTTGTTTTAGACAAAAGAATGTCTTGTTTAGTGTACATCTTGGACATCTATAATTGAGAATATAAAGGGACAACGTGCAGGTGAGGACTGGGAACTAAACGAGGCCCTGGAAATTGTCAAAGTGTCCCATATTGCACAGCCCAACCCTTTTCTTATGGGAACATTTGGAAATACCACACAAAAGAGGCCCAGGGTGCAGAGGCCTGACGGAAATCTCCTGAGTTCCCTACAGGCCAGTCCACCCTTGACAACGTGAGCAAAATGACACATTATGCACATGTACAACACCAAAATGAAAGGCGCTTCAATGCAATGACAGAACATATTTCAGGAGGAAATACATTTTACATTGACCAAGTCAAAAGTTGGTGTTGCTGCATAAGCATTGTATCGAAATATTAGGAACTGGTTGGTGTGTACTCGTTACCTGCGGATAGCTGCCAAGTTTCCTAATTCATTGAGTGACAGCTTGAGCCAGTCCCGAATTTTCCCGTTTAAGTATGGGCCTACAAGTCCCCGCATGCAATGGGAAACAAGAGGACTGACTCGAGGTGTCACACGTGGAACTGGCAATCTTGGCAGCTATGAAAATATGCCTATTTCATAAAGTGCAACAGGACATTTCAATGCACATTCCGTCTGCGTATTAAAATTATTAAAATATAATGCATTACTAAGATATCTTCCATCTGGCACATTTGCCATTTTGATGGCCTCGTTGGGCGAATTAGCTATGCATTTCCCCTGAGTATGTTTGAGTTTTTTTTTTTTCCTTTTTGAATATTTCAACATGGCAGGCCATTTAAGCCATGTCATCCTGCTTGGGTTTATTGCATGAATGAACAGGAAGTCGGAGAGCAGGAATGCCTTGTCGATAATCCCCATTTCCGCTCGGCCAGTTCGTTGCAGGCCGGTCCATCACTGGGATTTCTTGGTGCCAACTTGTTACGGCACGTCTGTACAATATTTTTAACAAAATTAAGAAAATTAAAGGTTGGTGCTGCCTCGAAACCTGGCCTGCATGGACAAGACCGAAGAGCTAACCAATGGGCTATTGAGATCATGTACGTTTTGGATTCACCAGTTTCTTATATTAACGTGCGTCATTAAGAATGCTCGTAAAGATTCATATAAGTAACTGGTGCAGACAAATTGATAAGAGCTCTGTGGCCTTGAGGTGAACTCTTCAGTCACCTAGCCCCACAGGACAGGTTTTTCGACGGCCCTAATTGTATATGTATATTTTATTTTTATTAAAAGTGCACTGTTAAAAGTGCAATGTCAATTAAAATTGTGCCGAACAGGCTGCACCAAACTGGCTCCAAAATTGTGCCGAACAGGCTGCACCAAACTGGCTCCTGCGGGAAAACGTCTGTGCCAAATCAGCCCTCACCGAACTGACGGTGCCAACATGTCCTGCTCAGATGCTTTGTCCCTCTCACAGCTGTTGTTGGCTCTTTGCAATCTAGGATCTAGATTTGAGTTTTGGCTCATTCAGCTGCACCTTTACACCACCCCCGTTCACAAATGTCACATAATTTGAAGGTAAACCTTTGTGTATATATACATACAATGTTCAGTGAGAAAACATTGTTAAGGGTATTGTGGAAATCCAGTGAAACAACTTTACTTGAGAGGATGTTACGGTTCCAGTGCAACATTTTAAAACCATACAAATGTTCCAGTTACGGTAATCTATGCATCCATGACTCATGCCATTATGCACTGTTCAGACCAAATCACATGACATCATAGTTGACATCGCAAATGGCATCATCGATGATTTAATAAGTGATGTCAGTATGTTCATGGATTATACAATGGCTGGGAAGGCTCAGAGTTCAACTTTCAACACGTGCTGAATGAGTTTTGAAAGTCCCTACAATTTAAAGAGTGTTATTGCATAAAACTGTTTCAGTTTAACACTCTCTTATACAAAGTGTTTCCCAGAAAAATTCAATATCTGTATAGTGCCACCCAGTAGCTATCACAGTGGGCAATGACTTGCATGTATGGTGCATAGTATTTCCGCACCATTTCTTCAAGAAAACCAAAAGCATGTGTTGACTATGCATTGCTCTTCAAACACCAAGGTGGAATTAGCAATTGGAAACCAGTATGATCCCCATACTGACAATTGGGTAAATCACAGGAATACTTGTAAAGGTTCTCCCAGTACAAAATGAAGTGCTTTAGTCATGGAACAATGAAATCCTCCTGTGGGACATTCAAATTATGACATGATGGGAGCAAACGTACTTACTGCTTAACATGGAGCATCTGGGATCATTCCTTAGAGGGCAAACATATCACTTTAAAAATGAATCCCACCTCCATATCTCTTGACTGCACCCTGGTAAGGGCTGCAACCCGAGCCGCTTGCTGCACACTGTGTTTTATTATTTATTTCACTGCACTCATCACGCTGTTGTAGGCATTCATGTCTGTGTGTTTTCCCCGTTCTCCTCCCTTCCCACGCCCACCCTGATAGGCTGTTGCTCGAGGAAGCATAGCATGTACCTTGAGCCCCAGGGCAGCCTTGCCCCAGCAGCCAGCCAGGGGCCCCAGTAAAGGGCACCTGCCTTGGGCACCTCCCACTGCCTGTTTACCCCTGGGTGCCCTGCAAAGCCATCCTACTGCAACAATCAGGTATGGTGGGAGGGTCTTGGAGAACAGTCAGTGCCGTATTTCTGAAATTGTACCACTACATTATTATGATCATTTAACTTAACTGTGCTGCCATTTGGTTAAACCCAAGTGATCTCTGAAGTTTCGCACTGCTTCAAAACTTGCGGCACTGTGAAGTTAGCCATGTTGTTGAATCGAGGTGCCTTCATCAATGTTTTTAAATTTGGATGGGAAATAGAATATAGCTTTTGTTTTGAATTTAGCAGTATATTTGAGATAGCGTTTTAATTTAGCAAGACCTCTGAGTCACTGTTTTAAAAAATTTAGCTGGGCTTTAGATTATAGCTTTGTCTTGAATTTAGGTGGATATTTGAGCTAGCCACTGCTTTCAATTTAGCGAGACATTTGAGTTAGCCACTGTTTGAAATTGAGCTGTGCATTAGAATATAGCGTTTGTTTTGATTTTAGCTCGATATTTATATCCACCAATACTATACATTTTAGCTGTACACTAGACTATAGCTTATGTTTGAATTCAGCTGGATATCCGAGCTAGCCAATGCTTTTAAATTTAGCAAAATATTTGAGTTAGCCACTGCTTTAAATTTTAACTGGACGTGTGAGCTAGCGGGGGCCCTCACTGGGAGAGACTATCCCCTGGGGATAATGATTCCCATTCCGATGAGTAACTCCCTTACCAAGCAATTCAGAGGCCCAACAATGTCAGTGTAACGCTCACCTGATTCCCGCAGAGACGCCGGTCTTGACTGGGTGAATGCCGTATCTTCAAAGGTGATGTGTAACACACGGTTGGCTCTTTGGGCTGGACCTCTGTGCACTGTATGTCTGACTCGAAGAGTAAGATGTCTGCAGATAGAAAATATGGGATTAATGAACTGGGGTTATTGGGTGCCTCTCTCCTCTTCCCTTTCTCTTCTCCTGTAGAACCCCAAAGGTTAACGCCCTCACCTTAGGTAAGTGAACGCCGAGTTCTCCATCTGCCTCGGGGCAGGGTGCCGTAACCAGTTTCTTCACTGGATAAGGGTGCAGGCCTCTTGACCTCAGAGGACTGCTGTCCGTCGTTAACTGCACGAACGGTAAGTTCTGGGCACTTCAAATGTCTTAAAAGTCTTTTGTAATGATATCTCTTGTTTTGCAGGGTTCCGGCGATGGCGGATGGCGGGCTGATGAGAGTTGAGGATCGAACCCGCGTGAGGAATAGAAGCGCCTGGAAGCACGTAAGTAAGCGCTTGTAGCCTGCTTCACGATGCGCACTAACTGTCCCTTTTATCTTGCAGGTACAAGTTCGGAGCTTTAGAGAAGCTGAAGGGTGCTGGAATACCCACTGGATTCGGCGTGGGAAGGAGTAATGGCACGTGAGTAATAAAGTTGCCCAATGTCTTTAAACACACCTTCTTTTGTCTTTCAGATGCGGGATGCAGCGCCGAAGGCCTCCGGAGCGTGCGAAGAGCTGGTAAGCTTTTGTCTTTCAGATGCCGGAATGCAGTGCGAAGACCTCCGGAGCCTGCGAAGAGTAGGTAAGCCTTTGTCTTTCAGATGCCGGAATGCAGCGCGAGGCGTTGGTGACAGCCGATAGTGCCACTGCCACTGAAGACCGTAGTGCTAACCTGTTCTTTCTTTGTCTTTACAGGTGCTGCTGAAGACTGGATTCCAGGATGGTAAGCCTTTGTTCCCTTAGGCCCAGGATCAGAAGCAGAAGACACGATGAGCGTTCTGCTGCAGAGAATGCAGAATAACACAAAGCAAGATTCATCCATCGGGTGTGGTTTAAATAGCCTCCTGTAGTGCTTAGGTGTCTCCTTCCACAGCCACGCCTAGGTAAGAAAAGAGTTCCTGCTTTCAAGAAGAGTTCCAGTGTTCTGAACCTAGGGAGTGGCTCCTGCCCCACCCAACAGGAAAAGTAGTCCCAAACAGAAGAGGATCAGGGGTTCAACTGGCAGGTAAGTAAGCAGCATGGTCTGCTGCAGGTAAGTCCACCCAAGCATTATGAGCCCGGCGCTTCCAGCGCTGGGACTGGGCATCTTTATGAGCCTGGTGCCACTGGTGCCAGGGCAGGGTCCAAAAGGTCCCAATTGGGACTGGCTGGCACTCGGAACCGGGGTTATGGGTCTGCTTCCAAGGGAGTCGGGCAAGTCCTGATATTTTGGAAGCAGAGATCATGACAGCACCCCCCCTCAAGGCCCCTCCCAAACCGGGCTTCTCCGGGGGTTTGGGCTTGTTAGGAAATGTTCGATGAAATCTTTTGATTAGACGAGGCGCGTGGACATATTCTGCAGGTTCCCAGGATCTTTCTTGGGGACCGTGGCCTTTCCAGTCAATCAGGTAAAATAGTTTAGATTTGGAGATCTTGGAATCCAGGATGCTTTTGACTTCAAACTCGAGTTCTCCATCAACTAGAATAGGTTTTGGAGATGTAGTTAGTCGGGTTTGAGGTTGCACGGGTTTTAATAGAGAGACGTGGAAGACCGGATGTATCTTCATGTGAGGGGGCAAGTCCAACTTGACCGCTACTGGATTTACTATGGTAGTGATGGAATAGGGACCAAGGTATCTTGGGTTGAATGTGCGTGGTCCTTTTAGAGGTAGATATTTGGTGGATAACCGATGTTGGTCTGCTCCTTTCTTGTATTGTTCTTTAGCCCTTTGAAGGTGAGAAACTGCTTCCTTAAAGGCTTGGGTGATTGTAGAATGCAGGTGGTCTACTGCTGGTGTTCCAAGATCTTGGAGTGGATCCAACTCCGAGGTTCGAGGGTGGCTACCGTATAAAAGAAAAAACGGGGTCTTCCCAGTTCCCGAGTGGACAGAGTTATTGTAGGCATATTCGGCTATCCAAAGGATATCTTTCCAAGTTTTTTCAGTTTGTTGTAGCATGCAGCGCAAATACTGTTCCAGAGTTTGATTGGTCCTCTCGGTTTGTCCGTCGGTTTGAGGGTGGTGGCTGGTCGAAAGTCTCACATCAATTTGAGCCGACCGACAGCAACTTCGCCAAAAATGAGAAATAAATTGACTACCTCGATCCGAAATTAGAACTGGAGGAAAACCGTGCAGTCGGACGATGTTTTCGAGAAATTCTCGGGCCAGAGTTGCTGCTGTTGGTAAGCCTTTGAGTGGAATGAAATGTGCCATCTTGGAGAATAGGTCCACGATTACTAGGATCGTATTGTATCCGGAGCATGGAGGTAGATCGGTGATGAAGTCCATAGAAAGCGTATGCCAAGGGCGAGGCGGGATGTCAATAGGGCGTAAGAGGCCGGCTGGTTTTTCCTTTTGATTCTTGTTTTGGGCGCATACTCCACAGGACATTATAAAGTCTCTGATATCTTTTTTCCAAGACGACCACCAGAAGTAGCGCTTGATCTTTTCCGAGGTCTTGGTCATACCGGGATGTCCTTCCATTAAAGAATCGTGATAACAAGAGATTACCTTTTTCTGTAAATCTGTGCTGGTCAGGTATAACCGTTCTTGGAAATATAATAGGTTGTCCTTCACCGTAAAGTCCTTTCCCTGCAGATGCCAATTCTGTATGTCTGCTGGAGTTACCAGTAGCCTGGCTTTATCCTTAACTTCCTCTATGGATTGTGTGGCGATTACACCTAGAATTCTTTGTTCGGGAATGATAGGTACAGGTTTAGGATTGATCAAATGTTCTTCCACTCCCATCCGAGAAAGGGCATCAGCTTTACCGTTTTTTGTACCAGGTCGATTGGTAATTATGAAGTCAAACTCGGCAAAGAATAGTGCCCAACGGAGTTGCCTAGAGGATTGAGCTTTTGCGGTTTTCAAATATTGCAGGTTTCGGTGATCTGTAATCACAGTAACGGTGTGTCGGGCCCCCAGAAGATAATGCCGCCAAGCCTTAAAGGCGGACTTGATAGCTAGAAGTTCCTTATCAGTAATAGTGTAATTGATTTCAGGAGGCGAGAATTTGCGGGACCAAAATGCCACGGGATGCAACTGATTGGTTACTGGGTCCTTTTGTGATAGAACTGCCCCCATGGCAAGGCTCGAAGCATCAGTTTCAACGATGTAGGGGAGTTCTGGGCGAGGATGTTTTAAGATCGGTGCAGAGATAAATCTAGTCTTCAAATTCTGGAAAGCTTGTTCCGCCTCGGTAGACCATTCAAAACGTTTGTTTTTCTTTAACAAGGCGGTGATGGGCTGGACTATTCGAGAGAATTCGGGGATAAACCTGCGGTAAAAGTTAGCGAAGCCTAACATGCTTTGCACACCTTTTACGGAGGATGGCGATGGCCATTTGAGAATTGCATCGACCTTCTTTGAATCCATACGCACTCCGCTAGGTGATAATATGAATCCCAAGAATTCAACTTCAGTCACGTTGAAAACACATTTTTCCAATTTAGCGAAAAGTTTGTGTTGACGCAATCTCTCGAGGACCATTTTCACGTGTTTCCGATGTTCAGTTTCCGATGAAGAATAAACGAGGATGTCGTCAATGTAAACAACAACACACACATCTATGAGCTCTCTGAGGACATCGTTCATAAAATATTGAAAGGCGGCCGGGGCATTGCAAAGTCCGAAGGGCATGACCTGATATTCAAATAGCCCATACTTGGTGCGGAAGGCCGTCTTCCATTCATCGCCCTCTTTTACTCGTACCAAGTGGTAGGCTCCTCTAAGATCCAGCTTTGTATATATGCATGCTTTTCTGACTTGGTCCAGGAGTTCAGGGATCAAAGGTAACGGATATCTATTCTTAACGGTGATCTGGTTCAGGGCGCGATAATCTATACAAGTTCTAAGGTCCCCTTCTTTTTTTGGAACGAAGAACAAAGCTGAGGAAGCAGGGGACTTGGAAGGACGAATAAACCCATTCGCTAGGTATTGATCCAGGTATTGTCGGAGGTGAAGATTCTCAGGCTCGGTGAGGGCATAAATTCTACTACAAGGAGGAGTAGATCCAGGTATCAGGTCTATCTGGCAGTCATAAGACCTATGAGGAGGTAGAGAGTTAGCCTGATCCTTCCGGAAAACATCTTGGAATTCTAGGTATTCAGGAGGTAACTGGGGAGCCTCCGAGGAAATTGCTGCCAGTGCAACACCAGGTCGAGGGTGACAAGTAGAGACACATTCTGGAAACTGAACCGTTCTTGCTCGCCAATCGATCTGAGGATTGTGCTTCTCTAACCAAGGAATTCCTAGAATAATCTGGAACTGAGGGGCCTTGATCACATCGAACACGATCTTCTCGTGGTGTCCATCTTGACTTACTAGCGTCACTTCTTGGGTGGTATGCGTTACTGGTCCGGAGGCTATCTCCGTACCATCCACTGTAGTAATGACGTCCTTTACAGCCTTTGGACAAAGAGTCAGATTCATCCTCAAAACCATTTCATGATCCACATAATTTCCGATGGCACCGCTGTCGACGTAAGCTTCAATCGCATGTAATCGATCCGGATGTTCAGGGCTAATGAGGACCATAGGTATCACGAAATGCGAGGTCACTGAACTGGTTTTAACGCTCGGCAAGAGGACCTCTATTCTTGTCGGGCGAGGTTGTTTCCCTGCTCAGAGTTTGTGACCCTGGTAACTGCAGCTCCTACTGCCTTCTTGGCTGGTTTCACCGGACAGTCTCGAAGAAAGTGCCCCGAGTTTCCGCAATAGAGGCATAATTGCAGCTGTTGTCTCCTTTCCCTGCTCCTTTTGTGTTAGTGGTCCTTTCAGGCCCCCTATTTGCATGGGTTCCCCGGAGTCTACTCCTTTGGTAGGAGTTGGTGGTTTGGAAAATACTCGAGCATCAAACTTGGAACGATCGGCCTTCCTGTTCTGCAGTCTGTGGTCAATTTGAACGACTAAGTCAATATAGTCCGAACAGTCTTGCGGGGGATTCACTACTTGGGCTAACACATCTTTGAGCTCTCCACGTAGACCTCTATAAAACAGCGTAATCCTTTTGTCCTCAGGCCATCGAGTTTCCACTATCAGTCTGTTGAAAGACGCAATATAAGCCAAAAGGTCTTGATTACCCTGTCGCAATGAAAGGAGCTCATTGTCCAAGGCCTGCCCCTGTCAATGTCTTGCAAACAGTTTTTCCATACTGAGCTGAAAAGCTTGAAAATCATGGAGAACCGGATCATCTTGATTAACTAGAGGGATCGACCAGTCTGCCGCATTGCCACTAAGGTACGAAAGCACGAAAGCTACCTTAGCTTGATCAGTTGGAAAGGCTGCTGGCCGGCATAAGAAGTGCAACCAGCACTGATTAATAAATACTGCAAACCTCTTTGGGTCACCAGAAAATCGTTCGGGCGGAGCCAGAGGTACATTCCCAGGTAGGTTGATCTGCACTGGGTTCGTGGAGGATGTTGAAGGAAGATTTGCCCCTGATGCGGGTAACGGAGTTTGTCCAGCTTGTGACTGTAGCAATTGTCTAGCGAGATCGTCTGTTCGCTCCTTGGAAATAATCAGTTCCCTTCTTAGAGCATTTGTTTCCTGACGGGCTGCATGCACTTCTGCTCTTAGTTCCCCAAGTAACTGGGCTAGCTGGTCGGTATCCGAGGTTTCCATAGCGCCTGGGTGGGAGTTTTGCGGTAGGCTTTGTGTTCTGTAACGCTCACCTGATTCCCGCAGAGGCGCCGGTCTTGACTGGGTGAATGCCGTATCTTCAAAGGTGATGTGTAACACACGGTTGGCTCTTTGGGCTGGACCTCTGTGCACTGTATGTCTGACTCGAAGAGTAAGATGTCTGCAGATAGAAAATATGGGATTAATGAACTGGGGTTATTGGGTGCCTCTCTCCTCTTCCCTTTCTCTTCTCCTGTAGAACCCCAAAGGTTAACGCCCTCACCGTAGGTAAGTGAACGCCGAGCTCTCCATCTGCCTCGGGGCAGGGTGCCGTAACCAGTTTCTTCACTGGATAAGGGTGCAGGCCTCTTGACCTCAGAGGACTGCTGTCCGTCGTTAACTGCACGAACGGTAAGTTCTGGGCACTTCAAATGTCTTAAAAGTCTTTTGTAATGATATCTCTTGTTTTGCAGGGTTCCGGCGATGGCGGATGGCGGGCTGATGAGAGTTGAGGATCGAACCCGCGTGAGGAATAGAAGCGCCTGGAAGCACGTAAGTAAGCGCTTGTAGCCTGCTTCACGATGCGCACTAACTGTCCCTTTTATCTTGCAGGTACAAGTTCGGAGCTTTAGAGAAGCTGAAGGGTGCTGGAATACCCACTGGATTCGGCGTGGGAAGGAGTAATGGCACATGAGTAATAAAGTTGCCCAATGTCTTTAAACGCACCTTCTTTTGTCTTTCAGATGCGGGATGCAGCGCCGAAGGCCTCCGGAGCGTGCGAAGAGCTGGTAAGCTTTTGTCTTTCAGATGCCGGAATGCAGTGCGAAGACCTCCGGAGCCTGCGAAGAGTAGGTAAGCCTTTGTCTTTCAGATGCCGGAATGCAGCGCGAGGCGTTGGTGACAGCCGATGGACCAGGTAAGAGATGCGCTGCCACTGAAGACCGTAGTGCTAACCTGTTCTTTCTTTGTCTTTACAGGTGCTGCTGAAGACTGGATTCCAGGATGGTAAGCCTTTGTTCCCTTAGGCCCAGGATCAGAAGCAGAAGACACGATGAGCGTTCTGCTGCAGAGAATGCAGAATAACACAAAGCAAGATTCATCCATCGGGTGTGGTTTAAATAGCCTCCTGTAGTGCTTAGGTGTCTCCTTCCACAGCCACGCCTAGGTAAGAAAAGAGGTACTGCTTTCCAGAAGAGTTCCAGTGTTCTGAACCTAGGGAGTGGCTCCTGCCCCACCCAACAGGAAAAGTAGTCCCAAACAGAAGAGGATCAGGGGTTCAACTGGCAGGTAAGTAAGCAGCATGGTCTGCTGCAGGTAAGTCCACCCAAGCATTATGAGCCCGGCGCTTCCAGCGCTGGGCATCTTTATGAGCCTGGTGCCACTGGCGCCAGGGCAGGGTCCAAAAGGTCCCAATTGGGACTGGCTGGCACTCGGAACCGGGGTTATGGGTCTGCTTCCAAGGGAGTCGGGCAAGTCCTGATATTTTGGAAGCAGAGATCATGACAGTCAGTCCTGTTGGGAGAAAAAAGTAAGAATCCCTATATATCTGCTATTGTGGTGCTTTGAGTGAAGTGCAGTACCTGTTTCGTACTGAGACTAAGAAAACCCATGGAGTCATAATGAATACCACTCAGAAACATACTGGGACGTACAAAACCAATAGTCACATAATGAACAAAACTCAAAAGTAAAAGAAGGACTTCCATGAGATTCTGGGGAAGCCCAGGAGCAGCATCAATAAAGTGGAGGGGATAAAGAATGTCAGAGAGGGGCCTGGGAGTTTCAAACCAGCTCCTGGAAGAGGAACGCTTGTTCACACAGGCAAACACTGCCTCCCAAAAAGGAGAAGAATTGCTGAGGAGAAAGGCCTTAGGTGCCTGATTGAGAAAGCAGGCCAACGGAGGACAGCAAAGCTGGTACTAGTTCCAGGATGAACATGAAAGGAGGAAGCAGTGGCACAGCTAGGGAGAGAGAGAGGATCACAGGTGAAGCCGAAACCACTAACCACTTACCAGGAAACACGATGGAGCACGCTGTGCAAGGAAGAAGAAGCAAGAACATGAGCTGTCCTGACAACGGTGAAACCAACTAACACAGAATCAAGATGCAGGGTGGCATTTATAATATTAAGCAAAGAGACCTTGGAATATTTGAATACCACAAATATAATGATTGTGAAAACCATCTTAGTCCCAGTGATAGCGATGAATATAATGAATGTCAAGGTTATGATTCTTTAAACAATAAGAACTAATATAATGATTTGCCCACACCTCATACTCATCCCAGTGAGAGGACCAGGAATTAATAGAGTCATTACTGTGAGAATCATACTCGTCTCAGTGAGAGGACCAGTAATCAAGAGAATCATTACTGTGGTCATCATACTCGTCCCAGTGAGAAAACAAGTAATCATAAGAGATATAATCATTACTGGGATCATCCTACTGATCTCTGTGAGAGAACAAGTGACCCTAAGAATTGTAATAATTACCGGGGTCATTCTACTCATCCTAGTGAGAAAGCAAGTGGACACAAGAGTAAGAATCATTACTGTGCTCAGTCTACTCATCCGAGTAAGAATGCAGCTTTCTACAAGAGTGTGAACCATTACTTGGGTAATCCTACTCATCCCAGTGATGACGCAAGCCACCAAGATAGTGAGAAACAATGTTGGGTTCTTAATACTCATGCCAATTACTGTGAGCATTATACTCGTCCCAGTATTAGGAGCAGTATTCAAGAGAATCATTGCTTGGGTCATCCTACTCGTCCCAGTGGGAAAACAAGTGACCATCAGAGAGAGAATCATTATTGTGGGGTCATGCTATTCATCTCAGGGAAAGAACAAGCTACCCTAAGAAAGAGAATCATTACTGGGGTCATCCTACTTGTCTCAATGAGTGAACAAGCGACCCTAAGAAAGAGAATCATTACTGGGGTCATCCTACTTGTCTCAATGAGTGAACACGTGACCCTAAGAAAGAGAATCATTACTGGGGTAATTCTACTCATCCCAGTGAGAAAGCAAGTGGACACAAGAGTGAGAATTATTACTGGGCTCAGTCTACTTATCCCAGTAAGAATGCAAGTGTCCACAAGAGTGAGAATCATCACTTGGGTAATCCTATTCATCCCAGTGGTAAAGCAAGTGATCAAGAGAGTGAGAAACATTGTTGGGTTCTTAATACTTGTCCCAGTAATAAAGCCAATACCCAAGAGAGGAAGAGTAAACCAGAGAAAGAAATACTTTTATCTACATCTCGGAAAGACCAAGAGAACCAAAGACAAAGATTAAGAATTTTGGTCAAAAGATTCTTTTAACACCAGGGAAAGGAAAAACTAGAAGACTGGGAAAATCCCATTCATGAAATAAATGAACTTATTCAAAAGATAGCTAAGAACTATCTGAGGATTCATTCTTAAAAAGGGACTGTGCTGAGAGAGCTAATCCATGAGAATGGAGCCATTCTCCTGAACTTTAGTTGTTTGTCTTAGTGCGAGGGTCAGCATAGTTTATTTTTGGACCGAGGACAGACTTTACATTTTGACTTCACAAAATGATGATGAGCCCCCTTGGTAGTTTTGTTAGGTAGGGAAACCCAGACCATGGGGAAAGTGAGGCATTTATTTGTTATTTTAAATTAAAACATCTTGCTAATGGCAACTTCTAGTCTGCTCTTCCTTCTGACCCTCTCTTCCTTCTGACTCACCACATTGTGCATTAGAATATAGCGTGTGTTTGAATTTTAGCTGGATACTTGTGCCCGCTGGACATCTGAGCTAGCCATTGTTTTAAATCTCAGCTGGACATTTGAGCTAGCTGCTTCTTTTTAATTTAGTGAGACATTTGAGTTAGCCACTGGTTCTGAATTGAGCTGAACATTAGAATACAGTTTGTGTAATTAATTTAGCTGGACATTTGACTAAGGTACTGTCTTGACTCGGGCTGAACATTGGAGTATATCCTCTTGCCTGAATTAACTATATGTTGAAAATAGCCACTATTTGACTATAGCTCCAGTCCCCGATCCCACCCCCTGCCTTTCTTTCTGACGCCGCATGCTTCATCCACTGTAGTAAAAAACCCGGAATGCACCATTGACACTGACCTGACACTCTCACACCACATTAACACTGTGTCTAAATCTTGCCACCTACACCCCAGCACTCTCAGACACATCTTCCCTTACCTCTCCTAGCACTACAGAGTCACTGCAATCTTGTCTATTGTCATCTCTCTTGCCTAGACTACACCACCTTTCCTTCTAATCAACCCCGAAAGATCCAAAGGGTCCAGAACACTGCAGCTAGGCTCCTCCTTGCCCACAGCCCCAGAGAGCACATCACCCCAATCTCCATATCCTATAGTGGCTCCCGGTAGAATGGTGCACCACTTTCAAAGCCATGTGCATTACTCACAGCACCCTCCACAAGACAGGGTCAAAATATCTTCAACAGAAAATCACCTGTTACCAACTCAACAGAAACCGGTGTTCAGGCACTGCACTCCTCCTTTTGATCCCCACCTTCAAATCGACTAGAATAGGAGGATCTTCCTTCTCCATCCAAGCCCCCACTATCTGGAATTCAATGCTGCTTAACCTTTGATGCATAGAGGACCACCTGTCCTTCAGGAGGGCCCTCAAGATATGGCTATTCCCTCAACCAACCTGACAAACCTTTCTCTCTTCAGCTAGTCAACCACTTCAGGTAGGCAGGGGCAGCAAAGAACTTCCATGAAATCACTGACAGTAAGAATAATCTAACAATCTCCATGCCACACTTACAACACCTAGAAGCCAGCCAGATAACACGTTTATGTATCACACTCTATGCTTATGGTAGATAGTTGCAGGCAAGGCCACCCACCTGCAACCATACACCATTCCTAATGAAACATCGCACAACACCTCTGCCATCAGAATGCAACTATCCCCCATGACAAAAATTGTATTTAGCTGGACACATAATGAGTTCTACCACTCTCTCAAACTTTCTTGTCAACTTCAGAGCCCCCATCCGCTTGCCAGCTCAATATGGGTAGCTAGTACTGCCTGGCCACCCCTACCCATCTTCACTTTGGCCAAAATGTACACACACATTCTAGACTCCGCTCATCAACTTTCCCAAACCTTGGACTATGGTCCCCAAAGGGTGTTCACCTATAACACTTTGAGTCCATACCAATGGGATAAAGGCACCATAATGTTTTTTGTGTTCATGTTTTGACAAAACCTTACACAAGACAATAAAACAGTGATAAGCATATCCAGAGAATTAATACATTGAGATGTTTAGATAGAGAAGCGCAACACATTACAATAAAATCCAGAAATAAAACCATTATTCATATTATAAAATATATCACAACACAGTGCAATAACACCCTTAGAATATAGCCGATCATGGATATCATAAGCTATCCCATAAAAATTATAGTCCTTTAAAATTCCTTTCACCATCATTATATGCTTATTAAGTTTATTGTATTTTGAACATGGATTACTCATCAGGCCAAAGATGTCAAGCTACAGAAACACACATTTTTTCAGTATAAAAATCTGCTGAAGTGCGAAATGTGCAGGTTAATAACGACTGAGCAATATAACAATAGATGTTTCAAAGTTTCTACTTCTTTTTAACAATATCCGCAGGAGGCAGAATCTTCACCCTCATGAATATTTAAAATGCCTATAGTTAATAAGTTAAAACTAAATTTCATAAAGTATTGTCGCATTTTTGCATTAGGAAACTTAACCAGATATTGCACTACAGTTCCTAACTTTTTTGGTTCATACATAGGATGTGGAAAGAGTTTATAGCACTTGATTTTGGCATTTGTATTGCACCAGCCGCACTGCCAAAATAAATTATTTGTTAATGCTGGATTATGAATTAAAGTCAGTGTTAAACAACCAGTTAAACTCCAGTAATATTTTGCAATTTGAGACCTAGTATTTTGGACCTCTTTGCAGTTGACTATTAAATTCTTTGTTTAAAGTACTTAGCACTAGGGCTGTACCGAATAGCATATTTAATATTTGGCCGAATAACAAATAGTTTGTCAACTATTCAGCCGAAGCCGAATAGTTGCTTCATTTAGTAAATCATGTTCCAAACTTCAAAAAACAAACTTATTAAAAAAAAACAAAGCACCATTTTAAATGCATTCTATACTTTTATTTCTCTTCATTGTAATTAATGTAGCATTTTTATTTAAAGTATAAAAGCCAGAAATATAGCGGTTGTAACCAAAATGAAGGGACCAAATATACAGAGGATTGTTGCATATTCAGTGCCAGTTAGAGTAGGAGGCTACACAAATGTAAAAGTACTTCCTTTGTGAATCAGATGCATTGCATTCTCTATCTAGTTGCAAAGTTGATGGGGTCGAGTTTTGAAACTTCTTTGCAGCTCACATAGAAATGTATAAAATGGTTCATGTCGGCTCATGCAGAGCACAAGTCAAGAGGAAATCTGAAATGCGTGAACTCCATCTCACAACTATTCACCCCACCCAAACAAATGCTGTTCACTTTTCACTTATCCTAGCCACTCTTTCTCGCCAATACACAAACATATGCAACTTATAATTCCTGATAAAATATCATATAATGTTAAACTCAGGACTCAAGTCCTTAAAAAAGAAAAGGGGTGACTATGACGTACACAACGGAAAGTGACATGACAGGAACTGAAAGTATCTATGCACATTTCTTTCAGTTTGTTTTTTCCAACTGAAAAAAGTGCACATTGCATATAAACATTTGCCAAAAGAGAAGATGTTCCTGTATTGTTACAGGCTAAGTATAAAGATGAGCACCTTTTTGTCTAAGAATCTGTAACAAAACATGCCCTAAAGAGCAGATTACAAAATACGATATTTTTCAGCTGTGTGATAGCAATTTGTCTGGTCTAATTCTATTCAGTTTTGCAAACTGAAGTCTATATTTGCCTTCCTGAGTTCATGTTGCATGTATTCAAATGAGAATGTCAAAGTATTCGGCAAGAGCCGAATAGCAAGAAACTATTCGGCCGGAGCCGAATAGTTTTTTTTCAGCCGGAATTCGGCTGAATACTTACTCGAAGCCGAAGTTCTGTAAACCCCTACTTAGCACAGGGTCCAAAAATGTTCTACACAATAGTGAGTTTGTCCATGTTTAGGCATACCAAGCCACGCTTGAATGGAATAAGGGCACTAGGCACACAGTTAGGGAGAGACACGACTTTGCACCACACCAGTCCTTCTGTGTTACTTAAATCCAGATCAACTAGTAAAGGAGAGGACTCTAGCCCATACGTTAGAAATGGAACAACCTTAGCTTCATAGAGTTTGATTAAAGGAAGTAAGGAGAATATCCCATGCTTATTATTTTTTTTCTTCATCTAGGAAGATAATATTCAGTCTTCTTTCAGATATTCCTCAAGATCAAGTCTTTATTTTGTCTAACAGAGTACGAAAACACAAATATTGCAGATTGTTTCCAATCTCCAATTTTTGTTTATTTATTTTCCAGGAGACACCGAGATGCTTCTGACCGGGAGATAGTCGAATACTGTTCATATTTTGGGAGTTTGTAACCTTTTCTTTTATCACTGAACAGTCGTAGAAGGAGTCAATCAGCCTCAGTAAACCAATCTGAGTAGTACGTAGAAGCACCATGTCATCTGCGTAAGCGAGACAGCATAATCTAAGCCTGTTTAGATTTGGCGATACAAATGCAGCCTTTTCCAATGCATCACCCATGTCTAAGACATGCACGTTGAAAAGGCAGGGTGCTAACATACAAGCCTGGTTCAGACTTCTTGAGATTGGAATATCTTTCCATAGAGATGCAGTCTCACACGCAATGCTGTATCACTGTGGAAGTAGCTTAAACTAAGCAGTAGACCCACTGGCAGGCCCCAGTCTTTCAGCTTTTCCCCCAGAAGATGTCTACTGACCATATCAAAAGTCAATGACAAGTCAATACATGCCAAGAAAACAAGCTGTCACTTATAAATCCATTAGCATTCTTCCCACTCCACGACTGAACACAGTTTGACCCAGGGACCATTCGCATCTCTCAATGTATACACGCACCCAATCTCGCTCTTGCAGTTAAATGACTTGAGTCACCACTGTGGCTGAAACAGGCATGTCGGTAGACACCCATCACTGCAAGCTTTCCATGCTAGCCAAACTAAACCACAGCAGATCTCTAGAGCAACTCTGTAGTGACCCACTAACACAAACTAAACAAAGGGTTTTATGTTATGTTATGTTAAGTAAGGTTAGTGTAAAATAGGTTAGGTGACACGCTTCCGGCTGGTGTCCCCCAAAGATCAGCCCTTAGACCTTGGATCTTTCCCCTCTATACCTCTGTGCTATGAAGACTTATTGAGACCTTTGTCGTTCACTACCACCTCTTTGCTGAAGACACGCAAATATTTTTCTCCCTTTCCTCCTTTAACCTCATCTTGGAACAGATTACCAACTGTGTCACTGCAACCCTTTATTGGAGGGCTCTCTGCTGCCTCATGAACACATTTTCAAAACTGGAAGTCATCTTTCTCCTGGCTCCAACGCCTCCCTATATTACACGCTCTTATTTCCATCCTACCTCGCCTTCTTTCCCCCTCAAGGTGCACAACCCTGGGTTCATCTTTGATTGCAACCTCTGACTTCAATTAACATTCTTAACATTCAGGAAATATGTACATTTCTTACTTACCACTCTATGAAAAATCAAATCTTCACCCTTGAGCTCAGAAAACTTGACTACAATTTGTTCCCACTCCTTGACCTTCTTCTCTTCTTCTTCCTCCCTATATTGAAAGTCCTAGTCTTTGCTACCTGCACTATCTGAAACCTACTCCAATATTCCCCACATCTACATACCAACAACATGCTGGTTGCCACTCCATGCACAAATGCTCCCTTTTCATGTTCCTTCCCCATATCTACAAAGCTATCCATGTTCTTGCTACTCAGCACCTTTCTGACTGTATCTCTGTCCAGTCACCATCTTCCGCTTCTCCTCTGTAATCATCCCCACTGTCCCATGCACACCCTCTGCCTCCTTCCACTTCACCTCTTTCTTCTTATTCGCCCTGCTCTATTGCTTGACGTTCGGTCTCTTCAAAGCTCGACTTAAACTTTACTTACTTGCCAAAGAGGGAGCTCCCACCACACCTCTCCCACACTCCCTACCAGACCCCACCACTCTCATCAGTGTTGCGTAACCATGTAAATGTGTATGTTTCAACAGTGCTGCTCTTTAGTTTGCCCCTTATGTTAATGTGACCTTTGAAAGTCACTGTTTCTTATTTTTTGTGTTTTGTTTTGTTCCTGGTCTGTGCCCCACTTTGTTCACACCCTGATACAATGGCTCACCACTTGTCCTCATGTTTGTGCTATTGTACAGGCACCCTTCTGGGGAATGTCTTTGCCAGCGGCAAATGTGTTGTTATAAGTAATTTCTGATTGAACTTGACACCCATGTTCTTCAGATAAAAAGATAAAAAAATACAAATAGAAACCAGTGCTTAGGAAAATGAAACTCCTAGTCCTGGGTAATATAATTGAACCCTTCTACCTGCTCCCTCAGCCTTCACCTCAGCTATCTTCTAAGCAAAAGGTCCTGGCAGGCCACCCATCCAAAAAGGCTTTCTTCCCATTGAACTGTCAATAAACTAAACCTGTGTCCTACAAGTAGCACAATGCTACAGTGAGCAGCACTTCCCAAAAACATCATGAAAGCCCAGCAGAAGGTGACACAGCTGCCCAATCACAGGACTCTTGGGATGATGTCACTGCCAGTCGGGGCAAAGGACCACAGCCCAGAGGAATAAATGCACTCAACACAAACCCGAGGATGTTGCTCTTAGTGCCAAATTTAAACAGAGGGCTATTGAAGCTGGTCCATGCGTGAAATAAGCACTGGATATATTTATCTTGTGCATAGATAACTAGCAAAGTTAGATGGAGAAATATCTGAAACTAAATGCAAATTAAAAGGGAAGCGAAAAGGGGTAGAGAGCAGTTATGCACAACATCATTCTTCAACTGGCACTAAGATAAGGTTATGATTTCAATAGGCTCTCATTCATGTAATCTAAAACTGTATCGAGCCAACCATTAGTGTATTGTACCATCAGTATGTCAGATGCTAGCAGTCAGCTATCTTTACTATAGATATATGGAAATACGAAATACAAATAGATAAATAGATAAATCGTTCTGTTATCTAAATCTAAAATTAAATCAAAAGGAAAAGGGTAAAAGCTATTCATGTATGTAATAGTAATTCACAACGCATTCCAATGATGCTAAGGTGTCAAGTGGCAGTTCTGAAAACTCATATATGCCTCTCAGTCATGTCAAGCAGTGATAAGTATCTGCCATAATGGACGGACACTCAATATACATATATCCATCGGCCTTAATTGTTCAGTCATTTTGTAGTACAATTATTTATTGCTCCAAGATGGAGGAGCACAATCTTTTTAGGAAACCACTGGAATATGTTGTGGATGTCATGGGAGAAACCTCCAAAAAGTCTGATCCATTCATATTTATTATTCACATCGCTGGTTGATACAAACTATTATAAGAAGCAATTCAAATCCCATTCCTCATTAATGCCCCCTGGAGAGAGGACATCTAAGTCTTTCTATCCAATAAGCATCACATTGAGCTCTTTTTCTCTTGGCATTGACATGTTGGCCTTTAGTGTCGATGATTTCAAATATTTGGAATCTCAGTTGGGACACCGTGTGTCCTTTTTCTACAAAATGTGTGCAGCAATTGAAGCCTGGTTGTTATTCCTAATGCAGGATTTATGTTCATTCATTCAAAGTCTTACCTTCCTTGCAGTTTCTCCAACGTAATATAACAAGGACACTTAGTGCTGTATGTAACGGTCTCTTTGGAACGTGTGGCATGATGCTTAAATTTAATGTTCTGGGATGTGACACTGTGGACCACTTAATTACATTATTACAATTGCCACAGGTGAGGCAAGGATATGTTCCTGGATTTTTAAGAGGGTGTTTACTTGCTTTTCGACCTTTGGTGTCTACTAAAATGTTTCTCAGATTGTTGCTTTTTTGATAGGCAAACACTGGTGTTTGAGTGAAAAGGTCTGTGGCTCTTTCGTCGATAGTTAGAATACTGCAATGATTAACTATGCTTTGTTTGATTGATCTGCTTTGTGTTGAATATATTCACCCTGAAGAAGGCGGATGTCATGGACAAATAGAAATTATTCTGATTCACTTTCAAGATGGATGCAATTGACACTGAAACGTCAATTCCATACAATAAGCCTATTGCTAGGGTCTCTAGATTGACATGTGCCATGTGATCTTATTGCACTTGGTGGTTAGACCAAAACCATACCCCCTGCTACATTGGCATATGGTTATCAGAATTATTTCTTTCTGCCAAATTCACCAGGCAGACATATGATTATTAGAACTGTTTAGGCATCTAATAATTTACGATTATGTATGCAAGGTAGAAATGTCTACGCACCAGATATTCTGAATCTGGGTATTTCTTAAAATATAGGTTTTTAAGCATCATATAGGTATGAATATATAGGTGTGTTCAATATGTGTGTTTTTTCATCTTCTATATTGTGATTTGATTTTCCTTTAGAACTACATCAGTTCAGGGACCAGAGTATGATTTATGTCGTTTTGCTTATGACACTAATATATGTTTCTGTCTTCAGTCTAGAATTATGCTATACATGCAAGTGTATATAAGAGAACTTTATTTGCTTTAATACAACCAATTCACGATGCAGCCCCTCATTTGTGTTCTTCTTCCTTGACAATTTCACGGGCTATTAACTTTGGGATATATTCCATTAGTAAACAACAAAGGTTCCCCAATACAACTAAAATGTTTTGCTTCACATGATGATGTAATTGGGTAGAGCCTTTCTGTAGCAGCTCTATTCCATTTTTGTTCTTCTATTTATGATTGCCCGAGTCTGCTACTAGTCACCGGGGGCAAACCAGATTTTTTTATTTGAATATTTTGAGACAAATACAAGATCAGGGCTTTCTTGTTTTGGTGTGTTTACCAACTTTCTTGTTTGGGTGTGTAACACCAAGGAGCACGATCCTTGGTGTTAGTTTTTGATAATGCTATTTGTAAGTCTTCATCCGGGTATCCCTGATGGCGAAGCTTCTCTTGTAATGTAGCTAGATGTTCCTAACATTCATTAGGATTGCTCACTATCCATTTGACTGTGAGCATTTGTCCATAGGGCAAATGCCTGAGAATATTCGGGGGATGGAAACTCATCCTATGAAGTAAATTATTCCTATCTGCAGGCTTAGAGAACAGCGTTGTATTGATTTTTGCACCCCTTATTCGCGTTTGTACATCTAAATAGTGCACGTCAGGATTAGCAATCTCCATGGTGAATTGGATCCGACGATCTATACTGTTAAGGTATATAAAAAATTCCTCAAGCTCTTTTTTTACTTCCACACCATATTCCAAAAATATCATTGATATATCGACGACCATTTTTGATATGTTTCTTCCAATGTTGGTGCTCAAGCATATGTGAAGATTCAAAGCGGTGCATAAAGGTGTTGGCACATGCCAGTGCCATCATGGACCTGGCTCTGGACTGATTGACCTACTTCCTCTCTGACCAACCCTCCCAGGTTCAACTGGGCCCTTTCCTCTCCTCAATCTCACTCTCCACCTGCGGTGTCCCTCATGGCTCTATCCTCTTGCCTTGGCTTTTCAACATCGACCTTGACACTCTAGCCTAGTTGATCTCCACCTTCTCTCCTAACTTCCAGTGCCATGCAGATGATACACAGCTCTCGTTCAAGCTTCCCTCCTCTGACTCCTCCTCTTCCTCTCTCATTGCTGACTGCCTTTCTGCTATTCAAGCATTGTGCACTGCTAACTATCTCTGCCTTAATGCCAGTAAGACAGAGAACCTTCTCATTGGGACCCCTGTTCCCTCTTTCCCTCCCACACTCTGGCTGCTTTCCATGGGCCCCTTACCCTCACCCTCTTGTGTGGCATAAACATTGGTGTCATCTTCGACTCCCCTCTTGACTTCGCACCTCACATTACGGACCTTGCCAACAAGGCCCATGTTCAGCTGCACCTCCTCAAAGCATTCCTCCTTTCATCACATTTCCCCAGAAACTCAATGTGTCCAAAGATCTGGTCCTCTCCAGGCTGGACTACTGCAACAGCCTCTTCCTCGATCTGCCTAACTCCTGCCTTCGCCCCTTCAACTAATCCAGAATAGGACTGCAAGACTTATCCTTGAACTCAAGCCGTTGGACCGCCTCTTTCAAGCCCTAAAATCTATCCACTGGATCGCAGTTGCTGCGAGGATGACGTTCAAGACCCTCTGCATCATCCACAGGGCTTTCAGGGGCCTCGGACCCACTACATCCAACTCTCCCTCCCCAAATACCTTCCTGCTGGACCACTCCTGCCTTCTAACTCCAAGTCTCTGCAGATCAGATGCTTCTCAAAGCAGACAGAGGGAGTAGATCTCTCTCCTCTGTAGGTGCCTCGCTCTGGAATGATCTCCCTGCCCCTCTCAGACCTGGGCCAGGACGCTTCTCAAGACCTTCTTTTTCTCTTCCCCCTACCTCTCCCCCTCCCCTTCTAATGTCCCTGTCTGCCGCTTGACTGGTTGCCTGGTTCCTTCATATTCTTACAGGACACCAGGCCTTCCTCATCCAGAATACCCCTACACTTGGTCTCACCTGACCCCCCTCAACCTGCAATTGACCTTCCGGACCCACTCCCCTGCTCTAGCTTGGCTGGTCCTCCAGCCCTTCCAGTCCCTAACCTTGCACTAGGCACGTGGACCTTCCTTCACTGCAGTCTCTGCATTCCGCTGGCTATCTGCACTGGCACTCGCTTATCCCACTATCCCTTCTGCCCTGACCTGCACTTCCCCATCCCCTCTCCCCCGCAATTCTTGTTACTGCAATTGCACGATCTGAATGTCAAGAGGCCTAGTAGGACCGTTTATGTTTTTGTCATCATTGTTCCTCCCTCTTGTCTTGTTGCGCCTTGTAACACATTATTTGTAGGCACACTATGAAGGCCCAATAAATAAATAAATATAAGGGTTTATAGATAGCCATAGATAGATTTGTGTTAAAGGATATATTAGGAGAAAAGAAAAACACAGACACAGTGAGGGGTTTTAAACATCTTGTATTAAAGTGTATATTTGTGACTGTGTTGTGAAAGGTAGCCCAATTTACAGAGGTACCCCTTAAGTATACGGGTACCCCTAATCACACTCACACCAGATTATAGTTCACCCCTCTAGGGAATTAAGACCAAGAGTCTTTATCTTTCAAGGATAACAAGTTTAATCTGTACAGAAATGAGGAGGAGGGGGGCAATGAACTTTGCTCCCGACCGGCATTCTGTCCCTCTTCCGTGGCTGGCTCCTGCAGACTGGTGCCAAGGAGGAGCCTTATATACTGCTTAACTTCAATACTGGATACTGGCATGGCTCATCCAAAACTGTCCTTCTTCCCTTACAACGATGCTGCAGTCTTCCTTCCTGCATAGCCAGGTTTCAGTTTGGGACATACTATTTAGCATATTGCTCACTATGCAAGAATACATTGTAGCTTCATTTTTCATCTTTTTGCTATAATATGAACATGATATATGAACACGTTTTCCCGCCATACATTACACACTTCACTCAATATACTCATATGTTATCTGGTCCAGTAATTCCCCTTAAAACCTTATTTTCACCTAATGTTGAATTGTGTGCATGAGCATATACACTCCTATATTCTTAGTCTGCATGGGCTTTTGATGGACAGGAAACAGCTGCTCAGCCACTTGTGTGCTCTGCCAGAGCTAGCCTCGATGAGGCAGCACTGCATGCCATGCTATCCATTTTTAGAACATTCCTTTTTGCTCTTTACCGTGCTTTGAGAAAAATTAAATACAATTTAACATATTACAAATGTGTTCAGCTAATGGTTATTTACACCTTATATTTAAATACTATCTTCAATTAGTGCCTGGCCACGCCGGTGTGTGATTGTTTTTGCATGAAAGAAGCTTTCTCAGTGCTCTAGTGCTTAGCAAAGTCTTGCCTAATTGTAAAGCGCTTGGGGGGTCCAGGAAGGTGCTAGCTCCTCTCCAACATTCCCCCTTTCGTTACATCTACAGTAACAAACTCATCCCCACCCAACACATCTACAACCCCAGAAATATTAGTTTGAGATTTGCTGTTTATTGTTTGCAAGGTGTTTTAGATCCCCCAATTGATATTATCATCTTTGCACTATTAGGGACTATATGATTACAACATAGGAGACACAATTGGCACATTCAGAAGAGAACCAAGAAGAACATGATCACAGAAACCAGTATTTGTACTGCTGCCTCCAGCCATGACGGGACCCAATCAAAGGCAAGCGATATCCAATCTGTGTTCTGGACTCCACCCTCTTTCTTCATTTGAACACCTAGATTGTGCACCGCCTTCATGATGTGGGATAGTGACCCATCTCAGTATCCTCCGATGGTATAAAAGTGCAGCAGCTGCTTGTACCCAAGGAGCCAAAAAAGATGAAAAGAAAGTCTCTGCTGAGCTAAAAAGCCGATACTCATCAGGTATTTCTCAGAGCAGTGTGGAAGAGTCTTTTGAGACAGTTCGAGCTCTTCTTTCTCCCCTCCCCCTCCATTGTCCTTTTTCTGGCAGCATACCAAATTTGTGTGTGACCTGCAAGCTTCGTTCTGCTTCTTTAGGTGCTAGAGTGGCTGTTGGCACCCTGACAGGCATTTCTTCTCCCTTCAGGCGTTCATCCAGGAGAAATATGGTACTTGTAGACACTGGCGGTATTTTGTGCTGCCATTGCATAACGCTGCGTCCGGATCAATGCTCCTCAACTGCACACTGTGTGCCTGGAATGTGCCCTTTATCCCTCATAGTGCAAGATGTACCAGGCATTGTGCCTCTGTAATTGGGACTGGATGTGGAACTAAAACCTTAGGAGCCCCTGATGCGTGTGGGATAAGTGAACACACGTAAAAACTTTCATTGATTATATTCCTTCCTGCAGTGCGCACATCAGAGTACCAGCTATTGGAGGGTTCTGAGTACTCAATATCAGAAATGACATCAAAGCTCATCCCCTTATATAAATCATACGTCATTTGTACTTCCATTTTCATTTGTCTAAGAAAACTTGTAGGGGTGGCCGGCAAAAAGTGAGCCATTTTGTATTTTCTTTTTATAGATATATTTGCATTATTTTCCAACTGTCTATCTCCACCTTTATATGGCCACCCCATATAACAGACACACCTTCATCCACTCCAACAAACACAAACAGTGTCACACAAAACAATTATAGTACTACATTTCTAGAATAAATAACATCTTTATTATCATTATCCTTACATAATAGAGAGGTCGGTCAGCCAGCTTTGCTTATTACTGGAGAATAGAAAAAAGGTTATCATGAAAGGGAGAGGAAGAGAGGGAGAGAATGAGAAAGAGAGAGAGATAAAGAGAGAAAGAAAGAGAGAGAGAGAGAGAAAAGGAGGGAGAAGGAGCAAGAAAGAGAGAAAGAGAGAGAGAAAAGGAGGAGAGATGGGAGAGATCGGAGAGAAGGGAGAGAAGGGGGAGAGAAAGGGAAAGGGAAAGGGGAAGGGAGGGAGAGCGAGACCCTTTTTCCAACAGGACCAACCGGGTTCTGGACCTTCATAAAATTTAATAATCAAATCATTGAAAAAAATATCTTTTTAAAAACAATAAAAAAATGAAAAAAGAAAAGAAAGAAAAAAATGAAAAAATCAGGCGTGTGCCACTGCACACCAACCTGACAGGGATCCTTTTAAAAATGTCTTCTTTAGCTATGTCCTTACTTTGTTGATTGAGCTTTGCCTTGTCTCAGGTGCTCTTCAGACATCCGAGAGATGCACCCAATATCTAACTTCTTCATACGGACGGCGAGAGGAGTACAGAATACCACCTCATATGGACCTTCAAACCTGGGACAGATCAGTTCCCCAGGGAAAAATTGTCCAGTTTTAAGATGGGCATTGCTGTGTATGGAACTGGGGTCTTGCTTTCTACATAGGTGGTCACTATTTCTTCCCCCCTTTACGGCATGCCACTACCGCCCCTGTGTGACTCCATCCCGTCGCCTGGTCAATTATTTATGACCCATCAAGATATAGTATGTCTCCTTCTGTCAATGAATGAGCCATTCATCAGAGTGGGAAAATAATTAAAACTCCTGTGTATAATCCAGAGTTGCTAAAACAGGGTCATGCAAATAGCTTCTTTTAAGTTCTCAAACTCTCTGGTCATTTTGTCAGTCTTTTCCAATTTGCTTTTAAGTCCCCTGTCCTTCCTTGAGACTTTGTAACAGTGGCCTTGTGTAGACTGCGAAGTCTAGGATCCAAGCCCTACAATCATTACATAAACTCAAAAAACGACTACATTTCCTTCACAGTACTGGAACTATGGGTGGCGCATACTGCCGCTGCCCTATCTGATAATATTTTTTCCCCATTGCAAAAATTAGTTGTTTCAAGTATAGTCTCTCCTTTTGGCTCTATTATAGCTTCTTTTTATCTGCCTTGTACCCTTTTTGTGCCAGCAATTGCAATAATGCAACATAATCCCTCCTCCACTGATGTTCATTTTCACTACATACCAACGGATCATTCACATACTGGATGATTGTGCTAAGCACTGACTTCAATGTAATCTGTACTGGGGTCACATCGCTCAGTAACCTAACATCATGTGGATTAACAATCCATAATTATGCTGGCACATATTGCATGTCCTCCTCAAACAATAAAACGACTGGGTCACCACTGGCATCAGGGGGCACTGTGCCTTCCTATACTGCACCCTGATATCACGGGAGATGCTGATTCCCAAAATAATCTCCCAATTTTGCTTACTGTCCTCAAATAACTCCTCATCAGTCATTTTCTTTAATTATACTGTCAGGTTTATACATAATATTGTGTGCCACTCGCACCCAACATGGTTTGTTCCAATCAGGATTACTCTTTTGTCTGACAGTACTAATCCTTATTCTAATGATATTATTGTCCCTGCCACCATCTCGGGTGGCACCATGGGTTGGAAAATAAAATCTGTGGGCACTCACCAACACTTTGTCACAATTGGAGGCACTGCTTTTACTGATACATTAATACCATAAAAAAGTATATCCAGGACCACAGGAACCCCATGGACTACTGACTCCCTTTCCATTGCATTGATTATTACCATTGTTTGAACTACACACATCCCTGGAGTGTAACACACTACCCCTTGATCTGTGAATGATATAGTTATATTTAGTTTACTGAGAAGATCCCTACCCAACTAGTTCACAGGGGAACTCTCTGAATATAACAAGGGGGCTCGTACTACCTCCCCTCCCACTTTTATATCCAGCTCCTACGTGCATCGAACCGTAGAAAACGACCCAGAGAGTCCCTCAGTGTAAAGAGTTTTACCTGATAATGGAAAGTTCCCCATCAAGATGCATGATTTGGTTGCACCTGAATTTACCATAAATATAAATTGCCTGTTTCCAATTTCTTCCACCACCAAGGGCTCCTCTTCAGGGTGTGTGGTTATCAATAGGATTGGACATGCAAGAGCTCTCTGTGGGCTGTCCTAATAAGAATATGTATTTGTACCGGGTAATGGAAAAGGGCCGCCCCCGCCATTTCAACTCCTTGAAATGGAGCACCTGTCCCCCCTGCCATCCTGTTAAACTGTGTTCCCTCACCCTGCTGTAGATGTTGCCCACATTGCCCTTGCCTGTCAGTCCCATAAGGGTACTGATTTGGACCCCCTCGCCTAAATTGCTATTGTCCCGTTCCTTGAGGCCCTTGGAATCCCTGCCCTGGAGGAGATGGCCCATAATTAAATCTCATGCCTGACCTGTTCCTGCATTCCCTTGCGAAATCCCCTCATTTCCCGCAATACCAGCACTGTGATGTTCCCAGTCCTCCTCCCCGGGGCCCTATTCTCACAAAGCCTCCTGTCTTGCTCCTCGAAATCCTGCTCTTCCCCTTGGTGCTCCTTCATACTTCCACTGTGGGTTGGGGTACTATCCCCCCACCCGATTGTCCCTGTCCTCCTTTGCCCCATAGTACCATAATTGAGGCATTCCCAATTTGTTGAGCGTCTCCTGTCCTTTCTGCCTGAGCCAGTGCTGTCACTGGTGCTTGGACGACAACCTTATTTAGTTTCTTTTCCACTAGTTTTGACTCTTCCGTTTGCCGCTCCCTGTCCCGCTCTTTGATTCTCTTACAATGGTGGACTATAATACTTTGTATCGCTGCCCACCCTTTGGCTTCAATTCCCACAATTTTATCTAGTGCCTGCTGGACCTCTTTTGGTAATCCCCTCTTTAGGATAAAATAGAAAAATGGTACTGTCTCAACTCTCTACATTTCCTGTAACTTAGGGATAAACCTAACTGGGTCCTCATCATCACCCATTGTGCACTCCATTAAAGAATGTATGTCAAGGGTATCTGGGTACATCCTTCAGATGGCCTCCCATACCTTTGCCTTTACCTCATTAATGGCTGCTCCATCATGTTCATTATGTGCAAGACTTTTCCCAGAGTACTCCGCCCCTGCCCATATGTCCCCAGTCTGGTCCCCAACTATGGTGACCAGTAAACTCTTAGGGTCCCCTAGTGCTAAGGCTACCCTGGCTGTTTGTTTTTCAAATTCATAGATTCATTTACTAGCTCTGGCTATAAGATGGGGGAGAGCTTTAATCAAAATATTGTTGTCCATTTGAGGCCATGGCACATACTGCATTAGCCCTACTCCTTTATGTATAAGAGGCATCTACATATCTATTTTGTCTTCTACCCCTTTTGTAGTATTCTTCTGATCTTGTACTACCACCATTAAATCTGGTCTATTTCTTGACCTGTCCCTCCTCACTGCCTCTTGTGGCATGGACGGGTTTCTCGCCACCTCCTCTCCTTGATCTCCTTCTTGCCCTACCTCTTCATTATTTCTACCACCTTGATCTTCCCCTTCATTTCTCCTTGCTTGTTCTACGTGTTGACCATCCACACCCTCTGCCCGTCATTTATTTCAACACAAACATTTCTTATTGGCCCCGGGTTAAACCTAATCAAAAACCTTTCCAGACTTCCAATACTTTTAGTTCTAGTGATACTTCTTCAAGTTCTTGTAACTGGACCAACCCTTACCGCAATGCTCTTAACTCTTTGTCCAGATCTACTTGTGGACCCTCTGGGTACACCGATGCTACGAGTATATCAGTGCTTGTGGATGGATTATATAGAGGTGCAAAAGTTCTTGAGTCCCCCCTAGTTGCTAATCCTGATAATCCTGTTGACACTCTCTCTACCACTGAGTAGAGGCTTATACACTGGGTTTGTATACCCTACTGCAGGTTTAGGTGTTACAGGGTGCATCCTGTTACAGCGGATCTCTTTTTCATCTTCCTGATCCTCCATATCCTTGAATATTTCTGAGAGATCTAAAATCTCTTTTATTTTTGGGGATTTGTTCCCTTTATATTTTGCTGCTAATAAGATGGTCATTCTCTCTAGCATGTTTCTGATATGGAGACCTGCTCTGGCCAGGAGAAGGGCATCCCCCCTTCCTTTGTTTCTACTATTCATTGTTTATTTATTCTGTCACAATATAGTGGCAGAACCCTATGCATGCCTTTTATTGGGATTCCTTCCTCCATAATCTTGCAGGCCTCCCTAATGCTTCACTTAGACCCTATTGCTATGCATGCTTCAGTTTTTCACACAAAAATACAGATCAACCCACTTTTTCCCCCAGCCCCTTTCCACTTTTTTCACACATACATACACATACCGCGACTCGTCCACCTTACTTCCTTTTTTACCACAAAAGACAGAAAAAGAAAATATACACAAATAATTGACTAAAATCCAGGCCCATACTGAGCCACTACTGTTTTTCCGTATATCCTTTGTAATACTATTTTCCCCACATTTTATAATATGCTAAGAGTCCTGTTTCTTCTATCGTCATAAAACAATAATGTGTGGTACTACCTTCTCAACCTGTCATGGCTGAGGAACCCTTGCCTCCCAGTCCTTATAAGCTGGGGCTTCCTTTCATCTCAGTCTTTTATATGTCGAGGTTCCCAATTTCCATTACGTAAAGTAGAAAAACAGAAATACACAACAATTTCAATACATAACCCAGCTCCTATCCAATCTACTCCTTATCAACAAAAATCCTATTCATAATACATCATCAAAGGTCCTATTCCATAATACATCACCAAAGGTCATATTCCTTAACACATCACCAAAAAGTCCTTTTGCATAATACATCACCACAGTATCATTCACATCACCATACTAACATTCACAGCACCATATCATACATGGTTCCATGTCATTTCATCGCCTGCCTGTTCATCCCCAGGCTTTTTAACATGAACATTCCATCGAATGTGCTCATAGTTTTTTTGTTGAGGGGGTACCTCCCAATCCCTCATCTCACACTTATTTTTTGCTATTGCCCACCCGCCCAAACCCTTACCTGCCCTTTCCCACTCCCCCTAAAAAATTTGATGAGCACATTCGATGGAATGTGCACGTTAAAAAGCCGGGGGATGAACAGGTAGGCGATGAAAGGACGTTGTACCATCATACATACATGTTCCCATGTTGTTATCACTTGCAAGAGTATACTCACTTGGGTTGCTTCACTTGAGTTTTCCTCCGTTACGAAGTCCCATGCTGGCCTGTCTTTCTGGAGCCACGTCCTGCTTCAGTGAGCGGAGAGTATTTCTTTTAAAATGGCTTCTACTAAGACCGCTCTGGAAATACGTTTTTTTTAATTTAAGGGACCGGTCACTATAGATGGGCGTGGCTGACTGGCCTGGGGCTTCGCAAAGCATGGGGACAAGAACCTAAGGTCACGTCAAAGGTCACCACTGAAAGGTAGCCCAATTTACAGGGGTACCCCTTAAGTATACATGTATCCCTAATCACGCTCACAACAGATTACAGTTCACCCATCTAGGGAATTAAAGCCACAAGTATTTATCTTGCAAGGAGCAAGGATGACAAGTTTAATCTTTACAGAAATGAGGATGGAGGTGCAAAGAACATTGCTCGGCAACCGGAATTCTGTCCCTCTTCCGTGGCTGGCTCCTGCAGATTGGTGCCAAGGAGGAGCCTTATATACTGTTTAACTTGGATACTGGATACTGGCATTGCTCATCGAAAACTGTCCTTCTTCCCTTACAAGGGATGCTGCAGTCTTCCTTCCTGCATGGCCAGGTTTCAGTTTGGGACACTGCATGCTCTGCGATCCATTTTTTAGCGCAGGCCACAGCGCAGACCACATTCCTTTTGCCACAGAGCACACTGCTCTTTACCATACTTTGAGAAAATCTAAATACAATGTAACATTTTACAAATATGTTCAGCTAATGGTTATTTACACCTTATATTTAAATACTAACTATCTTCATTTAGTGCCTGGCCACACCTGTGTGTGATTATTTTTGCATGAAAAAAGCTTTCTGTGTGCTCTAGTGCTCAGAGAAGTCTTGCCTAATTGTAAAGCGCTTTGGGGGTGCAGGAAGGCGCAAGCTCCTCTGCAACAGTTGCGACTGACTTACCTGAGTATACTAAGTTTACCCAACAAAGGGAGCTCAGAGAACCTTTGGACTGAGGATAATATGCAGGACTCCCCTGCCAACAGGATTGGACATACCTGGGTAGAGATTCCAAGTCAGGAGTTAAGAGTAGGGATGGTTAGAAAGTGACAGTTGTAAGGAGAGAGGGGAAGACAGATGCAGAGATAAAGGGAGCAGAAAAGAAGTGAGGAGAGGAACAGCATGCACTCCCTGTGCAGGTTTGCAACCTAATGTGTCACCCCAGGCCTCTGGGGATTCTGCTGGATGAGCTGCATCTGCCAATTGCAGCCTGACTTCGTACACAGCCTTAGGCTGGATCCCGAAGTAGCACAGGTGAAGTTAAAGCCCAATTTTAGTCCTGGCATGATGGCCATACGCCCACCCTGGGGCCAGACCTGGCGGGCTGGCGAAGATCAGATTGGGTGGTGTGTCCCGGGTGAAGAAGTGCCCCAGGCCAGGGCAGCACCAGCTGGGTGACTGCAGGTACGCAGAGCAGCCTGGGCACCATACTGCATGCCTAGGGCCAGACTAGGCAAGCTGGAAGAGACTGAAGCAGGCAGGGCGGTTGCATGACCTGTGGGAGTGAGCATGCATGCCCAAGTACCAGATGTGGCAGAAGGTGAAGATGCCATCTTCTGTGCCGGATGAGGGACCTGTGAGGCCTCAGCCCTCTCCAGGGCTGAATGGGGCAGACAGCCGTAAAATTACGTACCTGGTCCCCGCCCCATGGTTCAATGTGGCACGGGAGTGTAGATGAAGTGCAACAGCATTGTTGGAGGCCATGCCCAGGCAGGCAGGGACCTGGGTGGGGCCTACCAGGGACCTCGCTTGCAGGGCTTGGCTGCAGTCCAGAGAGAGCAACAGCCAATGGAAGTACCGCCATGGGAAAATAATAACTGCACCATCACAGAGGAAAATTTAGCTGCTTTACCTCCACGACTACAAATGTCACTGCCACTGAACCTAAGACCATCCCTGCAATGGAGGAAAGATAGGTTGCTGTATCCCCAGACCTAATGAAAGCCACGAAATGGAGGAGTAAGGAGGAAGATAGGCCATCAATGCATTGCCCATGAAAGTCATGAAAATTACCATGTGGCAGCCACTCAAGGCAGAGTGGGAGTTGTACAGGATGAGATGGAATGGAGTACTGAAAGGTACTGTTATTTTAACTGTTGTAAATATACATTGAGAGAAGCATTCAGACTTAGACTAATATTGTAGGACAGGCTGCAGCTGCCAATGTTCTCGTTTAAAGGAAAGTGTAATAGAGATAAAGGGGAGATAGAAAAGGGAAGCAGGGGAAGCCTAGGGGAAGGGGTGAGTGGGAACCTGCCCAAGGTTCATAGGGCGAGGGGATTGCCCAAAGGGGGTATCCTTTACTCTCATTGGGTTAGGAACAAACAGCAAGAGGCAATCTGCAATAGGAAGAACGTTCGATCCATCCTGATCATTCTTTAACATGAGCACCTGCAAAGGCTAAACAACTCCCCTCCGATGTACTGTGCCTAATGTGTTCTCAGGAACCCAGGTTTGTGGCTCTTCTCCTGGTTTGGTTATATTTAAATGCAGGTTGCTCAGCACCTCACCTTGCCAGCTGGTCTGCGGTGGTAGGGGGTTCCAGTCCGGTCAGTTAATGGCCCAGGGGAAATTAAATGTGTGCCCTCACCTGGGGCTGACACAGAAGAACAGGGGTTACAGGGTAGTGGGTTTGTTAATGTGCATTAGTGGTTATTCTGGTGACCATATTTTGAAGGTTGAAGGCGATGTGTAGAATTCAGTTTTTTGCATGTGAGCAAAAGGGTACATCAGGCCCATGTAGCACCAACGATGGCACAATCACTGGTAGTACATTTGCGAGAAAGGGACAATTTAGGCACAAAAGCATTCAGTGGAAATTGGATGTACTGGCAATGGAATTGGCATCGGCTCACAGGGACAAGGTAGAAGTGAAGATTACCAATAGAGACATCACCTTTACTTTGGTGCATATCGTCACTTTGGTGATAGCAGCACAAGGGTAAAGATATCTGGGATTCTCCTTCAGCTATTCAGATGTGAGGTGAATTAATTCAGTCTTAGATTGATTAAGACTAAACCAACTGAGTCTCATGAATTTTTATATTATTTCAAGGTGTTTTTGTATATGGATCAAGCCTGATTGTCTATGCCTAGGAATCATGAAACCATCTTTATAGGATTGCAAGTGTGAAAAGGGTCATGTTGGAGATTAATCTGTTCTTGCAAAAAACCAACGCTTGCATAGATGTTTTTAAGAAGTTAAGCGAGGCATATTGGAGTAAATCAGGACCATGCCCTTCCTCGAGAAGAGGTAATAACTTCAGTACTGAGGGCGGCTATGGCCTAAACACATTTCTTTATATATGTAGAGGGTTAGGATGCAGGATTAAGATGATTGATATTCCCATTAATGTCAATGGTACTCACTGAGTGAACGGAGAGCCTGTTAGGGAGGATATGTGACCCCCCACTATGGATGGACTTCTGATAAATCTGGAGTTGCAACACAGAGTGATTCCAGCCCGGGCTGCTATTGAGTTTATTAAATGTATCAAAAAAGGATTGCAATGTGTTGTACCCGCACTCAGATGGTGCTAGGCCTTGTATAGTCACGGCAGGTTGAGCAAATGGCCTACCGATCTTAAACAAAGTCTTTCTTTGCTTTTAGAATATAGCTTTCACTCCCTTTGCGGGGACGGGCATAGCTGTTAACGGAGAGGGCTGTGTGCCGTTATAGGCAATAGCCGCCCGCCCTCCAAGGGGGTGAAAGCCATTCGCACCCTCGGGTTTATCCGGGGTGATATGATATCATATGATATGATACAAATGTTTTGTTTCTTTGCACCTCAGGAGATTTGCACTGCTTCTGCAGCCAATCTCCCCAGGGAAGAAAAAAAAGATGTGCAAGGACATAGGGAAAAGGGACTAAGTCCCTTTTCTATTTCTATGGTTGTATGGGGGGGTCCGGGATCGGAAGGAGCATGGGGACAGGAGCTCAAAGCTCTGGTCCCACAGGTTAGTTGGGAGGGGCAAAGGGTGGAGAACGTGTTTGCTTGGTTTTGGGGGTGGAGGGGCTGGGGCAGCAACGGGGAGAGGCTCCCTGTTCCCCTCCCACATAAAACATCAAAGGCAGAAAATGTGTATTCTCACCCGTTGTTCCAGCCACCTGATTGGCTAATGGCCCTCAACCAGGCGTGAATAGCAAATGATTAGCCTTGTGACGTGCTTTTATGCAGTCTCCATGCAAATATGTGGGATTCTTACTCCTCTTTCTTTCTTCCGCCCCTAATATTAGCTCAACGCTTGCAGAGTAAGTAAGTCGCAATGCTACCTTTTCATATGCATCATTCTTAATTTTGTTCGTATTTAAGCGAGCCACTGACTCCATTAACCATTAAAAGGGTAGCGCACCTTTATCTAGCCCACTGCTCATCTCGAAGGAGGAATTGTGGCGCTGACACAACTGAAAACCTTAGCCTACCAAGCTGAAGACATTTAACTCAGAAACAGCTTGGTCTTCTTTCGAGATGGTTTGAAAGAATCTGAAGACAAAAATAAAGGGCATTCCATAACTTAGGGGCCACAAGGCTAACATACCGGCCTGCCCAGTTCTGATTTTTAAACTTCGTCAATTTCAGCGTGTTCGCATAAATCAATGCTAAAGTCCTGCCAGGGGAGTATTTATAGCGCGCTTAAATACGTGTGGATGACAACAATCTCAGCTGTAGATGGTTTTTGCTCTGTGATACTGTCACATTCTTGGACAGGCACCATTTAAGTTTAAAAACACAATGTGGTGGACTGTCCCTTTCAGGGTAGCACTATAGATTTGCGTTATCGCAATCTTACAAGCTAAAATCTAGTCGAGAGTAGAACATTTTACACACATTAAGCACGAGAACATTTACTGGAATCCTAGGTCTCAGAAGAAGGTCCAGACCTTAAGGGCAGGCATATCTAATGGGTTATTTCTAGACTAAATGATAGTGCTAGCTAAAACGCTGCTAGAAACTGCATCTCCCAAAATGCATTGTGTTGAGCTGCCGGAAGACTTGAAGCTGTATTTTTTTAACCAATTCAGGTGCTACTTTGCTGGATATCATTGAGCCAAAAAAGCACATATTTCCTTATTTAATGTGCTGAGTTACTGCAACACCTGTAATTCTTGTGAGGGTAGCACAGCTTCTGGAAAGGTATTGCCAGGGCAGGCATCCTTTGGGAAAGCTGGACGCTGTCCGTGTCCTCTATCTGGGACCTGAAGAGAGGCTCACTGAAACACTGAAACACTAATAACCACTGTTCGCCAATTGCGCTAGTATTTTATAGCTGCGTTTGGCATTTCAGGATCATTTTTGATGATTCTCAGCTACAATGGCTCAGACTAAGAGCTAAAGCTCTCTTGTGGAAGACGTAAGGTCCAAAAGCAGAAGAATTCAATACCTAATCCACAGAAGTAATAAGTACATTTTTATTACTTTTCTTTGGAAATGTAACATTCTGCACCGTAATTCCTGGTGTTGCCACTACTAAATTGGGATGTTAGCTCAGTACTCAACCCAGAAATGAGGACAGCCTGCCTTTTGCGAAATCACTGGCAGGCCTACTGTCTCCACCCTTTGAGCTGTGAGCTTCCAAGGTTAGTGCATTGACTTGCATTCAATTGGTTCATAAGCATTACAGCACCAAGAAGTGGGATAGACCCACATGAGGCACTTCATCTTGTACAGGCTAATTCTTATGGATTTGTTAACACATGTGTTGACTGATGCCCAAGCACTGTTTTGGGAATGAATGGAACTAAACGCAATGATTTGCCTATTCCAAGAAAAGGGATAATGTGGTTGGATTACTTTTCATAAAGGCATCTACTTAGGCCCCCTGCAAAGGGTACATTAGGGTGACTATATGTAATTCATTAGTCATTATTTGTTAGGTAGTGGCCCAGACTGCTCTTCCATAGAGTCATCTTGATCCAACTGGAAATCCATGTTACATTATCTAGTACCTATCCCGGAGCACCTGTGAGCACCCCAAATTGAATTTGAGGTGTCTGTTTATGAATAGCTGGGATGCAGGCGCTTTGAAGCTCCGTTAGGAGTAATTCTTGCAGGGCCTCCAGGTCAGAAAGCCCCCACTTTTATAGTCCTCAACTTTCCCTTTACAAATCCTACGTAGAAGCTAACTAGGGCATTTTTCTAGGCTGCCGTTAACCCGTATTTCCTAAATAAAATGCAGGTGTGGCAAAGTGGTGTCGAAGTGATGTGAAGTCTTGTTTTCTTCCCTTTTTGGCATGACTGCACACGCGAACTGGAGCTACCACATGGATGAAAGCATGTAATGTGGACCCCCCAGGAGGTGCCACCGGATTCCCCTGGCCTTTCTCTGGCTATCTCATGACACTTCACTTCATTTTGTAATCTAACGTTTGACTCTGTAATGTGGACGTTTTTCATTGGGGTGTTCGCTTCAACAGCTCTGTAACAAGCCCGCCATTTCCTCTCCCAACGGCCGGATCGCTCAGTATTTCTACTGCTCGTAATGGCGTCGCCTTAAGCGGGCCTCCGCTCACAGTGGCGGGGCGCTGGTTGTGTAGAACGTCTAAGAATGTCTTGTTGTTTCTCCACGCACCCAGGTTCTTCAGTACACATTGTCCCTCCCGAGGTCCAGGATGTATGGAGAGCGAGGGGAGCGTAAGTGCCCATTGCTTGTCGCTCATTGTCGGACCTCTCCGCTCGGCCCAGCCTATTCGGGCTTCAACCTGGCCCTCGCGTGGCCGCAAGCGGCATGAGAGCTGCGCGCTCTAAGCGCCTTGTTAGCACTTCATTTGACAAACAGGAAGTGGGGAAGAAAGGCATCACTTGCAGAACTGCAACCTCTGAATGCATTGAGACTGGAGAAGAAAGGCCGCCCTGCTAATTGCTTGTTAGAACCAAAGGGCTTTGTGCGGGATCCCTTCTGCCTTCCTCTCAGGCACTATTGTCTTTGTGGGCTGGACAGCTCCAGGGTAGGACCAAATGAACTAATTGATTTCGGCTCTGAGCCGCTGAATGGTGCTTCTAACTTACATCTGCAGGGTCCTTGTGAGAAGGGATTCATAATTTGTACCTTGCCTCTGAATACCCCTTTTTTCATGTAAAGCTGGCACCATTCTCTTTCAAAAATTCCAAATATCTTGTCTACAATTTAGGTTGGAGTAGGTCAGCGTCATCCTGCAGGAACAGTGGCGTGGACATGGCAGTTGCACTAATACGCATCAAACCCTGGGCATTTTTTTCGTTGTCGCCTTTGAGGAGAAGGATGGGGAGAATTTGTAAAGTTGTCCCAACTTACTATGGAATGCAAGTAATTCTACGCTAGCGTCCACTGCCCATTAGTCCATGCCAGGGAAGCTGTAAAACCTAGGGACGCTTATGAAAAGATTTCTCCAGAACAAGAGAAAGCAAGGATCCCTTTTAAAGCGAATGTTAAGAGTGCATATTCTAAAAGCCGGGATTTCAATGCGCTATGACGTTCTAGGGTGTGGAAATATAGAGTGTACCCGCAGTGAATATTGTGGGAGCGCTTACTGAAGGGGAACATGCTGCTAGCTGTGTCCTAGGGAGAATAGATTGTAGATTCGTGTAGCATGAATAATTGAATGCGTAGACTTGTGTATAGCAAGGCTGCCAACATAATCACCTCAAGGTGCTACCCACCTGAGCACAATTCTGATTTTCGGTCTGTGCACTGCTGGTTGGATAGCTTGGAGAGTTCTGCTTTGCTTTCATGTATACCTGGACCACCTTGGAATTGAAAAAGGAGAGGAGCGTATTAATGATGTGGGTCTTTTAGGATCCTTTGGGGGAGTGTTGGGGGGGGGCATTTCCTGCTTCCTCTCTCGTAACAGGATATAACTAAGGCTTTCATAGTAAGAGAAACTCACTGAGGTGTAGCTTTCACCTGCAGCACCTCTAGGACTCGTCCCTTCCTTCACCAGCCTGCACCCCCTCCCTCTGAATCATCTCTTGTTTACCCATAACAGCCTATCCTTCCACCTGTGCCCATATTAGTGTGCCCTGTCCCTTTCTACAGCGCTCTGTTGCCAGCTTCCCAATTAGCTTGGTGTCATAAAAGCAGTCACTTCGGAGTTCTAGCTCATGGGTTCACCTTGACAAATGACTTTAAATGACATTGTATTCAAATTCTGAGAATTGTATTGAAACTGCAGCATTTTGGCATATCACGTTTTCAAAATGTTCTTGGCTGGAGCGCCGGACCAAACCACTCAGGAGTGTGGGTGAACCTGCAGCTTCTAAGGCCTGCGACTCTTAAAACAAGGAAGTATAATGATCATTGTCACTATAGCTGATGTCTGTAAAGTGCTCACTTGATGTGCTGCAAAGCATACCTTTGTTATTGTTTTGTTCCTATCAATACATAGCTACACAGTTGTCATGTGTCATGTGTGATACCTTGAGCCAGTCCTGGTTTTTCCCAATGTATGCTGGCACTTGTAGTTTCTATTTTTCCCATTGTATGAATGGGCCTATAAGTCTCTGGGCTGGGTCGAGGTGTCATGCATGAGGCAGAGCAATTTGCTTTTGACTTTGCTTTTAAATTGGATTGTGATATGGTACTGAGGCAGGCACTGGTAGCCAGAGTTCCTGGGTGAAAGCGGTTGGTGGGCTGAGTGGGTGGTTTAGCAATGTATACATTCTATGATATATTTCCATCTTTCTCTTTTCCCATGATTAGGGGGCCTGATGTGCTTAGAAGCCCTGCTGCTTGAGTTGAAATTCCACTTCACCCTGGATCTTTGCCTGCAGAGTGTCTCCCTGCAGGGGAAGAGGAATGTAGGGAGAACACCTGTCCAGATATGTGCAATAAAGATCTTCTGATAGCAGAGATGTCATTTCACCAAAATGCCAGGGGTAGCGGGAGTGACATCACACGACCCTTGACCTTCAATGACATCACAGTAAGTGATGTCATTTGACCCCACTTCGAAGTGGCATCACAGAAAGTGATAGACCACGACCTTTAACCCCTTGACAAAACAGGAAGTTGCATCACACAGCATTGTTTCTAAGTACACAAAGAAAAGTATGGTTATGTTATCACTGTAATGTGATATACATTTAGTTCAAGAATGGATCATCATATGCATTATTAATACCAGTGTGTATTGGCCCATATAACAAATTACTGTGAATGCAAGCAGATGTCCAAGGCCAAATGATAATATTGTGTTACTATATAGCACTTAAGCTTAAGCACTTTTTATAGAACAAATATACATACAATATCACCCAACCTGGGTTGGAACTCATTTATCAACCTCAGAAGGATGAAAGGCTGAGTTGGCCTTGCCGGGATTCGAACATGCAGCCTGCAGATCACAAACACATTGCAGCAGCAAACCTCACCCACTGAGATATCTTACCGGCTTTACCTATTTTACCGGCTACAGTAAAATGAGCAATTATATGTCTGAATGTTCTCAAAGTCAGAAAGAAAAATGCACTCTGTAGTGTATACCATTAAACTGGTAACTGAGATTTAACAGCAGACCAGTTCAACTGCAGGTCTGGTGCAAAGTTGGCCACATGTCAAGCCTCTGTGGACCTACTTTTCAGGCTTTAGAGGTTGGCAAAATACATATCATTGGGAGGGTTCATAACTGTGTATTAAAGAATGTAGAGTAGCGCAGGTAAAGCGGCACACTCCCACGTCACTCTAGGCACTTGTTACCTCATACATGCAAACAAACATCATGAAAAGCATGCGAGGGAGATAGGAAAGATAGCCACACTACAACAAAGCATTCATTGTGGCACAATGAGATCCAGGGCCACTTTATGTGCTATGGTGAAACATTTCCACACTGTACACAAGCTTTTAAGCACAAGGATTTTGTCAAGTGATCGAGATGGAATGTCTTGTGTTGATCGTAACAGAGACAACGGCAGAAAAAAAATGCTATAATTCAACTTGCGAAAAGCAAAATACATAGTCCGAAATGGATGCTTATTCTACTCTAAATGCTTTTGGAAGTGTCTGCATTATGTATATGAGGTGTTTAAGAACAGACTAAATCAGTGAGTCACCACCTGAAATGTGCCTAAAATAAACCTTAAGTGAGTCTAGAAATTATTGCATAGAATTCCAGAAAGACACATTATTTGTTATTCCTTTTCATTCTTATTTAGGGTCACTGCTCAAAGTGTTACACTTGGGGTACCGCCTGTTATTTTTAACTGGCCTGAACAAGAAAGCCAGCCACTCGAGATACAAATACCCATATGGCACTAGCCACAGCGCAGGAGCTTCAATTAAAAAAATAAAAATTAAAAAAATATTTTTCTTTTTTTCTTTTATTATTTTAGGGGTAGCAAGGGAGACCACAGGAGTAGCAAGGGAGACCATGGCGACCCCCAAATGACATCCTTGTCCTAGAGCACTGACATTGTTTGGGGTAGTTGTATGGCAGGAAGACAGGTGCCCATCATTTTGGAGATTATAAACTTTGTAGATGAACTTGGTGTTACTAGAAATACTTTACATACACATAATTAGTATGGATTTGATAACTGACAGTAATACTGTTTGTGATTGGCAGGATACTTAAATCTTATATATGGGATAAAGTACCCGCCTACTGTACATTATAAGAATATTGCAAATCACTGAGAGTTCGGTGACCAAGTTGAGCAACAAGGTCGAAGACAAAGTTCATTTGTAAGGTCTCGCAACTCTGAGGTGACTTGCGATATGCTTTTTACAGATATTGATTCCTATACATGGCCATACACTGCCACCCCATGCAATACCTAGGCACATGCTTAAGGTAATGTAAGGGGTCCTCCTGTTGTTGAAACATATAACCAATTTAGAATTTGTTTGTATTAAAACAAAACTAAAATGCAGCTTCAAATGTGTTGTTGAACAATTGTTTAATCAATTTATTTAAATGCATCTAAATTGGAGAAACCAGAAGATTATCGATTTTGATAATCCAGACACAGGCCTGCTGTGAGCCTCTTGGTCAGAAAGTCCAGTTAAGCTTTATTGTACTTGTATCAGTTAGTTAATAGGTTCCAGTTGCTGACAGTATATACAGTCGAGAGACCACCCACCAGCCATCCTCATGCACTACAGCTCAGGCCCCCAACTGACACATTCAGAACAGTCATACTAAAGCACTCATCAACTTTCTCCTGAGCCCCCAGTCACACATGCACCAACATTCCATCAGTAGTCATAGATGGCCAGCAGGACACGACAACATTAATCAAACCACTACATCGCCCTTCCTACAGAAATGACAGAATCATTCAACATCACACCCATACACATTCATACCGGTCATCTTGCTATAAACTCACCTGCTAGGTTACAGTCCACAAATGCTATCGTAATCAGAAATATACAACCTAAGGGGACGCAGCGACTAGTGGGGACGCGCACCTTGTCAAGCAACTGGTCTTAGATGCACCCCTTCGTAGGTACAGAGCCTTGGCATGTCAAACTAGACCGCACATGTCTAAACTCCACTAACATTCTCCTGAGTTATACCATACGAGTCAGTATGATAAACTTATCCAATTACTCCTGTCGACTAAAATACAGGACCACGTCACATCCAAAGCAAATGCATCCGAGATGCATCAATTACCAATGACAACCAAAATGCAGTACATTGCATACACACCACGATCACTCCAGTACCCATCTCACAGCAATTAAACACATCCATCCAATTTATGTGTGACACACACAAAACACCCTTCATACTTAGTAGCATGCAGTCACGCACCTGACACGCATGCCACAGTGACATGCCAGCGGGCATGTAGTACCTCCTGGAGCGGTACCTAAGTACTTTCAGTGATGCTTATCTTAAGTGTCCAAACTAAACTATAGACACACATGGATCCAATGATGACTTCTATTAGTTATGGTCATAGTCCAGACTGTCTCACTATTCCTTGTTTAGCTCATTTTTCACTTTTTCTTTTGAGGCTTGTACCTAAAGCATATTCTTAAAGCACCTACCTTATAGTGTAATTCCTAAATACATATCCTGAAATAAACATTTTTCCCTTGAGTGCTGTACCTAAGCGCATTCTCAAAATATAACAACCTTCTTTGGCTTGAATGTTATTTCTTAGAGGTATATCCCTAAGACCATAGTGAAATACACTCCCAAAAGACCCATACCTAGCCCTAATAGTTCTCAAGTCCGAAACGTGTCACCTATAACACTGCTTTACACTATCACACTATTTCACCTGTGCATTGAATCCAATATGGCCAGAGTTGCTAACTTATTCTTGAGGCCACAACAATTAACATAAAATACATTCACCCAAACAAGACAGTGGCCTGAGACATATGATAAACTGTAACTGGCAAGATGAGAACCTCCCTTCCTACCATCTGTATTGGTGCCCAACATTCTGAGGTTACCTAAAAGCCTTACAATCCTTAAAATCTTCCAACATGGGGCATCTATCAGACTCTGCCTCGTCACACCCAGATTCAGACTGGCCAGAGCCGGCAGGTCGAGTTTCCCGGTGGTAGCTGCCAATCTATGGAACACCCCACTACAGGGCTTTAAGATCTGGACAGTCATACTGGACCTTCCGAAAACACCAATCACCTGGAACTATTGAATCACCTTAATGACACTGTCCCAAACGACCCTTAGACAATACATGGCTCCATAGCGAGGGATCCTGACACCCTCCAAGCTTTGATACGTTGCAAAATCGACTTCCTGGCACTATTTCAACTGCCTAACTTGTTTTCTACTCTACTGTAACAAGCACCTTGATACCTTTATGCTTAATGCACTATACAAAGGCTAAACAAAAATAAAAAAGAAATAAATACCAATAATTAAACAATAAACCAGTAAAGCTCTGGTGCGTACCACTGAAAACTTGAACAGTCCGTTGCTTACAAAAAGTTCCAAACAACTTATCAAGGAACTCTGTTTTCTTATGCGTGCAAAGATCCCAATACATGACAGCCAAGGGCAGTTCCACAGTTTCCTTTTTTCTCCTTTGGGTGCATGGTTTCTAATGCATGTAATGCACACTTCTTCCTGGTACGTGCTACCGCGGTTGTCCATCAATTGGCCGAATGGAAAATGTCACAGGGAGAAAAAAACCTAAAGTTATTTAAACAAAATCGACTTTCTGTTTGTTCTGCCGCGGACATTTCTGCAAATGCGCTACCCCAACCCCTTACTTACCTGTTGGCGGCACACCTCGTTGTGTGCCCCGACTCCTCCATCCCTCTCTTCACTTGCATGGGAACTAGCGCCGCAGGGTCCATTTCTTTTTTGTTTATCAAAACCTTATCCTACCCTACCCCGATGCCATTATAGTGAACAAGGGTGTGGGACACCCCCCGCAAATCCCTTACCCTTGTTCATTATAATGTCATCGAATGTTCAAAATTGTCGACTGTACGCAATTTTCACACAGCCAAAATTCAATCAAATGTACCATTCGTTTTTTTTTTGTTTATGTTAATTCTGTGGATACCTGCTGGCGCTGTTGGTTGGCCGTGCCATGTTCCAGCAATGTTATAATTTCTGTCCTGCCACCAGGCTGTGAGGCGTCGCCAGCCGATTTGCTGCTGGTGCACACGTTGAGGCAGGTCGTTCCTCTGCCCCATTTGCAAACGGCTCCCATCCGCTTTGGCACGGTCTCCATTCAGGCCCTCTGCAGACCCTGCAGCACTTGCCTGCACAAAGTCGCTTCAGCCCTACAGACTCTCTCATATCAAACGGTCTGCAGAAACTGCCACTCAAAAAGCCATATGATCCATCTATGCTAGGCAACACAACACCATGCTTTACCTGTCCTGGTATGATTAGCTTGTACCTGTGTTGTTAGTTCATGCATTCCTTCCTTAACGTAATTTTCTCTTTTATTTTTTTCTTAGCAGTATTGGGGAAATGACCTTTGTAACAGCATTTGTCCTTGGATTACCTGAGTTCCTCTGAATTTCCCTCAGAACAAAGCCTTTACTGTATGTTTTGTTATGTTAAAAGTTATTCATACCATGCACTGTCACCACCGGAGTGGTCCCCTGGCGCACTGGCGGATCTGAAAAGCAATAGGGTAGGGTAAATTAGTAGGACTGAGCAGAAAAAGTGTAAGAGAGCTGTGATATGCGGGCAGCTTCAGTTCAGTTTACACCGTTCGCTGAGCATAGGGTTAGATTTTTCAGTCAGTAGTTGTAATGTGCTGTAATGTGCTGTTTTGCAAGGGTATATGTGGTTTGCTTCTTGCTTAGCTTCCCTTATCCAAGCCATCATTCTCTGGAACAACGTGATTGGGGATGGCCGATTTTTGGAACATTTACTGATTTTAAATTATCCTGGTGGCTCCCTCACCTCTGCACAATCTATTTTGAGGATGATTGACATCTTTGCGGTGGGTGGGGGATCTATCTTGCGCTGATCCCCCTCTCTCTGTTTCTTGTAGTCTTTGTATTCTTGTGGGTCCAGGTTTAGTCATCTCCAAAAGGTAATAAACCAGACAAGGATTGATTCTTTAGTCCAGACACAGACCTGCTGTGAGCCTCTCAGATAGAAAGTCCAGGTAAGCTTTATTGTATGTTAGCCGCATAAATAACCGAAACAAAAATAAAACAAATGGTATTTTTGTTCGAATTTCGGGCATTCGAAAAACATTTCGAACTAGAATATCATTCTGCGCCATTATAGCGAACAAGTGGGGGCAGGGGAGGCGGATAAATAATTGGCAATGTACGGAAAGAAGTATGAAAACAGATACTCATCTTTTTTGCGAGGGTAATTGAATATGGACAGGACAGGGCTGTTAAGGGTCAGGCCTCTTGTGCCATTTGACCGACCAAAATACATTATGGTAGCTCCATTAGTAAGCTGTAGCTTCTCCTTTTGCGCAGAATTGGTCATGCGCAAGCATGAGGATTGCTTGATTTCAGGGGCGTAGGAGACACATACAATCTGGGGGGGACAGGGGACACCTTGGGGACTTTGCTACAGACACAAACCACAGAATAAAATGTCCTGGTATGATTACCAATTTATTTGTAGTGAGTGATGATCATGCACATTTGTTCAGAAAACCACATTTCTTTTGCGCGCTCTGTACGCATGATACATTCTGTTGCCATTGTTTGTATGTCAACCAGATCCATTATATATTTGTGTATATTGCACACACATACATGATTGAGTCTAATGTGTAATGTGAATATTGGCAAGGTGGTACAAGACAACCAGCTCATCTGTACAATTTCGGATGGAAGCGATACAAAATCCAGACCAATGAGAGTTTTAACATGATAATACCCACAGCAGAAACACAGGTGTTTCTAGTGCCAAAGGTTAATCATTTGCAACAGCGGTGTGTTTTTAATCAGAGCACATGAAAATTGCACATGGGATAAAGTATATTGCAGTCACCAACCGAGGAGAGCCATGACCACATACAGGAACGAAGCTGAAGCTCGAATCAAGGTCAAGAAACATACACTATACTATACTTTTATGTGTCGTAGCAGAGTAACGACCACTTAAAATGCATGGTCATCCCATTATCTGCTTTAATATTTTCAAGTGAATTCGAATGGTGGCAGAGAATCTGGCAGAGAGAGCCAGAGCACATTGGGGGAGGGAGGGGCAGTGGAGGGTGGGTCGATCTGTCCTGCCTTGTTAAATCCAGTCTGCATGAACACCCAAAAGAGTGTTCATGCAGACTGGACTAAACAAGTGCGAGGTAATATAGGAAGACAAAGGGAGAGCCTAAACAAGAATGCAGGGTAATCCACAGAGAATGAATGTTACACAACTTGAGAACCTACCTATGTAGCCCCCAGAGGCGACTTCCCCACATCAAGGCACTAAGGTGAAAACTATGCTTGTGAAAGAGGCTACAATGAGAGCACCCGAAGCTGGTTCATGTCATTACATGAAATAGGAGCATGTAATTAATGAACTATTGCTTTCAAGCAAACACATTCCTTCAGCAGAGGTGACAAACCCAGCACATGCTGAACCCCAAAAGCAGAGGAATGCCAGCGTTCTAAGGATTGGCTCAGTCTGGGCTGGATTTGGGTAGCATAGCAAGGGCACTCCTAGAATCTTCCATTCCGGCAAGGAATGGTTTAGTGGAGAAAGAAAGGACCTAGGCTGTGTATCCGTCGGTGTGGGCCGCACTCCTAAAATACCCAAAAGGGTTTAGATCACTTCTGTTGTATCCTTGTTGAAAGTAAAAGATGATTCCAAAAGTGTTTCTACGAAGTTCTTTTATTCATAGAATTATTCTTTTCATTTATACTAAAATACACAGCCTAGGTCCTTTCTTTCTCCACATATTACGAGTGCCCCACACGAAGGCACTGCATAGTGGGCTGCACCCTTCGAAGTATTACTATACATTAGTTCATATTTGCAACAAATTAATCCAGCAAACACAAGTGTAACAAGCTGTGCACCCTCTCCCATTTCTTCAAGGAATGGTTTAGTGCCACTGTCAGGGATTATTCCATGGAGAAATTCCTTACTACTGTCGAGAAAGTGTGGCATAGCCTGGGAACGCTTACATGCTACCTTGAAACATTGTCCTGCGTAGCACAGTACACTTTGGATTAAGGGTGCAGTTCTGCCAGGTTGCAGAACACCCGTGCCTCTGTTCACTTTCCCCATTTAAGATACTTAAAAAGAGTTTCTAGTTCTAAAATGTATTCTTTTTAACATCCCTGCAGCTAGAAGTTCCCTTCCACTAATGTGCCTTGATTGCAACCTCCAATTCTCTCCCAAATATCCACCATTGCCGATTCCCATTGTTGACCATTAATGTTTAGAACAAGAGACATGGGGGGTTCTGAGCCTTCAAAGCCTGGACATTTTCTAGGCCCCCTTTATGCATGCACACCAGTTAGGGGCTGGCGACAGCCTTTTGACAGGTGGTGCATGTGCACACCAAAGAATTTAAGGGGTGCAAGCCAGTGGGCTGCCGTGAGATTAGCAGTTTCACGGGTGTTGAAAAGACACACAGAGCACCTCTTAAGCTAGTGGCCAGTGCTAAGCTTTTCAGTAATCATCCGAATACCACACCTCCCCTATGCCCGCACTGTGCTGCAGTTCCCCTATTGCATTTCAGGGTAGCTGCAGGGTGACCGGGTCAATGTGACCCGGTACATGATGTGGCATGAGGCCAGAGTGGGTTACGGTACTAGTACGACTGTTCTCCTTACGGGCAGCCGACCCGACCCGTCATCCAACCCATAAGCAGAGGGGCGTGAGAACAAGAGGCAGGGTAGAAGAAAACTGGGACAGAGAAGGCCGGGAGACACATAGGCAAATGTGGAAGAAATAAAAAAGCAGTTTCTATATTTTTAAAGGTCGATCCAAATGAAACACGTGTCCACCTATCCAATGAACAATCAGTGACCTCTGCCCACACCTGAATCCCTGTTACAGGCATACCCCTGTCCACACCAGAACCCCTGCTGCAGGGATACTTTTGCCCACACCAAATTCCCTGCAGCAGGGCATCCTCTGCCCACACCAGATTCCCTGCTGCAGGCCTACCTTTGTCCACACCAGATTGCCTGATGCAGGTCTACCCCTGTCCACACCAGATTCCCTGCTGCAGGCCTACCTGTGTCCACACCAGATTCCCTGCTTCAGGCCTACCCCTGTCCACACCCGAACCTCTGCTGCAGGGATACCTCTGTCCACACCAGAATCCCCGCTGCAGGGCTACCTCTGCCCACACCAGATTCCCTGCTGCAGGCCTACCTCTGCCCACACCAGATTCCCTGCTGCAGGCATACCTCTGTCAACACCAGAATACCTGCTGCAGGGTTTACCTCTATCAACATCAGAATCCCTGCTGGAGGCCTACCTCTGCCCACATAAGAATCCCTGCTGCAGGCCTACATATGCCCAAATCATACTGTCTGCTACAGGGCTACCTCTACCCATATTGACCAGCCTAGAACTGCCAGGCCTAACTCTTCCCATATCTGTTCAGCCTACAACCTACGCATCCTAGCTTCAACTAAATGCCATATTTCCAGTCCATCCAGAGGTCCGTGCTCCCCACCTACCCATTTCTGAGTATCCATAGTGCACCTTTTGTCCACCTTGCACAATACTTGTCATCCCATGCCTGAGGGCCCTTCCCTGCTGGCTCTTTTCGCATACTACCTGCCCATTCCTGAAAGATACCCATGGCAACCTCCATGCTCCTGCCACCACGGGCTCATCCATTCCTGACAACAGTTCAACCTCACCTGGGAAACATTCTGTTCTGGCCAACATCTGAGAGCACCACACCCCCGTGGTCAATTCACGCACTACAAGTCCATACCTGGGACCCGTCCCTACCCACTCTCACCTAAAACCTTATCGGCCAATACAAGGAACTACCTCAACACACCTGGCACATTGCTAATATATATATATATATATATATATATATATATATATATATATATATATATATATATATATATATATATATATATATATATATATATGTATATATATATATATGTATATATATATGTTGAAAAAAGAGGAGAGGGGCGCACTCCAGTTCCCTGCACAGTAAACCTTCTCAGCCACAGGTTTTCTCCTCCGACCGGTTTCTGTGCCAATACACGTCATCAGGGAGGCTGTCTTAACTTGCAGCTCACAGCAAGTGCAGGTGTTAACACTTAGTGATAATTCTGCTGCAAGGACTTCTGGTAGCTGTAGTCATCAGGTTTGCAAGGAACAAACTCACACCCAATCCCATAAATGGGGAAAGGGGGGGAGTAGCCTACAGTGAGGCACTCCAAAGTTGGGCATATATTACCCCGGTGCAGCACCCTATAAGATTTCTGAAGATTCCACCCTTCAGAAAACTTGCAAATGTGTTGAAAAAAGAGGAGAGGGGCGCACTCCAGTTCCCTGCACAGTAAACCTTCTCAGCCACAGGTGTTCTCCTCCGACCGGTTTCTGTGCCAATACACGTCATCAGGGAGGCTGTCTTAACTTGCAGCTCACAGCAAGTGCAGGTGTTAACACTTAGTGATAATTCTGCTGCAAGGACTTCTGGTAGCTGTAGTCATCAGGTTTGCAAGGAACAAACTCACACCCAATCCCATAAATGGGGAAAGGGGGGGGAGTAGCCTACAGTGAGGCACTCCAAAGTTGGGCATATATTACCCCGGTGCAGCACCCTATAAGATTTCTGAAGATTCCACCCTTCAGAAAACTTGCAAATGTGTTGGAAAAAGAGGAGAGGGGCGCACTCCAGTTCCCTGCACAGTAAACCTTCTCAGCCACAGGTGTTCTCCTCCGACCGGTTTCTGTGCCAATACACGTCATCAGGGAGGCTGTCTTAACTTGCAGCTCACAGCAAGTGCAGGTGTTAACACTTAGTGATAATTCTGCTGCAAGGACTTCTGGTAGCTGTAGTCATCAGGTTTGCAAGGAACAAACTCACACCCAATCCCATAAATGGGGAAAGGGGGGGAGTAGCCTACAGTGAGGCACTCCAAAGTTGGGCATATATTACCCCGGTGCAGCACCCTATAAGATTTCTGAAGATTCCACCCTTCAGAAAACTTGCAAATGTGTTGAAAAAAGAGGAGAGGGATGCACTCCAGTTCCCTGCACAGTAAACCTTCTCAGCCACAGGTGTTCTCCTCCGACCGGTTTCTGTGCCAATACACGTCATCAGGGAGGCTGTCTTAACTTGCAGCTCACAGCAAGTGCAGGTGTTAACACTTAGTGATAATTCTGCTGCAAGGACTTCTGGTAGCTGTAGTCATCAGGTTTGCAAGGAACAAACTCACACCCAATCCCATAAATGGGGAAAGGGGGGGAGTAGCCTCCAGTGAGGCACTCTAAAGTTGGGCATATGTTACCCCGGTGCAGCACCCTATAAGATTTCTGAAGATTCCACCCTTCAGAAAACTTGCAAATGTGATGAAAAAGAGGAGAGGGACGCACTCCAGTTCCCTGCACAGTAAACCTTCTCAGCTACAGGTGTTCTCCTCCGACCGGAGCTGCAAGTTAAGACAGCCTCCCTGATGACGTGTATTGGCACAGAAACCGGTCGGAGGAGAACACCTGTAGCTGAGAAGGTTTACTGTGCAGGGAACTGGAGTGCGCCCCTCTCCTTTTTTTCAACACATTTGCAAGTTTTCTGAACGGTGGAATCTTCAGAAATCTTATAGGGTGCTGCACCTGGGTAATATATGCCCAACTTTGGAGTGCCTCACTGTAGGCTACTCCCCCCCTTTCCCCATTTATGGGATTGGGTGTGAGTCTGTTCCTTGCAAACCTGATGACTACAGCTACCAGAAGTCCTTGCAGCAGAATCATCACTAAGTGTTAACACCTGCACTTGCTGTGAGCTGCAAGTTAAGACAGCCTCCCTGATGACGTGTATTGGCACAGAAACCGGTCGGAGGAGAACACCTGTAGCTGAGAAGGTTTACTGTGCAGGGAACTGGAGTGCGCCCCTCTCCTTTTTTTCAACACATTTGCAAGTTTTCTGAATGGTGGAATCTTCAGAAATCTTATAGGGTGCTGCACCTGGGTAATATATGCCCAACTTTGGAGTGCCTCACTGTAGGCTACTCCCCCCCTTTCCCCATTTATGGGATTGGGTGTGAGTCTGTTCCTTGCAAACCTGATGACTACAGCTACCAGAAGTCCTTGCAGCAGAATCATCACTAAGTGTTAACACCTGCACTTGCTGTGAGCTGCAAGTTAAGACAGCCTCCCTGATGACGTGTATTGGCACAGAAACCGGTCGGAGGAGAACACCTGTGGCTGAGAAGGTTTACTGTGCAGGGAACTGGAGTGCGCCCCTCTCCTTTTTTTCAACACATTTGCAAGTTTTCTGAAGGGTGGAATCTTCAGAAATCTTATATGGTGCTGGACCGGGGTAATATATGCCCAACTTTGGAGTGCCTCACTGTAGGCTACTCCCCCCCTTTCCCCATTTATGGGATTGGGTGTGAGTCTGTTGCTTGCAAACCTGATGACTACAGCTACCAGAAGTCCTTGCAGCAGAATCATCACTAAGTGTTAACACCTGCACTTGCTGTGAGCTGCAAGTTAAGACAGCCTCCCTGATGACGTGTATTGGCACAGAAACCGGTCGGAGGAGAACACCTGTAGCTGAGAAGGTTTACTGTGCAGGGAACTGGAGTGCGCCCCTCTCCTTTTTTTCAACACATTTGCAAGTTTTCTGAAGTGTGGAATCTTCAGAAATCTTATAGGGTGCTGCACCGGGGTAATATATGCCCAACTTTGGAGTGCCTCACTGTAGGCTACTCCCCCCCTTTCCCCATTTATGGGATTGGGTGTGAGTCTGTTCCTTGCAAACCTGATGACTACAGCTACCAGAAGTCCTTGCAGCAGAATCGTCACTAAGTGTTAACACCTGCACTTGCTGTGAGCTGCAAGTTAAGACAGCCTCCCTGATGACGTGTATTGGCACAGAAACCGGTCGGAGGAGAACACCTGTAGCTGAGAAGGTTTACTGTACAGGGAACTGGAGTGCGCCCCTCTCCTTTTTTTCAACATATATATATATATTGTGATGCTGGAAATGCATCGGAGGGACAGGGCCTCAGTATCCTTGTCCTTTACTGCCTTTTTATTGTGTGTTCTGTCGTATTTTCTGCGCAGGAGTTCATGTGGGAATCCTGGCGGCGCAGCTCTCTCTCTCTTTTGGTTTGGTGAACAGACCCATGGGATACCATTATGGCACCCATGGGTGGGGGGTACAACCCAGTGCCCCTAGTGTATGTTTTTGGGCACCTGTGGGTGGCCCACAGAGCAGGGTATGGGGTGGTGGCAGCTCCATGCTGAATTTGACAGGTGCTCTGAGTATCCTCCATTTTGGGATACCCAGGCCCTGCCATTGGAATCAGTTGATTCCTGATGGAAAACAAGATGGCCCCTGTGGCCTCTTGCTTTTTATTGCATGTTACCCTGTTTTCCCAAAGTCCTGGGAAGCCCTGACTCTGTCCCTTCCCCCTGACTCTGTCCCTTCCCCCTGACTGGCTGTTGGGTGGAGGTTCCATATATGGTGTTGTTGTGAAGTCCAGTCCAGACTGGCTGGTGCCTTCCCAGTGACTGTATGTTGTGGGTACACCCTGTGGGTGGGACCTGGGTGAATGGAGTGTGTGACCAATATGCACTTCTTGTTGTGGCTGTCTGGTTTCTGGTATGAGAGACAAAGACTGAGACAGCCCTGCCCCGAAACTGGCCTGAATGCAGTGTGTAGTGTTGAATGGCTGGGTGTTTGTCCCAATCCACATTCCTTGTTGTGAGTGTCTGAGAGGGAGGAGGATGGCCTGAATGCACTGTATGCATGATTGGCTGACTGACTGCATGAATGCCCTTCTGTATGATTGGCTGCTGAGTGTGACCCAGCAGTGTGGATGAGAGACAGGATAGTATATCTGGGGACCTCTCACCACTGGAAATTGTTCAGAAGCTGTGTCTACACTTGAAGAGTAACTGGAACTGCTGATCCTCGACACCCAGCTGGAAGAAGAAGACTTGCTGTTGCATTTGCTTCGACCTGATCTGAAAGCTGCCGAACTCGTTGAAGACTGATCCGAGAGAGGACCTGGTAAGGTGCCCTCTTGCCGTGCTCCGAGGGACCATCGAGCACCGCTGACCTTCGCCGAAGCTCCCTGGAAGTCATACCCTCGAAAAGGCTGCTGACCCGAGATGGGACCCCCGAGAATGAAGTGAAGCACCCGGACATCGCTGCCGTCGAAGTCCATTGCCGTCGCCCAGCGTTCGGAGTATCGCCGTAACCGCTGGAGGCCCATCGAAGCTGAGTTGCCCCAGAAGAGGAGACCGCTTGACGCCGTGTCACCGACGACCGGAGCCGTCCGCTCCTCTGCCTAAGACTATTGAATCGAAGGACTCCCTTGTCCGCACCGACGACCGCTTTATCCTGCCGGAGAGAGTCAAGGCTGCCGCTGCGCCGAGGAGAACCCGCTGTGGTTTACCCGCCACCTGAAGACCACAAAGACTTTGACGACTTGACGCCCTTGCTCGGCCACAGTTCTTCCAAAACTCTTTCCAGTCCTGAACAATCAATCACCGAGGTGCCCCGCACACCTCATCCTCGCAGGACATCGCCAACGAGCACCGCCTGGATCGACGCCGTGGTCTCGGCACCCTCAAACTTCTCATCGACACCATTGATGCCAAGTTCACCTTCTTCGATGCCTCTCAATGATCCGTGGCTCCTGCTTTAAAGGGAGTCACTCAAGAAGGATCCGTCGACGCTTCCTTGAAGAACTCTACTCCACCAGGTACATTGGGGGGTAAAAACATTATAGGAGAAAGTAAGCTTATTGATCAATATATGGACTGGGCTTGTGCTATATCTTTATTTTACAGGTTGCCCAGGTGGGGGGGATCTCCACACAGAACTGTGTCTATTGGTAGGGGCCAGAATTCTGCCTATTGTTTCTATCATCTTGCTTTCCTTCATATCTCTATTGCTGGTTTCCTTGTTATTGATCTGTGTGACATTCTAACAGTATAGTTGATACAATGATATTTGATAATATTGGTTGTACCACTTTAGAATTGTATATATTTTCCATTGTTGATTTCCGAGTACAAAGTGCATTATTGTGATAGTGTACATACCTTTGAATATTAATTATATAAAGACTGTGTTTTCAGTAATACAGTGTGTGGACATTCCTTTGTGGGGGCTTGGGGACTACACTGTACTTAAGAACCAGCCTGCATCACCTCCTGAGAAGCTAGGCTTTGATTGCTCGTCCATTGCTTCCGAATAGAGAATCTTGGCTGGGGTCCTCTGTGCCTCTCCTCTACCATATAGAGAGCAGAACTGCAGGCACCCCCCACTAGTATCTTTACATCTATATATACACATGTATATTACATGGCCTGCGGTAGCGGCCATGTAGTTATGGTTAAGTTGCTAATCCCATAGGAAGAGCACTTTTTGGGCGGCTCATAACTTCGCTCCTCCTGGACGAATCCTCACCAAACTTTGCAAAAAAGTGTATGCCCCACTCTGAACTCCTTCACAAGGTTTAGTGAGGTTTGGTCCAGGTGGGGCAAAGTTATAGGGGGGTCCCAAAATTTATTTTTTCCCATAGACTGAATGGAGAAAAAACTTTGCTCATGCCTACAGCTTAAACCGTTGGACGGATTTCCACCAAATTTGCGGCAGGAGCGGCCGCTTGGTCCCAAAAGCGTGCTTTTGTAAATTTGGTGGAAATCCATCCAGTAGTTCTTTTCAAAATGACCAAAAAGTAGGTCTAAAAATATTTGTGACACACTTCCCTGTTCGCTTCGGGGACCGGACACCGATTGGCTAATAGGCATGTGTCATGTCCGCGGAGACACAACGTGTTCTCTGATTGGCTGGGATGAGGCGTGAGGTGCGTCACATTGTTTTGATGCGTCCACCATATTGTATCCGTGGACGTCCGCGGACAGCGTGGCGTTGAACTGAGCAAAAATGCAATTTCGGAGAGTGTGTTGGTGTGTAGGAGTGCTTGGGGAGGGTGAGGGAGTAACAGATGGGTGAAATACTGTATTTGTTTAGGTGGTAGGAGCCCTTGATGTGTTTGCAGTGTCCGCAGTCGCCATGGCAACCACGGACATACTAAGTACTGGGCGCACTACTAGCTATTTTCCCTTAGTATGATGTTGATTTTGGGTTGTTAGTAGAGCATTGATTGTAATTAATATCACCTATAAGCAGCCGACATACCACAGTCAAAATGTTTGGTAGCATGGGTGTGTTATGCTGTGGTGGTTGTGGCGAGGACACTAATTTGTAAATGTGACCTTCCATCTAATCAGAAGTACAAATTCAGTACCCTAACAGCACTGGACTGCAAACCGTACTTGACTGTGAAATTATACCCGCAGCAATGCCCATGCTTTGTTTTCAGAGATAGGACAGTGGATTTACACGAACGTTTCCGAAACTAGCTTTCTTTGCATTTATCGAAAGCTCTTTCAATGCCGTCTTCATCAAACTGACATATCCCTCTCCAGTGGAGCATCTTATCCCATAATATATTGTTATGCAGCAGTGTTTGTGAGTCCATTTATTGTATACTTACTGTTTGACTTTTTGTAGTTGTATGCAGTTTTTTCATGACATGGGTAATTGGAGCAGATATTCTATTTCAATCTCTGTGATAAAAGAAAAGCTCATATGTTAGCGTGGGTAGTTCATAATGAGTTATTGCATTGCATAATAGACATTTCTGTATTTTTTCTCCCTCATAGTTAGTACTTTAGAAGTACTATAGTTCAAACCAGTGTACTGTGCAATTTGCTCAGTTCCTGTGTTTGTTTATTAAATCATTGGGTCAGTGGGAAAAAAATCCATGCTGGATTAAAAAAAAAAATTCTATGTTGTGGTAAAATATTTTTCTTTAATGCTGCCTTTTTACAGATTTTTGAGGCATTTAGATACCTGTTGGTTTATTCTAATTGTTTATTTCTAGTTTCATGCTATTCATTTATCTGTTGGGTTGTTGCAGATTTTTGGGGCAGTTATATACCTGTCGGTATATTCTAACTGTATATTTCTTTTTGGATTTTAGTTGTATTTATTTGTCGGTTTGCTTGTTGCTGAATTTTGGGGCAGTTAGATATCTTTTGGCGTATTCTAACGGTTTCTTTCTTATTACATTTTAGTGGTATTCATTTATCTGTTTGCTTGTTGCAGAATCTTGGGGCAGTTAGATACCCCTTGGTGTATTCTAACTGTTTATAGTTTTCAAATTGAAGTTTTGTTAATGTTTATGCACAGATTAGCTATTAAATTTTGGTTTTAAGAATGTTAAATAAGCGTTAACATGATTTGCTGGTAATCTTTGTTTTAGAGTAATGGTAGTATCATTACATTCAAACCATCCACATTTCTTTTTCATGTATGCAGTGTAGTGACCTGCATTGGTTGTGGCTCCTGCATGGTCGATTATTCCTATGGTTATGAAGGTTTTCTTACCAGTTGATATTTGACCGGTGGTCGGTCAAAATCTCTAAAAAAAATCTCGACTAACAATAAGGTCGAAAAAAAAAGACCGAAAAAAAAGTCGAATTTCTCTTTTTTTAATTATATATTTATTTTGGGGTCCGGGATTAAAAATAAAATGGTAAAAGAAATTAAAAAATTAAAAAAGGGGGGTTGGGGGGGAACCCCCCCATTTCGAATAAAAAACGTCATTAAAAAAAATGCGACTTATTTTTATTCAGCCTTTTTTTTTGAGATTTTTTTTTTTTGAGATTTTTTTTTTCGGTCTTATGACCATAAACCACTTGACCATGTGTGAATCCAGTCAGCTTGCAGTGTTTTTGGTACCACCTGCATTGTTACGTAAACTCATTACTATTACATATTTGCTATGTATCTGTATTTGTAAGGTAGAGCGATTATGTGAATTGCAGGTAGTACATAATCTGCCATGGTTTGCATTTTGTACAAGTTGCTGAAATGGAATGGATTCACAGTTAGGTATGGATACATATACAAAGCGTTCATTAGGGACTTGTTCCTGTTCCACATGGCTGCTGAGAGTGCATGTATGTTTCCACATGCATGAAAACTGGAAGAGTTCATTTATAGGTATGTTTTTGTTTTCCAGTACTTGTAGTAAGTACATTAGAAATTCTTGTGGATCTTCTTGTAAGTTTATAGTGAATTTTACAATTCCAGCACAGTAGTCTAATTTCTGCCTTATTCCAGAAACACTGTAAGTGTTGTCAGGATTGTTGGTTGCATTTCTATGAAGGACTAACATTTGCAAACACAATTGGTCTGTACTGTGTAAGTAAATGTTGGCAATAATTGGTGGCAATTGGAATACAATATTTATTGCTACATTTGCGTAGCAATTTACACCAGTTGTATTTGAAAATATGAATGGACCTGACAGTTCTGTGTCAAAGTCATTTGTTTGGAGTGTGTGATGCTTAATTTGAAGAAGTAGTTAAGTTACTTTGAGCAGTAGATACTTCTTTGGTTGTGGTACTTGATGAAGTAGTAGCTTCTTTTATTTTCTTTGGAGGAATTGCAATGAGATCCTGTATTGTTTCAGTATGAAGTTGATTCTTTTACAATGTTTGCTTTTTGCGGAACAGGATAGGTTTTTAGATGGGGGTGTAGAGTGAACAGTCTATTGTATTCTAGAATGCAAGGAATATCAGCATTTACTTTACTTGCATCAATGTTGATTAGAAATAGTCCATCAAGTGCACATAAGCATGATAGTGCTACATAGCTCATGCCTTCTTTAAAGACTGTGCTACCAACATCTATCAATGCTTCATCTAGGGTAAGACCTTGTGATTTGTGAATGGTGACTGCGTATGCTAGAGTTAGTGAAAATTGTTCTCTGTGTACATACATGTCTTTGAAAAGAAGGAAGCCGGCTGTTGAACTTCCTATCTTTTTAACTTCTGATTGTTTGTCAAAGAGAATATTGACAAACTGAATGTTGTTGTCACATGGGTATGTTTGAAAGCCCACAACTGTACCAAGTGTTCCATTAACTAGTCCTTGCGCCACGTGTAGTTTACGTTTAAGCATTACTCTACAGTTTAAAGATAATTTTAATATTTTCTCAAAACCAGCTGTGTTTTCCAAGGTATTTAGTCTTGTTGTGGCTTGTTGGCACATGGGTAGTGTCATACCATGTACGTCCAGTTTTCCTGGACGTACATGGTATGACACTACCAAATTTCAATTATTGGTTGCATTTCTTTTTTCAACTTTGTTTAATTGAATTTTGAACAGCTTGCAAGAGTTGGCATCAAGGACATACAATTGATATTTTTGTGTGATAATTGTTCCATGACATCAGTGGCATATGAGTTATGGCCATACAGTGCATGGGTGTGGCTGGTTTTTAATATTGATTGTGCTTCTTTAGATAGTACACCAGCTCTAATACTTTTTAAAATGTTGGCGTATGTGAGGTCTGCAGACTGGCGCATGTTTTCAGTTAATTCTCTGTATTGGAAATGTTGGCAAAGGTTGACAATTCCTATGCTGCCAAGAGTTTTACGGCACAGTTTGTGCTCTAAGGTTTTAAAAAGAGGTTCAGCTTTCACTGGTGTTAATTGAAGAAGATCTCCGAAAACAATAATGTGTTTTCCCCCAAAGAGCTCTTCGTAGTTTGTTTTGAGGACCTCTTGTAATCTGAGGTGAATTAAAGCCAACATTAGGGTGGAGACCATGCTCACCTCATCTATTAGTAGCATTTTCATTTGTTTGAAAACTCTGCGTAGTTCCATTGCAACTTCTGTAGAAAGTGTGTAATAGTCTAATTTGTTTTGGTGTTCTACTGGAAGGAGTAGTGTTTGGTGTAAAGTGACACCACCTATGTTGTAGGCAGCTAAACCTGTGGGGGCAGTTACAACAGCTGACAGTTTGTTGTTTGTCAATTATTGGAGGAACTTGCGGATGATTTTGACTAAGAATGTTTTGCCTGAACCAGCTTGACCACTGACGTATAGCAGTATAGGTTTGTAGTCTTGGCAGTTACAGTTTTTATTTTCATGTTGCACACCATGTTCAATTTGTTTTGTTCTTTCTTGGAAAATGCTACGCTGCTCATGGTTCAGTTGGGATTTTAGAACAGTGAAGTCTTCTGTAGATTCTTCATACTGACACATACTGTTTTCTACTTCTGTCATAGCTAATTCGGCCTCATTTGCTATCATTGGCTGTGCAAGTGGTTCTTGGCTTCCTGTAACAGAAGGTTGACTACTGTCGGGAGTGTCCACATCTAGTTTGGCCTGGAATTCTTCTTCGTGTTGCTATTCATTGTGTAAACTTGTTTTGTATCTGTTATAGTACTTTCATTTGCTTTGAAAGCATCTTCATAGGAGTCATAGATATCTAGTACCTTTTTTGATATGATTTATTAAGCTTAGTTTGGTAAGTTTCACTAAGCCGCCTTCACAATTTGCCACTCTGTATTTACCTTTGTTTTCATCTGGTTTTATATTATTTTTGTATGTGAAGTTTTGGGCTACGTGTTAGAGGCACATGGTTTCCAAAGTGGTACTCCTGTTCGGGTAGTATGTGTCTAGTACATTGTTTTTCAAAATGTCTTGGCTGTTGGGATCATTTTTGGCTATTGTTTCTATGTCCTCATGTGATTTGAGAACTCTTTTTCTACATTTAGCAGGACCAAGACTTAGCCATATTATGTTTTCAGATTTTCCATACAAGACAGTACTGGTTAAATGGTCTACAGCTTCATAGCAGCCACATTCTCTGAGAGAGCATTTTTATGCCTAAGCAGTACAATTTCTGTGACAGTGTTTTGTCAGATGATATGTGATCCGAGAGGTCTTGAAGCTCTGTTTTTTCTGCTTTGGTTAAGTAGGCTGTGACATATCATGCAACTGCAGTGGAATTGTCTGCAATGTACTGCACATCTATGTTTGCATTCCATAGGAGGGCAATGATTGCATTGCAATCATTGATATATTTTGATTCTTCTGTTCTTTTTATGTAATATGTGTTCTTAGGTGATTTACCTTTGACACTATGTCTAACTGAAGACATGAAGTTGTTTGTTTTATCTGTTGTTGTAACTGGTCTAGGGAAACCAAAGCAGCATTTGGTATAGTATGTTCCTTTGTTTTTATATTTGCGACGACAATATTTCCCACATTTGTGTCTTTGAAATTGTAAAATTTGTGCATGAAGGTCACTATGTGTTATTTGTGAAGGAATTTCACAAGTGACATATTTTTGGATAAACTGCAAAACAGTGGCATCACTGTTCTGACCCAATTTAGAAACATCTTTAAGCCATAAAAGCATGTGCATGTGTGGTGCTCCTCTGGCTTGGCATTCTTTTCTCCAAAAGAAGTGTTGTACTTCTCCGAGGGGAGGAACATTTTTATTACAAATAAAATGTAGGATAACAATGAAGCGATGATTGAAATATCTTGATATATTTACAGGATCTAGAGAGCAGAGCTCTCCCGGTGTTTTTATATCTATGTTTGTTTTGTTTTTGTTTGCTATGGGTAGGAAATCGTAAATATTCCCATGCATATTCCTCACAACTTAATGTAACAAACCAATTTGGTGGGCCAAGGTTTCTTATCATACAGCATATATCTCTGTGATGTCAGAACCAGTATTCTTTTGTACCACGCATGTTTGCTAACAGATTTGTAATACTTGACTGTAAAACCTCATCTTTTTGTAGAAATTGCAAAGCTGACATATTTTGAAAATGGGTACCTGATTTTAATGTGTGTGCAACTCCGTGGCATAGAGTTGCTAGTTCACTTGCAAAGAGAAGGTGGAATATGTATTACACATTTTGTCTGAATCTGGGGTCATCAGAATACATTCGTAAAGAGCAATATTCTGATGCTTTTATTAGTGTGGGTCTATCATCATACCTTCCTCCTTTCCCAGTAGGAAAGAGTATAGGAAAGGCACATGCTTCTATACTTTTTTCCCATCTGCTGATTGGAGATCCTTTGATTGTCACATTTTGTATGTTTCCAGTGCGTCATCTATGGTGTCTTTAGAGTGTAATGGATTAATTGTATAATGGTCTAAAATATTGGATTCTGGAGCAGGATCTAGAAGTTGAAATTGACCAGTTTCCGGTGACTCTTGAATTATTTCAATGGTTTCTCTCAGGTTTTCTTCAATATTAATTTATTTGTAGTATTCATTGTTGTCTTTTAGACATTGCAGGGCTTGTCTAACTTTGTGTAAATCCACGAGTTGTTGCCAAATTCTTTTGTCTTCTGTAGGTACGCCATTTACTAAGACAATTAAAGATTGATCTATTGGATGTTGCACTCCCAGAGTGTGTACATTATCTTTGAGATCTAATGATAAATAAATTACTTTGCCACAAATGCCTTTCACTAATTCAGAGGGAGGTCATTTTGCTGGTTTTAGTTGAAGGCGTATTATTGCTTGAAATGGGTGCACTGTTTGAATTATGATGCACTTATATACATTTAGTTGTTGCAGGGGTTTTGGCAGTGGGAATAAGTTATTTGTGATAGGATATGAAGGTGTTTGGTTGTTGTCAAGTTTTGCAGTGCAGTAATTGCAAAGTATTAAGGGGTCAGTAATTTCGTATTTGCTTTCTACTATAAGGTAGAGAGCTAATTGGAACCATTTGGAATCTTCATTGTCTTCTGTTATGTATTTTATGTCTACCATTTTTGTGCTACTTTTATAAAGAAGTCCTGCAGCAACACACACACACATGGTTTGGTACTTCAACAGATGTACTTTTAAATATTTAGAATTTCTTTTTTGTATGTGTGTAATAGAAGGTTGCTATTTGTACAGTAGTTGCTAGTTTGTTGTAAAGCTATTGCATTTTGTAAGTACGTTTCACTTCCAAAATATTTTCTCTGGATATGTTCTATTTCTCCGAGTAGTTGTTTGGCTGTACCATGTAGAAGATTGTTATTTAAATTAGGTAGTGCTAAAGCAGGACTTTTAGCATAGTAGAGTTTATGGACCAGATTTCTTATAGTTCAATGATGTGTTGATATCATTTTGATATGATGGAAGGTGCTTTTGCAAATAGGTCCTGAAATGCAGGCTAATGAATGTCCTTGTAGTCCTGTGTATTTGCACACTGGACAGGCATAAATATTTTGTAGTAGTTTCATTTTGAATGTGTCTTTGCTTTTTACATACTGATTGAGGAACTGGCGTAAAGATTTGAAAGATTTTTTGGCAATGTTACACATTGATGTGCATGGCCATTTGTAGACTGGACATTTTGGTTCAGTGGAATGGAGAGGTGATACTGAGTTTTCTGGGGATATTTTTGTGAGCAGCATTTCTTGTTCCACAATGGTATTATTAAGTTGTTCGTACCCTCCACTGCTATGTATGGCAATTGGGTTTGTTTGCTTTTGTTTGTATGCTTCTTCATTAAAATATAGTTGTGTGCTCATGGTGTGACTCCATTGACCTCCACAGATGTTTAAGAAGCTCTTTTTTGTTGATATTCTGTTTATTAAGAAGTCTTTTTTGTAGTTTAGTAGTTAGTTTTATTAGTGGTTTCATTCTGTTTAAACCTAAAATAAATATCTTCCTTTCGAGAAGGATTTCACTGTCTATGAGTGCTTCTAGGATTAATTTTCTCACATTAGGCTTTAAGGGCTGTGCATGATTTCTCTCCTGTTTTTATAAGGTTCTGAAAGACTCTGTGGCGGAACATTTTTTGTAATATATTTTTCTTTTGGTATGGTTACTTGCCACTACATCAAGATCTATAGGTGCAGTGTTAGCAGTAGTGATAGCTGAAGTCTAGTTAATCACTTTTTGTTTCGTTTTACATTTTGAAAGAGGAGGCAAAGTTTCTGTACTGGAAGCTTGTTTTGTTTCGCTTAATGACTGTATTAGCTGTTTTGTTTGAACTTTTTGTACAAATTCTGCTAGAGATAGATGCTTATTTTGGACACTTTTATTTTGATTTGCTCTACTTCTGCGTTGCTTTCTATGGAGTTGCTTTTTGGTAGGCATTCTTTGGGGTCTGGTGGAGAAAAAAAGAAAGTGTGGATTGGGATGTTGTGCAGTGTATGTGTGCTTTATTCATGAGTGTCTGAGTATGATGGTAAGGATGTATGTTGAGTGGTGTGATTGTGCAATGGACAGCTACATCAAGGTGGGTAGGCTATTCTTGTATTTTTATGTTACTATACTGGGGTTCAGATGACAATACAAAGTATGCAGCTGGTGAGGGGAAGCACTAGTACTAAATCTAATGGTGCAGGGTGAATACACTTGTTTGTTCTACAATACTAGAAATCTATGGTGTTTGAGTAACAGTTAAAACATTGTATTATTGCACTTACTTTTTTGTATGGAAAGAGTAGGTTTCTTCTAAATTCTTGTTCGTACTTCAGACGCTGGTGCTTTTCAGGAGAGTTCTCTTCACTGTAATTGTACAAGAAAGAAGTTAGTAAATATGTGTGTTTATAGCAAATTTGTTAATGTAGACATTGATTTCTTTGTTTTGCAGTATTAGTGTTTTCTGATGACCGAGCATTGTATGCACATGCATTTTCCTTTCCCTATGTACATCCTATATATTTTACTTAGAATCTGTTACTTGAACATGCTTTACAAATGAGTATAATAGTAAGTGTACAGAGCACACCTGGCTTCTTAAAGCTGTGTTATTGGATGTTAGGAGATAGGAGATAGAAGAAATAATCATATTTATTTGCTATTTTTACAGGGTAAATGGCAGGAATTGTACAAAAAGCATGCAATGTATGCATTTGTGAAGGTGTGGGAAATAAAGCATAAGGATTTGGCGTAGAGGCAGTGGTGTTGTTTCATTTGGGAGCGTTTCTAATTATATTGTCTATCTGTGTGCTTGAATAAAGATGCATGTACACATCCTGGCTGTGTGTCATTTTATAATACACTACAAACCCTTTTACCACAATTATACTGTTATTTCTCTCATCGTTTAATATGAAATGACACTGTTTTAGATAGTTGTGTGTGTAAACAAAAATTTGAAGAGCAGACAGGTTTTCAAGTGACACTTGATGATAGAAGATGGGAGAAATAACAGTAAGTTTATTTTACAGGTTATACAGGGTAAGTGGCAGTTACTCTGTTTATTTGCATTCATACAAGAGCTGTACATGTCTGTGCAGAAAATATTCATACCTGTAGTTTGTGTTCATGCATGTGGATGTGGATGAATCAGAAAGTAGAAATCTTGGGGATTTTTATAGTAGTTGTTGCTGTAGGTCCTTTGCAGCCACAGCCAAATTGTACTGAGAGTGATCAATGGTACATCTAAAGTGCTGATCTATCATGATGGAGTTAGATGTAGAGTTCTTGCGTGTGATTGGTGGATGGTTGTGTGACTGCTTAACAGTAGCCAATGAGGAAATGGTAAGAAAGTGAAGTGGAAAGGGTAGAAGGGCTGCCGCATTGTTGTGCGCTGCTCAGACTCCGCGGCTGTCCGCGGCGAGGGCGTGTCACATACGGGACTTCTCAACTTATCTGGCATGGAAATAGTACTGTTGGGATGAACCAATCAGGTGTTCAGGTTGTGGTTTGTATTGAAAGAGGCTGTGTTTAGTGAAGAAGTGGTGGAGAAAGTCAGGGTGTTGGTGGTTGGAGATATGTTTGTGCATGGTTTGGAGCAGTATGCTAAATGCAGGAATGTGGCAAACAATCTTGATATATTAAAGGAGTGGAGGTGGTGTGGAGCACTGTGCCTGGTTTCAATTCACAGGTAATTGTACAGTTTGTGAAGATATGAGCGGGGTGAACAGTTTTGCACTGTGGTGCTTTGCATTTTGGCTATGTCAGCCCCAACTTTATTGAAAGATTTAGAAAACTTGTTTGAGACAGTAATTAAATTATTCCTAAATGCTAAGGGATTTTTTTCAGGTTTGGTACCTAGGGCAATATGGGACAATAGTTTTGTCCTTAGCAAAATATTTCTCGGTGTGTAATTAACCGAGGCATGTCTGCTTTCATGCTTAGAGCTGGCATGTTCTTTTGTAATAATGACAACATTGCTAATGTTGATTATTTTAAAGAAGATGGTATGTGTTTATCTTTTTTGGAAATGCTATGTTGTTTTGGAATGTAAGGATTGCTTTGGAGAAGTTAATGTGAAGATTTTTGGAGGAAAATAAGAAAGAAAAGAGAAAAATACAATATAAAATGTGTTTCTGAAGCAACTTTAAAAAAAGGCACTTTTCAGAGTCAACCTGAAAGGGGAAATGGGGCTTGTTATTTTAATTTTCATTCCCACCGCCCAGATTTTTTAATCTGTCCTATAACTAAAAGCAGCAGTGGTAAGAGAGGAAAGTTTGGTTGTTTATGGGACAGATGATAAGGGAAGAAGATGGAGAGCAGTCATAGCTCTTGGTGAAGGATACCGACTAACAGATTTGACAGATGAAGAATTGTTTAGAGATGATTATTCAGATGATGAATTAGTATTTTTCATAAATCTCACTTATTGGATTAAAGTTGAGAATACGAAGATACCACAGAGAATGGCTTTGGGGAAAAATAAACTGAAATTTTTCCAGGACGATTTAGAAAAGGTGTCAAGCATCTTATGGACCAGCAGTCATTATGAGCTAGGTCTATTGAGCAGAGCAGGAGCAGTTACAATAAAACTCAAACCAGGGCCAATATTGCCACGAGCAAAACAGTACCCCATGTCCAGAGAAGCAGATTAAGGCATATTTGAAACCATTTCCGCTGTTATACACCAGGGACTAATGGTACCGTCGGAATCCCCATGTAACACGGCTGTGTACCTGCTGAAGAAAGCAACAGGAGGGCCATGGAGATTTATTCAGCATCTACACCCCCTAAGCAATATTTTTGAGGCAGAGTTTTCACTGGTTCCTAATCCAGCTACAATATTATGTAACATCCCAGTTAAAGCTAAATATTTTATAGTCATAGATTTAAAAAATGCTTTCTTTTCAATTCCCGTTCATGAAGACTCACAAGATTTGACCTCTTTTTCATATAGAAACCAGCACTGGAAACATACAAGATCACCTCATGGGTAGTTTGAGTACACATCAATCTTTAATAGGGTTCTTCAGATGGACCAAGGTAGCATACAACTTGAGATCACAATAAATCAGTACGTAGACATATTAGTGTGCAGACAGAGGAAATATGCAGAGAAGATCCTGTTCAACTAATGACAGTACTAGCAGAGAAAGGATATTTCCAGGAATAGGCCCTCTCGATAGGACAATTAATCTCTCAAGAGGGAGAAAGGTGACACCTGAGAGAGCAGAAGCGATCATGACAACTCCAACACCTGAGACAGTGATGGAAATGCAACAATTTGTAGGCCTATGTAATTGTTGGACAGCCTGGGTTTTGGAATACAGTACATATATTCAACCACTTTTAAAAGGACTCAAGGAAGCACAGATAGGTAAAAGTAAAATAAGATGGACAGAAGAGAAGACTGAAGGATTCAAAGAGTTAAAAAGGGCGATTTGTACAGCTCCTGTTGTAGGGATTCCAGACAACAATGAGGATTTTTACTTATTCGCACATTTAAATGGAGAAGTGATGACAGCAGTCCTCACACAGAAAACAACATTAGAATATGGGCATAAACAATTAGCCTATTACAGTGGGATTTTAGACCCAGTAATGAAAGGGGATTACCCTAGCAAACAAGCTGCTGCTTTGGCGAATGAAAAAGCTGCAGGTTTTACAATGGGATGGTCAATGACTTTATTCTTCGAGCATTCCTTATTTGCCATTTTAGAGAAACCCAAAAGCTCATTGACTACACAAAGGGCATCAGGGTACGAAGCAATTATTTCGAACCCAACAATCAAAATGGTTAGATGTAGAGCAGTGAATCCAGCAACATTTATAGCAGAACCAGTAGGGAAGGAGAACTATGTACATGACTCTACAGCGTATACTGAGTTCTATGATGACATTCCGCATGTTAGCGAAAATGCACTTGGAGGGAAGAATTGATGGTTCTTTGAAAATTGATCAAATGACTGGCACTTCAGCAGTAGTGAAGTTAAAATGTGATGGTGAATTTGAAGTACTGACAAGTGCAAGACTGCCTTCACATTGCACAGCACAGGCTGCAGAATTGGTGGCACTTATCACCACACTCCAGATATATGAGAGTGAGGAAGTGACAGTGTACTCTGACTCAGCCTATGTGACGTCAACCATTCATGCAGGTTTGTCACATTGGAAAAGGAGGGGTTTCCTTGATGCAGACGGCATACCAGTGCAACATGCGTCACTATTGGACAAACATATGAAGTTACTAAAACTCCTTTTGGCTATCACCATGGTGAAATGCGCAGCCCATACTAAGAGAGCAGACATGAATGCTTGTGGTAACAAAGCCACAGATGTTGAAGCCAAAAGAGAAGCATATTTCCCAAATATTTCTGACTTTGAAGTAGAATTGTTAAGCAAATGTCAGAACACTGCATGTTGATAAAGGGATGTTTTAATATGTTATCCATTGTACAGTTAATTGAGCTGCAAGGTCGAGCTTCACAGGACTAGTAGGATTTATGGAAGAAACAGGAGTGTTCTGTAAGCCCACCGAGGCTCTATGGAGGCAGGATAGCAGTGGAAAGCCAGTAATGCTTCTTGCATAGTGAAAGTTGTGCTGGATCAGTTTCACTATCCTGCGCATAGAACCAAAGAGAATCTTGCTGCTATCATCACAGAAGACTGGTTTCCACCAAATTTGTTAGAGCATGTTGCACAGTCTATTGTGAAATGCATTGTTTGCCAGAAGTTCACAGCAGAGCATACCTTGCAAGGTAGTGAGAGGAGCAATCCACAGACCCAGTGGTCCTTTTCAGCATCTACATATAGATTATGTGGATTTGCAAGTATGAATGGCTATAGATACATATTTGTGGTAGTATGTCCCATTTCCTGATGGATTGAGGCAGGTCCATATACGCACCTCAATGCCACATGTGCTGCCACATTTCTCGTACATGAGGTGTTTCCTAGACGGGGTGTGTGCTAAATCCTGCGGTCTGATAATGGGTTGCATTTTATAAATACATTTTTCGAACAGATAACTCTTCTATTAGGCATAAAGCACAAGTGTCCATCTGCCTATCACATACTGGCGAATGGTATATGTGAGAGATTAAACGACTCCTTAAGGAAAGGATGGCCAAGATTAAAATAACTTTGAAGAAAGGATGGCTACATCGCATACATTTTGCTCTGTTTGTACTGAGGAACAAGCCTGGCTCGGATCACCACTTAACTCCTCATGAGTTGGTGACTGGGTGATTCATGAGAGTACCCCTTGCTTCTCCCACTCGAATAAAAACTGATGCCCATACTGTAGCGAAAACATTAGGAGATGAGATGCATGATAATTTACAAATATGACCACTAGTGTTTCTTTTATCTCTCAACAGATCAAAAATCAAATACCGTGACCGGAAACACAGTGATCGCCAGAACAGGATATCGGCTGGCGGCCATTACAAAAACGCAATCCTTTGCGATCCGGAAAGCACAGGCGACATCCACCACTCCTGACCACAGAAACTCCACCTTTACCATGTCATCAAAAGTCTGTGAGAAGCTGAAAGCGCAAGCCATGCTTCGGTGAGGCAGAGCTGAACATGTTATCGGATACCATTGTCCAGCAAGCCCACCTGCATAAGAACAACATCTGGGAGGGGGTTGCCCAGAAGGTCTCTGCAGTCAGCACAACACCCCGCAGAGTGCAAAACTGCCAAAAGGGGTGGGATGACCACCTCTTGGCCCAGCGCAGAAAGGACATGGCCACAGGTGGTGGGAGCGCATCCCCAATATGCCTGCTCTTCTGGGAGGAGACATGCAGCAGTGTGCTGCACCTCGAGGCCTTCTAAGGGGTCGGTGCTGCAGAGGCCAGAGCCTGGACACCTGAAGAGGCTGGTGAGTACATGTAACCCCAATGTAATGTCAACCTTCCTGTCCACCCTGCACCCACTACTGTAGCAATATATGACATGAATGTCAAGTGCATCGTCTACAACACCAATAAATCCCCTGCATGCCCCTCCCCAAGAGACCAACAACCTGGGTGCATACAGCGACATACAACTCCCCTCAAATATTACTCATACCACTAATACACCTAGAACACAGCACAGGCACCCTGTACTGCCAACAGAACATGCTTCTGCTTACACACAGACACACATCACCCTGCCACAGCTAAATGCATGTGCGCCCACCGTTCTTCTTCTGGCACAAAGTCACATCAGTGCTAAGCCCCTTCTCCAGCCACAAATGACCAGTGTTACACACATAGGAAACATGTGACTCCCTCGTCCCAGCCAGCCCGGCCCATGAGCAGAAATACCCACCTATCCCTGTCAGTGCTACAGGCAGCAGGCACATGGTGACCCCATCCATGCCACACCCCTCCCCGACCCAACATCCCACAGTGTGAAGGCCACACCCCTAACCCTGTACCTAGCAATTGTCAGTACACCACAACAGTATCCACGGCACACCACTACCATGCACGGACATCGCACATCCACTCGCACAGTACACATGACGCAAGCATGTGTGCACCATGCCATGTACCTCACCATGTCCCTGACACAGCACAGGCACAAACAAGATAATGCATGTTTCTCTGCCTCATCATTCCACACTGTTCACTGATAACCTGCCTTTCTGATTCCCTCAGGCACATCATCTGACAATGAAGAGGCCCATCCAAGCACCTCAAGGGGCATCAGCTGTTGACGCTGCATGACCCACTGGACCACCACCTCCACCCAGGACACCACAGCCTCAACAGGCACAACTGTCGCTGCCACCCCAGCTGCACCCATTGAGCCACCACTGGTTGCTGAAGCTGCACCCATTCAGCCACCCCCGGTTGCAGAAGCTGCAGCCATTCAGCCACCTCCTGTTGCAGAAGCTGCGCCCATTCAGCCACCACCGGTTGCACAAGCTGCACCCATTCAGCCACCACCGGTTGCACAAGCTGCACCACCCCAGGCAGCCCCGGCTGCAGCAGTACCATGACCATCGCCGCCGCAGCCACATGCACGTGCACATGTGTCCAGTGCAGGGGACATTGCAGATGATGGTGGAGTGGACACAGGGGAGACCACCGACCATAGCACTGATGTGCCATTGCTATTCAGCCCAATGGCCCCAATTAGCCCACAATACCCACCCTTCCCCAATGTGAGGGAAATTGATGGCAGACTCAGCTGCATGGAGCAACGCCAGGATGCTTGACTGCCCTGGTGCAGCAGCACCTTCAGGAGGCGCAATTGATGTATGAGAGCATCCAGGCAAGTGGGCATCATACTGCCCATGCACTTGAGTGTTGTACGAGAGCCATAGTCCAGATGTCCAAGACGGTATGGGAGGGCAACAATCTCATGTCATCAATAGCTGAGACAATGGCTATGTTCTTCAAAGCCTTCCTAGACTGCCAGTGCACGGAACTCCCCCATGCACCATCCACCAGTACAATGCCTGCTAGTTTCGTGCACAGCAGCCCAAGGAGGCAGTGCAATGCGGATGTCCAGCTGAGCACACAGCCGCACGCCTGACCCGAAAAGGGGGCGTAAATAGGCACAAGGCACACTTGTTCCCTGTCTGTGACTTGCGCAAGTTCTCCTTGCAGAACATGACAGGACTTGTGTACAGACAGTTGGGGAGGGTGAGTGGGGAGGGATAGTTGGGGAGGGTGAGTGGGGAGGAATAGTTGCGGGGGTGGAGTGGGGAGGGATAGTTGGGGAAGGGGAGTGGGAGGGATAGTGTTGGCAGTTATTGTTTTTCAACATTTGCAAATATTTCCATTATACACATTACAGTTGGTGTTGCATAGAAATCATGACTGGACATTGCATTTTCAGTATAAGTGAGTAAATTATTAACTGTGCAGTGCCCAGTGCATTAGCTGGTCTGTGCACTTGCGTATGTGAAGTGATCAGAAATAGTGGTAAATCAGTTCCTTGTGTGCTACACTTTCATCCATGCCATCACAGCGATGTGCAAATGGCAGTTCATCATCACTGTCATCCTCCTCCGCCTCTGGTGGGTGTATGTCCATGTCGGGGTGCAGTGAGATGTTGTGCCTGACGCACATGTTGTGCAACATGGCACAGTCCAGGACTATCTTTCCCACCTTCACAGGCCTGTACATAAGTGCGCCCCGCGATCTGCTCAGGCAGCGGAACCTTGACTTTAACAGGCCAAATATCTGCTCTATTGTACAACAAGTACGGGTATGGGCACGGTTGTACCCATGCTGGTTGTGTGATTGGCTCACAGGGGTCATCAGCCATGTCATCAAGGAATATCTAAAATCAAATGCACGAGAGCGACCGAAAGGATAGAATGTCATTGCTGTGCCCATATCATATTGGGACAGTCTGTATAGTGTTGACTAAACAATGCAAAATTACGCATGCTAATTGCAGCAGACGTAGCACATGTCATATTTGGCCATGATAAAATGCACATTGTCAGTGTGAATTGATGTCCATGCATTGTATGGACCATTCTACGTAGGATCAGGGTGATCATAGGGATATATGTCTGCAGTTATCAATTTCAATGTAATGACAAGTGCTGAATGCAATTGTGGCTTGTATGCGTGTAAGTGTGCGGGCGCCATCACCAGGTGGCAATGTTTACCGGTCTGCTAAATAGTCTTCGGCCTGACTCAGCCGGTGTGCCCGACAGACCCTGCTGGAGGCCGGAGACCTGGTAGGCATGGCTGACACAGGTATGGATGATAATCTGCTTTGAGATGTGATTTTACATATTTTTGGGAATCACTACATGCCTGAAGGTGCACTTGCATTCTGAGTTACATGACATGCTGCATGGGAGTGGTTGAACAGCATCAATGATTATGCAAAAATGATGGATGTTGACAATTTCACAGAGAGATACCATACAAGGATTTGAATGGATGGTGAAGGGGATGACAGCCCAATGATTGGCAATGAGCCAATATGCCTTGTCAATATGCGTGGTGGGTGTGTGGTGTGCTGTTGCTTTGGCATGCCCGTTCACACCCACCATGACCTCTGACCATTTCACTACAACACACACAAATGAGACTGGTGTGTGTTCTTATTGTGTTCCAATTCAATAGTCCGATGATGGGCATATCACACAATCATAAATATGTGTGGCTAAAATTGTGCGCTTCAGGTCACATGCACATGTGTATGTGCACTTCAAACAGGCAGGGGACCTGGGTACTTGCTGTCCAGGACACTAGTGGTATGGAGGTGGAGTGTTCTGATGCATACGGATTATTAGTCTGTGCAGCAGGTGGTGTAGGTTGTGCTGATTGTGTTTGTGCTGGATTTTAGGACATTGGTGTGATGCATTCTGGTACATGCAGTGCTTTTGATGTTGCTGTATAGATTTGATGCTGTTATGCTTGCGCATGATCAGTTTGGTCAATTGAGACACGCCAGTCAAGGCCTTGTACTCAGGCATGCTATTACTGTGTTGCACATTGCATTGCATAAATGCACTGCTGATGGGTGTTGTACATACCCCCATTGAACAATGCACATGTTTTGGTAGATACACTCACCCAACATCCAGGTACACTATGGGGATTCCTGCCCCCCGACTTCCTTGAACAGTGCACATGCTTTGGTAGATACACTCGCCCAACAGCCAGGTACACTACAGTATTTTCTACCCCCACCCCTTCAACAGTGCACATGTTTTGGTAGATACACTCACCGAGGTACGCTCTCCGCTGTGACGTACCATGTACCCTGGCAGTGTGGAGTTCCACAGTACCATGGAGCGGTGGGTTCAACCGGGAAATCTGGCACATCAGTGGGTGATGAGGTGACGGGCATTGCACACCATCTGAAAATTGAGTGAATGATACAGTTTTTTGTTCCTGTACACTCCCTCAATGACATGCCTGGCCACCAGCTCCACTTGTGTGCAGTCCAATGCACCTATCACATTGGGCATTCCTGCAAGGGCATGAAAAGCGATTTTCGTGGCATTGGCCTGGTCAGCTGTTCTGGGTAGGCCTATGTGATCTGCAAGGTGATGCAGGAGTGCATCAATGACCTGAAACAGGGTTGAGATAGTCCGTGCAGTTCACCCGCAGTGTGTTGATAGGTGCACATGGCTAGGAAGTGTAGCACAGACACTACCTTGAGCAGGGGGGGGGGCTGTATGGATCTGTATGAGGCTGACCAGGTCATCATGTATCAGGTCCACTAATGGGAGTGGATCTTTTATGCTTTTGCAGTGCTCATTGGGGCCACCTGGGATGATTTTGGCCATCTGTGGCTTGTTTCTGCATACCTGACTCTAGTTAACGCCTGGTCCGTGATGCCAGTGTTTCCGGCACAGGATTTATGATGCTATCGGCATGTCAATGCCGGTGTTTCCATGTACGTGGTACTCGGAATGTGCACATACTTATTCCATGGCGGTGTCTCATGCACGGCTGACGCGTTTGCCGCAGATTCCGGTCATGTTGTTTATGGATACGGTAGGTCACTTGCGTTGACAGTGTTAGCGGCATCGCAACTCAGAGTATGCCGGACCAGAGTATTTCTGGACTGGAAGTCTTGTAATGAGGCCCAACGTGTTGACCAGCAGAGAACACGAAGACTGCACATGACACTTTATGTTGCCCTAAATGTTATACATATTTCTGTATGCTGTTTTCGTATGCATATTTTGACCTTATCCATTCTTAGTGAGACGACACGTTGATGTTGTCCTATTGTTTGCAGGAGCATTATTGCAATAATATCACAGTTCCTGTTATAAAAGTTTGGTTTATAAAAGTGACAGAAATTACAGGCTGAATTAAAGAAAATGGCAATCTTCCATTATATAAAGTACACATTGCTAGAAAGAAGACCGCTTACTGTACAGGATATAATTCGACAAATTGATATTCTTGCAATTCTTCTTGTAGTCACATTTATTATTTTTTTTTATTTAAAATTATATAGTTTGTTACAAACTTTTCATTTATCGGTTATTCTGATACTAATACATCAAATCAGTTTTGGTTAGAGCTGATTAAGTTACAAGTTCAGTTCAGTGCGTCAGCTCTAATATATTTCGTAAAAATTGCACTATTGTAAAAATTAGTTTCTTTTCTTGACCACTCATGATTTGTGCCCATCTCGTTTCTGTGTCCATTTCAATTAATGAGATATTAAAAAAGCTCTGAACATCTGTCTCTTTTCGTTCAGTTCTGGACATATCATTGTCAAGTGATAGATTGTTTCACGTTCATTGGTTTTACAGAAGCGGCAGGTTGCCTCTCCAGATTCTAGTTGTTTTGTCGCAGCTAGATAGTATCTGGTTGGGAGGATGTTAAGTCTGATTCTCATATATGTTGCTCTTATGGCTGGGTCTGGGAAAGTCGTAAGGTACATCAGTGTTTTGTTGATTGCTCGAATATCCGCGTGGAAACTGATGTTTCTTGAATATCTTGTGATAGTGCTACAAGCCTTTATCCAGTCGTTTGTCATCATTTGTCTCTTTGCGTGTTGAGGTCTGTTTGTGAGCATTTCTGTAGTGATGTCTTCAACTTCCATCATCTGAAGCAGTCCTTTTTTCCATGTCTTTATAACTGAGTTGTTCATGGCCAGGTTATGTATTTTCTCTCAAAATGTCCATTGCAAGTATTTTGTCTTTTGATAGTAATTTGCGCAGGATATCTAGTTGTTTCCATTTTACGATGGAGACCATGGATTGGGTGGCAATTTCGTGGCGTATTCTGACCATTAGATATGAAGAATGCAGGTTCAAAATCTTTCACCAGAAAGCGCCTTCAAGTCTTAGCCATGTGATGTCCTGTATCTGCATCATTGCCTTGCTTCCATATGTGATCGTTGGTATAACCTTTTGTTTATAATATGCGAGTATTGGTTTCATCGAGAATTTTCCATATTCTCGATGTATTACACATCCCTGTCTTGCCAATGATTGTATCTATGTCTCCAGTTTGACAACCCATTGTTTCTCGGTTATCGACTGGTTTATGGTTATACATAAGTATTTGTATGTTGTAACTTCATCAAGTCTGTTTTCATTGAGTGTTAGTTTTAGAGGTTTGTTGCTTTGGAATGGTTGTTTTGCCAAGGACATCACTTTTGTTGTATCTATGTTTATCTTGAGTTCATTCTCTTCCATGTACATGCTCAGTAGTTTTACACTTTCCTGGAGTCCAGCTGGTGTCTTATCTAGTAGTATGATGTTGTCCGCGTACATCATTATCGGTACTGGAATTGAGTTTATTTTTGGTGGATTCAGTGTTTTACTTTTGATGTTTGCTTCAATGTCTGCAGTATATAGGTTGTAAAGAGTGGCAGCGAGTGGAAAACCTTGTTTTAATCTGTTGATCGTTTCAACAGAGGGAGTCGTGATTCCAGATTTTGTCATTCTTACTGTTATAGAAGTGTTTGTATAGAGCTGTTTGATTGGCTCTAGTATTTCTGCTGGGCTTCTTGCCATGTTCTTGATTTTCTCCATATTTTTTGCCTGGAGATTGAATCAAACGCCATATGTAAGTCAATGAAGGCTGCGTGCACCTTGGTCTTATTTTTTATAGCTTCCTGTTTGATTAACCAAAAGGAGTATTAGGTTCACGTTTGTTCCTACATTCGCAGTGAAACCTGTTTGTCGAATTGCAAGGTGGTTATTCACTGTTGCCCGGTGTTTTCATTTTTTTTTCCAATAGTGAAAAAGAGGTTTACACAGGGGTCCAGTAGTGCTATGGGCCTAAAGTTTCGGGGATCTTCTCTCAGGCTTTTCTTGTATATCGGTATTATGGTGGCTTTTTTCCAAGACTGTGGAATCTGGTTTGTTATGTTAATTGCTGTTAGAATAGAGTCCATTGCACTTGCCCATAGCTCGGGTTCTTTTCTGATTGTTTCATTTGACAGGCCATCTGGTCCTGGTGCACGCGAGGTGTTCAGTTTTGTTATCATGTCTAATAGGTCTTGCTTTTCATAAAGAATACACGATCGATTTGTAACTTGCTGTGGGCTGTCGTCCAATTCTGTGTTTCGCTTAGCATAAATTGTGGAAAAATACTGGATCCATTGGTGTTCGTTGACATTTGCTGTCAGGTCTTGTTGTTTCTTGGCGTTATTGTTTAGTATTTTCCAGAGATCTCTTAAATTATGCGTTTTGTAGGTTTCCATTATTGCTTCAGCATCTTTTTGCAGCATTATGTTCATATAGGATTTTCTCCAATTTACGTACTGCTGTCTTGTTTTTTTTATTTGTTGCTTACAGCTGGGACTGTTGTATGTTCGTAGTCTTCGGATTGTTTTCCTCATCTCTTTTTTCTTTTCTCCTAGCTCAGCATTATATGTATGTCGATGCAGCTTGGTTTCGTTGTTTTTGTTTCCTTTGAGGTATGATTTTAGTAAAAAGTTGTAATTCAGTTTTTCTGTGTCAGAAGTTAATGGGTGTTGTAGATTTTGTACCACTAGTTGCATTTCCGCTTTGTTTATTCTTATTCTTAAGTTTTTCCCTGTGGTTTTCAACGTAGTACATAAGAGTTGGTTTCTGGGTTCCGTTAAGCCATGGCCTTCTGCAGACAGTTGGTAATGATCGCTGGATGTAGTTTCCTGACTCCTGATTTCCGTAATTGAGTCTTTCAGTTCTTCTGACAGGTAGATATAGTCAATGACTGCTGAGGAATTTCCTCTTTCCCATGTTGGTGTGGCTTTTCCTACAGTATCAAGTGGTTGGTTTAGAAGCGTCAGGTTTCTGATGTTCATTTCTTTTTGCCACCTCTTTGCTCTCATAGTTATATCTTCGCTTTTTGCTAGTACACCTTTTTCTGTGTACAGATGTATGTTCAAGTCTCCGCAGACGATTAATTCTGCTTCATTGTATTTTGCTCTGATTTCGTTGATTTTTAGGAAGATTCCATCTATAAAGATGTTGTCATTAATCGTAGCAGGATTCCAGTAAACGTTCATTATTGAAATGACACGTTTCGGTTTCTTCTGGCTTCTGTTCTGATCTTGGTCTTGTTGTATATTTATTATTATATTTTGGGTGCAATGATTGATGATAGTGCAAGTGATAATGGTCCAGTTTGGTGCTATTTTTATCAGTGTAAGTAGACCTGATGAGAGTCTTCCTTGTAGTCCTTTCGTAGCTGGATTTAGTAATGTCATATATCCGTCACAGGCCGGTGTTTCCCTAAGCCATGTTTCCTGTAGGCAGATGATGTTAAATTTTACAAGTTCAATTGTTGGTTGGTTGAAGAGATGTTTGTTTCCTCTTGTGTTCCAAGTGCATATTGACCATTTGGAGGGAATTTTCTGAATTGTTATGGTTCAATTGTCTTATCGAAAGAGTTTTCTGCAGAAGAACTGTCATAGATTCTCTGGAATGGGTATATTTCACCGTCCTATTGGTTGTTGTGACCTGAGTTTATTGTTGAGAAAGTTGTGTTCCTATTTTGTGTTCTCTGGGTTGATGAGATGGATACTTCTGGATCTGACTCTGCATGAGTTGGTCGGAGTCTCATATTTTCTAAAATGGTCTCCTTTTTGTATTGGATCTGTGCATTCAGAGCCCAGCTTCTTCAGTGTTTCTTTTAGCGAGTATATTTTCTCCTTCATTTCCTTATCTCTTAGCTAAATTTGGACAGTGTCTAAACAAGTGTGATCCTCAAAAATTATCAGCTCAATGTTGTTCATTGAAATTTTTAATTGAGGAATGGTTTTTAAAAGTATGAGGATATTAGTTCTATTAAGTATTAGGCACTCCGGTCTTCGTATATTGCTCTCTATCCGTAAATTGTAGTGTAGTTGTTCTTTTATCGAATTCACGAACCGTGGTGTTCGGATGCCATCTCGTGTTGAGCTACTTTCGTTCTTTTCTCTGGATTGCACTTCTCTCTCATTTTGTGGTTGTCTCTTTATCAGAGTTTGATGATTTTTTCTTTGATTTGAATTGTGTGTGCTAGGGCCGTGCAGTGTAGATTCCAAGGATCCATCTGATATTTCTTCATATTATGTTACATTTTGCACAATGTGTTTTCTTTACTTTCTCATGCATATATCATTTTGCCAAATGATGTTCTATAATACAGATGGAGTGTTTAGCAATGATGCATCTATTTCAATTCCTAACAAAAGCATGAGTGATATTTTGCCTTATATTTCCAAACAAATTATCCCACTTATGAGGGATGCTGGGGAAGATTATAATGGTATAAATTCATATCTTGATAATTGCACCCATTTAAAGAATATCATGTGGTACCAGCACATGAAGTAAGTGAGGAGGAGATTGTCAGATGAGAGCTGCTATGCATGTTCTCTCATTCCTTATGCCATGAGCACAGTCAGAACATTTATTGCAAGAGAAATACCTATCAATGATGCGAAGTGCCTCAGCCATTTAGCAGCCTGCACAACAAGAGGACAATTTGAATGGAGATGGGCTAACCTGCGATGGATGTTGAAAAGAAGGTTTCCATATGAAGATGGTTACATGAAAATGAAGAAAATAGAAAAGGAACGAGATTGAACAAAAGAGACTGGGTTGTGTTAATATATGGGTAACACCAGGAATGCCAGGATGATGGGAGAGGCCTCAGCTATTGTTATGTGGATAATTTTCCACCAGTACAGGATGGGAAGAGGGAATGTTAGCATGCAGTGCACACTTATTGATTGCAGCACCAGTACAGGTAGTGCAAATAGTAAATGATGAATGCCTAAAGGAATGGGCTAAGTTTTCAAAATTATTAACATGGGTTGAAAATGAAGCAGTACCTGTGTCCATACTACCAATGAAGAATGCAAAACTGTGTTTCAGAAACAGAGGACTGACCACAGTTGGAGACAATAAAGCATGCAAGCAAAAAATTGATGTGCCAGTATGAATGAAGGAACTGCCGTGTTAATGGACCACTATTGGGCATGTTGATCCAAAGCTTATATGCAGCTTCCTAAACATTGGGGAGGAATATATTCTATGGTGATCATACATGTTCCTGCATTGGTGATTCCCCAAAGTGATCTTCACATAGACAGTTCTCTGAAAATGGATACACACCAAAGGAAGAAGAGCTCACTTAGCCTCACCAGAGAGAAGAGAGAATTTGTTGGTGAAATTAATAGAAGCTAACCATGGCATTCCAGATGAGCCCAAATTGGCCAGTCAAACGGCAGTGACAATTACAGCCATAGTCATTCAATGAATTCAAACTGCAGTGAACACCAAGTGGTTACAAATCACTAGGTGGGAACTGCTATGGACAATGAACATGACAATGAAATGATTTAATGCGATTAGAGACGATTTGAGGGCCATAAACTCATGACCCTTCACAACAGCTATGCCCTGGACTTGATTACAGCAATGGAAGGAGGTGTGTGTGTGAAGCTTGGGCCCTCTTGCTGTATTTACATAGCTGCCCACGATGGAGAAAATGGAACTCTGACGGAAGCAATAACTATGCTATGGACCCTGCATACAAAAAAGGGGGATGAGACTGAAGATGAAGATTAGATTGATTTTCGTCCCTGTTCTCAAGGGTTCCTACCTGGCTGGCCAATGCTTTCAATATTTTGGGAGCAATACGAGTGTTGTTATTGCTAGGATTCTGTCTTGTACGAATAATCATAGGACAGTGCAAGAAAAATGTGAAAAAAGCTATTGGAATGAAGATAATGATCGATGTGAATGCTGTAACTGATAAGCACACACAGACCGAAAGCACCACCTATGAGCACCTGAAAGGAAGTTCTATGGCACCCCAGGAACAAAGTATTACTATCCCAAAGATCATAAGAACTATGTGGGACATTGGGTATTCTGTCAACCGTCTGGGGAATCTTGCCATATGACCTGGAGTGTTGATGAACACATACAGTATTCAGGTGACTTGAGGGGGGTGACAAAGATATGGATTTCGAACTGTGAAGAGAAGGTGAAGAAATTTGGGGAGATGGTCGAGGACTCGAGTGGGGAATGTACAGAAGAAGATGTAAATGTCACTCATGGAACCCAAACCTTCACCTTTGTCATATTATAAGAGCAGCAAGATATGAAAGACTTTATGCGCTCAAAACAGTACTGAATGTACCCTCAAACTGAGGTGGTAGAAGGAAGTCTGCAGACACCACTGGACATAGAAAAACTATAAGTAAAACATCATGAAGAGAAGGCACAATGGCACACTAGTAACAAAGTGAACATATATGCAAAGAAAGCAGATATATATTGAGAAGATAAGGGAGAAGACATGCAGTAGATGTATATACACAGAAAAGCAAGCTAGATGAGACATATCGAAGCTTGGTAGAGAAGAATATATAATGCAGGTAAAGCAGCCATGATGACAAGATGGACATGGGTTTCGTATAATAGTAAGCTAAAAAACCGAATGAGGGAGACCAAGGCTGCACAGTTAACAGGCGCTGAAATATAGATTCATGGAAGAACAAAATAATATTTGTTTGGCAAAGGATCAAGGATGCCGCAGCAAGAAGCAATTCCATTGTACAAATGGAGTTGAAGAGGATGAGCCATGTACGTAGGACATATTTCTCTTAGATTAGGCAAAGGAGTAAACACTTGTGAGTGCCAAGTATTGGACAATTAAAGATGCAGAAAGCACATGCAAGATGTAGCAACCAAGTCTCCAGAGGCTGGGAAGAGTAATAGCACCCATTATAATTGGATCAAATAGCATTAAATAAAAGGACAGAATGGACAAATCATGGTCTCCTCACAGGTGGTGCAAAACCAGAAAACAAGCCCTATTCATAACGCTCCAGACAAAGAAAGCCATGTACATTCACTCCCTTTAATGTTCCAGGAAAAGGACAGGTAGCAAGGTCAACTACATAGAAGAGGCCTTGGCTTAGGGCCTAACTGATGAGAGACGGTAGACTAATTGGACAAGTGGGCAGTTGTCTGACGCTGTTCTCCGCACCTGGGTTTCGTTCTGCTTACGTGCTGCTAATGGGCCGAATGTCCAAGGTTGGAAGAGAGTGCCAACCGATCAGGATGGCTTATCTGATGCTAGACTATACATTGTTGCATAAGCCAATCCGCTGCTGTTATTATACTATTATCTGTATTATACGTAGTCAGAGGTAGTTCCAGGTTTGCCTATTTGATAAGGGGCAGCCAATGATTTTACTAACACCTAAATAAGGTATAGATATATTTGTTCCCTTAACCTATCCCTCAGCATGATCGGTTTTTATTATTTGCCACATAGGATGACTTAATAGCTGATGTATATTGAGGTATAACGTCTTTGTGTAACTATGTATGTATGTATGTATTTTAGTTTTGTATAGCGCCGGTAGCCCGAAGGCATCAAAATGTATTCAAGAGTGTGTGATCTACGACTTGTTATGCTTGCCAGATTTCCCTACTTTTTTCAGCTGATAATAATTTTGCAGATGATTCCATGAAGTAGGGGATATGTCATTGGCTGACATGCTTTGAATATGTTTTTTAGTTTTTTAGTCTGAATTTAGGCTTAACGTTGGTCAGTAGTTATTTAATCTGGTGAACATTTATCACTTTTCATCCTCTCAGCACCATAGTGATTGTTGCTTTTTCCAAGATTGTGGGGTACTTTCTTTTTCATAGATCCAGTCTATTTATAACTGCTAAATGGAATATCCAAATCGTTTTTTTGTTCACCTGTTAGTTCATTTGGTAGAGTAGTTTTCGTGTGTTCAGTTGTGTTTTTCACACAGATTAGAATTACCCTGTGCATGAAGATTCTGATAGCAATCTTCAAGACATGGGGCCTCATTACGAGGTAGGAGGTAGCCATGGTGCTATTCCGGGTCTGGGTTCTTGGAATAGGGACTTACCGGGTATTTGGAGGACCCAGCAAGTCCCCATTCTGAGAACCATTCCCCATTCTCATTCGAGCCCCCATAGGGTCAATGGGAATGGGGATGGAGCTAATAACGGGCCCGCTAATAGCGGACCTGTTATTAGCTCCATGGTCCCTTTGCGGCTCCTGCTATGGGCGCCTGGTAAAACCAGGCGCCCATAGCGGGACCCGCTAAGGGACCTCGTAATGCGGCGGTAAGGGGTTAACGGCAACGGCACCCTTACCGTTGCCGTTAACCACTCACCGCCGACCACGTAATGAGGCCCATGATCTTTTTGGTTGTACTATTCATTTTTCCAGGGCTCTTTATTTTGTAACATCGTAAATTACTTGGTGATTTGTTTTACATTTATGGCACACAATGTGACCAGTGGTTTATTCAGAATTGTTTGCCCGGTTTGCAGCCATGGGCAGACAGGACAGAGCGTTAATGGTAATGGACCAGCTGTCGTAGCTTACTGGCAAATAAGGCATTTCTGTTGGATCAATGCATAGCATGAATGCCTACATTTTGCAGTTCGCTCTCCCCTAATTCCAGAATTCCCATATTCTGCACAAGTCTTTTGTGTGGTAGCTCCTTGTGGCCTGAATGCTCTGCCCCCTCTATTTGTCTACTCACTACTAGACTTAAATATAGACAGGCCTTCAAAAGGTGTTGGTTTTGTGCCGCCTTTTCTTCATTTCTATTGTATCTATTATTACGTGATTTTAATTGGTAAAATATATTGAATACTGCTGAGAAGGCTCTACCTTAAGGCAATACAAGATGTCCACCTGTTGGCCAACAGCTGGTGCCAGATTGACTGGGGAAAACAGCACCACATTTAAAGGGAGTGACGGGGGTACACATTTTTATATTGCACAGGAAGGAATTAAAAAGACCTGGCACCAACTCAGGCATGCTCTTATATGAAATTAACCTTTTGGAACATCTGATTGTCCCAAGATATACAATTTGTAAGAGATCTATGGAACATTTAAAACCGTAAACACACCTGCTGTGATATTACAGGAATTAAAAATAATTCAATTTACGAAATTACCACATTTTTGTTTTTTAGGTATCCAGGCATTGTATCGTTTTACTTTGTCTTGGTGTATATATCTATGTATTGTCCATTGCAATGTATGGGTGTTTGGAATGAATGGGATATCATTGTTGAGTGAATGATCTTTTTTGTTTTATTAGTCACCAGGGACGGTGGGTAATTCTCAGTTTGTTTCTGTTGTATAATACATATACTGTGGTTGTGATAATGTTTATAATATGATTATATTGTGCTTTCACTGGAAAGCAGTCCTTGTTTTTTGTCTTTTAGCCCCACACCCCTGTAGCATAGGCGCAGTGCAAATCCGCTTTAATGACAATGAGCACATTGGAGTTCGCAATGCTTCTTTGTTGGGGATCAGTCCGAGCCTTTATGAAGATATGGTACCAGGATATTTCTATGTGTTCTTATTGCACTGATGAACATTTATTGAGTTCCACCTGCGGACTGACAGTGGAACTTGCTACAAAAGAAAGCTCTCCAATATGCAAACTCAACACTAATCAACCCAGTAGCATCGACTGAGAGGTCATCCCTAAAATGGAAGGGCAACATGATATGGTGTGGGGAAAACACGTCTCCTAGGGTGCTTCTAGCATGCCCTAGCCTTCAGCCTCCTGTGCAATGAGCAATACAATATTAATGTAATTAACAGAATGAGGGTCATTACGAGTGCGGCGGTAAGGGGTTAATGGCGCCGGTAAGGATGCCGGTGCCGTTAACCCCTTACTGCCGCATTACGAGTTCCCTTAGCGGGAGCCGCTAAGGGACCAGGGCGCTAACAACGAGGCCGTTATTACAGGCCCGTTATTAGAACCCTCCCCATTCCCATTGAGCCCTATGGGGGCTCGAATGGGAATGGGGATGGGTATTTTGAATGGGGACTTACCGGGTCCCCCAAGATTGGAATGACCCGGTAAGTCCCCATTCAGGGAACACGGACCCAGACACGACTTTGGAGGCAGCCATGGCGCTAATAGCTCCATGGCTACCTCCAAACTCATAATGACCCCCAATGTGTCTTACGGGTTCCAGACCCTCCTCGTCCAGTCTTCCCCAGCACCTCTTAACCAGCACTTGCCCTCATCCACCCTTCCTGACTTCCCTGAATCTGGTACCTGGCACTAGCTGACCCTTTCCCCTGGTTTCCCCTTGCACGTGTCCTCTTGGGCACCCCTCAGCACTTGTCCTGCCCCTGGGGTACCATCTGTCCGGCACTTTTCCAATCCCCCTTTCCCATATTGCAGCCCTTCCGCCCTGTAATACCCCCTCCCCCTGCACTTTTGTCACTGCACTTGCATGGTTCAGATGTCACAAGGCCTAGTAGGACCATTTAGTGTTGTTTTCTCCCCTCCCCTATCCCCCTTTTGTCTTGTGGCGCCTGGAAACATTTATGTATAGGCGCCATACAAATGTCCAAGAAATAAATAAATATACATTTCAGCGCCACTATACCTAATTGTCAAGTCAACAACATTTCAGCTGGAGAGATTAAAAAACAACCACGATACACATGCAAATCAGCTCAATTACTTGCACTCTAATACCATTCATATGCAAATGAGATCCTATCTTATGATAGTTAGTCTAATAAATATGCACATTCAAAAAGAACCCTGATTGGTGCGTATACCTTGAAGGATCAAGCCGAACGCTCCAAAGGATTTAAAAGGCCATTTTCTCAGAGGTTTTCATCCACACCCATTTAAAGTGAATTAAGTCTGGGTTAGTAAAACGGGACAATCGTTTCTCGCCTGTGTATGGCCACGCGCGAGTGGTTTTCAAAGGCTCTCTCTGCTGATGAGCCAGCGTCCAGCGAAATGCCTTCATCTGCCATACATATACTTCTTTGTTAGGCTTAGTTTGGAAACTAATTTACATACGTGAACACTCATCCATTATTTTTTTATTTAACGGTAAACTTTGTCCAATGAGGAGATGTAGTCGGTAAAGAACTTTTCTCATCCAATCTGTCCCGAGACATATATATATATATATAAAAAAAACTGTCCATGTCCCAAAGGGCGGATTGGGAGCCCATAGATGTGGCATTCTCGCCTGACTGGGGCGGCGTCAGATATTTTGCCACATCCATCAAAAAACACGGTATTGCTATTTTAAGTTGTGGAAGGTCTCATAGGCCCAGTTAAATGGTCTCGACCCAGCTAATGCCACCTTGTGACAGAGATATAAAAATAATATATTTATTTATATATTTATATATATATATATATATATGTATATATATATATATATATATATATATATATATATATATATATATTTATATATATATATATATATATATTTATATAATATGTACAGCAGGTGGAGCAAGCTTCCCTGTATTAGCAGCAAAATACTGGAACGCTCTGACCATGACAATCAGAGCGGATACCTCGTTCTGGTCATTCAGAGCCAAGGTGAAGGAACTACTCACTTCGCACCAATAGACTGTTAACGGCACTTAGCGAAATAATGTGTCCATGTATAATGTTTAATGACACTGCGATGGACTATTCTGTAACCTATCCACTTACCATTGAACCTTGCTTCTTCATGGACCACTCTGTAACATGGTCCTGTATACTATTCACTGCAATGTACCATCATCTACTGTACCCTGTATGTGCAACTTTCAGTAACATATGCCTTGCCTAAGATTAAGCGCCCAGTTACCCCTGGGTTTGGCTGCACTATACAAATAAACAAACTAAACTAATAGGCGCAGCCCCCTATGCCAATTTGACCGTGTACCGGTGTCCCGCAAGACAAGTCCAGTCTCACATAATCAGGTAGAAGGCCATATGGCCATAAGCAGCCGTGGCATATTTACCGGACTTCCAATCTTTTTAGAAAAATTTCTTGCGGCTGTTGCTTGTCTTGTTCAATTGCTTGCAGTGATTGTGCAACTGCAGGGTGGAGAGGAAAGGGAAGAAATTGCAGAGGAGAGCAAATAGCACGGGATATGAATATGGTGAGGGGATGTGTGATGTACTCGCTGGCTGCCATGATTAATGGGGTGTATTCCCTGTTACTGACTTGATAAACTTGAGTCCTAAGGTGCAACCAACCCGTTCAGGCTTCAGCTCCAGAAAGCCTGCTGCAATGTATTTAGCTAGATATATGTGGGGATATCTCTCGATCGCGGGAGCGTGTTCTCGCAAGATCTCACCTAACGAGATCTCGCGAGCCCACGCTCCGCGGGAAAATGTTTCCCGCTTCAGAGCTGGCAGCCCGCCAGAGGAAGCGGTCGCACCAGAGCGCTGCTCCTGATGAGGAGCCAAGAAGGCAAGGACTTCCAGCAGCCTTACAGCCCAGCTTCTAGGGTGTAACACCACAGCCACAGGAGGTTACCTGGGGTCCCTAGAAGCTTACAGCGTGCCACCATAGTGCACCCACTTCCCTCCGTGACTTAACTGGGGAAGCCCTGAACTGAACTGTAAGTACGTGCTTGATAAGAACGTGGACATATACAAGTCCCCACCAGCTGTTATTTAATAAAGTAGAGTAGATCCACTACAGCGTCCTGTCGTCCTTCTAGGCCACAACAACATATAAGGCCTTGCTGATTCGATATGGCTTTCGATATGATTAGACATGTTGTGGCATTTATAACGCACCTGTACACAATTGTTTCTAGGCGCGACAAGGAGGGGGGAACAAGGGAGGACAAAATGACGATCTTACTAGGCCCTATGTCATTCAGATCGCGCTAGTGCGGGGGAAGAGGGAAGGAGTGAAGTGCGGGGGAGGGGAAAGGGGAAGTGCTATTAACTCACAAGTTCAGGCAGAGGGTGGCTCATAAGTGCAGAGAGAAGGGACTGTAGGGTTGCAGATACAGACCCTTAAGTGCTTGGGAGCCCGGAGGTAGTGCAAGGGCAACTGAACACGCAGGAGCCTGGGCCCGAGTTCAGAGGGTGTCCAGGTGACCAGAGCACGGAGTAGTCAGGTGCATCAGCAGGGGAGAGGAAGAGAGAAAGTGGAAGCGAAAAGGAAGGTCTTGAGTTGCTTCCGGAACCGGAGGAGGTTCTGCTCAAGTTTGAGAGAGGCAGGGAGGCTGCTCCGGAGGGCGGCCCCAGCCGAGGAGATAGATCTGCCCCCAACTCTCTGCTTGGAGAAGCGTCTGACCCTCAGAGAGTTGCAGGTGGATGAGCAGAGAGCTTGAGAAGGAAGATGTTTTGGAAGAGAAAGGCGGAGGTAGAGCAGTCCCAGGCCCCAGAAAGCAAGCCTTGTGGACAATGCAGAGGGTCTTGCAGTTGATCCTTGCAGACACGGGGAGCCAGTGTAGAGATGTCAGAGCTGTAGAGCTGTGATCCATGGGCTTGAGACCAAGGAGAAGTCTCACAGTCCTGTTCTGGATATGTTGTAAAGGTCAAAGAGCAGAGGCAGGAAGATTTAGAAAGAGGTTGTTGCCATAGTCCACCCTAGAGAGGACCAGAGCTCTGGAGAAAGTGAGCTTCTGGGGGAAAGTGTGAAAAAGAATAATACCTCTGAGGAGGTGCAGCTGATAGTTCTTCTTAGAGACGTCAGAGAAGTGAGGAGAGAAGGAAAGGGTGGAGTCGAAGATGACACCAAGGTTCTTAGCCTCAAAGGAAGGAGCAGGAAGAGGGCCCAGAGTGGGCAGCCAGAGGGAGAGGAAAGGAGGGAGCGGGTGTCCCAATGAGGATCATCTCAGTCTTACTGGGATTAAGGCAGAGATCATTGGCGGCACACCCTTCCGGAATTGCGGCCAGGCATAGGTATGTCATGTGATATGAATATGGACATGTACAACATCCTGGGTTCCGACAATACACCAGTTATTGAGCACAGTTAGCCGGGCCCCACATTACATTGAGAAGTAAAGTCTAGCATAACCAAAGACAATACTATGGGTTTATGTAGTTATTCATTGCATTTTACAATTGCAGCCATTTATTTGCATTAGTCGTGCAAAGAAAGGGCCCAGCTCAATGAACTTGCAGACTGAAGGCCAGTTATCATTATTATTCTTTTTTTTTTTATTTTTTATTGCTTTCTTTATTAACATTTCACAGAAACAACACCCCGAACCAAACCCCAACCCCCCCTCCCCCATGTTCCACCCCCCATGGCACGAGAATATTCCCCATGTCTGAAGACAACCTGAAGTACATGGATGGTGAGGTAGCTAATGCAATAATACCATATATACACTCCAATGGAGTAGGACCCAAATCCACATAGTGCTGTAAGAGAGGCACAAGTCACTGCAAGGCAATACAACCCCCCCTCCGTTACCAGCATTCCAATAATCCAGAGTGCTCCACATCTCCCAATAAACAGGGCGCTCAGTCCAGCGATGGTGTAGCCGAAAACTCCTCCGATGATGCAGCTCCCGCCTCTCCACCGCTCCCACCAAGGATATATGACGTATATGCGTCCCACATTCCAGTATCTCCCCAGTTCTTTCCCTGAACCACCCCCCATCTCAGCTCCATGTCATTGCAGTACAGAATAACCCGGGACCACTGGGCAATCGTTGGAGCAGTGCCCTTACCCCACCCCATAGCAACTCTGCGCTTGGCCAGGATCAACAGGAGACTTATCAGTTTACAAAATCTCTTCGGTACCTGAGAAGTGTATCCCAACTAGCCCATCATCGGATCCGGAGTATACCGCTGCCCCACAATCTGCCCCACCACATCAAACACTCCACCACAAAATTGACCAAGCAATGCACAGTCCCACGCCACATGGAGAAAGCCTGCAGGCTCATAACCACACCTAGTACTTACCGCAGACCTTATGAGGAAAATATCGATGTAGCCGATCCGGAGAGTAATAGCTTTGAAATTTGTATTAATAGCCCCCTTTCTCGTACCTTCACAGCAATATGACCAAGTCTCCTCCGAGATCTCCCTGCCCAGCAGCTTCTCCCAGTCCAACCTCGAGGACAGTGCAGACACTGACCTGCCCCTCAACCCATCCGCGTAAAGCTGTGAGATCAACCCCTGATCTAAGTCACCTCTTACCACCTTATCTAACAATACCGCTACTTGGGGCTGCTCCGGAAAGGTCGGAAAAAGCCGCTGCAGTGTCCCCCAGAGCCTATAGTACTGAAATATGTCTAGAGCCGATAGAGCCCCCCTGCCTTTCAGTTGATCAATGGTAATAAAGGTGCCATCCGGAAACAAATCCACGAACTTGACAAGACCCAACCTCTCTGTCATAGCAACATAGCTTGCCTCACTAGTCACGGGTACCCCAGGGATAAATATAACTGGGAGTTCTGGAGAATAAAGCACCTCCTCCCCAAGCGCCCGCACCAACCGAGACCAAGCTCTGCCCGTCAGTTTCACCAGGTTTCGAGCCACTCCCGAGGGACCTCGGGCCGTCAGGCTAACCAACCTCAACAAGTCCGGAGACGCAATTGACCGCTCTACCTCAACATGCCTATGTTCAGCCGCCAACCCATACCAATACCTGAGGTAGCTATCCTGGGCCACACAGTAATACAGCTCAAAATCAGGAAGTGCCAGGCCCCCGCTGCGGACTGGTGCCGTAAGCTTATCCCATGCGACTCGCGCCTGCTTCCCAGCCAAAAGAAATCGGAGCACTGCTGACTTGAGGTCCTGAAAAAATGTCTTAGGCACACGAATGGGAACATTGAGAAAGACATACAGGAATCGGGGCAGAATGGACCTCTTAACTACCGAGACCCTACCAAACTAGTTAAGCGGGAGTTTGGTCCACCTTTGCATCGCGTCCTTAGCCTGTTGCAACACCGCCCCATAATTACTGTGAAACACTTCATCTTCGGAGCTGGCCAAGGTAATCCCCAGATATCGCGTACTATGCATATCCCATTGAAACCCCCACTCATCCTGAAAGCGAACCAGTCCCTCAATCAAGGGAAATATCACTGACTTAGTAGGGTTGACCTGCAGCCCCGAGAGGTCACCAAAGATCTGGATGTCTAGCATGACAGGGTTCAAATTGACCTCCGGGTGATGTAGAAACAAAACCATATCATATGCATATAATGAAATCACCACCTTATGGGTATGCAACTGGATTCCCCTATCAATATGAAACTCTCTCTCCCTCTCAGCCCAAGGCTCTATTGTCAGAGCGAACAATAAGGGGGATAAAGGACACCCCTGGCGTGTCCCCCTTTCCAGTGGGATCAATGCGGTCGTCTGCCCATTAACCCCCACCGTTGCAACAGGCTTTTCATATAAGAGAGCTACCAAGGCCAAAAAGGATCCCCCCAAGCCTAGTCGACGCAAGACCCCAAATAAAAACGGCCACTCGATAGAATCAAAAGTTTTAGAGGCATCCAATAAGACTGCAACAGCTGGATCCGTACACTGTAGAGCAGCCAACAACCCAAACATGCGCCTCAGCCCAAACGATGTCGACCGGCCAGGGATAAAGCCCGCCTGATCAGCCCTGACCAGCGTGGGCATTAATGGAGCTAACCGGGACACCATGATATTGGCTAAGATTTTTTTATCCAAGTTAATCAGGTATATCAGGCGATATGAAGAACAGTCCCCCTCCGGCTTCCCCGGCTTCAACAACACCACCACCATAGCCTCCCTGAGTGATTCCGGCAACCGACCCGTAGATACTGCATCTTGATATACCCGCAGCAGGAAAGGAGACAATTTATCAACAAAACATTTGTAAAACTCAAAAGTGAAATCGTCCGGGCCCAGGGATTTCCCATTAGGCAATGATTTTATAGCCTCTTGCACCTCAGCCAGTGTCACCGGTCTATTCAGCCACTCCCTCTGCTCCTCTGAGCACCAAAACAGGCCAACCTGATCGAGGTATGCTTCAATATCCGCTGGCGAGGCCCGGAACTGAGTAGCATACAATCGGGTGTAGAAAGAATGGAACTCCCAAAGTATTGCCTCGTCCTCGAAGTGATTCGTCCCCCGCTCATCCGCGATTACTGCCACTCTGCCCCCGAGGCGTTTAGACGCGTGACCTGAGCTAACGACCTACCCGGAGCCTGACCCTCACCATATCTCCGAGGGGCTGATCTATCCCACAGGTACTTAACCTCCCGCTGAGCTAATGCTTGGAATTCCTGAAGTTTCCTCACCATCTCCCCCTGCTGAGATTTGGAAGGAACAGGAGAAGCCTTTTGCATAGCGTGTATCTCCTCCTCCCTTTCCTCCAGGTCTTTGCGTATCTTTCTCAGTATACCCGCCTCTGTAGCGATACACTCCCCCCGCATCACACATTTAAACCCTTCCCACAAAATACCCACCGAAGACACCGACCCCTCATTCATCTCAAAGTAGGTATCAATAGCATTCCCAAGTTCCTCTCTGAAAGCTACATCCGTGAGTCCATCACTTTTGAACCTCCATGGCGGCCCCCCCTCCGCGCGGACCTTCAACCGGACAGCCAATGCCACTGGGGCATGATCAGAGAGAGTGCGAGCCAATATTTCCACTTCAGACGTCTGCCCCAGCCCCAGCAGACTGTCAGATACCAGAAAATAGTCCAGCTGCCGAGTTATGCGGCGCAGAGTAATGAGTAATTTGAGTCGCCCCCGGATTCCGCATCCTCCAAACATCCGCAACTGCCACACGGTCAGCATACCCCGAAGTTTAACCGAGCATCTGCTATATAACCGCGGATGTTGCCCTGTCCAATCCTGGGTATGGTCTAACAATGCGTTAAAGTCCCCCACCCACAGTACCTCCCCCGCAGGCAAATCACCATTTGCCGCTCTACCTACTCTAGTGACCCAGTTGTATCCAGATTAGGGCCATAATAACAAATAAAAGTTTATAGCCTACCCTGAACGACTCCTTGGGCGATGAGTGCCCTCCCCTCCTGATCCCTCAGCACCCTGGTTAGGCGAAACCCCACCGACTTATGCACTAGGATACACCCCCCCCTAGAGAAGGAGGAATATTAAGAAAAGTACCTGTGGCACCCCCAACATTTACCGAACTTTGTTTCCGAGTCTACCGTCAGGTGGGTTTCCTGAAGAAAGGCCACCTCCACCTGATGCCGCCGCAGATATTGCATCACCTTCCGACATTTCGGTAGACTGTTAAGGCCCCTCACATTCCAGGGCAAAAGTTTAAGTGACGCCATCACCAGGCTTCTCAGAGCGTGCCAAACACATACCATCCAAACTCCCCCAGATCATTGTTTCCCGTGCCATTTCACCCTCCCCTCCTCCCTGGAGTTCCCCCCACCACCCTTTCCCCCTCCCCTACCGACAACCCCCCAACTTGTCAGTGCATTCCCAATTTACCACCCCCCCACACACCCCACCCCCCTGCCTGCCAGACACCCCAACTTTCCAGCAGCAGCAACACCCATAGCATGACAAATAGCTTTCGTGCCGGAGGGAGCTACCAGCCAGACCCTCCGGCCCCCCTTCTCCAGAATACCCGACTCCTCCACCAGAATCCGAACATAAAGATTATGCCAGCTCCAGCATACCAAAACCAAACATAACTCTGCCCCATCATCAGACCAAAGTATAGCCTCACGAGCCAGGGTCCTCTGGCAACATGTCCAAGAAGGACGCCGCCTCCCCAGGAGTTTGAAAAAAGAACGACTTGCCCTTATGCTCCACTCGGAGTTTGGCGGATTATAACATAGCATATTTCATATTCTTATCCCTCAACTGCCGTTTTACATACCAAAAGGTCTTCCGGACAGCCTGCACCCTATCCGAAAAATCTGGGAAAAACCGGATAACAACCCCTTTATAAGTCACAGTGCCTTTCTCCCTCGCCTTCATGAGCACGGTGTCCCTATCTCAATAGTTCAGCAGGCGAGCCATCAACAGCCTCGGAGGGGCCCCCGGAACCGGCAGTTTCCACTGGGGATCCTGTGGGCCCGTTCTACCACACATATTGAGGAGAACCCCTCCGAGTAGCATTATTATTCTTATGTTACTTAGTTCGCTGATTAAATACTTGTAAAATGTTACTTTATCAAGCTGTGGCACAATGTCTACATCGTACACAGCTTGATTTGGAGGTTCTTAAAATGCTTTAAAACTCTGTACGTTCTAGGATGGTATCAACAATAATGAGGCAATATGCCCCTTGGTAGCAGGCCGACCCTGTAGTTAATGGTCCGCCACTCAAGTTAAGGGCCTGATGTTAGGGAGAATTCTCTTATAAGGCTAATTTCCCAAACCTAGTGAGTCCCCCAGCAGCTTTGCTTGATTTTTTGGGGTTTGTTTTTTTCTCCTGCTAAGAGTGACACTCTTTTACTCCCACTCATAGGCTTGATTTGAGGTATGTCTATGACTTGTTATGTGCTTATGGGCTATGGGGTTTCTTTTTACTCCATAGGGCATCATCTGTTTTTCTGTATGTGTGGTACACAGCACCCTCAGTTCAGTACCACAGGGGTGTCGAAGTGACCCCCAAACATAGACTCCATACCCTGGGACTGACTACTGTCTCCCAGGGCATGTAAAGTCACCATTGGCTTTACTAGTCAAAAATTGTGAACAGAACCAGTACAAACCATCATATTGTGGAAGTACTGGTAAGGGGTAATTCGATTGCCCCTGGGTCGGTTTTCAAGGGGGCACTGTCCAGTCCCCCCTTGTCGAGTTTCTGGCTGGTGGCAGTGCTTTCCCTCGCGAAATATTCCACCAGAATATTCTTTATGGGATTTTCCCATTGATTTAAAACGCACCACTTTTTGGTGCAATGTTAAAGATAGCGCTGGTTTATTTATTTAATACTAAATCACTGATTGGGTCTTTTTGCCAGAACTCGATTCTAAAATGGCGTTTGTGTCCGTCTCTGTAACTCTGACCAAGGTCAAGCCCTTTGTTCCACTATTTTGGCGGGCTTCTCCACAGAATCCCTCCAAATGGTGCCACTCTGTCTGGGTTCCACAGGAAGGGTGGAGGGGGGAATTGGCACCCTGGACTGCGTTGCCTTAGCAACCCAAGTCGCACTCTACTCTGATTGGCCCAGTGGTGAGCCGCCCGGATCACCACTTAGCATGTGTGATTGACAGCTAGGCTGATTAATGGGGGTTTTTCTGCATAAAAGCAGGGCCTTTGGGACTGGAACATCAGAAGTCGCCACAGGACTTAAGAATCTGAAGAGGGAAGAAGCTGAGCCATCTGCAACGACGACACCACCGGTGAAGCTCTGCTGCAACTACCTCACCACTTTCCCGACGACAAGAGAAGATCTTCTGCTGGACGAGTCTTCTTCCCCTGAGCTGGTGGGATCAACCAGTTCGCCCTTTTCACCTTCCAAAGATGTCTCTTGGTCGAATCGCCCGTGCCAAGCACCCCGGCGGCCGGATAGCCAAGCTCACCACTTTTGACCGCAAATAAAAGGACTGCACCTTTTAATCGGAAACTCTGCGGCTGGTTTCATCCCTGTGCAGTGCAATGACTGTACGTTCCCTCCTCGACGAGATCTTCTCTTCCCCTGGTCAGACCCACGAACTTCAACCACTGCCAGGAACAACTGCCCCCGCTGGAGCTTCCTTTCTCTTTAAGGTACTGTGTCCTGCCTGGCCTCCCTTTCTTCAGATTGCTAAAGGTGACCCTTAAATCTTTGGCTTCTAAACTGGGTTGGCTCCAGACCTTCTAACTATATCTTTTGAATCACCCCAACCTCTTTTGAACACTCTGCAAAGACTTTCAGTGCACTTTAAACCGTGTGATCCTGGGCACATTTTGCTTTGCTCCCTTTAAAGTGGGCCTGGCCTATGAACTTTGGCTCTACAGTATAACCTGCCTTTCTCCCCTTGCTCTGAAGTCGTAAAGGGGTTGGAACTGTTTTATTCTTATGCTCTGCCTTTTTCTCTCCCTTTAACTACATTATCAGAGTGCCATCTTAGTTAAGCGCTCACATCTGTTCTAACAAATAGTAATGTTTTAACCCTGCCTTGTCTGATAACTATTAAGGGAGGTGTGTATACTTTACCTGACTGTGTATTAACTTGCTTTTGATTGAGAGTGCTAGCATATGCCATAAAATGTGTTTTAAATAAATAATTATATACTTTTTATACAAAGCTCTGGTCAGTGTTTGTTTGCTGTACTGTGTTTTGGCCCTATTGTGTATACTCTACATACTGCCCTACTCTTCTTGAGAGAAGTCTGACTGCTCAGCCACAGCTACCAGGTAAATCTGGGTGATGCAGACTGCTACCAATTGGGTTTACTGCTTGCTCCTGTAGTCTTAATCTTTTTGCAGTGTTCCCCAAGGGAACTGCACAGGATTCTGCCTAACACTGGTGTACAGCGGTGGGATTTGTATTGAGTATACATTTTAGAGTGTCTAAATACCTTAGTGCAACTAACCACAAAGTTTAGCACTGTAAAAGTTAAGTTAATTTTTAACAAGTTAAACTATAGAAAGTTACAGCCAGGAGTCCCTTTCTGCAAAAACTGCTGATTGTTTAAGAGTTCTTTGTAGACATAAGGCAAGAAAATGGAACTAATAGAAAGATTGTTAGGAAACCAAAGTCTGGGTAGTGGTTCAGAGGAACGTACCTCCCCAGCAAATGTAGACAACAGTAACGATGGTAATATGATCAAAGTATTGATAATATTGTTGTAGATTCAGAAGAGGAAAGTGAGACTAATGTAACTGTCCCCACAGCCCCTCTGCCTGCTCTAGCATCTCAAGCTATGTCTACTGGACTTTTGTCAGGTCCCACGTTAAGTCCTGAATTCATTGAACTAGAAAAAATGAGACTTGAATTAGAGTTCAAAAGAATTAGTGCCCAATCTGAACAAAAGCACCAAGAACTAAGGCTCAGAGAAATGGAGCTCAAGCATGAGCTGGAGATGAAGAAATTATCTGTTGAAACTGCTTCTCTCCCCGGATCCTCTCGGAGTTCCAGTCCCAAAAGACCACGGATGCCTAAAGAGATTGTAGGTATGTATGAACCTAAGTTGGATGTGTTGGATTGGTTGGCTATGTTTGAATATAATCATGGGCTCCAGGGCATCATAGGGAAACAGTTTCTTCCTTGGTTGTTCTCTAGGCTCCCCCCTGTTGGATCTTATGTGGTAATGGAGTTGGGGGAGGTGGATAGGATGGACTATGAATGTGTGAAGCTAGCTTTAATAGCTAGATTTGGGAAGACCCCTTCCCAGTACCTTAAGAGGTTTAGGACCCTCAAAAAGCATGATGATAACCCTTGGGCTACCTGGGTGAGTGAAAGTTTGAAAAACGTAGAGGGATGGATTAAAGGTTACAAAGTGAACACTTATGAGGGAATGAGAAATCTTGTTATGTTAGAGTCAATTTATGATGCCTGCTCTCCTGAGCTCAGACAGCACTTTGCTGATTCAGAGAAATTAGATTCTAAGAAGCTAGCTAAGGCTTCTGACTTGTGGGTTGCCAACAGGGCTACTCACAAGGATTCTGGGGCAACTCGGAAAAAGGATGAGGGGAAACAGCCTAAAAAGGACTCCAAAGAGAATTCAAATAATTCCAATTCCAAAGAGGGCCCCAAACAAAACTCTAAGGGTAAGCCACAAGGGAAACCACATTAGGCTAGTGTACTTTCTGGTCCCAGACCAGAAGGAGGTCAGAGCAAGCCTCCATTCCAGAAAGTATTTGTAAAATGCCATGTTTGTGGCTATACTGACCATGTGAAAGGAGATCCCAGATGTAAGGGTAAGCCTTCAGGGGTCCAGCTTGTCTCCCTAGCCTTCGCTCCAGAGGAGGAGGTACCAATGACAAGTGGAAACGTTCTACTACTGGCTGATGATCCCATTGGAGTCTCAGCCAGTGTTTCTTTAGTGTCCCTGGGCTTGTGGGAAAAACAGAATTTAGATGTCTATAATTCGTCCCAGATAATACTAGAGTATTATAAGGACAGTGTCCAGGTGAATGGTCAGGAGACTCCTGCCATTAGGGACACTGGGGGCAGCATAACTGTGGTGGATGAATCTTTTTCCAAGGCAGAGGATGTTGCTAGGGCACCCGAATGCCTCACCAAGTTAGCTGGAGGGCCTGTGCAGATGTGTCCCCAGTTACCAGTTCTCATCCAGTGCAATGATATGACTGTGAAGATACCTGCCAGTGTACAATGTGAGGTACCAGGAAGGGTTCTGTTGGGAAATGACCTGAAGACTTTTGGAGTTGTGTCACACACCCCCAGACCTCCTAGTAAAAGGTTACAGGAACTAACCAGATCTGCAAGGGAGAAAACCTTGAGAGGTTCTCCCAAGGAGATGATGGAAAGAGAGACCACTTCTACTCCACTGGAGCTACTTACTGCAATCTCTAAGCAACCAGAACCAAAGGGGCAACCCAAGACTTCTAAGAAGAAACCAGCAGCAAGCACTCCAGTACTTCCAACAAGGACTTCCCCTAGGTTGTCCAAAGTTACACCTGTAACTCCACCTCCAGCTGAGGCTGAGAGGGCGGTGCAACCCTGTGTGGTTGAACTAGACTCTGAAGAAGAGCTAGTAGGAGGCCAATAACTTATTGGAGATCTGGACCCTGCTGACCATCCTGAGCTGCAGTCTTTACTGGCAGAAGGTGGACCCAGCAGGTCAGCTTCCGTAATGCCCAAAGAGAATGTCCAACTCTGGAAGGTCTCCGCCACCAGGCAGCTTCTCAGGCTGATGGGCAAGAACCTGGGAAGTATAGGTTGCACTGGGAAGATGGCCTCTTCTACAGTGAACTGACTGAGTCTGCACCTGGAGACTACAAACAACTTGTAGTCCCTCAAGAAAACAGACTTCAGTTCTTGCAGCTAGCCCATGAGATTCCTTTGGCTGGTCACTTGAGTTTCAGGAAAACCAAGGAAAGGCTCTCACTCTACTTTTATTGACCAAAGATGGGGGCTGAGGTAGATAAGTTCTGCAAGAGCTGTCACACCTGCCAAACTTCTGGCAAGAGTGGTTCCAAGAATGTGGCACCTTCAGTGCCTCTCCCAGTGGTGGGAGTCCCATTTGAGAGGGTAGGGATTGACATTGTTGGTCCCCTTAATCCTCCAACCTCCTCAGGCAACAGGTTTATCCTTGTTGTAGTAGACCATGCTACTAGATACCCTGAGGCAATTCCTATGAGGACTGTTACAGCTCAGGCTGTGGCTAAGGCCCTCCTTGGTATTTTTACCAGGATTGGGTTTCCTAAGGAGATAACCTCTGACAGGGAGTCACATTTTATGTCCCACTACATGAAAGCCATGTGGAAAAACTGTGGAGTTACCTACAAGTTCTCTACCACCTACCACCCACAGACAAATGAGTTGGTTGAAAGGTTTAATAGAACAATGACGAGCATGATAGGTACTTTAGAAGAACCCCTTTGAAGAAAGTGGGACCTTCTACTGCCATGCCTTCTCTTTGCTTATAGAGAAGGCCCTCAGGAGGGAGTAGGCTATAGGCCCTTGGAACTTCTTTATGGCCATCCAGTCAGAGGTCCATTGGCCCTGATTAAGGAGGGGATGGAGGGTGCTCCTTCCCCCAAGACGGTCAGAGTGACTGACTACGTGATAGGACTCCGGAGGAGAATGTCACAGATGATGGCTCAAGCTAGTGATAACTTGAAGGCTGGTCAAGCTTTGGTCAAGCATTGGCATGACCAAAAGGCTAACATGGTTGAGTTCGCTCAAGACCAGCTAGTTCTTGTTATGATTCCAACAGGGCAGAGGGCCTTGCCAGACAAATGGATGGGACCCTTCAAGATTGTTGGAAAACTTGGAGAGGTCAACTATCTGGTGGACTTGGGCAATCCCAAGGAGGCTCCCAGAGTCTTCCACACCAACAGACTAAAGGCTTATGTCTCTATGCCTGAAGTAGGAGCTTTGCTTCTAGCTTCAGCAGCAGAGGAAGAAGAGAGTGAACCTCTCCCTGATCTCCTCAGAGGCTTACTTTTGGATGAAAAGATTGAAGGAGTTAATCTCTCTTCAGATCTGACACCTGAGCAACAAGAGGAGTGCAAATCTATGTTAAATCAGTTTGCCTCCCTGTTCTCACTTTCACCAGACTTGACCCCTTGGGGACAGCATGATATACTCACTGGGGACTGTCTGCCAGTAAAAAGCAGAGGATACAGAATGTCAGAGAATGTAATAACCCACATCAAGGGAGAGGTCAGCAAGAGGCTTGACCTCGGGGTAATAGAGCCCTCTACTAGTCCATGGTCTAGCCCAGTTGTGTTAGTACCAAAGGCAGGATCCAAAGAACTGGCATTCTGTGTGGACTATAGAGCTGTTAATGCAGTCACCAAGACTGATGCCCATCCTTTGCCAAGGACAGATGAGTTGGTGGATAAACTTGGTGCAGCGAAATTCCTCAGCACATTTGATCTGACGTCAGGCTATTGGCAAATAGCCCTGACAGACCATACCAAGGAGAAAACTGCATTTTCTACCCCAGTTGGCTTATACCAATTTAAGGCTATGCCTTTTGGACTGAACAATGCACCTGCTACCTTCCAAAGGTAAATCAGGTTCTGACTGGGATGGAGGACCTCTGCATGGCATACTTGGATGACATTGCAGTGTTCTGCCACTCCTGGGAAGAGCATGTTGACCACTTAGGACAGGTTTTGCAGGCTCTTGAGAAGGGCCATCTGACCACAAAGGCAAGTAAATGCCAGATTGGGCAGAGTAAAGTGGTCTACCTTGGACATGAGGTAGGAGGAGGTGAAATAAGGCCTTTGCCCAGTAAAATTGAAGCTGTGCAAAATTGGACAACACCTACCACTCAGACCCAGGTGAGAGCCTTCCTAGGCCTCACTGGGTACTACAGGAATTTCATAGAGAACTATGGGACCATAGATTCTCCACTGAATGTGATCTCCTCTCCTAAATTCCCTAAAAAGGTCAAATGGAATGAGGAGTGCAATCAGGCCTTTGAAAACCTGAAGAAAGCCCTTTGTCAAGCTCCAGTACTCAGAGCTCCTGACTATCACCAAACTTTCATTGTACAAACGGATGCTTCTAATGCAGGTCTAGGTGCAGTCCTTAGCCAACTGGATGAGAAAGGTAGGGAACACCCCATTTGCTTCATCAGTAGAAAACTGAAGGATCCTGAAACAAGGTGGGCAACCATTGAAAGAGAGTGTTTTGCTATTGTGTGGGCTGTGAAGAAGTTTAGGCCGTACTTGTATGGTTCTACTTTTTCAGACTGAACACCAACCCTTGAGATGGTTAATGCAAATGAAAGGGGAGAACCCAAAACTATTGAGATGGTCAATCTGCCTTCAAGGGTTTGATTTCACCATTGAGCACAGGTCAGGGTGTCACCACCAAAATGCTGATGGTCTCTCTACGATGTTTGTAACCGACTAGAGGTACGAGATTCATCCAGGAGTGGATTCAATCCTCCTGTCCCTTAGTCTGGGGTGGGGGGGTCGAGTGTTAGGGAGAATTCTCTTATAAGGCTAATTTCCCAAACCTAGTGAGTCCCCCAGCAGCTTTGCTGGATTTTTTGGGGTTTTCTTTTTCTCCTGCTAAGAGTGAGACTCTTTTACTCCCACTCTTAGGCATGATCTGAAGTATGTCTTTGACTTGTTATGTGCTTATGGGCCATGGGGTTTCTTTTTACTCCATAGGGTATCATCTGTTTTTCTGTATGTGTGGTACACAGCACCCTCAGTGCAGTACCACAGGGGTGTCACAGTGACCCCCAAACATAGACTCCATACTCTAAGACTGACTACTATCTCCCAGGGCATGTAAAGTCACCATTGGCTTTACTAGTCCAAAATTGTGAACAGAACCAGTACAAACCATCTTATTGTGGAAGTACTGTTAAGGGGTCATTCGATTGCCCTTGGGTCTGTTTTCAAGGGGGCAATGTCCAGTCCCCCCTTGTCGAGTTTCTGGCTGGTGGCAGTGGTTACCACGCAAAATATTCCACCGGAATATTCTCTATGGGATTTTCCCATTGATTTTAAACGCACCACTTTTTGGTGCAATGTTAAAGATACCGCCGGTTTATTTATTTAATATTAAATCACCGGTTGGGTCTTTTTGCCAGAACTCGATTCTAAAATGGTGTTTGTGTCTGTCTCTGTAACTCTGACCAAGGTTGAGCCTTTTGTTCCACTATTTTGGCGGGCTTCTCCACAGAAGCCCTCCAAATGGTGTCACTCTGTCTGTTTTCCACAGGAAGGGTGGAGGGGGGGAATTGGCACCCTGGAATGCGTTGCCTTAGCAACCCAAGTCACACTCTACTCTGATTGGCCCAGTGGTGAGCCGCCCGGCTCACCACTTAGCATGTGTGATTGACAGTTAGGCTGATGAATGGGGGTTTTTCTGCATAAAAGCAGGGCCTTTGGGACAGGAACTTCAGAAGTCGCCACAGGACCTAAGAATCCGAAGAGGGAAGAAGCTGAGCCATCTGCAATGATGACACCACTTTCCCGACGACAAGAGAAGATCTTCTGCTGGACAAGTCTTCTTCCCCTGAGCTGGTGGGATCAACCAGTTTGCCCTTTTCGCCTTCCAAACACGTCTCCTGGTTGAATCGCCCGTGCCAAGCACCCCGGCGGCCGGATAGCCAAACTCACCACTTTTGACCCGAATAAAAGGACCGCACCATTTAATCGGGAACTCCACGGCTGGTTTCATCCCTGTGCAGTGCAACGACTCCACATTCCCTCCTCAACGAGATCTTCTCTTCCCCTGGTTGGAACCATGAACTTCAACCACTGCCAGGAACAACTGCCCCCGCTGGAGCTTTCTTTCTCTTTAAGGTACTGTGTCCTGCCTGGCCTCCCTTTCTACAGATTGCTAAAGGTGACCCTTAAATCCTTGGCTTCTAAACGGGGTTGGCTCCAGGCCTTCTAACTATATCTTATGAATCACCCCAACCTCTTTTGAACACTCTGCAAAGACTTTCAGTGCACTTTAAACCGTGTGATCCTGGGCACATTTTGCTTTGCTCCCTTTAAAGTGGGCCTGGCCTATGAACTTTGGCTCTACAGTATAACCTGCCTTTCTCCCCTTGCTCTGAAGTCCTAAAAGTGTTGGAACTGTTTTATTCCTATGCTCTGCCTTTTTCTCTCCCTTTAACTACATTATCAGAGTGTCATCTTGGTTAAGCGCTCACGTCTGTTCTAACAAATAGTAGTGTTTTAACCCTGACTTGTCTAATAACTATTAAGGGAGGTGTGTATACTTTACATGACTGTATTTTAACTTGCTTTTGATTGAGAGTGCTAGTATATGCCATAAAATGTGTTTTAAATAAATAATTATATACTTTTTATACAAAGCAACGGTCAGTGTTTGTTTGCTCTACTGTGTTTTGGCCCTATTGTGTATAATCTATATACTGCCCTACTCTTCTTGAGAGAAGTTTGACTGCTCAGCCACAGCTACCATGTAAATCTGGGTGGTGCAGACTGCTACCAATTGGGTTTACTGCTTGCTCCTGTGGTCTTTATCTTTTTGCAGTGTTCCCCAAGGGAACTGCACAGGATTCTGCCTAACACTGGGGTACAGCAGTGCAATTTGTATTGAGTATACATTTTAGAGTGTCTAAATACCTTAGCGCAACTAACCACAAAGCCTAGCACTGTAAAAGTAAATTTTTAACAAGTCAAACTATGGAAAGTTACAGCCACGAGTCCCTTTCTGCAAAAACTGATTATTGTTTAAGAGTTCTTTGTAAACATAAGGATCTTCCTATTAAAGGCAAGAAAATGGAACTAATAGAAAGATTGTTAGAAAACCAAAGTCTGCGTAGTGGTTCAGAGGAACCTACCTCCCCAGCAAATGTAGACAACAGTAATGATGGTAATATGGATCAAAGTATTGATAAGATTGTTGTAGATTCAGAAGAGGAAAGTGAGACTAATGTAACTGTCCCCACTGCCCCTCTGCCTGCTCTAGCACCTCAAGCTATGTCTACTGGACCTTTGTCAGGTCCCACATTAAGTCCTGAATTCATTCAACTAGAAAAAATGAGACTTGAATTAGAGTTCAAAAGAATTAGTGCCCAATCTGAACAAAAGCACCAAGAACTATGGCTCAGAGAAATGGAGCTCAAGCATGAGCTGGAGATTATGAAATTATCTGTTGAAACTGCTTCCTCCCCGGATCCTCTAGGAGTCCCAGTCCCAAAAGACCCCAGATGCCAAAAGAGATTATGGGTATGTGTGAACCTAAGTTGGATGTGTTGGATTGGTTGGCTATGTTTGAATATAATCATGGTCTCCAGGGCATCACAGGGAATCAGTTGCCTCCTTGGTTGTTCTCTAGGCTCCCCCCTGTTGCATCTGATGTGGTAATGGAGTTGGGGGAGGTGGATAGGATGGACTATGAATGTGTGAAGCTAGCTTTAATAGCTAGATTTGGGAAGACCCCTTCCCAGTACCTTAAGAGGTTTAGGACCCTCAAAAAGCATGATGATAACCCTTGGGCTACCTGGGTGAGTGAAAGTTTGAAAAACGTAGAGGGATGGATTAAAGGTTACAAAGTGAACACTTATGAGGGAATGAGAAATCTTGTTATCTTGGAGTCAATATATGATGCCTGCTCTCCTGAGCTCAGACAGCACTAAGCTGATTCAAAGGAATTCGATTCCAAGAAGCTAGCTACGGCTTCTGACTTGTGGGTTGCCAACAGGGCTACTCACAAGGATTCTGGGGCAACTCAGAAAAAGGATGAGGGGAACCAGCCTAAAAAGGACTCCAAAGAGAATACAAACAATTCCAATTCCAAAGAGGGCCCCAAACAAAACTCTAAGGGTAAGCCACAAGGGAAACCAAATCATGCTAGTGTACCTTCTGGTCCCATACCAGAAGGAGGTCAGAGCAAGCCTCCATTCCAGAAAGCATTTGGAACATGCTGTTTGTGGCTCTACTGACCATGTGAAAGCAGATCCCAGATGTAAGGGTAAGCCTTCAGGGGTCCAGCTTGTCTCCCTAGCCTTCGCTCCAGAGGAGGAAGTACCAATGACAAGTGGAAACTTTCTACTACTGGCTGATGATCCCATTGGAGTCTCAGCCAGTGTTTCTTTAGTGTCCCTGGGGTTGTGGGAACAACAGAATTTAGATGTCTATAATTATATCCCAGATAATACTAAAGAGTATTATAAGGACAGTGTCTAGGTGAATGGTCAGGAGACTCCTGCCATTAGTGACACTGGGGCCAGCATATCTGTGGTGGATGAATCTTTTTTCAGGGTAGAGAAGGTTGCTAGGGCACCCAAATGCCTCACCAAGTTAGCTGGAGGGCCTGTGCAGATGTGTCACCAGTTACCAGTTCTCTTCCAGTGCAATGACATGACTGTGAAGATACCTGTCAGTGTACAATGTGAGGTACCAGGAAGGGTTCTGTTGGGAAATGACCTAAAGACTCTTGGAGTTGTGTCACACACCCACAGACCTCCTAGTAAAAGGTTACAGGAACTAACCAGACCTACATGGGAGAAAACCTTGGGAGGTTCTCCCAAGGAGATGGTGGAAAAAGAATTCACTCCTACTCCACTGGAGCTACTTACTTCAATCTCTAAGCAACCAGAAGCAAAGGGGCAACCCAAGACTTCTAAGAAGAAACCAGCAGCAAGCACTCCAGTGCTTCCAACAAGGACTTCCCCTAGGTTGTCCAAAGTTACACCTGTAACTCCACCTCCAGCTGAGGCTGAGAGGGCGGTAAAACCCTGTGTGGTTGAACTAGACTCTGAAGAAGAGCTAGTAGGAGGCCAAGAACTTATTGGAGATCTGGACCCTGCTGACCATCCTGAGCTGCAGTCTTTACTGGCAGAAGGTGGACCCAGCAGGTCAACTTTCCGTAAGGCCCAAAGAGAATGTCCAACTCTAGAAGGTCTCCGCCACCAGGCAGCTTCTCAGGCTGATGGGCAAGAACCTGGTTGCACTGGGAAGATGGCCTCTTCTACAGTGAACCGACTGAGTCTGCACCTGGAGACTACAAACGGCTTGTAGTCCCTCAAGAAAACAGACTTCAGTTCTTGCAGCTAGCCCATGAGATTTCTTTGGCTGGTCGCTTGAGTTTCAAGAAGACCAAGGAAAAGCTCTCACTCTACTTTTATTGGCCAAAGATGGGGGCTGAGGTAGATAAGTTCTGCAAGAGCTGTCACACCTGCCAAACTTCTGGCAAGAGTGGTTCCAAGAACGTGGCACCTTTAGTGTCTCTCCCAGTGGTGGGAGTCCCATTTGAGAGGGTAGGGATTGACATTGTTGGTCCCCTTGATCCTCCAACCTCCTCAGGCAACAGGTATATCCTTGTTGTAGTAGACCATGCTACTAGATACCCTGAGGCAATTCCTATGAGGACTGTTACAGCTCAGGCTGTGGCTAGGGCCCTCCTTGGTATATCTACCAGGGTTGGGTTTCCTAAGGACGTAACCTCTGACAGGGGGTCACATTTTATGTCCCACTACATGAAAGCCATGTGGAAAAACTGTGGAGTTACCTACAAGTTCTCTACCACCTACCACCCACAGACAAATGGATTAGTTGAAAGGTTTAATAGAACAATGAAGAGCATGATAGGTGCTTTAGAAGAACTCCTTAGAAGAAAGTGGGACCTTCTACTGCCATGCCTTCTCTTTGCTTATAGAGAAGTCCCTCAGGAGGGAGTAGGCTATAGTCCCTTTGAACTTCTTTATGGCCATCCAGTCAGAGGTCCATTGGCCCTGATTAAGGAGGGGTTGGAGAGTGTTCCTTCCCCCAAGCCAGTCAGAGTGACTGACTACGTGATAGGACTCCGGAGGAGAATGTCACAGATGATGGCTCAAGCTAGTGATAACTTGATGGCTGGTCAAGCTTTGGTCAAGCATGGGCATGACCAAAAGGCTAACATGGTTGAGTTTGCTCAAGACCAGCTAGTTCTTGTTATTATTCCAACAAGGCAGAGGGCCTTGCAAGACAAATGGATGAGACCCTTCAAGATTGTGGGATAACGTGGAGAGCTCAACTATCTGGTGGACTTGGGCAATCCCAAGGAGGCTCGCAGAGTCTTCCACACCAACAGACTAAAGGCTTATGTCTCTAGGCCTGAAGTAGGATCTTTGCTTCTAGCCTCAGCAGCAGAGGAAGAAGAGAGTGAACCTCTCCCTGATCTCCTCAGAGGCTTACCTTTGGATGAAAAGATTGAAGGAGTTAATCTCTCTTCAAATCTGACAGCTGAGCAACAAGAGGAGTGCAAATCTATGTTAAATCAGTTTGCCTCCCGGTTCTCACTTTCACCAGGCTTGACCCCCTGGGGACAGCCTGATATACTCACTGGTGACTGTCTGCCAGTAAAAAGCAGAGGATACAGAATGTCAGAGAATGTAAGAACCCACATCAAGGGAGAGATCAGCAAGATGCTTGACCTCGGGGTAATAGAGCCCTCTACTAGTCCATGGTCTAGCCCAGTTGTGTTAGTACCAAAGACAGGATCCAAAGAACTGAGATTCTGTGTGGACTATAGAGCTCTTAATGCAGTCACCAAGACTGATGCCCATCCTTTGCCGAGGACAGATGAGTTGGTGGATAAACTTGGTGCAGCCAAGTTCCTCAGCACATTTGATCTGTCTATTGGCAAATAGCCCTGACAGACCATGCCAAGGAGAAAACTGCATTTTCTACCCCAGATGGCTTATACCAATTTAAGGTTATGCCTTTTGGACTGAAGAATGCACCTGCTACCTTACAAAGGATGGTAAATCAGGTTCTGACTGGGATGGATGACTTCTGCATTGCATACTTGGATGACATTGCAGTGTTCAGCCACTCCTGGGAAGAGCATGTTGACCACTTAGGACAGGTTTTGCGGGCTCTTTAGAAGGCCCATCTGACCATAAAGGCAAGTAAATGCCAGATTAGGCAGAGTAAAGTGGTCTACCTTGGACATGAGGTAGGAGGTTGTGAAATAAGGCCTTTGCCCAGTAAGATTGAAGCTGTGCAAAATTGGACAACACCTACTACTCAGACCCAGGTGAGAGCCTTCCTAGGCCTCACTGTGTACTACAGGAATTTCATAGAGAACTATGGAACCATAGCTTCTCCACTGAATGTGATCTCCTCTCCTAAGTTCCCTAAAAAGGTCAAATGGAATGAGGAGTGCAATCAGGCCTTTGAAAACCTGAAGAAAGCCCTTTGTCAAGCTCCAGTACTCAGAGCTCCTGACTATCACCAAACTTTCATTGTACAAACTGATGCTTCTAATGCAGGTATAGGTGCAGTCCTTAGCCCACTGGATGAGAAAGGTAGGGAACACCCCATTTGCTTCATCAGTAGAAAACTGAAGGATCCTGAAACAAGGTGGGCAGCCATTGAAAGAGAGTGCTTTGCTATTGTGTGGGCTCTGAAGAAGTTTTGTATGGTACTACTTTTTCAGACTGACCACCAACCCTTGAGATGGTTAATGCAAATGAAAGCGGAGAACCCAAAACAATTGAGATGCTCAATCTGCCTTCAAGAGTTTGATTTCACCATTGAGCACAGGTCATGGTGTCACCACCAAAATGCTGATGGTCTCTCTACAATGTTTGTAACCGACTAGAGGTATGAGATTCATCCAGGAGTGGATTCAATCCTCCTGTCCCTTAGTCTGGGGGGTGGGGGCGAGTGTTAGGGAGAATTCTCTTATAAGGCTAATTTCCCAAACCAAGTGTGTCCCCCATCAGCTTTTCTGGATTTTTTTCGGTTTGTTTTTTACTCCTGATAAGAGTGAGACTCTTTTACTCCCACTCTTAGGCACTTAGGCATGAGGTTTGAGGTATGTCTTTGACTTGTTATGTGCTTATGGGCTATGGGGTTTCTTTTTACTCCATAGGGTATCATCTGTTTTTCTGTATGTGTGGTACACAGCACCCTCAATGCAGTACCACAGGGGTGTCACAGTGACCCCAAATATGGACTCCATACCCTGGGACTGACTACTGTCTCCCAGGGCATGTAAAGTCACCATTGGCTTTACTAGTCCAAAATTGTGAACAGAACCAGTACAACCCATCATATTGTGGAAGTACTGGTAAGGGGTAATTCGATTGCCCCTGGGTCTGTTTTCAAGGGGGCACTGTCCAGTCCCCCCTTGTTGAGTTTCTGGCTGGTGGCAGTGGTTACCACGCAAAATATTCCACCAGAATATTCTCTATGGGATTTTCCCATTGATTTTAAACACACCACTTTTTGGTGCAATGTTAAAGATACCGCCGGTTTATTTATTTAATATTAAATCACCGGTTGGGTCTTTTTGCCAGAACTTGATTCTAAAATGGCATTTGTGTCTGTCTCTGTAACTCTGACCAAGGTCGAGCCCTTTGTTCCACTATTTTGGCGGGCTTCTCCACAGGCACCTCCAAATGGTGCCACTCTGTCTGGCTTACACAGGAAGTTTGGAGGGGGAATTGGCACCCTGGACTGCGTTCCCTTAGCAACCGAAGTCGCACTCTACTCTGATTGGCCCAGTGGTGAGCCGCCCGGCTCACCACTTAGCATGTGTGATTGACAGCTAGGCTGATTAATGGGGGTTTTTCTGCATAAAAGCAGAGCTTTTGGGACTGGAACTTCAGAAGTCGCCACACGACCTAAGAATCCGAAGAGGGAAGAAGCTAAGCCATCTGCAACGATGACACCACCGATGAAGCCCTGCTGCAACTACCCCACCACTTTCCCGACGACACGAGAAGATCTTCTGCTGGACGAGTCTTCTTCCCGTGAGCTGGTGGGATCATCCAGTTCGCCCTTTTCGCCTTCCAAAGATGTCTCTTTGTCGAATCACCCGTGCCAAGCACCCCGGCGGCCGGATAGCCAAGCTCACCACTTTTGACCGCAAATAAAAGGACTGCACCTTTTAATTGGGAACTCTGTGGCTGGGTTCATCCCTGTACAGTGCAACGACTCCACGTTCCCTCCTCGATGAGATCTTCTCTTCCCCTGGTCTGAACTATGAACTTCAACCACTGCCAGGAACAACTGCCCCCGCTGGAGCTTCCTTTCTCTTTAAGGTACTGTGTCCTGCCTGGCCTCCCTTTCTACAGATTGCTAAAGGTGACCCTTAAATCCTTGGCTTCTAAACTGGGTTGGCTCCAGGCCTTCTAACTATATCTTTTGAATCACCCCAACCTCTTCTGAACACTCTGCAAAGACTTTCAGTGCACTTTAAACCGTGTGATCCTGGGCACATTTTGCTTTGCTCCCTTCAAAGTGGGCCTGGCCTATGAACTTTGGCTCTACAGTATAACCTGCCTTTCTCCCCTTGCTCTGAAGTCCTAAAAGTGTTGGGAACTGTTTTATTCGTATGCTCTGCCTTTTTCTCTCCCTTTAACTACATTATCAGATATAGTATTTTAACTTGCTTTTGATTGAGAGTGCTAGTATATGCCATAAAAATTTAATAATTATGTACTTTTTTATACAAAGCTCTGGTCAGTGTTTGTTTGCTCTACTGTGTTTTGGCCCTATTGTGTATACTCTACATACTGCCCTACTCTTCTTGAGAGAAGTCTGACTGCTCAGCCACAGCTACCAGGCAAATCTGGGTGGTGCAGACTGCTACCAATTGGGTTTACTGCTTGCTCCTGTAGTCTTAATCTTTTTGCAGTGTTCCCCAGGATTCTGCCTAACACCTGAGCACAGCGGTGTCCTTTAACGCGGGTTCCGGGCCGTTACCTACAGGGTCAGCCCACCACCCAGGGGCATATCACCATTAGCACCCATTTAGGTGTCTACATGGGTGGTAATATATATTTTTTTAATTGCAAATATTTTCTTTCAGTGAATAGGTCACTGTGCAGCTTCCTGTTCATGGATAGAAAATACTATACCAACATGACCACTATGAAATAGGAAGGTGATGGTGGGCAGGGGAACACTAGCAGTGACAGCCCGCAATCTGTGCGTCCTGACTGGCTGGTTCCCCCACTGACGATGCTGATGTCAAAACAAATCTGCAATCCCAATGACCCAGGGCTAAAAACAATGTCCAACAGAATGGTTTATTACACGGCCAAAAAGTAGGAATGTGCCACTTCAACACTGAATACTGACATAGATGTGCAGGAGTGAATTTACTGTGTGAAATCTATTGTCTCCAGCAAGATGCGAAAACTGTGCTGTATCAAGATGCAGGACCATTTTACGAGCAATATCCATGCAAAGAAGACTTCAACATTCGTATAAACATGCTTGATGTAACTGATGTAAGGTAGATTTAATAGGATAAAGGGCATATGCAAATGACTGGATGCAAAAGATTTTAGTAGCGTTCATTCCTTACAATTTACCTCCAGGATATCTGAAGCAGGTGCTCTACTTAGTCTTTCACTGCAGGAGCATGTGTAATAACATAGCTTAAGTTCTAAACTGTCACAGTTTTATTACACGGCACACACCAACTAGGGAACTCCTTCCCCTACAATGGATGTGGCGCACAATAAAGCGCTTTTTATTTGAATAAACTACGGATTCTTTTCTGAGTAGGCCTCCAAACCGTCTCACACCCAACCTCCACAAACACCCTGTGTCACAATGGACCAGGAATCAGGCCGGTGTGTATCAATAAGATATTTATTATTTAATGAAAAAGGAAAATCAAACCATTTCACAGCCACCAATGTTATGGCAACACAAAGTGCAATAATCTCTACAAAACAACCCTGTTCAGATATACTATCACAGTTACTTCCTTTTTTTGATGGCAGAACAGAACAAGAATAATTTATAACAAAATGATGGTACCAACAGTTAAACACTCCCCCCGCAACATTCACCCCCAAACATCAGCTAAACTTATTTACTGTGAATGGAAGGCACTGGCAATGAGTAGGAATAAAGAGAGAAAATCGATTTGGGGTAAAATACACCCCCCTCCCCAAGATGGGAAGCAAGCAAAGAAAGTGAAAAACCGTTTTTTGAGCAAAATGGCAGAATGGGATTTTGATTATAATTCACAACTGCTAGGGGACAGAATGAAAGGAAATTCCTATTGCTTACACGTTAGGAAATTGGGAAAGTTGAAGAATCCGAAGAGGGAAGAAGCTAAGCCATCTGCAACGATGACACCACCGATGAAGCCCTGCTGCAACTACCCCACCACTTTCCCGACGACACGAGAAGATCTTCTGCTGGACGAGTCTTCTTCCCCTGAGCTGGTGGGATCATCCAGTTTGCCCTTTTCGCCTTCCAAAGATGTCTCTTTGTCGAATCACCCGTGCCAAGCACCCCGGCGGCCGGATAGCCAAGCTCACCACTTTTGACCGCAAATAAAAGGACTGCACCTTTTAATTGGGAACTCTGTGGCTGGGTTCATCCCTGTACAGTGCAACGACTCCACGTTCCCTCCTCGATGAGATCTTCTCTTCCCCTGGTCTGAACTATGAACTTCAACCACTGCCAGGAACAACTGCCCCCGCTGGAGCTTCCTTTCTCTTTAAGGTACTGTGTCCTGCCTGGCCTCCCTTTCTACAGATTGCTAAAGGTGACCCTTAAATCCTTGGCTTCTAAACTGGGTTGGCTCCAGGCCTTCTAACTATATCTTTTGAATCACCCCAACCTCTTCTGAACACTCTGCAAAGACTTTCAGTGCACTTTAAACCGTTTCACAGCCACCAATGTTATGGCAACACAAAGTGCAATAATCTCTACAAAACAACCCTGTTCAGATATACTATCACAGTTACTTCCTTTTTTTGATGGCAGAACAGAACAAGAATAATTTATAACAAAATGATGGTACCAACAGTTAAACACTCCCCCCGCAACATTCACCCCCAAACATCAGCTAAACTTATTTACTGTGAATGGAAGGCACTGGCAATGAGTAGGAATAAAGAGAGAAAATCGATTTGGGGTAAAATACACCCCCCTCCCCAAGATGGGAAGCAAGCAAAGAAAGTGAAAAACCGTTTTTTGAGCAAAATGGCAGAATGGGATTTTGATTATAATTCACAACTGCTAGGGGACAGAATGAAAGGAAATTCCTATTGCTTACACGTTAGGAAATTGGGAAAGTTTATAGAATACTAATCAGCACATCAAGGCAAAAATAGACATGAAATGGGAAAATCAGTTTTGGGAGAAAGCAAATGCAAAAGGGAAAATAAAGTGGCAAATGGAAATTCGTTTACACTGTTTTTACTATGAGAGGCAGCTCAGGGAAGGGGTTTAGTTTAGAATAGGAAAATCAGTTTTCAATGACAAGGGCAGAAGCACATAACAGGTAGACCTCTAGGCAAAAGGGATTGCTTACAATGGAACAACGATTTGGGGATTAATAAAATTGATGCAACTAGGAATTTGTTGGGTATTGCACACAATACACGGACAAGTTCGGTTTTCAGTTACAATTCTTTTGAGGCAACACCTTAATGACTATAATAATTGAATACAACACTAGAGACAAGATGGTTGATTTCGAACTTCAACAATCTTGAACCGTGAATTTCAATGGGGTAATTAATTGATCTACTTAAAAGAAATATTAGGTATTTACACAGACAACTGAGAGTTTTTTTTTTAAGGAGATCTGCTAACACACACAGGCTAATCATATATTCTTCTGTGGGAAGGTGACTGAATTACACTGGCAATTTTTGGGGTTTTCAATGGGGTTTTCAATGGGGTTTTCAATGGGAGAAATTTTGGATGCGATGCTACAAAAATGAACGGCTTATGCAATATAGGGCTGGGGTATATGCTACTTACAAACCAAGCCTTGGTTTGAGATTCAGGAAAGCCAGCTGGATCTCAGGGAACTCTGGACAGCTAGGGCAAGGGGTCTGGTCACTTCACTCTCAACAATGGTAAGGTTCAGCAGCCTTCTCTCCATCCTCCTTCTCCTGTCTCCTGGTTTTTGTGTGTCTCTCTGACCTAGTACAGGCCCCCTTATTTAGCAAACAAATTACATCACTAACTTTACAGTCTAGGGGGAGTACCCTGTAATTATCCCTGCCACCAGGATTGGACAGTTTCTCTCTGTCTCTCCGGCCCCAGTCATGACTGGATCAGGGATTTTGGAGCACCATCTGTCTTTCTCCTTTATTTCCCTGCTTTGTTCTCAGCTCAACTTTTTGGCAAACACTAGTTATGCATCATAACTTCATACTTATACTAGCCACCACCATATGAAACAGATATGCGGTTTTAGCTGGTCATGGGGAATTATGCAAGCGGATCACCAAATCTGTACGATATAGCATGGGCATTTGGCACATTTTGGTCCTTTACATAAAATGTACAAAGGTTATGTATCTGCAAATAATCAAGAATGTTCCCAATTTCAATGTCCACCTTTTCATCAAATCTCATAATTGTCACATGTTCCAATCAGCCAGAAACTAGTCTTAACTGGCCATTTCAGTACCCAACGTCCTAGGGAAATGCAATTTATATTTTTAAAACTGCTTGGAAATGGCATGAAAAAATGGCATAAAACTAAATGAATCCTCATTCTGATTGCTGTGAAAAATGCCTAAAATCAAATCAGTATTTTAATGTAAATTGGGAGTGTCTTGTTCCACCTGTGGGAGGGCCGCTTCATCCCCCAAAGCCATCTATCTTCCTCTGGGCTCAGCCACTGACCAGAAATGTGTATGGCTGCCTTTGAAATTGGCAGTTTGCTCTTTGAATTGGGTTCTCACACCACCTGGTCATGCTCCAGGCACACTTTGCTTTCTTTGAACTCTCTGAGCTCCTGCCTTCATGTCTGGCATAGGAGGGAATTATGACGCCCTCAGCAGCATCACATTTTATTGCTTGATGGTTCACTGGTAGGTGCGACTTCCAGCTGGAAGCAGGGCTTTTAATTGTGAAGTTTCCTGCCTCAGCCCAAACTGTTTTTTCCTGCAGTAAGTGTCTCTTCAAAGGTGACAGGAGTTTTGTGGGTTGGAACATAATGTATATTTTCTTGGGCCAAACGCCCCCATTATATTTCCCTGACATTTTCTGCGTGCGCATTGCTACCTTCCCAGCGTGGCTTTTTAAAGCCATTTTTCCTTTCACATGTGTGCAGGCCATTTTTTTCTTTTAATGTTTAAAACCCTGTCACAGGATTCTTTGATTTCTCCTTCTTAGGTGAATTTACATTTGCTGTTGTTCCATTGACAATGACGGGTAGGCCCCCTTTCATATGGTTCTTTAATTTGACATGAACACAAAGAAAAAACCAAGCTGTTTTTCGTTTGCAGTGTTTAAAGGGCTGCTGTTCATGTGAAAGGGAGAGCAAAAGCCGTTTTTGTTTGTAGTGTTAAAATTCTTGCCCCTCATGTGACATAAAAGTAAGGCAAGGCCGTTTTTGGTTGCAGTGTATAACTTCTTGTCATTCAGGTGAAATGAAAGTAAAACAAGGTAGTTTTTGGTTGCACTATAGACATTCTTGCCACTCATGGCCCTGCCTTGTCCTTAGCAATTCCCGAGAACTTCTCATCCTTAGACAAGACAGAGAAATAATCAGAGGTGGGGGCATCGCCTTCATTGCCAAATCCAACCTTGGTATGAGAACCATTCAGCACCTACCTTTCCATTCTGGTGAACACCTCTCAGTTAAACTACCCATATCAGCCTCCCGTACCATCACTATGCACCTCGTATATAGGCCACTTGGCCCCATCTCAACATTCGAGGAAGACATAACTGCTCTGATTAATACTAACTCTAAACCTGGATCTCAAATTATATTACTTGGGGACTTACCACACTCTAAGATGGCCGCCCGCCATCATCACAGCTTCCTATCCGGCCTCTCAGCACTGCGCGCACTGTGATTGGCTCCCCACCAGCATTTACAGCCAATCACAAGCCGGCAGGCTGAGAGCCGGCCCACGCTCAAAGGCACTCGCTCCAAGGCACAGTGCCTGTCTCTCGCCTGTCTGCGCCGGCGAGCCTAGGGCACAGACCCCTACCCCACGACCCATCGGCCCATCCATCTACCTACAGGGTAAGCGCGCCCCTCCTTCCTTACTAACCCCATGAATGCATTCTCATTGAACTGCACTAGCAGAAGTACCCAGCTTTCATTCATCCTTTGTTAACAACCTCGAACTTTGCATGACTACAACTGCCTCACTGCAGCTCAAATGAAACTATTGCGGCATAACTGTAATGGTCCAAATGCCTTTCATCTGCTAGGCCCACATTGATGCTGCCTCATTTGAAAATTTCGAGTTTTACCCTATGCCCACCCTGTATTGCACTACTAGTATTGTCCTCTTCCGAATCCTAGAAGCAATTTGGAATTCAGCCTATGCCTATATGTTGCTGCATTACTAGAACTGCCCTTTTTGCACCATAGTAGTAACTTGGAATTTAGCCTATGCCTATATGTTGTTACATTACTAGAACTGCCCTTTTTGCACCATAGCAGTAACTTGGAATTTAGCCTATGCCTATATGTTGTTGCATTACTAGAACTGCCCGCTCTGTAACCGTAGGAGCAACTTCGCTCTCAGCCTATGCGTGCCTGTCGCTGCAATTACTGCAACTGCCCTCCTTTGCACTTTGCTGTGCTAACAACCAAACTGCCCACTCACTGCATAATTCCAACTATGCTCCCTTGGCTCATGCTCACTATGCTCCCTTTTTGCATCATAAACAACAGCATTCCATGTAGCAGCAACAGTTACATACCATATAACAATGGACTAGCTAAACTAGGCTGCCCTAGACACCACCCCATCCCCTATCCCACACCTTTCCTCCCTTCCCTCCCACCCTTCCCACACTTCACTCGCCAACACTCTACTGCCACAATTAATGCCACACGAAATAACAACCTACCCAACACCTCTAACATAATTAAAGTTGACCACATTGCCGTCAACCCTCACCATCCCAATCCATTGGCTCACCGCCCCACAAGTATGCCCACCTTCCAGGACCGCAATAACAGACTCGGCGCCAGACTACCCACCACTATTGGCAAGCTGCCGACCGCATCGGCGACCAAGTCCACAACTAAGGACAGCGTTAAGGCCACTATCACGCCACCTCTAAAAGGGGCACTACTCAACGTTAGATCCCTAGTAGCCCACCCCACCGAAATCGCTGACATTATCCTTTCAGGAGACCTTGACTTCCTTGCTACCACAGAAACATGGCTACACGAAGCAGCAGGACCCTGCCTCATTCTCGCTATTCCCGACAACTACTCCATCCTCAGAGCGGTTAGACCTAATGCTCACGGAGGAGCAATAGCAATCATAGTCAAGTCCTCTCTTGACTTCAGACTCATCACATCCCCCCCGCTTAAGTCTTGCGAACACCTCACCATCAAAGTACAAACCACCCCAAGAGCACCATTACCCTGCAACTCATATACAGGCCTCCAGGCCCCATAAACTCCTTCGAGGAAGACATTACCTCTCTCATAGCAGAGAACTCCAAGCCCCACTCCCAAAACATCATTCTAGGAGACTTTAACCTAGGGTTTAATGACCCCAACGACTCTCCTGCTGCCTCCCTGGCTAACGCCTTATCTGAGCACGACTTCACCCAAGTCGTTACACTACCTACCCACCAGAAAGGTAGAACTATCGACTGGGTCACAGCCCACAACTGCAATATCACCTGCAAAGCCCCACAACCTCTTGTATGGACTGACCATTTCCTCATATTATTTGACATCTACCAAAACAATCCTAACCTAAAACAGCGCCCTTACGCACCAGCCTGCCTGACAAGAAACAAGCGCAACATCACCGCAGAGACCCTAACACCACTGATCCTCCCCCTTCTAAACACAATCCCAGCTACCGCCGACCTTAACCTTCTAGTCGACTCCTACAATGATGCCCTAACTAGTACCATTGATGCCGTTGCCCCATTAAAGCAACGTAAATGTAAGCCTATAGCTCACTTGAACCCCTGGTACACACCGGAACTCAAAATTCTTAGAAAAAAGAAAGCCAAGATGGAAACCCTATGGAAAACTAACCCCTCTACAGAAAACAAAGCTAATCTTACGACCATTTCCTCCCACTACAAGAGGGAGATAATCCGGACTAAAAAAGATGCCTATAATGTCAGAATAAACAATGCCCAATCCTCTGCTAAAGAACTCTTCACCATCCTGAATTAGAAAATCCGAATCCTCCAACCGATACCTGCGTGAAGGACAAGGCATGGTGCACCAGCATCCAAAATGCCTTAGCTAACAAAATCACTGGTCTTCAAAACAAAATCGAATCCAAAAGATTACAACTATCAAATAGCAACGCCTTCATACCTAGCACACCCACCCCTACTAGCAATACCTCCGGCTTTACATTTAAACCGGTTACTATACCCGAAATTCAAAAAATCATAGCATCCCTTAAACCTTCTAATTGTAAAGGGGACAGCTGCCCCGCACAGATCATCAAAGACGCGGCGTGAGACCTCACCCCATTTATTTCCAAACTAGTAAATCTATCCTTCTCAACTAATTCAGTACCTAACAACCTAAAACAGTCGTGGTTTCTCCCTCTCCTAAAAAAACAATCTCTTGACCCAGCCATTCCCCCCAATTACAGGCCTATCACCACGGTCCCCTTCCTGTTAAAAATCCTCGACAGAGTTGCCTATCTGCAAATCCAGGATTACTTGGAGTCTAATCAACTGTTAGGCCTGCGTCAATCTGGCTTTCGCCCTCAACATGGAACGGAAACTGCCCTTGTTGACCTTAAAAGCCAGATTGATGACATCAAGGACAAAAACAAAGCAGCTATCCTACTCCTCCTAGACCTTTCAGCAGCCTTCGACTTGGTTGACCACAAAATTCTTTGCAACCACCTCTCTTCTGCTGCCCACTTCTCCCCCCCTGCTGTCATGTGGATTCAATCCTTCCTAGCTAACAGAACCATCAGGGTTTTCTCATCTGTGGCTGCAGCCGACCCCATTCCCATCACCTGTGGTTTCCCACAAGGGTCCTGCGTCTCCCCTACCCTCTATAAAATCTTTACAAAGCCCCTTTTTGATAAACTGGACCATCTGGGTGTCACCTACACCAATTACGCAGATGACACCCAGATACTCCTCACCATCTCTGGCAACTACAACACTGACGCCACCAGGATTAACGAAATCTTCTCCATCATTCAGGCTTGGATGGCCACACATGGCCTCTGCCTGAATGGTGAGAAGGCCAAACTCCTCCTAGTTGGGTCCCCTAATAATCTACAGAAACTCAGCCCCGACTATTTGAACTTCACCATAGATGGCAACATCATCCCAGTTGTGAAAAACGTGAAAACGTTAGGCTTCTACCTGGACGCCAATATCAACCTCACCAAACAAGTTAATATGACTGCCTCAGCTACCGCCTACACGGGGAAACTAATCAGGGCCTGTAGACTGTTTCTATCTACAAACAGTTGCCTCATTCTGGCGAGGGCCCTTATACAATCAAAGCTTGACTACTGTAATAGCCTCTACCTTGGTGCCAACCAAACTATAATCAAGAAACTTCAGATCCTCCAAAATAATGCGCTGTGAGCAGCACTAAATATTCCCAAGAGGGAGCACATCTCCCACACAAGAATATCTTGCAAATGGTTATCCATTCAGCAAAAAATTGACCTAAAAACCCTTTGCCTCACCTATAAAGCCTTAAACCACCTAGCCCCCCAGTGCCTGACTAACAAACTCACTCTCAAACCCAACACAAGAGTCACCAGATCATCCAATACCCTCAGCCTCATCGTGCCCAGATTCACCGCCAAAAGAGCGGGAGGCTTGAGCTTTACTGTCCTCGCCACTCAACTCTGGAACACCCTGCCACTGAATATTAAACTCGTCAAATCCTTCCAATTGTTCAGAAAACTAGTCATCAGCTGGCTTCTGGAGAAGGTAACCCTCAGATAGATTAAGCTTAGTTCTTATTGTTTATATTGTACATATTCTGAAATGCTGCTTACTACCTGCCTGTACATACTATATATGGCATATTTCCGCCACAATTGCATAACTGTTTGTATACTGTAACCTTGTAACTTGTCCTTAAGCGCCCATTTAACCCTGGGTCTGGAGCGCTATACTAAATAAAATAAACAAACAAACAAAACAAACAAACAAACTTCAACCTTGGATTGAACGGCCCTAATGACACCAATGCAACCACCCTTGCCAACACAATCTCTGAAGCTGGCCTCACCCTTAAAAGCAACACACCTACTCATATCAAAGGCCACTTTCTGGATTGGATTGCGGAAATACTTTGCTTGACTTCTATAACCTCCATTGAGCCTTGTGCCTGGACGGATCACTACCTGATCTCCTTTAACATCCACGATAACCTGTAAAACAATGCAGTCACTGCAATGCCCCCCCCAGCCTTAATAAGAAATAAAAGAAAGATTACAGTCAATAACCTCCTACCTCTCCTTAATACCATTACCAATATGGCTAATCCTAACACAGACCCAACAAACCTGTACAACACGACTCTTAACCAAGCTATTGATACAATTGCACCGCTCAAACTTAGCAAAGGAAAACCACAAGCTCACTTGAATTCTTGGTTTACTCCGAGCCTCAAAGCTACACGCAATGAAAACAGACATGTGGAAACCCTCTGGAAAAGTCCCCCCCTCAGAGTAGAATAAGAACAAACTCGCTATCCTAGCTGCTAGATACAAAAAGGAAATTCTCCAAACCAAAAAAGTCTCCTTTAACAAAAGAATTACAAAAGCTAGCTCTATTACCAGAGAACTCTTCTCTTTTCTCTATAAGAGAATTAGAGTCCCCTGACACCCCTAATGACATGTTCATCAAATATATAACTTAGTGCACTAATATCTAAGACGACTTGTGAAACAAAATATCAATGCTCCAAGATAAAATTGCAGCCAAAAAAACATTACTTCTACAGAATGGCCTAAAGACACAGGAAGCCAAATCTCAGGAAGTCCCTGATAACCAAACTAAACCGACTAACCAGTTTAAATTTACACCAGTCTCTATCCGCAAAGTCGTAAAGATCCTTACTTCACTCAAACCATCTCGACTCCTGTCCTGCGTCAACTATCAAAGAGGCAGCTAGGGACCTAGCTCTTTTTGTTACTACTCTAATCAACTCTTCCTTTGACACGTGCATAGTCCCTACTAATCTGAAAGACGCTTGGGTTCTTCCCCTCTTAAAAAAACAAAACCTAGACCCTAGTATTCCCACTAACTATAGGCCAATAACATCTGTCCCGTTTTTCCTAAAAATATTGGACAAGGCTGCATATCTCCAGAGACTAACAACTTACTTGTCACCCGGCAATCAGGCTTTAGCCCGAGACACAGCACAGAAATGGCCCACGTTTATTTAAAAATTCAAATGGACGAATGTAAGGACAAAGGGGAATTAGCCATGCTTCTCCTGCTGGAATTATCGGCCACTGTTGACTTGGTGGACCATTAATTCTTATGTAACCATCTTACCTCCACTGCCCACTTCTCGAAAGAAGCCACTGCATGGATCCAGTCATTTCTAGACTACAGATCCATGAGAGTGTTCTCCCCCACTGCATCACCAGACCCAGTTTTGGTTACCTGTGGAGTCCCCCAGGGCTCATGCGTCTCCCACACCATGTATAATATATTCACAAAGCCTTTATTCAATATCCTTTGATAACTATGTGGATGACACTCAGATTCTTATACCTATTTGTGGAGACTATAACACGCGGGGGCAATGATTAATAAAATCTACCTGATCATACAAACCTGGATGGCCACTCATGGCCTATGTCTCAATGACGATAAGACGGAGCTCTTACTCATTGGGTCAACTAATAAACTTAGCAAACTTAACAACCTATACAATTCCTTCATCATTGATGGCCAAAGGATTACAGTCTCAATAGAGATCAAAACCTTAGACTTCTACCTGGAATCTGCACTAAACCTGAATAAATAAGTGAATGCTACGGCCTCTGCCACTAGCTACACATGTAAACTTATCTATTCATGTAAACCTTTCCTGTCTACAGAGAGTTGCATTACACTAGCTCGAGCCCTTATTTTGTCAAAGCTAGATTATTGCAATGCTCTATACATTAGCATCAGTAAATAAAATATTAGCAAACTGCAAATCCTCCAAAACAACGCCTTAAGAACAGTGCTAAGCATTTTAAGAACACAGCACATTTCAAAAGCCAGGCACTCCACAAAATGGCTAGCCATTAAAGACAGAATAAAGCTCAAAGCCTTGAACTTCACTTACAAATGCCTCACTAATAAAGCACTGAAACACATAGTGGCAAATTCACTAACACACCTCGGAACGCCCAATCAAAACCCTGCAGATTAACAGTCCTAGTATTCCTAAATTCAAACTTAAGAGAGCAGGAGGGAGTTGCTTCACAGTCTTGGCATCCCAACCTTAGAACTCCATGCTTGTTTCCCTAAGAGCATCCCCCTGATTTCAAACATTTAGGAAAGATGCTAAGTCATGGCTGTTCTCTCTTGATCACTAAACCGACCTCTCACACTAGTATGATATTAAAGCTTGAATGAGAACCTGTCAGACCTTCCCACTCTGATGATGTTGTAACGTCTCTCATTCCTCTATACCTACTTATCTAAGGTCACTGCTATGTGTATTCAGTCTGTTGTAAATACCTTGTGAATATCCTGTACTTCTCTATGCCTACTTTTACAACTTGGATTGTTAACCATTGTGACTGCCTAAGACTTATGTCCTATGATGTAATTTACCCATGCGGCTATTGTTTGCCTGGGATGTAAATCATTTTTGACCTTTTGTAAATGTCTGCAACCTGTAACCTGTTATGCGCCTAGATACCCCTGTTAAGGATTTCAATCAAGCGACACACACCTTGGTTTCAGCCTAGTATGTATCCCACAACTGAGATGCCTTTCTCTTTATTGTTTGTGAATTCAATTTGAGATGGTACTGTTAAGCGACTTCAATTCAGCAATCCCACTAAGTCAGTGCCTCATCTGGGAGGCCCAAGGGAAGCCCTTATTTATATATTTTTATGACAAGTTATACTCTGGATGATAAACCCTTATATAACGCCCCTCTCTTAGAATCCTCCTGACCCCACTGAGCCAAGAAGTAGGTTTGTTTTGCAAATTAAAAAGGTTTATTTGAAAAATTAAACAATAGATATATATCACACTTTTATAATAAATTAATATTTGATATCACACTTAGACATATGACAGTGAGTGATCAACAATGGATGATGTTATACTAGCACACTGGTTTAAGTACTTAGGAGTAGTATAGAGGATAAGGTAGCTGAGAATGCTTTATATGGTACAAGGAAATGCAAGGTGGAAAGGAAGCAACACAGGAATAAACTTGATATGATTTCAGCAAAACATAATATAATCACTTTTCCCCTTTTGGCAATTCACCTCCCCTCTATGCAATGTAAGGAGGTGGAAGTAACACACACAGTCTTCAGGAATACAAACACTGTACAATACAAATTCAGTTCCCCCCTAGCAAGCTTAGAGAAACAGGGATGATTTTAAACACAGGCAAAGTACTTTAAAGGTGGTATGCAAAGAAGGGAAAAATATGCTAAAAATGATTTTAATTCCCTCTAGAGGTTCAGGGTGAGTGAGAGATACTTTAAATCAGTTCAGGCCAATGATTCAGGGCTGGTTACCAGGTTGAAAACGGAATTCCGTAATGGAAGCAAAAGACAAATATTTTTACATGTGGCTGAAATGAAACAAAATGCCAAATTGACACAAATTAGTCGCGTGCGTCGAGCGCAATTACGAAGGAACTATAGGAACTCAGCTTTAAAATAAAAATCTTGCTTCTATCACAAACGGTTCAAGAGATCCGGACGATTTTGTGAAGGTAGATTCTCAAAATAAAAGTAAAGCTCAGAATGACAGATGACAGTTTTGCAGCTTTGAATCAACAGGAGGGACACGATTTCTATGATGCAGTTCTCAATAGGTTAAAATAGTTTGAATTAGATTATTTTAAACTAAGAGATTGGTTTTGCACAGTTCTGGCTGAATACTCACACTATATTTTGGACAGGAATGTGACTTCGTCACGGATCTGGTCAACAGGTTGGACTGGACTTCTGGGCGGTTTCTGGTACTGGTTCTCTGGTTCCGGATCTCTGGTTCTGGTCTGGTCTCTCTGGATCTCTGGTCTCTCTGGATACAGCACTGCTTTCTGGGTCTGCTACCGGTTCTGGCAAAATTTCTTGGCAAAGAATTCAAACAGCTCGCCCGGCTGTTGAATAGTTTGCAAATGATTTTGAGGCCTGCTGAAAAAGGATTCAGCTTGTGGATTCAGGCCTCTCTGCTACAAGTTCTGGAGTCTGGGTTCAAAGTTCTGGTCTCTGGAGATTGATGGATTTGAAGTCTGGAGTCTCCGTCAGCGTGCTGCGCAGGAATTCAGTTGAAGGTTGGAAAATTAATGTCCCTGCCTGGGTTCCAGTGGCTCTTTTTATGTCTTTTGAAAATGGGTGTGGATGCTAACTTTCTTTGCCCAACCCACTCACGATTTGATAAGTCAAGGATTTCTCTTTGACCTGATTTGAGAAGTGGAACAGTGAGTCAGAGTGATGAGGTAGGTTTATGGTCAGAGGATCCTCCCCTTGTCAAATTGCACACAAATCTATTTCTGATCCAAATACCCATTTATCTATGTACCATTTTTCTAATATTATATGTCCAGATAACATATTTTCTGTAGCATCAAACCATCCGATCCCTGTCTTTGTAAGATGTCGTGTCCACTTTTGACAGAATTCTGCCCTTTTCATCCAGATAACGATGGAGGATGTTTCCAGATTTTACACAAATGTGCACAAGGGATATGGGTTTCAGACGATGAAGTGTCAGATTTTTAACATCCATACATTTGGAGTAACAACCTTATTTTCCACTACTAATCCCCAAAACATACCACAGAGTCCTGACACCTCTTAAAATGGGCACAGAAAAATCACAAGAATGATGATATTATTTATATAATTTTTACAAGTCCGCACTATGAATTATCCATCTTTTTAAAATTATGCTCTGGTCCCAAAGGGGTGTGGTTTTCCAAAGCACATGGTGGAATTTCTGGTTTGTCCACTTCCCCCAAGCTCAGCTTGCTCACAGAGGCACTTCTCCTCCCACTTCTCCCAAGAGGAAGCTATTTTACGACCCCCCCAATATAACATTTGCCTGAGCCCAAGACAGTGCTTTGTTCAGTTTCCTGCAGTCCCCAGGTGCCACTCCCCTAATTCAATCAGAGAGGTGTCATCTCCTTTTGGCAGGGGCAGCAGAATGCAACCAGGCCTGGGAACACAGCTGCTGATCAAGTTTCAAATCCTGTCGGGGGTAGTTGTCAGGCAGAATTCAATCTCTTTAAGCCAGGCTTCAGCTAAATGTCACTTTGGTTCCCAGTTTTCTACATTCAAACCAAACTTGCAATTTTTACACATGCAGCTAGAACACTGATTCTAAGTTCAAAACTATGACATTTAAACAAATGCGACCCATGTGACACTCAAAAGTAGGTCACTCATTTATTCTAAACATTTCGATTTTAGTGGCTTTAAACCCAAATTCACTTAAGCTGCTGACATCCCCAGCTATTTTCAATACATACATTAGACAATTACTTCCTTCAAGTCATTTCAGAATATAGTTTTACATTGTATCCACCTCTTAGTAAGTCTTTCTTTGGCCTGGTTTGGTTCATTTGTTCAGTTTTACACAAGTGTCTGGTGGTTTTAAAACACCGGCTTTCTGGTAGTGGTGAGCACCAGTATTGCACCCCTTTTTGAGATTAATAACAACAGATTTTGAACAGCACCATATTCCTTAGCACTGATTTCGCTCATGGCGCTTCTGGCCCCTCACGCTCACACTAGTGGGTGGCAGGTCAGGCGACCATTTTGTTGTGCGCAAAGACTGCGCGGTTCTCCAGGATTCTGGCGCAAATGTGGGCTTTTCCACCCTCTTGGATTTCCTAAGCCCACAGCACCAAGTGTTGCAGCATAATAGTCCAAACGTGGGTCAGGACACCCAACAGTACACAACTCGTATCACACCCCCTTTTTCTAATACCCCACATCACAATGGACCATGAACCAGGCTGGTTGGTGAAAATACAATATTTATTTATTTTTAAAATACAATAGAAATCATACAGTTTTTAATATGGGGCAGCAATCACCAATGGGATATTTACAATAAAAATGGAAGCAATACAGTTGGTTAACCTTCTCCTAGAACATATATAAAGCACACGTTAATAGGAGCACTTTTTGATTTAGGAAAGATAGCACCCAAGCTAAGGTTTCTCCCTGCAATGTTCCCTCAACCCAGAAATAATCAAATTCTGAGTGGATAGAAAGAAGCAGCAGCAGGTAGTCAGGAATAAGAGGGAGAAAACAGTCTCTAAATCCGACCTGCAATACAAGAAGTGAACCCATAGATGGAGGATGACAACATGTACATTTGTTTCTTCATAAATAATAATAAATGATTCAATCTTTTTTGCTTCGACATAACACTTTTAATAATATTGTATATCTAAAAAACACCCAATGGTGTAAAAATAATTAATACATAAAACACAATTTCATACCTTTTTCAAAAGATCCACAACACAGTCATTCAACCCTACATACCATTCATATCATTTTTACAAACCAACATTCATGCAAATACTCTATAACCAATTGATTTTGGTCACACTCCAATAGTCAAATATATTGCTGTTCAGTATTAGATCCTCTTGTTACAATCTTCATATATGGATAACTGCCTATTTCCAATTAGGCAGTAAGTCGACACGTGTTTCGGGTTGTATTTTCTAGACTTTACTCAGTCCACTATGTACACCAACCCTCTTCAGGACAAACAACAGGCACAACAATAACGTCCCTTTCGATCTAGCAGGGTGGATCAAATTGCCTAAAAGCAATGGAAATAAACAACTTTGATTACATATTTCCTTTGTGTCATCCTCCTAATTTCATTAAACACTATTATTGTGTAAACATGTCTACACATAGAACATGGTGTTGTATCCACCTTCATCTTTTACTGGGAGTCCATAAGTAATGAGAACAACCATATATGGATGCCGTACAAACATGCAGTCCAACAATGAACCATAATACATCTAAGATTATCTAGTTTCCTTTGACCAATCAAATACACTTACTCGGAAAACAACGGGTACTAATTCCCTCGAAGTGTCTCAACAGAGCAATCCTTTTCATGGATTTCTTTTTTCGTGTGCGTGGTTTCCTTGGCACACCAGACTCATGCGATGTGAAATCTCCAAGTTATGGCACACACCTAGACCGAAATCACAGAGTAACTTGTTTAAATTTGTCACTGTTTCGCCTAAGGGCCGTCTCGTATTACCTGTTCATACCATCTCACCTTATTGTAGTGATCATCTTATTCAGAATGGGAAATGTCCCACTATTGCCTTCTTTATTTTCAAGACTTCGCAGACTTCACGAAGTAAACGCCACTTTCAGAAATATTTCCTAAAGGAAACATATATAGATGCCCATTAGTTGCATGTACAGACCGGGCCAAGAAAGACTCGGATGTCCAATAGGCTCCTACATTACTTCCTTGAATACAGCCTATTGTATTATTGCCTTCCTTTGTCTCAGAAAAGGCATTAATGATGACCCCCCAAAAATGTTCTTGTCTAAGTGTTCACAACACTCTTGTGGTACGTCCCACACAAGTTTTTTGTAAAAGAGGTGGGATCTTTTATTTCTTATTTCTCAGCATCTCAAAATTACGTTATTATATGCTTATCCCAAAGTGACACAAACATACTGCCCCGTTTCGTAAGCTTAGCTAAATTCTATCCTGCTTCCCGCATTCAAAGCCAGCCCACCTTCTCATCGCTCTGTGACTGTTGTAATGAATAGGCGGCAATGTTTAAAGCATGAAGAGCAAAATCTCCTCACTCCACCACTATATAATGAATACGCTACAACATTTAGAGGATTCAACACAACCTCTCATGGCTGTGCGACTACGTACTTAAGACGCGGCAAACTCTAGGGCATAAACAAAGTTTCTCGTAGCCCTGCATATCTATACTTATTCAGCGGCAACCAAAAAACATGCTAGCCGCATTCACAGACGTGAGTCCATTCCATTTGGTTTACAAAGACTACGTCCTGCACACAAGTCATACCCTTCCTTTCCTGCTTCTTATGTAACGCTTCCTCTCAATGGCAGACGGTAAATGCGACTGCAGCCAGTTTCCATTTATATTGTCAGCTGACCGACTTGCCTTTTGTAATGGGCATAGACACAGGAATAATTTTTTACATTGTGAATCAAACTTTTCTTATTCTTTTTATATAGATAGAAGACTTCTATATATATCGATGTGTGCTATGCCTCTATGGATATCAAACTAGTTCATATTTGCAAGTAATACCCAAGCCATTTCACTCATAATTAGAGGCTTGAAAAAAAGAAAAAGGAAAAGAATAATCCACAAGCGTCACAGCTCATCTAACTCCCTCGGGCTACCTGTATAATGATGTTGACTTTCTATCATATATTGAATATATTTTTAATGAGGGTATTCCATTCAACTGATAGTTTTAACCCTTACTTAAAATCCGACCTTCCCTCACAAAGTAAGAGGTTAGAATCTTTGCAATGGCATGAAAAGACACTAAGAAATGGCAAATAAATAATGAATTTGTAGTTTAAAACTTAGAGGTAAATATGATTTCTCACAAAGGCAGTAAAATTTAAACACCAGCAATCACAAGGCAATGAATCACCAAGCGCATACAATTTGAAAATGAGTGGAAAGGTTAAAACATGCTACAGCCAAATGACACGTTGGAAACTTGCAATTTACTCAATTCCCGCTTCAAATTACCAAAACGGTTTTTAATAAAAACGGGTGAAATATGCTGATTTGGAGTGCATTTGCAGATGGCTGGGGGATAGAGGTATATCGGAGTAACAAGACAAAAGTGAAAGTAGGTCTCTAGCTGGTGAATTGAGAGAGATTTGGAAGGTAGAGTGAGGTTCATTTTTAGGAAAATAGGGCAGTTAAAAGTGAGAAAATCGGTTTTGAAAGAAAGGAAAATGTTACTTACACTAAATTATCCAGGCTATATTGTTAAGGAGGAACACAGTAGGCTCCAAGGTTGATTTGCAAGGTCAACCTTGTCCCTCCAGTACTCAACCCCAACAATAAAATATATGGAAATTAGTTTGATTACACCAAATATAACTAAGTGGTTATCATTTACACCAGACAAGATTGAAAAGAAATGGTGCTAGCACTTAAACATTAAGGACAGGATGTGAGGATAATTCTAACAGTTTCAACAAGTTACCAGGGTGTAAATATAACTACTGGAGAGTGGGATGAGGACAAAGGCAAGACAAGATAGGCTATGTGTTTCTATGGGGTGGGGATTATACTCACAGTCCACTTTTTAGTTTTGGGATTTTTGGACAGTGAACAGGGTCTGGTCACCACACGGCGGTGCGCCTGGCAAAAGTCAGCTGGGCAAGGCCTGGTCACCGGGTAGCGAACAGCTGGGCGATTCGGGTGACTTGATGGCACAGGTACCGCTGGATGCAGTCAGTGGGCAAGCAGTTAGTGGGCAGCAGGCTGGTCCGATTTCAGGATGCAAAAGGTACCACAGCTTTCCCCTTTTTAATGGGAGATTAGTCAGTTGATTCTGGATCACTGGCCTTGTTGGGATAGGAATCAGCTATGCTTGGGTTTTGCAGTGGGCTCTGGAGTAGGGTCAGCAATGCTTTGGCCTTGTAGTTGGAATCAGCAAGATGAATGGAACAGATCAGAAACTCTGCGCAGGAAGGTCAGGAAGAGTGTCTGTGTAAAGTCCTATCAAGGACTCTTATTTATAATGCATAGTGACATCATTGAAGTATATGGCTGGGCAGACTTAGCTAAACACACCTCTAACCCACTGGATTGGTCAGGGGTGCTAGTACCCGCCTCGCCCTCAGCTAGTTGGATTTCAAGGACAGGATGTCCGATTTATGATGTGATTTTTACAATGTTCAAAAACCTCCCACAATTACTTTGGCTAAAATCCGATTTTGTCACAAATGGTACATTTATACAGTTGAAGTCTCTTAGCAAATTATATAAATAGGTTACGTATTTTGTGGAGACCATTGCAGTCCAACTCTGAAATATGTGACACATTGTTTTGTACATTTAGTAATCTTTTGGTCATTTTCAGTGTGAAATTTTCAGCCTAAAGTTCTGGGACTTTAAACGTGTGTGTATACTATCATGGGGCCTATTTCTGTTAATTTTTAACATTCCATCATGTGACCTTTCTCCATGATTTACATTCTTCTGGTGTTCGTGTCCTATACATGCTATTGACAACCAAGACCTCTTATTTGAAAGCCACAAGCCACAGGCCATTTAAACAAAAATTTTATATTTTTGCAAAGCCCTGTTGCAAAGATAACTGTCTTCAAAGTTCCTTAACAAAATAGTCTTTTGAAACAAATGGGAATCCTTTGTCCTACATTGGCCCATTTTTCAGCTGCCACAAACTATCACTTCCCTCAGAGGGAGCATGGGATTTTCCCAGCTTGATGGAAGGTTTATTGCCCCTTCTCTACTTCGCGCATCCGTGTCCTGGAAATTCCATTGTAGAGGGCTCAGCCCAGACCAGATTTTGTCCAATCTAGTAATTATCAGTGGGGTGATAGTATCTATTGAGAGGGCCCCTTTTGTTTCTGTCATCCTCTCAGCAGAAACGTGTCTTGGGCTGATTCCTCCCCCATGAACCCACTGAAGTTTAATTTTGTATTTATTTGTGATCTGAATTGGAAGTAAATCTGCTGAATAGAATCATTTCATACATTGTATTTTCACAGTACAATCCCCGTTCACATTGTTAGCAAGAAGAAGTTTTTGTTAACCTAGTACTCTCAAAAGAGCATTTTTCTCCTTTAGTCCGCAAAGCCCATTTTTATGTATGCGGTGCAAGCTGCCAGCACTTTACGTTCAAATTCATTTTTTTTTACTTTCCCTCTGGGTTCCCACACTGTTTTGTAGCTATAGTTATTTTCTTTTAGGCAGTAGTTTATTTGAACCACCTATGCACTGAAACTGACATAGCCCAAAGCTGGAGTTCCTGTGAATTACTGATCCTTGACACTTTGTAACTTAAAAGTGAAGCTTTTTCCCGTGCAGCGGAAAATGTAGTTTCTTTGTTGATTTTTCTCAGATTTGGTTTGGCAGAGCCTGTCATTCAGGGGTCATGATTGGTTTTTCTGAAGCACAATGGAGATATGAATGGGCATGGCAGGACCTTATTACTAACAGTAGTTTGAGGAAGAACAGATAAAAATAGCGTCAGAGCAGCATCATTTTAAGGTAAAATACCCACTTTACAATGGAGACATTGGGCTGGCAGCAAAGCAGCGCTGCTTTTTCACTCTATTTCTTTTGCAAATGTAAGAACACACTGGCAAGCTCCCTCGATGTGCCCCCTTGTCTTGTCCCCTCCTGCCTATGTGTGCTTGGCAAGATGGTGCAGCCATCTTTTTGTTGCTGCAAAATGCAGTTTTGGTGCAATGGTGCTTACTGGAGGCAGCACAGCCATTTTGCTGTTGACTGCAGATGCGCAGCTTGGTTATGGAGAAATCCTGTTCAGTGGGTCAATGTAGCCCACACCTCAGGGTTCGGAGTGCCATATAAATGAATAAACAAACAAACAAACGCATGTGAAATAAGAGAAAAACAAGGCAGTTTTGTGGCAGTGTTTAAATGCTTCTGTTCAGGTGAGAGGGCCTTCTGTCTAGGGCCTTTAAATGCAACCCACAAAACATAACTTAAACCCTCCAACCAAATGAGCCCCCAGTTATGAAATGTGTACATGCCACACACAGGTCCATATGCAGAATTAGTAGGTAGTTGTTTCCGCATACCATTGTGTAATTCTCAAAAATTACAGCATATTTTAAGCTTGCAGCATCCATTGCCCTTAAACACTCTGCATCCATCCTTTAGTACTTTCCCCATTTTCTATTGCACCATATGCTCCTGTGAGGCGAGAGAGAGAGAGAGAGAGGGTGAGAGAGACTATTCTTGAGCGACAACCTGACTAGGGTAAAGGACTAAAACTAGGATCAATAACTACAATTAGCGTGAAGGGCTAGGACAAAGGAGAAGGATCAACGTGAAGGACAAAGCACTGGGATGAAAAGCTGGTATGAAGGAGGACTTGGATGAACAGAACAAGAATGAAGGAGGACTTAGATGATATAGGACTAGTATGATTGAGGACTAGGGAGAAGGAATAGGACTACAGAGAAAGACAAAGAATTACAATGACTTAGAAAGATTTAGAAGGACTAGGGTGAAGGAGGAGTCTAGGATGAATGAGAAGGAGAAAGACTAGGATGAAGAAGGTGGATGGTGAAGGGAAGATTTTGATGAAGGAGGAGGACTAGGAAAAGGGAGAATGTCTAAGACGAAGTAGGGGGACTATGACTTTGGGCTACGATTCAGGATTGAAACTATGAAGAAGGAAAAGAGCGAGTGACTATGACAAATGAGAATGGCTCTTAGGAAAAGCATTGATGTATGTGAAAGACTTAGTGAAGGACTATGATGAACGAGACGGCCTATGACATAGGACTGTAATGGAATATTAGAAAGCAGAATGACTATATCAAAGGAGAAGAAGGTCTATGATGAAATAATCTGATAAAAAAGAAGGACTATGGTGAATGACTATAACAAAGGAAAAGGACTATGATGAATGAGAGAGAACAATCAGGGCAAGGAAGAAGGACTATGGAAAAAGTCTATTATGAAGGACCACGAGGAAGGAAAATGGGTACAATGAAGTACTATGCAAAAGAGAAGGATTTTGATGAAGGACTATACAAAAGGAAAGGGACATGAAGAAGGACTATGATGAAGATAAAAAACAATGTTGAAGGAGAATGATTAGGACAAAGCAGATGGAGGACATTGCAGGACTAGAAAAATGAACTAGGATGAAAAAGAAAGACTATGTGGCAGGGCTATGATGAAGTAATATGTCAAAGGAGTTTAATGAAGAAAAATGAATATGTCAAAGTACTATTTTCTAGGAGAACTGTTACAAAAATGGGGCTATGATAAAGGCCTATCACACAGGACTACGATAAATGAGGAGTCCTAGGACAAAGGAGAAGGACAATGATGAACAATAGTGACAGAGCACTACAACATTATCATAATAAAGGAGAAGTGCTTTCACGATGGACTAGGACATAGAAGAAGGATCTGGACATAGGATTCTGACAAAGGAGATGTAATAGGATGAAGAACAGTGATCATAGAGAAGGACTATTCCAAAGGAGCAGGAGGGTGAAATAGGAAGGCAATGACAAATGAAAAGAAGACAGACAAATGACTATGATGAAGGAGTCAAACTCTGATGAATTACTATAATGCAGTAGGACTCGGACAAGTGAGAAATACTGGGATGAAGGACAGCGATGAAGCAGAAGGACTCAGATTAAATGATATGACAAATCAGAAGGACTATAACAAAGTATTGTGACAAAGGAGAAGGACAACAGCAAAGGTGAAGGACCAAGATATTGATACAGGATTATGATGAAGGACGTTGACAAAGGAAAAACACTAAGGACTCCAAAGAAGGAGAAGGACTATCACATGGCAAAAGGGGAAGGGCAGAGTAGAAGGACTATGATGAAAGAGAAGGACTTTGATGAAAGAGAAGGACTTTGATGAAGGTGAAGGATTGTGATGAAGAACTAGAAAAAAATAATGGCGAATGAAAGGACACACAAATACCATCTGTAATGCTGACAATGAGTGTGAACAGCATTGCTAGTTTCCATGCCCACCACATGTTCTACTTTTCAACAATCTTTCTCTTATCTGCAGCAATGTGTTAACTACAAGATGGTAATAAGACAATCATATATGCCAAAGACAATCATACTTAATCCTCATTATCAACATCATGCTGGTACTGATGCATTTAGTGAAACACCTGATGTGGAGATTGGTACAACACTGAAATTACAGTATCATTCACAATGTCAGCATAAAAATAGACAATTGGGTAGATGAAAATATCTATTACTATGTTCTTGTTGCGTTTGAACTAAGAATTCTGTTGACCATTCTGCAATGGTGTATAGCATAGACACATGTGTAAAAATGCTTACAGAGGTACCGCGGATAACTCTACAGTCTTCTGTATTGGTACATATGTTCATCTCCAGAGCTGTGCACCGAAGTCCTGACACACTGCAACACGATAAGGGAAAATATTAACAGACCCATTTTGATAATGTCATATGAATTTGAGTTAGAGAGTGTTAGTTATTGTGTGTCAGCCATCTATTTCACTTGATTTTGGCAGTGAGGGGCATGGCAGCTTGGGATCCAACAGTGAATATAGATATTCTTAGCTATACAACATGGCAGCCTTTGTTGCTCGTTTGATTTCAGTGGATTGGACCTGCTCTTTCCTGGTTCAGGAGCAACTGGTATGTGTTTGACCAAACAGTGATTCCCTTAGCATGGCAAGTGTGTGCATGGTAGCCCGGTTGCCACACTGTGTGGGAACTCATCATGTTCTAGCTTCAGAATGGGCAAGTGCAGAAGTGAAGGTCAGACAGATCTTTTCTGTGCTTTCTCCATGTGTCTAAGAATAATTATTTAAGGTTGTAAGTGTTACTTTACTTACATAAATATAAAATATTAAAATAGAAGATCCATGATTTGTATCTGAGTGCCATAGGTTCCAACGCTGGGAACTATACACACTGATGGTCAAAATCACGAGAAAGGCTCAAACTGTTGGTTCCAGGAATTGGAAAAATTGCATCTAATGACCACCAACATTATTTGACCTACCACTGCTCTGAGTATGCTCGTCATGATGCATTGGGGTCTAAACTCAGTCCATTATGGTATTGGTTACAAGGCCACTACAGTAAAAATGGACAGCCTCCACAAATGGCATACAGCACGCAATAGCACAGCCTTTTGTTAGGAGTGACTTTACATGGCATAGACAGAAAAACTGTTGCACATGAATTGCACCAACACCTTCACTTTCAGGTGCAAAATAATATATATATATTTTTTTTATTTGTGTTTAATCAAAAGATTTTTACAAAATTTGGGGTTTCTGTCTTTAGTCTGCGGTCATGAAGAAGAAAAGAAAAAGAGAACAGCTCTCAAAAATGTGCCTTCGTCGGCCAATTTATGGCTTCCAAGATTTTGTAGGTGGCTATTTGCCATTGTGTTTTGTCGCCTCCAATCAGACGAGACCAACATATTTCTTCGTCCTCTATAATGAAGTCTGTGAAGGTTGATTTTAAGTATCGGCTTCTTATATGTTGGTTTGAGGCACATTTTAGGAGCAAATGGCGGATTGTTTCCTTTTCTTGTGTTGCACAAAATCGACAACGATTATTTTCCGACTGGCCTCTGATTGACAAGATCTCATTTGTCGGCAGTTAAATTTAAACGGGCCCTCATCAGCATGTCTCTCCCCTTCCTGGATGGGAACTTCTTTATATACTCCTGGAGTTCATTGAGTTTTTTCGTATTTGGGGGCAGGTGTAGGGTTAGCTTGTTTTTTCCTGCTGTCTCCAGGGTGTTTATCCAGTCGAGTTCTTTGATTTTGGTGAAGGTTCTCTTTGGGTACTTTGTTAGTTGTTCTTCATCTGCCTGTACCTGTTCTAGCAAACTGATATTTTCTTCTTTCCATTTGTTAAGGGATTTGCTTGTGTTCCTTTCTATTTCGAGGTTGATGAGATAATATATTGACGGTGGCTCGGCCATCCGGCATTTCCTGAACAGCCTTAGAGACGATTGTGAGACTGAACTTCTAAGAGATGGTAAGCTGAGCTCTCGTCGGATTGAAGCTATTGGGGTCGAGTTTGGAAGTATAAGTACTTTTCGCCAAAACTTTGCCTCAATTTTTGTCCAAATGGATGGTGGTAGGTTCATCATTGCGTCTCCCCATATGTTAATGTCGGCATCACCTTTTTCTTGTAGTGTTCTAGCACTGGGTTCAGCGAGAATCTCCCGAACGTTTTATCTATGGCCCTAGCTTGAGCTGCCAATTTATTGACTTTGGTCATCAGGGCCAATTGCATAGCTTTGTCTTGTGAAGAGGAGTCCAGAATTACTCCGAGGTATTTAAAATCGAACACTCGCTCGATCAGTGATCCTTCCAGTTTTAGTTTCAGTTTTTCTGTTTTCCTGGTCGATTTTTCTAGTACTAGAAATTTTGTTTTCTTTGCATTTATTTCCAGTTTATTCTCTTGCATATACCCTTGGAGCTTTGTCAATTGGTGCTGCAGACCTATTGGTGTGTGGTCCAGTAGGACCAAGTCGTCTGCGTAGAGCAATCGCATTATCGGGGTTTTGCAGATTTTTGGAGGAAATGCTCGAATTTCTAGATCCTCATCTTGGATGTCACCGATAAATGCCAGAAATAAGGCCGGAGCCAATGGGCACCCCTGCTTCACTCCCCGCGCTGTTGGAATGGGTGATGACAAGAGACCGTTTTGGTCGAGTCGAATGCGTATAGAAGTATCGGTGTACAGTGCCTTAATCGGGTTTAGTATAGAAGGTGGACAATCCCAGGCTTCAAGTTTGGACCATAGGCTGACCCTGTCAATCCGGTCGAATGCTTGGGTCAGGTCGATGAACGCCACGTGTTTTTCAGCACGTTTAGCATTAGAATGTTAGCTGTCGTGCCCAGGTTTTTTTTAAATCCAGTTTGGAGTGGGTCGTTGCAAGGTGATTCCTCCGCCCAGATCTTAAAGCGGTCAAGAAGCATTGAGCCAAACACTTTACCTAGAACATCCAGGAGCGCAATGGGTCTGTAATTTGCCGGGTCCTTTTTGTCTCCTTTCTTGAATATTGGTACCATTGTTGCTTGTTTCCAGGAGGGTGGTATCGTTTTCAAGCTGGAGCATCTGCCGAAGATTTTACTTAGCAGACTGGCCCACTCGTTTTGATTTGTTTTTAGATCAATGTTCGTAATCCCATCGGGTCCTGGGGCATGAGAGTTTTTTAAGCCCCTGGTCTTTAATCAGATTTCCTGTGGGTCGTCTATATTTACCCATGGCTCCGAAGACATTTCGCCCTGTGATTTTAAATTGGTAGTTGGTGCCAGGTACATAGTAGTATAGTATTTTGTCCACATAGTTTCTCCAATCTCGCTTATGATGGTATTTTCTTGCGTTCCATTGACCGCTCTCAAGATTTTCCAAAATTCTTTTATATTTTTGCCGCTTATCACTTTTAGGATGTTTTCAGCGTCTTGTTGGTAGAGAGACAGTCTATGACCTTTTACCCAAGCTTTGTAGAGTTTGGTTTCCACTTCCGCCGCTCTCGCAGCCCCTGGAGACCCGGAAGATTTTGCTTTGCGTTGTATTTTACGCAGTGCCCGGCGTTTCTCCACCAGTGTTAGGTCGTACACGTGTCTTGGGAGATTTCCACTGTTTGTTTTTGTTGTACGGCTCTTCTTGAACTTCGTCAAAAGTGGCGTATAGTCTGTTTTATTTTTGCCCTTGTGGTTTGGCATTGAGCTGAATCCTTTTTCTATTTCCACAATGGAATCAATTGTAAGATATAAGCGGTTTCCCTTCGTGTTAGCTATGACTTGGTGCTCAGCGTAATCATTCCGGGGACTTGTTGACATCCAGGTTGTTGACAAGGGGTTGTGGTCACTTGCTGTTACTCGTGTAATTTCAAAGTCTTTCGTTATTGCCAGTATTGGTTCGGTGACGAAGATGTAGTCTATGGTACCTGTCGATTCATTTCTTTCCCATGATGGCGGGCGATTTGAGTCTGGGAATGCTTCGTGCAAATTATGAAGGTTTCTTGAATTCATCAATTTGACCCATAGATTGCCACGCTGTTTGCCTGTTGAGTTATGTCCTTGGTCCGCCTCCCTTTCGTCCGAGCTCGTGCACGTAGCGTTCAAGTCTCCACAAATGAGGAAGTATTTTACCAGGTGTTCAGATAGTGCCTCGTCTATCGCGTCCTCAATTTTTTCTATGTAGATGGTAGGCTCTATGCTTGCTGGGTTCCAGTAGGTGTTTGCTATGATTAAGGTGACTTTCTCATAGGCATTTTTGTCGGTATTCCATCGGGTCCATGACGCCTTGACCATCAGAATCAATTGGTTGCTGATCAATGTTTCTTCTAATTTGATCCCGGAGTCTTTTTTAGACGCAATCAGTAAACCCGATGAAGGTCTTCCTCGACTTCCTTGTTTGGCTGGTGCAAGGATGACTTCGAACCCCCTTATTTCGGGGGGTTCGGTCAGCCAGGTCTCTTGGAGGCATAATAGGTCATATGACCCCAGGTCCATGTCACTTGGAGACAGTAGGTGGGTATGTCCTCTCGTGTTCGACGAGCATATTTTTAGTTTGCACTTTTGGAGGGTCGAGCGGTGTCTATCTTGAAGGATGTGCTTGTCTCTCACGGATTGCTATATTTGCTTTTTTCCCTCAGAGTTTTAGGCAACCAGGACCATATGCCTTTCATGGGTTCACATCTTTTTTGTAGGACTTTTTCTGTTGAAAGTTTGACCGCTGTTTCTGGGATTATCCTGGCATTGTTAAGTTTTTTTGTACCTTTGGTTTTTGTGGAACTTTCGTAGTTTTTGTTTTCTTTGGAGGCTTGTTGATTTTCCCTCAGTTTCTCTTCAGGTTCCAGGGATCTTGCTCTTTCCTTGTTTTTTGCAGGAGATTTCTTATGGCCAGTTGTTGCTATGGCGCTTTTTAGGTATCTGACTACTTGTTTTCCGCTGGGCGTTTTACGCCCTTTGTTTTCAGTCTCCCTTTTGTTGTCTTCTTCGCTTGTGGCTGATTGCACTTTGACGTCATAGCCCATTTCGTCCAGCTCTTCCCTACAGTCGAGAATCAAGTTTTTCAACATTGTTGATGATACGTAGAGTACCGTTTTTCCTTTTGCGTTTACATGGCTGGGCTCTACCACAAGCAGGTCTTCTGATTTTATATGATTCAACTTTTGAATGTATTTAAAAAGTTTTAACACCGAGTTTCGGTTCAGGGTTATTTCATCTCTATTTTCTTTCACTTGTGTCAGCTTTATGCGCCATTTAGCTTTGTCCACTTTTCTCGGTTTTAAGTTGTATTTCTGCGTTCTGGATCTGTAACGAAAAATCGTTTCTCCTTTATCTTGTGATGGGCTGAGTCGCTTTTCAGCATTGCTTTTGTTGTGGGCGTTCCTGGATTGAGAACGAGGTCTCTTGGTGATGTATTTCTGTGCGGTTTTCTTTTATGTTTTTGCTCATCCCGTCTATCTTCTGATCTCCTTCTTGATTTGCCAAGTTCACCATCTTTCTGTTTGGAGGAGTTATGACTTGGGGTCTGATTATCTCTGGGTCTCGATCTCGTCCTTTCGTTTTCTTTTTTTGTTTCTTTCATCATCCTTTTTAGCTTTGTCTGTCTATCTGTTTCAATTGGTCTAGCGCCCTTGTTCTTTGTGTTTTTCTCGTTTTCCCTAGAATTTTTTACTGCTTTTTCTCCAGTCGCTTCTTCATGTCTCCCTGCGGTTGCTGTATTTTCATTTTCTTTGTGTGATTGTGAAGTTAAAGCTTCACTGGGGCCATGTGCCTTTAGGCTCATAGGAGAGTTTTCTGGAAGGTATTGGCTCAGGTTCATCAATTCTTCGTTTTCAATACGTTCAATTATTGATGGAGATAGGCTGGAGGTTCTTTTTTCTGATACTTCTAGATTTTTTGTTTGCCTCGACTCTAGTTCTTTGGCTTTCTTTAGTGATGTTTCCTTTTGATTTACTGGGCGTGTAAAAAATTGAAAAATACCTTCTGCAGTTTGGTTTCCAATAGTGGGTTGTCTAGGTGATAGTCTCTTTGTTGGTTGGCTCACGGTTGATGTTAACTTCGCCTCTTTATTTACACACTCTGTTGGTAAATTATTTGTTGTAAGGTCTATTGTAGCTATAGTTTGAGTCCCCGTTGTTTTGCCCACCAGTCTTTGTTCTTTTTCTCCATACTGCTCTTTTTGTCGGGAGGACGGGCCCTCATCGTTTGTTATGGCTGTGCTTGTTTTTCTGGCTTCCAAAGCCATGACATATGCTTCTAGAAAGATGACTTTGCTGTGGATCATCGCTTGGATGCTTGTATGGTCTTTCAAGGAGTCAGCAATAGTTTCGTAAAGCTTCATAAATGGTGCCAATGCAATGTTCACTGATGACATAATTGACAATAAGTTAATTTTTTTTTTATTTGAGGGATCCGTCGGGCTAGTCAGTTGGTGTGGAGAGATTCTTCTTATGGGTGATTCAGTTAACATTGTGGTCTGATTTGCCCAGGGGCCTCGAGATGGCCTTGTTGTTTCTGATGAGGCTCTTCCTTTTCGATTTTTGTCGATATGGGGACTTCGGTTGTCATTTCCCCCCATGTTCAGGTTTTGATTAATTTGGGGTCTCATTAGATTATCTTGATTTAGATCGTCTGTGCCTGCTGTGGATGGCCTTTCTATTGTCGTGCTCTCTCTTTGTGCTTTGGGGAGCCCTAGGTGATTGAGTTTTTCAGGCACCAACGTTTTATTTGGGGTTTTGTGAACTTTGTCTCTGTCTGTTCCTATGGAATTGTCTACGTTCGGGGCTGTACCCTCAGGGGGTGAGGGTGTTGCAGGATTTGGCTTGCAGGAGCCTTCATCATTTTCTGTTAAGCCATTTGGACCTTCCGTGTCAGCTGTAATAAGGCTCTCCTCTTGAATGGTATGGGGGTTTCCTTTGCACTGAGGCATGACAGCTCCCATTTCTGACTCTGTCTGAATTTCTCTTATGTTCCCCCTTCTCTGTGTCTTTTGTCAGCTCCGGATTTAACTGGCCTCTTGGTGAATTCATAAGACTCTTTTGGGGCAGCGTCGAGCTCGGTGATTCCCCCTCAGCCCTCTCTTTGACACTTGGCTGTCCTTGTGCCTTATTACTGCCTTCTGGGGCCAATCTTTTACTATATGACAGGTTATCACTAACGTAGTGCTCAACTCTGCGTAGTTTTGCTACCGGTAAGCAATCATTTAAAGCTTCCAGTATTTCAAGATCTGTAAGTTCCCTCTGGGAGTACTCTTTTGTTGCTTTTTGCCTTATGTTTGCATAGAAGTTGTCCTTTATAGAATTTTTAAATGACCCTCCTTCTCCTCTCTGTGGCTCATTTTCATTTATTTTGTCCATCAATTGCCCTGGTGTTTTTTGTTGCTGTTCGAGCTTCTGGGGCATTTTTTTCGTTCTGATACTGATCTTATTTTTCGTTATTTTGCAGCTCTTGTGTTTCTTAAGGGGCAAAGAACTTGTTCTCTGTCTTTTCTTTTTATTAGGGTTGGATTCCCATTGTTCATTGATTTTTTCTGAGACCAGACTGGTCTGTACACTTTCCTCCGCCTCTTTGTGAATGAGAGCCACCACTTTCACTTTCACTTCAGCTGGTGGGTACGGTGGTGATGCCCTTGTAGTATGCAACTCTCTATCGGGCTCCCCCTGCCCGTTCTCCTCAGGTTGGGGGCCCGCCACCTGCTCTGGCTTTGCCTCTCCTGAGGCCGTTGACCATCCTCCTCCTTTCCCCTCCCTCCCTCAGCAACATCCACGCCCGGCAGCCCTCCTCCGAGAGCTTCCGCTGTGGGGAGCGCCCTGCGGCGCTCCGAGGGGGGAGGGAAGTATGGAGGACTGCGCCGGGCCGTCGAGCCTGGCTCCTACTCCAAGGCTCGCTCTCCCGACGGCTCCAACCTCCTCAGCTGTGCCCTCCCGCTCCGTCAGCCCCTCCTCGCCGTCCCACGCGGGCCACAGTCCCCCTTCGAGCGCCGCCTCCGCGGGGTCCTGCTCAACCGCAGCGGCTCGGAGTGGCGACAGGGCGTCTTTCCGGCAGGCAGAAGCCTCGGCTGTCCCGACTTCCAGGTTCCTTGCCCACAGCACTTCAGTCGCCCTTCCAGGTAAGGATGGTCGTCGCTGGGGGCCGTGTTGGGCTGGTTTTAAGTCTTTTAAGACCACTGGTGGCCGGTAGACTTTGCTTTTAATGGGTTTCGCTTTTATGATGGTCGCTTGCTCTTGCTGCATTGTCAGCTTTGAGGAGCCCATTTGAAGCAAACCCATGTTTGCCACGAGATGTTCCTTGGAGGTTAATGTTTGTTGTTGTTTTTGGCCCTGCAGTTTCTGGTTAGGTTTGGCGCTCCTCAGGCGTCTACCCTCTTCCTCCATTTCTTCCTCTCTCGAGGGGTCATTTTGCTCCAAGTCGATGTCAATTTCCCACATTTCTCTGTTTGCCCTTGCAGCCCTGACAGTCATGACTGCAGGACTGCCACTCTCCGTCCACTCCGCGTCCGCTCCGCGGATGGAAGGGGTTTATGTAAGGGTCCTCCCCCACACAGGAATCAGTAGAAATGGGTAACAGACTTTCCAGACTCTCCTGCAGGACTGCCACTCTCCGTCCACTCCGCGTCCGCTCCGTGGATGGAAGGGGTTTATGTAAGGGTCCTCCCCCACACAGGAATCAGTAGAAATGGGTAACAGACTTTCCAGACTCTCCTGCAGGACTGCCACTCTCCGTCCACTTCTCATGGTGAACTCTCATTCGTTCAAAATGTCCTCTTTTCTAAACTTCTACCATTACAAAATGTCTCTCCACCATCACAACCTGGATGGATATCCACATACTAAATCTCAGCCCATGAAAAACAGATCGCCTCTTCATCTGTCACAACAGGCACCAACCTACCCTTAACTCTGGGATCAAAAGACTCACCCCAGCCCACCTATACATCTCCCTCTCCACACCAGTTCTCTGCAAGATGGACTATGGTAACACAATCCTCTATTGACTCACCAACAACATCCTTGTCGCTCCGCAAACCATGCAGAATGCAGCAGGCAGACTCATTCTGCACTTACCCAAAGACCCACACATCACAAAGGCTTGCTCCCAGCTCTACTGGCTTGCCACACCCTAGAAAATTGCCTTAAAAGGACTCCGTATTAGAAACAAGTCCATCCACCTCAAAACCCCATCCTATCTTTACAACAAACTGAAACCCATCACCCACACAAACAACAGGCAAGGCAAACAAAACAATCTCCTACACATTTCAATATGCAAGCTAACCTGCACACAAAATCAAGCCTTCTCCCAATGGACACCCATAGAATGGAATGCCCTTCCACTCCACATCTGCAACTCTGCTTAAATCATCACCTTCGTCAAAATCCTAAAAGTGTATGACTTTCACCTCCCGCGCTATCCTTTGCCTGTCCTGATCTTCCTGTCATGTTCTAAAAACATTGTCATTTGTTTTCACCGCCTCCCTTTGAACTTTGGAAAGCATTTCAAGACCCTCTGAGAAGGGCTAGTGACATATGAAAATGTAAACAAAATAAAATAAAAATACATTAATAAACTATCCAAGACCCAATATGCATTTTCTCAAGAGACTGTTCCCTGAATGCTAACTTTTCCCCATACCACTCTGACTTTGGGACTCTCCATGAGGCGTCTGCCTCATCGTAATATTATCAGTATGTCCTCCAATATTCTATTCGCACTTATCAGGCAGGACTCTTCAGGTAATGTCTTGGAGGTAAGTTCAATATATTAATTTCATTGGTACAAGCACATCTATTAAGTCCAGAAGACGATGGAGACCCACCGCCTCCCACCACCCAGCTAACAAGCTCTAAGTGACATTCCTGATACTATGGGTGTGCAACACTATCTGGATGACCTCACAATACATACAAGCACACAGTCATGTCACAGGCACACCAGTAATCACACCAGAGAGGGAAAGAGAATGCCACACATCTCCCTCCTGTATACACACACACACACACACACGTACACACACACGAGGCAGCAGTTGGAATTGGTTGTGTAGGATGCACAGTAGGAGCTCGAGAAAGAACAAGTAAATGCACACATGTACTGTCACTGCACATGCCCCCTAAATGTTTGGACCAACTACTTAGGCACCTCAGTTTTCCACATCCCTAATCTTGGTTTATTCAGTAAAGCTCACCAAGGAACTGACTAACACACACACACACACACACAAAAAGACTGATTGACAAGGACAGCAACTTCACATCTCAATGGCAACAAACATGGCACAGATGCACCCAGACCAAGAGTAACAAAGGGAGACAACTGAACCAAGCACAAAGTGCCCAAAGGCAGAATTGCAAAGATGAAAGCACAACCATGACCTCATAGCCACCACATGTACATCCACACGCGTAAGTTCCCCCTCCCTCCCCCCGACCCCTGACACACACAGATTAAGGTGGAAAGGCAATAAATCAAAAACATACAAATCACTTGCTACATGAGGATACAATTCCATTCTCAACCAGTGCCATTAAATTATGTTATACACAAGCGGTGCAACCAAAGGGTACCATTCTGTCATTTACCACAACTGATGATAGCGTTGATTCCTCAACCACACACAAGAGTACCATCCCATCCTAAAATATACACAAGGATGCCATAGCATCCACAGACATGCTCGAGGATACCATTCTGTCCTCAACTACACATGAGGATAACCGTCCACCCTCAATCAGGTCCACTGGGACAATATTCCCAGTGGTCAGAAGCAAACCTAACTGTTATTTGATTTGGCACTCACCCGGCATATATCATGATTGCTTCAACCTCTCAGCATACACCATATTAGCCCATGGAGATCATCATTGACCTCATCTCAGCCAATCAGAATGTTTGGCGTGCAGTAAATAGTACTGGTGTTGACTTCATACTGAAAATTCTGTCTTCAGGAGAAGACAGGGAAACAACAATGCAATTTCCAGTCAATATATTTTTTTCAATGAGCCACTTTCTCTATGATTTGACCTTGTTTTGCTGCAACGTGCTATTTACTGCACGAAAGAGAGAGCTACAACATTGGGAAATGTGATTGCTATCTTATAGAGAAATTGTTTACTTTTACCTGACACCTAATGCATGCTCATTTCCAGTTCAACCAAGTTGCAATTAAGATGCTTAACTTATGAAGTCAACCATGTTATTTAAATACTACAAAATAAAACCACTTTTAATTGACTACATTTACTAACTCGGTTTGACTATTTACTTTACTCACTCTTTACTGCTTTTATTTCACCACCAAAACATGTATTGATGCTAACACCACCATGTGCTAATTGCCTTATACACCTTACGAGGGGTCATTATCGCTTGAGAAGATTGGGAGGAAATCTGTAAGACTATAATAAACACTAGTTCTCTTTAACACTACATACCTATTATTATCATCAACTTGTATCTTCTTAAAATCACATTCATCACAGTATGGATGGTGAAGAAGAAACGTTGAGATAAAAGGGTGCTTGCTATCTGTGTAGCCCTTCAACTCAGTTAACCAGTCCATCTGTGAATTAACAGCACTATTAAATTAGCTAAATCCACTTTCTTAATGGCCAGCCTGTTGAACATTATATTTCTGCTGGCTGCAATATGCTGCATTTAGAATATTTCTCATGAAACCCCATATGATATTTTACTTGCTTCCAAAAACCACCTTGGTACTTCACATGTACTGAACGTTTTCCATAGTCAATTCCTACTGCCTTTAAAATATGAAAATCATATGTCATTTGAGCTATTGGTACTTGCCACATGCCTTGCAGCAAAAACAGAGAAATAATGTTTACATCTGTATGCACTTGCTATATTTCATGTGAATATTTCCTCATTTGCAATTTAGGTTTCCTTATCAGTCTTCAGCACAGATGATGCAGTGTCAGGTTGTAGGAAATGTACATATGTATTTACATACAATTACAGCTTCCAGTTACTCTTCAGGTAAGTAGGTAATAGGGGCACACCCACTGGCCATCCGTATGCATCCGAGCCTTGATCCCAAGTGGCACATTAAGAACACTCACACATCACCATTTATTCGACATTCAATCACCCACATGTATTAACATTATCACAACAAGCAAAGATAACCAGTATGACAGCTAAACAGGGAAACCTAACACATTGATACACTCAAGGCAAGACACATGTCCCTCCATGTCTAAGCATAATTAAATTATTTGGGATTCTGGATTTGAGGGGTGTTGCCTAAGTGCCCAAGATTATCGCTGGTGGTTCTGGTATTGCCCCCCCCCTATTTACTCAGCTAAATTCATTATGCGAGGTATAGCCCAAAGGACTTCAAATGAAAGCAATTTAAAAAGTCATGGAATTAGTATGTTGTTTGTAAAAACAAAAATGGCACTGTTTGTCAAGTGGCTCTGAACGTGAGTTCTTTAAACCGTGGACAGACTGCCTCCAATATTCACCTGTCAGTGCACAGGCGATATCAGACTCCTCTGCTAGCTATGAGGCTAACTGCTGCCCAAAGTATACCTAGTGTATCAATCACTGACAGCCTGATTAAAGACCCCACACATTCATGTTTTGTGACATACGATTACTTATGTTTGTGATCAGCACTATGCGCACTTCATGTCTAGTTGGGATATATTAACCCATTGCTATTTCCACCTGACAGCTGGGTCGCACTTTGTCTCCTCGTGCCGCCCCTCCACCCCCAGTTGCATTGTGACATATTTGGTAAACTAGGAATTTGTGGGATATTATATCTTGGAACCATTGTTTAAGTAGACTGTATATTTCCTGCCCTCTGCCCTGTTTTTTCTAACTTCTGGTTGCCCACAATCCACGACCCCACTTCCTTTGTGCACTGGGACATGACTTGCTCTAACTCTGCACTCTACAAAACCCCAATAATATAGCCAATCAAACAGAACATCATTTAAGTGTCGTGTGCATACACTGGCGTCTCTGATCTTCATAATAGTTAGCTGCCACCTTGACTGATCATTGGTGCATGAACCCAGAAATGATGCAATTCCAGCCTCTAACCACCCAGTGCATCCTAATGTAAATATTGGATTTCTCACTGATATATTAGAACTGGACTCAGTTTCAAGATCACCAACACTCACTATAAATAAGCGCCTCATTCACACAGAACCAATCAATAAATACCATTAATTATTGGGGTCATTCATGGTGATGCAGAAATCATGCTTGTTGGCCCAATAAATGGCAAGTCAACTTTAAAGGCAAGAGACTCCACAAAGCCCATGAAGCAATAAGGCATCTCAAATTAAAGACACCTGCACAAACTTTATTTTTATATTGAACTTTTCCTTCGACTTTTGAAGAAGAAAATGAAAGGGGCACAACAGATTGGGACACTATTAAGTCTAAGGACTGTGACAAAATACTTTACATCAAGTGTGTGACTGGGCACACACTTGATATCTTAAACTCCTCTGACCTCCCCCTCTCCATCCCTCTGACCACTCCTCTCTCCTGGAGTGATCGTTCCCTTCTCTCCTCTCCTCTCATCTCTCCCTCTCTTCCCCCCAAGCCAAGCCTACCCCAACACTGCCACCTACCTTCATGGACATCCGGCCATGAAGCGTGTGTCAGTTGAGGCTTTTGCCGCCACCTTCTCCCTGCCCCCCCCTCCACCTCTGGCTGTCTTACAGCCTGACACAGCCCTGTCTCTGCTCTACTCTTCAATTTCTGATACTCTTGATGCTCTTGCCCCTGTCATGAGGATCCATTTGAAGTCCAAAGCCAAGTGCAATTTCTGGTATGACTCCGACCTAGATACACTTAAACGTAAGTGTAGGGCTGCTGAGAGGAAATGGAGGGCTTCTTGTTCATCCTCTGACAAACTGTCCTGTCGCAATGCTCCAAAGGCAATACCGCCTCCCGGTCCTCACCAAGAAGAGAGTCCACATTCAAGTTTGTGTCTCTGCAGCATCTAACAACTCGTCCAAGGAGTTGCAGTCTTTACCCCTCCTGTTGCCTCGCAGGCTCTTTGCAATGCCCTTGCCTATCACTGTATCTCAAAAACCTTGGAAATCCTGTCCACCCTCACCACCCCTGTCCCTCCTCTCCCCTCTGCATCTGTGTTTGCTGACCCTCCTTCAGCCAGCCCCCCACACTCCTTCTCGTCCTTTCCTCTTTTCTCCCCTGATGAGGTCGCTAGACAAGTCTGATCTATGAAAGCCTGGTCAAAACAGGTTCATCCCGGTTCTGCTAAAACCATCAAGGACCACATTGACACCCTTGCTCCGTCCCTTGCTGATTTTTGCAAGCACTCCTTTGCCTCAGGATCCTTCCCCTCCCCTCTGAAACACACCCTTGTGCCTCTTCTTCTCAAGAAACCCACAGCTGATCCTTCTTACCCGGCTAACTATCAGCCAATTTCCATTACTCCCTCTCTGGGCAAACTCCTGGAAAAACTGGCCACCTCTCAGCTTAACCTTCATTCCAATTCTGTTGGCTGTCTCCAAGACCACCAGTCTGTTTTCAGAGCTGCCAGAAGCATGGAAACTGCTCTCTTGAACATCCGTGAAGATCTGTTCTCCAACCTTGACTCATCCTACTCAATCTCTCTTCTGCCTTCGACACAGTTAACCATACCATCCTGCTCAGCCATCTCTGTGATAACCTGGGTATCACTGATCAGGCTCTGGTCTGGCTGACCTCTTTCCTCTCTGATCGACCCTTCCAGGTCCAACTTGGGTCCTTCCTATCATCTATCTTGCTCTCTACCTGTGGTGTTCCCCAGGGGTCTTACCTCTCACCCTGGCTTTTCAACCAATACCTGGCAACTCTTGCCCACTGCATTGTGATTTTCTTCTCCTATTTTCATTGCTACGCTGACGACACTCAACTCATTTTTAGGCTGCCCTCGGCCACTTCCTCTCCCTCTCTCATCTCTGATTGCCTAACTGCCATTCAAGATTGGTGTGCCGCCAATTATCTTTGTCTGAATGCCAGCAAGACAGGGATCCTCCTCATCGGCACACCTTCACCATCCTTTCTCCTCACTCTCTGCCCAGGCTCCCCTAGCCCTCCTCCTACTACCGCCTGCGAGGCTAAGAACCTCGCGTCATCTTAGACTCTACACTTTCCTTCTCCGCCCACATCTCTGATGTCTCTAAAAGGTCAAACATCCAACTGCACCTCCTCAGAGGTACTCTGCCTTTCCTCTCCTTCCCTCAGAAGCTCACTGTATCCCAAGCTCTGGTTCTCTCTAGGTTGGACTATTGTAACAGCCTCTTTCTAAATCTACCTGCCTCTACTCTCCGCCCTCTGCAACCAATCCAGAAAAGGACTGCAAGACTTGTCCTCGGCCTCAAGCCCTGGGATCGTATTTCTCCAGCTCGGAGATCTCTCCGTTGACTCCCAGTGGATGCAAGGATTACGTTCAAAACCCTCTGCATTGTTCACAAGGCTTTCTGGAGCCTGGGTCCAAAATACCTTCAGCTATCCCTGTGCAAATACCTCCCCTCTCTATCTCTTCGCTCCTCTACTTCTAACTCCCTCAGGGTCAGTCGTTTTTCAAAGAAACGAGCTGGGGGTAGATCTCTGCCTTCGGCTGGGGCCACCCTCTGGAACAGCCTCCCTGCCACTCTAAAACTTGAGGAGAAACAACTCCAGTTCCGGAAGCACCTCAAGACCTTCCTCTTTGCTTCTGCCTTCGCTCCCCCTCTCCCATGCAGATCTGTTCTCTCTTGGCATCATGCATCATGCACCTGGCACCGTCTGTCATCCGGGCCCACATACCTGCTCACCCTGTCACCCTCCCGCACTACCTCTGGGCCACCCCTTGCACTGGGGTCTGTATCTGTACCCATACAGTCCCCCCTCCCTTTTTCTTCCTGCACTTATCAGACCTACCCTGTCTGCTGCCTTACCACTTACTGGCTGCACTTACCACTTGCTGGCTGCACTACCACTGTGTGTTGCCTTTACTATTTAGTTATTTATTAATTAATATTTATCTGTTTCTCCTTTGCTCCGCACTTTCCACTTCTCCCCCCTTCCATGCACTTTTCCCCTCCCCCTCTCCCATGCACTTGCCCGTTCTCAATGTCAATGGGCCTAGTAAGATCGTAGTTTTGTTCTCCCCTGTTCCCCTCCCTTGCCTTGACACACTCTGAAACACTTGTGTATGAACACGATAGAAATAAAATATCAATATCAATTTACCTGGTGCCAGTTGTGGGATCAATCCGTAGACAGCACGCACTAGGGAACAGAAGGCTCTGCACTGTGTGGTGCTTAAAATAAATAGAGCAAAGGTACTGCACTGCTGTCAGTCAAAGGGGCCACCGAGATAACCTTGTTTACCCACCCCATTGTTGCTGTACAAGGCTCACAAAACAGGCATCAGATGTTTAACCCCTCAAGTGCTAAGGACGAGTATGCTTGTCCATTTTGGATAGACTTCATTAGCACCCAGTTGGGGGGAGCCAGACAATCAGATGGCTAGGAACGCCTGTGTAGAGGAGCAGCTGAATGCACCTGCAGGAAGTCCCGACCCCCTACATCCTGTATGGTGGAAACCTGAGATTGTGCCATGCTTGATGGCAGCAGTTGTGACCATACCACAGTGAATATTCGAAAGAAGATAAATGGCGAGGCTGTCTGGCCTGGTACCAAAGCTGAAACAAGCCAAGGTTGGTTATCTATGTTCAAAGGCGGTGAACGTGAGAAGAAGAATCATTGCTTGTTAAGGTGCAAAGAAAGAACACCATGCGTGTCAAGTTTTATTCAATTAAGACATTTAAATGCTGCAAAATGGACCAAACTGTGGTCTCCTGTCACGTGAGCCAAGGATGGAAATAGAGCTGAGCTTGGAGTTCTAGAACAACAATAGTGCATGCTTGCTCTCCCTTATATTCCCAGAGACAGGAATACTCTGCAAGGCCAAGTTCAAAGACAATCTTCATGCAGAAGGCATGGGTGATGAGAGCCGTTGGGCTAATTGGGTGTGGAGGTAAAGTCAAGGCCACCTCCTGGCACTTGGGTCTGCGCTTACGTGCGGCTAAGTGAACCGAATGATCCAGACATGGCATGAGCATCCCAACCAATTATAAAGGGCAGTATAACGAGGGGCCTTATAGTTTGAGAGCCAATGATGTACTGTGTACTTAATAAGTGTTGAAGTTGACATGTTTTAGAGGTAGGCATAAATTGTTCGCTTTACAAATGCCAAAGTAAATAAAAAATAAATTAATAATATATATTAAAACAGTAAAACTTTGCCATCTTCCTGAGTTGGTTTGATTATTTGGTGTCAGAGTTATTCTGCATTCCCATCCATTTCCTACGTGTTATCCAAAGGGCCTTATGCTCACATGCTTGTACCGCTGGTACAAGCGTGTGTCCCAAACCGCCTGATGGCCGGCTCCCCCTGCTGCCATCTACCCCCCCACCCTTCGCCCGTTCTTTTTTCGGTTCCCCCCGCCTGACGACTTACCTTATTTATTTTGGAAGCAGCGATTGCCACCGCTGCATCCGCTCCATCCGCTTTCCTCTGTATGGAGCCCCGCCTTCCCTTTTCATGGTGGCCAGCTTGGTAAAGGATTTTCATTCATTGAACGAGACGCGCGAGACGTCCCGTTCAATTAATGAAAATGAAAATCCCTTTTTTTTTAGCTCCCCGGGTTACCAAAGCGGTAACCTGTGTTGCTAATAGCGTTAAGACCCCGTTCCAAGGGCTGCAGTGAAGATCAAAGGGTGTCAGCATAAGAAAGTGTCTACTTGGAGACAGGAAAAGTGGGATTGTAAATAGACAGTGGGCAACCACACTGCATGTGACTGTGGCCTCCAGTTGTCCCCCTCCGTGGAGGGGGGTCTTTTAGGACATCGGCAAAGGTGCACAATAGTTCATTTAAGAGGCATTGGGATACCAGACAGATCATACTCCTACGAAGTGTTCCGAAAGGGAAGGCAAAGGATGCACATTTTATTATTGCTGCTGCACTGGGTGTGGGTGCTGCATTCTCTAGTCACGGCCGGGTCTAGAATAAGATAGTTACAATCAGGGGAGCAACATGGACGCCGTTTGGACTGAAAGAGCATCATATCTGACCCCATTGCAATGGGCAGTTCGGTTGGGGCAGTATAAATCCGTGCTGAATAGTTGTCTGTAGAAAATCATTGCGGTTTACCCACCTCCAGAACGTGTGGTAAAGAGGACCAAGAAGTGCCAGCTCTGCTATGTACTTGCCTGTAGTGTCAACAGAGTCCACAGGAAACAAGGTCCAATTACCTGCAACTACGATTACTAAATATGGAACTAAATTGTTCTATTTTGGTTTATGCACGCCTCAAAAACAGTTACATCACAGTTACAACATCATTCACAATTCGCATCTCATTCCTAAATAGGACACTGTGAAAACCACATCCTATTAATATACATATCTTTAACCAACCACACTTGCTTGACAATCGAAGCCTCATGCACAAGATGTGTCCAAGCTTGTTAAGAGAGTTACCAGGACTTTCCACTACCACCACATAAAACTGATGTGGAATTTTGGGTGTATCTATTTCAGGCATCAAAATGTCTGGGATCTATATGGCTCCTAGATGTATACGAATGGGGGATTGAACCCTGTTCATCTGAGTGCTACGTTGTTTAATAAATTATTGTTATTTGAATAAACAGGATTTTAATGACTTGTTGGTGCTTTATTTATTATTAGAAGTCAGCCGACAAGTGTTTCGACCGTCAAGCGTCTTTTTCAAGGAAGTTATTCAAGTTGTGCCATAATGTATATTATCATAGTTACATCACTGAGTTTGAGTGTTCCCCAGAGTGGGGTGAGAATACAAAAATGCATCATATGGGGTGACAGTGCCGTATACCATGTAATGATCAGTACAGAAGTTCATATTGAATGGTTACATGTAGGTGACATACCATCATAAGTATTGTACTATTAGAGCACATTGTTATAATATGTTCATTACATATATATTGTGAGAAGGAATGCACCAGGAAAGGAAGTGGAGATAATATATATATATTATGGTTAGCTGAATGCGTTTGAGTGAATCATGTTGTGTGAGTAATTTGGGCAGGCTGGTAAGCTAATGATTTTACCGTGTATAATGTTGGTCAGTAATTGTTGGGGGGTCTTTGAGGCGTGACCGGGCTGCACTTGTGATTTCTTTCCCGGTGGCCAGTGACCAGTTTGATCCTGATTAGGGGGGCGGTCGGGGGTCCAGGTAAGTCGCCCAACTACCTTCTAGTTGTAGCCTAGAAACCTGGTTAGCTTGATACCATGCTACTAGGAGCTCTTTTGACTTCCCAGGCCAATGGGTGCCATTCATACAGGCTTATCTGACATTAGTTATGGGTGTGAGAATGTGTATAAAGGAACATTATAAAAGAACATTATAACATTGGCTTGTTGGTGGGTTATTGTTAACTGAAGAGGGCCTTAACCATTGTTACAAAGCTTGATATTTCTGCCTCAATGCTCAGTGTCATCCTTAGCCATGGTTGCACCAGGACTATGCTCACTGCAAGATTGTAAGAATATTCTCTACTGATCTATTTTGTTTCTAACCTATTTGAAAACTTGTTTTGGTGATTATGCCATACTATAATGTAATAGTAGCCCTGGAGGTAATGGCATTTTATGTCTAGAGTGCAGGGCTGAAACAGGTGTTATCATGGCTTACTATTGTTATGCAACCTTAGCTTTGCTTGGGCCCATAATTCAGGTGTGGGCCGATAACAGCTATTAGCACCCTGCGGGGAGAGCCAAACAATCAGGTGGCTAGGCACATGGGCTGAAACTGGCAATCTCACCCTGCGTTCCAAGCCGCCTGATGGCTGATTCACCCACCCACCATCTCCCCCAACCTCCGTTACCTCTTTTTTTTACATTCCCCCTCCCTCCTTATCTCATTTCGGCAGCAGCTATTGTCGCTGCCGCACTGCTGCCTCTCCTTCCTCTCTGCTCCTGCTGGCCGCCATGGAAAGAGAAGAGGGGCTCCGCATGGAGCCCCAAATTCCCATTCCATGGTGGCCATCTTTGAACAGTCTTTTGCTTCCGTGAACGGGACGCTGCGAAGTGACCCATTAACAGTACGAAAATACTTTGTTTATCCCCATCCCAACCCTTGCGAAGGGTGCTAATTGAGTTAAGCAACCGTTCCAAGGGCTTGAGCGGGTGGTAACATCTCGTGGCCCTTGTTAAAAGCCCTTGCTTGGCACGGGCCTTAATTCGGACCACGGGCCATTAACACCTGTTCCAGCCCTTTGACTGGACTGGAATGCCTCATTAGTTCACTTCTAGAGTACATGTAATGCACAATAGGCCACATATTTAATGAATAAACCTGTATAACTTGCATTTCATGAACCCAGTAGCAGCTTTTAGCTCTTGCTCATCGAATCTGTTTTGATGCCTGCATTTCACTTATCTATGATTGCAATTTAGTATAGCCATACTTAGACTTTGCAAGAATGTTTCACTAAATGACTTGCTCTGGATGCACTTCATTACATCATGGTCCTGGAGAGGCTCAGAGTGTCTCCTTTGTGTACTGAGCTGTTGTGTTGGTTGACTCACAACCGCAAATGCATGGCTGCGGTTTCGACAGCTGCGGTGAACTCTGTCAAATCTGTCAGGTTTCAACACTCTTGCATGGAAAGCCATATTCATCAATTCACCCTATTCAGCCTCCTCTCCATCTGCTGCCTGTGGCGCAAATACCTTCCCCGAAGTACCCTTGACCCGGTAACTCAGATCTCAAGTGAGACGTACAATAGACTTAATGAGCGGATAAATATGCAGGTAAGCCCACTGCTAGCAAATCCAGGACGATTCGCACAAAAGAGATAGCCTCAACAGGGCACCCATTGGCGAATTCCCTGCACAATTTGGATGCTTTTCAAAGTAATGGAATTCTGGCTTTTGTTGCAAAACATATATCGGTTAAATGAGGAATCATGGGCCTGCACCGTCCAAAAGGAAGCGATGGCGTCACCCGTGCCCTTGAGACGGTCCCTTGAGTGTCATGGCTTGGCGGCGCATTGTCCAGGGAGGGTGCCTCCAGCGCATGTGTTTACAACACATCCTGTCTCGTTTTCTATTCCTTCACACGCTGCCCTCATTAATAGGTTTTTCTTCCCTCCTTGAGCCTCCAGGGAGGAGGTTTTAGGCCTGCCTGGGCTGTTTTGTAATTATCCCGGCCTTTAAGGCGCCCACTTCTTTCTTTGGCCGTGTCCTTTGAGCCCGTGAAGTTCAGCGCTGCCTACTAAGGGAATCTGATTAAACTAATTACCCTGATTGGCTTGTTTAATCAATTGTGCAGTTTAATTGGGCCTTGCTAATTCAGAATGATGAGATCCACAAAAAGCCCTGCCAGAGCTTGGAGCCTCATGTCCACAGCGATGACACTGCTTGCGACCGGGTGACCCACAGCAAGCATTGCTAGCGCTGGTAGCCTGATGCCCGTGATGATGACACCGCTTCTGCTTCGCGAGACCCAAAAGAAGCATTTCCAGAGCTGGTATCTTCATGTCCGTGACGATGACACCACTTTCGCCTAGTGACACCTGCACCTAGCATTGCCAGAGCTGGTAGCCTCATGCCTGTGGTGATGACACCGGTTTATGCCCGGTGAGACCCACAGCAAGCTTTGCCAGAGCTGGTAACCCTTACGCCAGTAGCGATGACACTGGATTCTGCCCGGTGAGACCCACAACAAGCATTACCAGAGCATGTAGACTCATGTCCGCAGTGATGCCCCCTGCTTCCACCTTGTGAGACCCACAACAAGCATTGCCAGAGCTTGAAGACTCATGTCCGCAGCGATAGCCCCGGCTTCCACCTTGTGAGACTGACAACAAGCATTGACAGAGCTTGTAGACTCATGTCCGCAGCGATGCCCCCGGCTTCCACCTGACTCCGGCTTTCATCTCGTGAGACCTATGACAAGCATTGCCAGAGCTTGTAGACTCATGCCCGCAGCGACGCCCCTGGCTTCCACCTTATGAGACCCACAATGAGCATTGCCAGAGCTTGTAGACTCATGTCCGCAGCGATGCCCTCGGCTTCCACCTTGTGAGTCCTACAAAAAGCATTGCCAGAGCTTGTATACTCATGTCCGCAGCGATGCCCCCGGCTTCCACCTTGTGAGACCCACAACAAGCATTGCCAGAGCTTGTAGACTCATGTCTGCAGTGATGCCCCCAGCTTCCACATTGTGAGACCCACAACAAGCATTGCCAGAGCTTGTAGACTCATGTCCGCAGTGATGCCCCCGGCTTCCACCTTGTGAGACCCACAACAAGCATTGCCAGAGCTTGTAGACTCAGGTCCGCAGCAACGCCCCAGGCTTCCACCTTGTGAGACCCACAACAAGCATTGCCAGAGCTTGTAGACTCATGTTCACAGTGATGACAGCGTTTCTGTCCATTGAGACCCATAACCAGCATTGCCAAGGCCAGTAGCCTTATGCTGCAGCAATGACACCACCTTCCGCCCGATGAAACCTACAAAAAGCTTTGCCAGTGCGTGTAGCCTCATGCCCGTAGTGATGACACAGGCTTCTACCCGAATAGGCCATCAACAAGCATTGCCAGAACCAGTATCCCCATGCCCATATGGATGAGACACTGGCGTCTTCCCGGTTCGACCCACAAAAAGCATTGCCGGAGCTCTTAGCCTCATGCCCACAGAGTGACACCGGCTCCACCTCTTTTATTAGGAACTTGATGTTTTAGCGAAATGTAAAATGGTTGGTAAAAAATCAATCAATCTATTGTCACAAACAGTTTAATATCCTTACAATTTCGTAATCGTCATAAAGTCAAGCCAAGCACGGGTCTGCTCTTTCCTTTTCATCTCAGCGTTTAGTGCAGGACAATGCTTGGTATCTTTCATTTAATTTCCCAAAATAGAAACTCTTCAAGCCTCCACTACTCGAAGGAATGCCGCATGCAGCCATTATCGTTTCCACCTGTTCTATCTGGTAGGGTCTTCAGGCTTATGTTAGAGTCCAGCTTGACATGCAGTAATAGGTTTTCAGTTTTTTCTGGCTTCTAAAAAATGTTTTAAATACATTTCGCTCGTTTTTTCAGGGATGGAAGCGCATATGGGCCAAAGCTTGTTCACTGTGCTGCTGCTCCAAGAGGAAAACATGTTTAGAAAAGTCAGTAAAGACCCTTCTGTGCAGTTTGCCCCTCTGTGCACAACTTGGGTGAGGAGGCACCTCCACCCTTTCAGCGGAGGTCACATTTTGAGGTAATGCGCACATATTTTAGGGGATATTTCAACCACTAACTGAACAATATTTTACGCATGCCGTATTTAAACATTATTGCAATAAGTAAATACCTCCCCAACTCATGATGAGAACGGTCGGTAAAAAAACAGGCGTTATTTAAACACTGCAAGTTTGACATGTACTCCCATATCACACTGGCCCTCTACATATGAATTCAGTGACATCGTTTTCAAGTGAATCCATGTCAGAAATGCTGCCTAAAGGCGGTCCAGGGTTTAAAGTTCGAAGCACCCAGCATGCTGGGAAAGACACATCTGTATTTTATGATGGCCATATAAAACTACATGTCCCACGATTCCAAGTGTGAGCGGCTTTACTGAGGTCATTGTATCAAATTGAAATGCTCTGCAGACTAAAAGCACAGGTGTAGAAGCATGGGTGCTCTGCAGGTCACGATTTCAGAATGAACCATAGCTGCCAGGGTGCCTTGTAGTAGAAACAGCGTCTTCATCCAGCACAGATACGCTCAGATGTATGCTTGTAAATGAAATATTATTAAACGCCGCTTGATGAACGCTAATCATGTATGATAGATCGCTTATGTAAGATATGACTACATGATCAAGGTTAGACAGCACTGTGCTTTTCAGATTTCACTGCACTTTTCCTTTTGAGCTGCTGGCGCATGTGATTGTTTCCGGTCTTACGTACTGATAAGCGTGGCAGCAGCAGCGCACAGGACACTGTCGCATGGGTGCACTACCCCATTAGCTTCATGCATACATGCCAAGATGCCACCAGCCATCCAGGAGATGTGCTTCAAGCCCTATTTTCTTTTTTTTTTCTTTTTATTTCTGGACAGGTAGCATTGGGTTTATAAAAGCAAAAGTACAAGCGCCCCAATTAAAAAATAAATAAACAGGAGTGGATAAGCATCTTCCGAATTGCATTCAGCATCTTTCCATGCCTACTCCTAGACTGGCTTGCTGAATCAAGGTCATGGTCACCTGCTGATTCAGAGCACGTGATTACTGATTCCCTACCCTTACTCTGTTTCGCATCATGCCATTGGCTGCTTTAGAGGAGACAATACATTCAATACTTCACTGGCTTTGTCAAATAGAACCACTGTGACAGGGCTATGCTCACGGTGCTGTTACACCTCACTTCCACAGTAGACCCTGCAGTACTAGTCACTAGCCAGTCATATCTGCATGCAGCGTTTCCGTGCAGGCCAGGCCACTCAGTGTGGTAAATACTTACTGATGAGACCTGGGATTTTCATCCCACCAATGCTAACACAGATGTTCACCCAGATGAAAAAGACATATTGGGTACCAATTGCTGTTTACATATATTTACAGGGCTACAAGGCGGCAAAATGTTTGTCGTTAGTGAACAGAAGAATGGTGTGGGCCTAGGAGGGCCCATGCACAGGTCTGCCAATGCACAGTCACCAAATGAGTGGGGGAGTGAGCATTTCCTCCCGCTCTAAGTGGGGTGCATTCAAAGGTCCCAAAAAGAAGACCCTTTCACATGAAAAGCAGGATGTTTCAACACTTACACAAAAACCGCTTTGCTTGTGGCTGCAAGTGAAAACTGAAGGTCCCTTTCAACTGAAAAGCAGGATCTTTAAACACTAACCCCAAACATGGCTTGACAAGTGTTTCTGCAGTTTAAATGTAAAAATATACTAATGCTAACAGGAAAAATGTCAGGGAAAAAGACATGGTGCGTGTTGACAAAAAGTAATGTATATTATGTTTCACATACAAAATACCAGTGACATTTGAAAAGCCACTTTGTTTTAATGAAAAAGTGTCTCTAGGCAAACCCTTTTGTTGGCTGTTGGACACATGTCACCACAAACTCCCCCAATGGAAAGTTACATCCCCCATCTAAATACAACTGCAATAAAGTGTGTCCTGCTAAAGGTATGGAAAGCCCAGATTTCTCAGACTTTCTGGCTCTGAAGGGAGTTATTGCAGGACACATTCCCCTTGGCTGGAGCATGACTAAAAGGTGCGATGACTGGGGGCTGCAACTTCAAAGACCAAACTACCAACTACAGAGAGACTCATACAACCTCTGATCACAGGTTGGCCCAGGGAGACAGATGGCAGTGCTAGATGAAGCAACTCTCACATTTGCTGAACATACACATTTACAATTAATTTAAAAGTACTATTATAACTTAGGCCTTTTTCCCAGCAACCATAAGGTGGAATTTCTTCATCTATGTACCATTTTTTAGGTAATTTGCAGGCGATTTTGGAGATAAGAATTAATCCACCTGCAACTCAGGGAACTGTAATGGCCATCTAAGATGTGTTTCTGACTGATCGCAAAATGTTCCAAATGTAAGAGTTGGTGAACGGTTGGAGGGTGAAATTGGGAATATGGGTAATAAGGTAAATATTCATAACTGTTATACTTTCTGGGGAAAGGACAGAAAAGTACCACACGACCGTGCAAAATGATGCAGACCTGGCTGTCGTCTTAATTCCCCATGGTTAGCAGAATCAGAAAATATGAATATTAGGGCAGTTCTAAGTAAAATTATAATGTTTTGCCACATAACTAGATTTTTGCAAAAATTTGACATGAGAACAAATGGGGTTTGTAAATGAAGCTGCCATATATCTGCTCCAGACCCCTAAACCAATCCTAACCGGGAGGCTGGGTTTGGGAGGAGAGAGAAGGGTAGCTGTCCAATCCTAGTTGTGTGACCTCTTGCAGGGTACTCCCCCAAGATTGTAAAATTGGTGGGGTCATCGCTGCTATATAAGGAGGACTGCACTATGAGGAAGAGAGAGAGCTTCTGTAATTTACCATCAAAGCATGCTGCTGCAAGTTAACATCTGACAGCTCCAAGGGAACACCAGAGGAGATTGCTGAGAGTGCATCTGGGTGGAGCTGTCTCTTGCTAGGAAGGCCTAAAGCTGACTGGGTCCAATGGTGGAGAGTGAGAGGACATCCTTAAGAGTAGGGTGACCAGACACCTGCCCTATATTTCTAGAGGGTCCTGACAAGCTTCTGGCTGTCCTGAACTTTAAACAGAGGTTTTCAATGTAAGTAGAATGTAGACCTTTGAGACCAAAAGGTGGGGAACCTGCTGGCCTTAAATCCTTTCCCTTTATAGTGGTGGGAGGCAACATTTTTTAGATCCTTAGCCTATTTAACTAAAAAGATTAATGAATTAATTCCCCATTTGGTGGAACACTATGGGGTGATTTTTGTTAAAATTCGAAAGGAACAAAGCTCACTTCCCAGGTTGAGCACTGAAAACCATAGCCTATAATTTAATTGGGTAATCCTTTTTGTCCTGCTGACCCCGACTTCTGTAAGGAAGAGGGGTTTCTTTGTTCTTAAATCATTCATATATTTTTATCCAGCTTCTCCAACACAGGCCTTTTAGTGGAGGGGGTCTGAAATCCCAAATTTCTCAAATCATTCCAATGTTTCTTTCCATCTTCCCCAACACAGACCAAAGTAGGGGGTAAATCTGAAAAACAGACCGCTAGAACACCCTGTGTTTATTTTAAACCAAAAGTGTGGGCGGAATCATAATTGCCATATGTATTTGTACCAATCTTGAAATTTTACTGCTAGCCTTTTTAGCCTCCAGGGAAATAAAAATCGCACAACATTACATTTATAATTGTTTTGGTTATTGATCAGTTTAATTATTTCTTGAAGTGAAATTTGTAGAAAGTGAAGAATTGTGATTGTGCTCTTTTCAACTCACTTTTGTGATTTATTTATGCTGAGAGAAGTTGATTGTGTTGTGCCATGGATACGCAGGTGTTTGACATTTTTTGTGCACATTTCTATTACTTTTCATTTAAATAAATCGCAATATATTTCCCATACTTCGGCCTGATTCTTGGCTCAATGTTAGCTAGCTCAGGGGGAGGGATCCAAGGGGCAGGGTATGAGTCCGAGATATGGCTGAATAAAAGAATCTGTTAAACAGTTATTTTGCATGACACCTAGAGTGGGGAGGGAAGGAACTCCCTGTGTTGAGGGTGGCAATAAATGGTTACAAATATGGGGTGCGTTGCCGGGATTTAGCTACCTATTTCTGATTCATGGCAAAGTGCATTGAGACAGACTGTTCCTTTTGATGCAATTGCATTAAGTGGAGGGAAAGTCATCTTTGCCTTGTTAAAGTGCCACAAGGACTTGGGCCCTGAGTTCCAGGCAGGTGTATAGGTGACACATTAAGATTTTGTAAGAATTGACTTGTGTGAGGAAATCAAGCAGGAACAGGGTGATTTTACCCCTGCATAAAGAACGTTTTACTAAGGTTAAAAAAAGCCATTGGGAAAAGGACTACTGTACAAATTGGCGAAGCCAGGGAGCATCTCCTAGCTACATTATTTCTTACAGGAGAATGGGTTGAGGACGATGCAGGAAACTGGCAAACCAGAATTGTGCTGGAGTTTACCTCAGTAAGCAATGATATTTGGCTTGAAGGTGGAATGTTGCACCAGCGTTTGAGCCATTTTATATGACCACAACTGCTTGTGATTAACAGAATCAAATGGTTCAACTAACTTCTCAGTTATATCTTCATTTGTTGTTAGTAGAAGAGCTTTGGCAAAATAGTGAGGCTAGTAGGATGAATCAGGCTAGAGACCTGTCACAGGCCCAGTATCTTGTTCAACAACTGAAACAGGAGCTGAAACACTGCAGCAAGAGAGTGCAGAGCATGAAACACAGTTTTCTGCACTGCAAAATGCACATAGAGATTGTGTGGAAAATATGAGCACACTGCAACATAATTTTAATGATCAAACTAGTCATAATAGAGGGTCGTTAGTTGACATTGTGGGCCTCAAGCAATAAATGAAGGCCGTAGAAAGGAAATATATTCAGTTTATCATTAAAGAAATTGACTCACAAAAAAGGTTTGATGAAATGCACCAAGGTATAAGTACGCTGAAACAACAGAGGATAAATCTGTTGGAAATGGAGGTAGAAAAGTAACAGTTCGGTTCTCAGAAACTGACCAGAATTAGAGAAGAAAAAAATGTGCTAGAAAGGCGTGTGAGGCAAATAGAAACAAAACTATCAGAGGCAGCGAATTGGGATGAGCAAGAGAAAGAGATTAGTCTCCTGAAGGAAACGCGCCTTGAATATGTAAGCAGCATACAAGGCTCAGAGAGGGAGAATGAATTACTTCAGCAGGAGGTGCAGCAAACAAAAGATTGGTGGCAGCTCAGAGAAGGGTGCATGAGATTAGTCAGGCCTTAGGGTCACAATTAAAAAGCCAGCTCTCTGTATACCAACAGGAAATAAGGGCAGACAGTAGCCGGTGTGAGAATCTCAGAAACAAAATTGCAAATTACAAACAGGCACTGAGGCACCCTGACCAATCAGGATATGGGACAAGGCTCACTGATCATGGTGAGATTCCCATCACATTAGGGGCCTCAAGCCCATCATTTACTACCTCCCAGGTACAAATGGAAACTGACCTCATGTATGCCATCAACAAAGAACAGGGGAACATGAGGCAGTTGGACTTACCTAGGTTTAGCCTGACTGATCCAGAAGGCTAGTCCTTGTGTGATAAGGATGAATGTTCATCTATACCATAGAGAAGGGAAAGGGGCCAGACCAGTGTGTCTTGTAAAGGAAGAACTAATACTGTATGTACTTAAGACCATGAAGACTCTTATGAGGAGAAAGTCAGGGAGTTAGATTGGCTGAAGATGCGACTACAAAGAGACTACCTTGCTCACTTCACTGAAGGAGAAAAGCCAGACCCTCAGCCCTGGAAGGGCATTCTAAAAACCTCTGTATAGACAGGGGAGGGGGGAATACCCCATAATCCCTGTTAGGAGGGATGAAGAGACTGGGTTCTATCCTGGACCTGAAAGGAACTCAAGGGAGAGTGACCCTGAGAGTTCACTTTGGTCCAGGCGAGAGGAGTCCAGACACCATGGTTCTGGGAGATATTCCAGTCTCATAGAGATAGAAAGCGCCTAGAAACAAGGAAGGGAGTACTGGTAGCAGTTCTGAGTCAGAACATGAATGGACTCCGGTGCAGAAGAAGAAAAAGACAGGGAAACAGAGCAAGGGTTTTGTCAATGACCCACCCAGACAGGTCAAGGCCATAAAGAGCTTCCTGACCCCATACCACAAGAATGGCAAGTATTCGGTATGGGAGCACCTGGAACTTTATGAGCAGATGATGGCATCATTCCAGATCTGGAATGATGTGAATTGTATAGCATTGTGAATTGTGATTTTGTTCTTTTCAACTCACTTTTGTGATTTATTTATGCTGAGAGAAGTTGATTGTGTTGTGCCTCGGATAAGGTGGTGTATGACATTTTCGTGCAAATTTCTATGACTTTTAATTTAAATAAATACAAATATATTTCCCGAACACTGGCCTGGTTATTGGGTCATTGTTAGCTCATGGGGAGTATCCAAGGGGCATGATATGAGTCAGAGATAGGGCAGAATAAAATAATCTGTTAGATTGTTGTGAGACACCTTGAGTGGGGAGGGAAGGAACTCCTGTGTTAAGGGTGGCCTCTCAATAAACTGTGACAAATACTTCTTTCTTCCATTCTTTCATAACAAGGGGTTTCCATCACTGATGACAGGCATTTAACTGCCCTACTGCAGCAGATCCCCCCATAATGCCCCTGCTACCACCCATCAACCTGTTGCGTGTGTCTTTGGTAGACACCCCAGGGTCCAATGGGAGCCATCCTTTCTTGTTTCATGCCAGTTGTAGGATGGTACTCAAGGAGCAGGTGTTGGATTATGATTGCTGGCATCCCTGATGGTCGATGTTCTTCAACCGGGCTTGGGACTGGAGGAGAGTTCACAGTATGGGGTGGTGTGGGGCTATTCACACCTGCTCGCACACCTGATGGTGGTTCTCCGAGCTCCTGTTTCAGTCTTCCTTGTTGGATTACCTTTCTTCTTATCTTGTGGTTCCGCAGCTCTTTATGTTCTTGGTCTCCAAAGTGCTACATGGGCAGGAATACTCCCATTATGGACATGACACACAGATGCAATCTTTCTAGCTCTTCTTTAATTAGACTTTATGGAAGGTAGGAAATAATTTGCTAAGAGAAAACACGTTGATATTAATGCTGTGATCATTGTTTAAGAGAAGGGTTGTTCCTTAGAATCTGTTCCTGTGCCAAAAATACTAAGCAAAGCTTGTGGTCTTTATAAAGCATGGTGGGGTGACAAACCTTTGTTAGTTGTGGGCGCTGGCTGGGTTTGCTAGCCCAATTAGAGACGTTTGTGTAGTCTAGTAAGAGTCCAGTCCTTTGGTCATGTATTTTGGTGATTTTGTGCGTTTATTGTTAACAAAACAACAGATTGATACGCATTTAGGTGCCAACAAAAGTTATATTTTAGTGAGACAAGCAGCTCAAAGTTGGTTGAAGGGGTAGCCGACGCGCGTTTCAACTGAAGTCTTTATCAAGGCATAGATCATTAGGCAGCAAACTCTTGGTTGAGCTGGCGTTTGAAGGCCCAGGTTAGGGTTCCCGGTGTGGGCTCATTAGCCTGGTCTGTTGCCGGAGTCGGCGGTTCGAGCTTGGCTATTCAGCAAGCGGCTGCGACTGGTCTTTATAAAGCAATCTATGGCCCACGACAGATGTAATCAGAATGGTTACATGCTGTGAAGCCTGGCCGGACATGACTCATTTGCATTCTTTAGTTGTGGCCTCGACTCAAGCATTTTGGAGCTCCCAGGAGTAGGCGGAAAGGAAGTAGAAGGCAGATATTGTGGGGGTAAATCCTGGGGTTCAGCATAAAATCTTAGATCCTCTGCTCTCAGTTTTTCAGTAACTCTCTCAAAATGTAGAGCTGCCAGTGGAGGAGGTCCAACATTGATATTGATATTGATATTTTGTATATCGCGCTCGTACACAAATGTTTCAGATCTGATCAGTAATGTTGCCAGGGGGTTGTTTAGTTTTATTTAACACTCAACCTATCTCTGAATCTCTGGTTATTCCTCTGGTAAATTGTGTGATTCTTAGTGAGTAGACAAACAACGATTATGATAATAATAATATTACTACTGCGTACTTTTATAGTGCTTCAATCACTGCAATAACAGCTGTCAGTATTGCACAATCGAATACCTCTCAGTTTACCAATTAAGAAGGACGAGTCATCCCTGCCATGGGATTAGAACTTGTGAAACACAAGCAGATCATGCCTGAGAGACGAGTGCTTACATGTGAGCAATCCCCCCAATTTATAAGCTCTCTCATTAGATTTAAGAATGTTATGTTGCATTTATTGGAGTGCCCTCAATCTCTAAAACTAGGCTCCATGTTGGCAAACCATGGCCATTCTACATGACAGTCGGCTAAGGCTACTTTCATGAGATTTACTTTATGTCAGATAATCAGTCTCAGAGTAGGTATGTTTTCTGTCGATGCTGCTAATCCGCAAAACAAAAGAGGTGATGGCTGGAAGGTTTAGAATAAATCTTGACCTCTGGCATTGCTCTGGGCAACTCTCCAGACCATAGTTCTTCACCTGCAAAGCCATTACAAAAGGGAAAGACCATATGCAAATCAGGCTTCGTCCCACCCCCATAGGGGTATTCCAGCTCGAACTGCTAGGTCACATTCCTTCTGCACGAGACCACAAGCACCCTGTTAGTACACTGCAAATCCTCCTGCTTGGCACGTGGCATGCATGAGTGCTTAGGCTTTGCTGAGCTCCCAGGCTAGATGCAATTGGAGGCCTACTTTGTGTCTGATTTCTGCTTCAATTAAGTCATATATACAGCCATATGCCAGCTTTGCCAAAGTTCACGGGAAGACTGTTACATTACTTACCAGGGCAATGCCGATTTAAATAGATGACAACAGCCCTCCTCACATCCACCATATATACTTATTCCTCTTTCGTGGATGAATTATAGGGAAAACATGAATTCTAGAGAACATTTCTGGAATACACTAAAAGGAGGAAACCATTTTAGGAAAAACGCAGGACAGAGTATCCGCACCAAAGCGTACAAATTAAGTCTTGGGTAGGGAGGGATGTCCATAAGGGACCCCCTTGCTCCTAAGTGTCTGGCTGAGGTAATTACGACCAGGAAGTAAACTAAATGACCAACAAAACCAAGGGAAGAGCACCGGCAGGCACCAGCATCCCATGAATAGTCCCATCAGAGAGAACGGTCTGCCTGATTAGTCACAGGGTTCAAATTTGTCAGGAGCTGGGAGCCCTTCAGCTCCTGGTTGTAACCAAGGGGCGCCTGGTGACCTTGAAACCAACTGCTACCAGGAGCTACTTTTGACTCCTGAAAATTAAGGACACACCTTAGGGACATCTAAAACTTATGGGATGATATATAACTGACAAAAAAAATCAGAGTTTGACTTTTGTGAATAACTTAGATTTGCTGTGCGCTATGTACTATCTCCTGGTTTCTCAGAGGTAGCTCCGGACTAAAAGGCAATGGCGGATACCCAGACACTCCCTTTTTTTCTCCTAGTGAACACATCCTACTTTTGATCCCTGTTTCTGTGTCTTAGTAATAGGATAAGGAATAAAGAGAAAGAGTATTGAAGATTGCCACAACGTTACCCTTCTTTACTGCCCTTTTCTTTTCACCCAGATACCCCTGGCCAGGTGCCACTCTCCAGACAGGACTCGACACTGTTAGACCACTACTACATAAAACTCCTCACATAACCTACAGAACGTAGCATAAAATAACACAGCCTAACATACCACGACATGACATAATATAATGGTTCCATGTCATTTCATCATGGGATGCTTTTTCGCGGGGGTTTTTACAGCAGATTTCTTTATGAAAAAACTCATTGAATTATATTTTTTTATTTTGGGGGGTTTCCCCCTGCAAACCCCATTCCCCCTGCAAACCCCATCCATTTTCTACTTAGAGCTCCCAGTCAACACCCTCCTTCTTACCAGAGGTAGGTTCCGTGTTCTGAATGCCTGTAGCCTTACATGACACAAGCATCATACATCTGCCATGCAACCCTGCTTTTGCTTTTGGTAGACGGAACGGATCACTCTAATCAATGTGTTTGAACGGACCTTTTTATACCCCTGCAGAACTTTACATGAGAAGTGTGTATAGCTCATCCAGTCTTGATCTGAGCTTTTAGACTCTTATTTCTAGTTGCGCTTTCCCCCGTTTTAAATGAAACACGATGGCCGTGACGACATGGGGTTACTTGAGAGCGTTCTGAACGTGCCAGCAGCACATCCATTCTAGCAGCAGTCATGTTGCAAGCTAGTTTTGATGCTGCAGGAACATTACCTAACCAGGCTTGAATATCAATGAACAGCCCCCCTTACAAAACATCTCAATCTTGCGAAAGAAGGCCCGGGCCTGTGATTGTGCCCTGATCGGATTCGCACGAGTGCTGGCTGAACTTTGATCTGTCAATACACGTCGCCTCGCTTGGAATTCTCCCCTTCTCCCCTCGCTTTCAAGGGGTTCGCTCAAGTGCAAACACTAATGAAAACTGCATTGGCATGTGTGAATGGAGATGCTAGGCAGATGCAAATGACAAGGCGCTCCGGGCGCTCTCCGCCAATGGAGCCCTGCCTCGCTCATCCCATCTGCTGTTTATAAGCAGGGCGAGTGATTAGGCGGGATCCAGCCCCCTAACACGCTGGGCCTATCCACAGGCATGTGTCACACGCTGCCAGCATAGGGAATGGCTGCCCAGAACATCACATGCCAGGTCCTTACTAAGTCCCTGCGCTTTGGCACAATATCAATGACATTAGCAATAATATTTATGATGTGTGCAAATAGCGTATGCCTAGTTATTTCATGCAGTCTAAGCATGCTGTGATTCAATTCTCCTTGATCCAGGAAGTACACCTGTTTTCATGGACGTCATTTAGGGGTCGCCAGGGGTCGCAACTGCCACCCCTGATGTCTCCATTGCTACCCGTCTGGTCTCCCTTGCTACTCCTAATTTTTTTATTTTTTTTATTGAAGCTCAATGGCTGTGGACACCAGCATGCGGCTCTTTGTTTCTGGTGTGGCTGGTATTCTCATAGCTATAGCTGGTAAGATAGTTCAGTGGGTTGAGCGCTGGCTGCTGCAATGTGTATGTGATCTGCAGGTTGCAGGTTCGACTCCCAGCAAGGTCAACTAAGCCTGTCATCCTGCTGAGTTTGCTAAATGAGTACCAACACAGGTTGTGTGATATTGTATGTATATTTGTCATATATGAAGCGCTTAAGCGTAAGTGCTATATAATAACACATCGTTATCGTTTGGCCTTGGACTTCTGTTTGCATTCCCAGTGATTTGGTAATATGGGCCTATATGCACTGATATTAATGATACATATGTTGATCCATTCTTGTATGAAATGTATATCACTTTACAGTGATATTGTAACCATATTGTTCGTAGTGCTATGATATGATATGATAGGATATGGCATTTATAATGCGCCTATACACACGTGTTTCAAAGCGCGACGAGAAAAGGGAGGGGGAAAAGAGGGAAGACAGACACAACGATCTTACTAGGCCAGGTGACAGGTGACATTGAGATTGCACAAGTGCAGGGGAGGGGTGAAAAGGGAAAGTGCGGGTAGGGGGAGGGGGCAGTGTAGTACATAGGATCAACAGGAAAAAATAAATAGAATAAATTAAAACAGTAGGTAAAAGTGCGGCCAGCTAGTGGCAAGTGCAGGGGCAAGTGCAGACATCAAGTGTGAAGAGCTGGTGGGCACTGTAGGCAGACAGAATCCCCCCGCCCCCCCGAGTGCAGAGGTTGCCCGGGAGGAGATCTGAGGTTAGCCAGGTGACCAGTGCAGTTTCAGACAGGAGTTCAGCAAGGGAGAGGAGGAGACAAAGCAGAAGCAAAGAGGAAGGTCTTGAGGTGCTTCCGGAACCGGAGATGGTTCCCCTCAAGTTTCAGGGAGGCAGAGAGGCTGTTCCAGAGGGACGCCCCAGCCAAAGAAAGAGATCTACCACCAACTTGTTGCTTGAAAAAGCGACTGACCCTGAGAGAGTCGGAGGCAGATGAGCGAAGAGCTCGAGAAGGACGATATTTAGGTATTGAGGCCCCAGGCCCCAGAAGGCCTTGTGGACAATGCAGAGGGTTTTGAACTTAATCCTCGCAGCCACTGGGAGCCAGTGCAGAGATTTCAGTCCTGGAGAGATACGATCCCTGGGCTTGAGGACAAGGACAAGTCTCGCAGTACTGTTCTGGTTGAGTTGCAGAGGGCAGAGAGTCGAAGCAGGCAGATTTAGAAAGAGGCTGTTGCAGTGGTCCAGCCTAGAAAGAACCAGAGCTCTGGAGACAGTGAGCTTCTGGGGGAAGGAGAGGAAAGGAAGAATTCCTCTGAGAAGGTGCAGATGGAAGTGTGACTTCTTAGAGACATTAGAGATGTGAGGAGTGTAAGCGATATTCAATCAACACTACAGCTAAGTCAATGCCTAGTCTGGGATGCTGAGGAAAACCCTTATTGATGTATTTTTATAATCAGTTCAGTACTCTGGATGACAACCCTTGTATAACACCCCCCTCTTAGAATCCCCCTGACCCCACTGAGCCAAGAAGTAGGTTTGTTCTGCAAATTAAAAGGTTTATTTGAAAAATTATTTATTTTATTTATTTATTTATTTATTCGCATTTGTTAAGCGCACAGGCAGCCCATGGGCATCGTGGCGCTCGTTACAGATATGAACATGACTTGTTATACATACAGAAAAAGTCATAACTTAGTTGCAAGAGAAAAGTAGTAGCTATAGGAGAGGAGGAGAGAAGAGAGGAGAGGGTCAGAAGACAAAAGTTGGAGGAGTTAGTTGAACAAGGTGGTTTTCAGTTTTTTTCGGAAGGCAGTGAGAGAGGTTTACAATATATATATATATATGTCCACTTTTATAATAAATTAATATCTGATAGTACACTTAGACATATGATGTTGATCAACAATGGGTAATCTGGGACTAGCACACTTCTTTACAATCAATGAGGAGTTAGTATAGGATGGATAAAGTAGCAAAAATACTTTTATGATTTCAAGGGAAAAGCAATGAGGAATAAAATGCAGTACAGAAATACTTGATATGATTTTAGCAAAAGATAAGATAATCACTTTTTCTCTGGCAATTCACCCCCCTCCCCTATGCAAGGTAAGAAATGGAAAGAGGAGCACACAGTTCTCAGGAATGCAATCAAATACAATACGAAATTCAATTCCCACCCCAGCAAGCTTAGAGAAAACAGGTATGAGTTTTAAAACACAGGCCCAAGTGCTTTGAATGTGGTGGCAGTGAAGTGAGAAATATGCTGAAAATGCTTTTAATTCCCTTTAGGAGGTTCAGGGTGAGTGAGAGATACTTGGGATGAGCTCAGGCTCACTTTAGCAATGATTCAGGGATGGTTATTAAGAGACAAACAAATTTTTAGCACAGGAAGACAAAAAGCTGCTATCTTTTTACAGGTAAAGAAATCAGGCCAAATCAGGCCGAATCGCGATTACGGCAAAAGTATAAGGAGTAGCAAGTCGGTTTTAGGTTCGTTGGAAAGCGTAGATTCTAAGCTTTCAGATGAAATATTTCGTACGGACGATTAAATAAAGGTAGTTTTTCGGATTTAAAGTAAATCTCAAAATGACAGGTGACAGCTTGCAGCTTCAGAATTGACAGGTGACAGTTGTGCAGCTTTACAAATGACAGATGACACGATTTCTAGGAGGCTGTTCTACTTAGGTTAAAATAGTTTGGATTAGATTATTTTAACTAAGAGATTGGTTCTGCACAGTTCTGCTAGGTACTCACAATATAAATTTGAAATAGGCCTCGCCACGGATCTGGTCAGGTTTTGGACTGGACTCCGGTTCTGGTCTCGGCACTTCAGAGTGATCTGGGTCAGCTCTCTGGTTCTGCCCACAGCGGTCTGGGTCAGCTCTGCTCTGCTGGTCTAGCCTCTCTGGATTCAGCGGCCTCTGGTTCTGGATACTGCTCTGCTTTCCGGTCCGGATCAAGTGGATTCTGGATGTAACACTGCTTTCTGGGTACTGGCAAGAGTTCTTGGCAAAAGAATTCAGACAGCTCGCCCGGCTGTGGAATAATTTGCAAATGATTTTGAGGCCTGCTGACAAATACTTTTGCTTGCAGTGGGCCTTCTTGGTTCAAAGTTCTGTAGTCTCTGTTTAGCTTGGAAGTCTAAGTGTTGGATTTCTGGATGTGAATTCGTCGGTCAGCATGCTCCGCAGCAAATGGAATTGAATGTCTCTACCTGTCCCAGCAGTCTCTTTTTATGTGTTTTGAAAATGGGTGTGTGCCTGGGCCTAGCTAAGCCTGCCCTTCTCTACTTGTCATTGGCCCAATTCTCCCCTCTCCCATGATTGGGGGAAGGAAATGGATTGTCATCATGATGAGGTCTGTTTATGGGTCAGAGGATCCTCCCCTGGTCAGTTTGCCCACAAATCTATATTTGATTCAAATACATCCTTCCCAGATATACAATTTGTTGAAATTACATGTGCACATTATATATTCCTTATGGTCCATGCTTGTCCGCCTCTGATCTTCCTGGGGGCTTGCATTAAAAAATGACAACATTTTGCGCTTTTTAACTGGTTTTGCAATATCGGACATTTACCCAAAATTACACACATGTGCGCAAGGAGTATGGACATTAATTGATGAAGTGTCAGATTTTTAACATGCAGACATTTGGAGTGAGACCCTATTTTCCGCTAGCAAACCCCCAGAATACACCACAGGGTCCTAACGCCTCTCAAAATGTTCACAGAAAAATCACAAAAATAATGATATTACTTATATAATTCTGACAAGTCCGCACTATGAGTTATCTATCTTTTTAAAATTATGCCCTGGTCAAAAAGGGGTGTGGCTTCCCACATCAGAGGGTGGAATAACTGGTTTATCCACTTCCCCCAAGCTCCGCTGCTAGCAGAGGCACTGCCCCTCCCAGTTTCCCCTAAGAGGAAGCCACTTTACGACGCCCCCAATATAACATTTGCCTGAGTCCAGGAGAGGCCTTTGTTCAACTCCCTGTAGTCCCCAGCTGCTCCACCCCTAATCTAATCAGAGAGGTGACAACTCCTTTTGGCAAGGGGAAGAGTGGCTGAGCAGGTTTCAACTCCTGTCGGGGGTAGTTGTCAGGCAGAATCCAGTTTCATTAAGCCAGGTTTTAGCTAAATGTCACTTTTTGTTCCCAGTTTTCTACATTCAAATCAAACTGACAATTTGTACCTATACATTAAATAATTACTTCCTTCAAGTCATTTCAGAATATGGTTTTACATTCTTCCACCTCTTAGCAAGTCTTTCCTTGGTCTGGTTTTGTTTCATTTGTGCAGTTTTACACAAAAGTCTGGTGGTTTTAAAACGCCGGCTTTCTGATAGTGGTGAGTACTGGTAATGCAACCATTTTTGGGATTAAGAAGATGAATTCCCCACAGTTCTGAGTTGCTTTTTTGGCAATCAGCATTGCCATTTCCAATGGTTGCAGGCTACTGTGTGTGTAGCCCAACGGTGGTTTTAGGCAGTGCCCTCCTGTGCTCACAACATAGGCAAAAATGGGTGGCAGCCTATTCTTCATGTTTTCCCTGTGCACCCTCTGGGGAGTTCTGGCCATCATGATGTTTTCCATGCCAGTACTGCACAGTTTTATTGTAGGGCTTGGATGCATGGGTAAAAACATCCCACAGGAGAGAAGGACAGAGTGGAGTTGAAGAGGACCGCAAGGCTTTTAGCCTCACAGGTGGGAGAAGGAAGAGGGCCAAGAGAAGCCGGCCAGAGATACCGACAGGAAAGGAGAGACAGGTGTGCCAATGAGGACAATCTCAGTCTTACTGGCATTAAGGCAGAGATCATTGGTGGCACACCACTCCTGGATAGCAGACGAGACAGTCAGAGATGAGAGAAGGGAGCCTGAAAATGAGCTGAGTGTCATCTGCATAGCACTGAAAGTTGGGGCAGAGAACGGCAATGGCAAGAAGTGCCAGGTATTGTTGGACACCCAGGGAGAGAGGTTAGACCCCTGGGGAACATCACAAGTAGAGATAAAGATAGAGGAGAGGAAGGATCCAAGTTAGACATGTAAGGGTTGATTGGAGAGGAAAGAGCTCAGCCAAGCCAGGGCCTGATCAGTGAGACACAGGTTATCGCAGAGACGGTTTAGCAGGATAGCATGGTTGACCATGTCAAAGGCAGAAGGGAGATCAAGTAAGATGAGGATACAGGGGGTACTGGAGTCAAGGTTGGAGAGCAGGTCTTCACAGGTGTTCAGGAGAGCAGTTTCTGTGCTTCTGGCAGCTCTAAAGCCAGACTGATGGTCATGGAGACAACCAACCAATAAAGAGTGAAGATTAAGCTGGGAGATCGCCAGCTTTTCCAGGAGTTTGCCCAGGAAAGGAGTGATGAAGATTGGGTGGTAGTTAGCAGGGCAGGAGGGGTCGGCTGAGGGTTTTCCTAAGAAGAGGGTACACAAGGGAGTGCTTCTGGATGGGGGAAGGGAAGACTCCAGTGACAAAGGAGTGGTTGCAGAAGTCAGCCAAAGCAGGAGCTACGGTGTCAATGTGGTCCTTGATGGTTTTTGAGGAACAGGGGAGAACCTGTTTCCACACGACTTTCATAGATCGGATGTGTCTAGAAACCCTGTCTGGGGAGAAGAGGTGAAAGGCAGAGAAAGAGGGAGGAGCGGTGGCCACAGAAGGGCTAGAGAAAGAGAGGGGAGTAGAGGTAGGAGGAGGAGAGGAAGAGAGAGAGGAAAGGATATCCTGAGTTTTAGAGATGAAATGAGAAGCCAGGGCCGTTCAGAGGGCCTGGGAGGGGACAGGAGAAGTAGAGACTGCAGCAAGATTGGCCAAGTCCTTGAAGATTTTAAAGAGTTCGGCCGAGTTGTTGGATGCCGCAGGGAGGCAGGCTTGGATGATGGCTCTCTTCTTGGTGTGAACAGAGAGCCGGTATTGCCTTTGGAGCAGGCAGCAGGCCAGTTTGTCAGAGGATGTACAGGAAGCAGGCCATTTCCTCTCTGCCACCCTGCACTTGCTTTTGAGGGTGACGAGGTCTGAGTTGTATCAGGAATTGCACTTGGTTTTGGGCTTCACGCGGATCCTCATGACAGGGGAAAGAACATCAAGAGTATCAGATATAGCAGAGTGGAGCATGGAAAGGGCTGTGCCAGGATGTGAGTCAGCCAAAGGGTAAGGGGGGGTGATAAAGTAGTGGCGAAAGCCTCAACTGACGCATGCTTCATGGGTCGGATAACTGAGAAGGTAGGTGGCATTGCTGTAGTTGGCTTGGCCGGAGGAGTGGAGAGAGTGAGTTGGGAGGAAAGGAGAAAGTGATACTCCAAGAGAGGGCAGTGGTGAGAGGGATAGAAAGGGGAAGGTCTGTAGAGAACATCCAGAGTGTGCCCTGCAGAGTGAGACGGGCCAGAGGGGAGGATAGAGAGTGAGAGAGAGTTGCAGAGGTTGTGAGTCCAGAGGAAGGACATGACGCATCCAGGTGGATGTTAAAATCTCCAAGAAGGAGGAGTTGAGTGGTTGAGACCAGGAGGGAAGAGGAGAGGTCCGCCCACTCAGAGAGAAAGGAGGAGATCTGACCAGCTGGCCGATAGATGGTAGCCATAGCAAGGGAATGGCTAGGAGGGAGAGAAAGACTGCATACGAGGCATTTGAAAGTGGACTAGGCCTGCGTAGGAATGACAGAGGCAGGAATCCACTCAGGGAAGATCAGGGCTACACCCCCTCTGGAACGATTGGACCTGGGCACGGAGAGGCTCTTGTAGCTGTCCGGGAGGAGAGTATCAAAGCTCGTGACAGGGCTGGCTGTGAACCATGTCTCAGTGAGACTAAGGACATCAAGACCAAGTTCTTTGAGGAGGCGGCAGATGTCAGAGGAGTGTTTGGCAGCTGAGTGAGAGATTAGAATGGAAATATGGAAAAGGTTGCCGTCTTTGAAAAACATCATCCGGGAGGGGTACAAATCAGAGGTACGCCCTGCGGAGGTGTAGAAGAAGCCTGGGGGGGAGAAGAGGAAGGAGGAGGGGGTAAGGTAGCTCAGGAGGAGATAGCAGGGGGAGGCAAGGAAACCGTGAAGGGAAGAGAGAGGACAGTATGAGAAGAAAGGAAATTGATGAGGCGCGGGAAGCATCTATCAAAGAGGAGAAGGTTGGCCTTAGGGCCTTGGACCAAGATGGTACCATTCAGGTAAACATTAATGATGACCTTAGAGGAGTGGAAGGAAGCCAGGAGAGCCTCCCACTGGGTGCCACCATTAATGGGAGAAGGAGAAAGCACAGAGACCATATGGAGAGTCCACTTAGAAACAATGCTATGTGATGCCACTCCCTGTTTTGTCTAGGGGTGAAAGCTCCTGTTCCATCGCTTCCAGTGCTGTCACTTTGGGATGGGTCATTCACATCACTTTCTGTGATGTTATCAGAGGCCATGGGTCATGTTATGTCACTTATACTACCTATGGCATTTTGGTGAATGACATCCATGCCTGTTTTCATTGCCATTGGTAAAAGAAACACACATGAGTAGAAAATATCTGAACAATGATTGCTAATACATCAAATGGCTGAAGATGTTTCTTTTTATTAAATCACAAGCTCATTTACAGCTGCAATTAAGCCATGCACTCTCAGAAGCAAAATTAAGGGAATTCTTGGTGGTGTATTTTGAGCGAGGAGGAGCAGGTAGCAGGTGGAAATTACCATAGGGACTGGCATGACAGTCAAAGGGCGGTCATTGGGTGGTGGAGAAAACCAAACAACAATGCACAGACTGTGTGTCCCTTTTCAAATCCAATCTTTCTTCTTACATCATTTACTATGCAAATAGGGTTGAAGTATGGACGAGCATCAGATTGCTTCATCCCTTTTAAGCGAGCAGCTAAAACATTGCAAAATGATTTTGCTTTGCTTTGGGCCACTGCAAAATGGCCTTCATACAAAGTAAAGCCTATGCCAGATTTGTCAGCTTCACAGTTCATTTATTTGGCCCTTTTTCATTATGAAACCACTGCCTTCCCGGAGACAGGCTGGCTGCACAAGAATCGAAAGAGGGTCCAGGAGCCAGTGGGTTGGGATTGCTGAGATATGATGAGTGTTCTACACACAGTGCTCCTTCCTGCCAACATTGTAAGCAAAGAAAATTACAGTTCAGAAAAGAAGACCATGGACTGATTCCTTGCAAACGCCATTTAGCTTTGTGGTATAATAAATTATAACTTTCACTGAGCTTAGCAAAACAGCCGCAAAAACAAAGGCAAAAATCCCAAACCTGCTTGTAACTGAATTCGTATTATTTTCGAGAACCGCATATGATTCTGTTCATATAAATAGCAACACTGGAAGCATGAGACCCTATTTTCTGAATTATGACTCCAAGTAAAGACTCTGGTTTCCATTCAGGAATGTCTCCAGTCCAGAAGACCTGTGTTAGCCAACTCTGCAAAATTTCATAAAAAACAGTAGAAAACAAAACATTTTTAAAAACTGTAACTGCCAAATAGAAAAACAAGCACTGGCAAAGCAAACATATTTGTATTTTGTATAGACTTGGATAGTAATTTGTCAGTCACTGCTAATAAATTCCAGGTTCTCAAAGGATTTGCCAGCTATATCCAGCTGTTGACATCTTATCGCCAGACAGCACAATAATTTTCTCATATTGACATTCAGTGTAACGCTATATTGGGAGACCACGCTCAACATAGGGAGATCCTTCCTCCCCCAATTAAGAGATCATTTTTTTTCAGATTCGATAAGCACTATCTGTGAGTCATATAGAGCCACGTAGATCCCTCCCCTTGTGCCAACAATGACCCAAGAACCTCTCTGTTGCACCCAATAGCCTCTCTGAGAAAAGTTGACTTTAGAAGTGTTCCCAATTGCAATTGAAGTTGCACCCAATAGCCTCTCTGAGAAAGTTGATTTTAGAAGTGTTCCCAATCGCATTTGAAGTTGCACCCAATAGCGTCTCTGAGGAAAGTTGATTTTAGAAGTGTTCCCAATTGCATTTGAAGTTGCACCCAATTAACATCTCTGAGAAAAGTTGGCTTTAGAAGTGTTCCCAATTGCATTTGATGTTGCACCCAATAGCCTCTCTGAGAAAATTGATTTTAGTAGTGTTCCCAATTGCAATGCAATTAATATAACTAAACAGTATAAATGTGTAATATAAACCCTAAACGGCGACTAATAATCTAATACAAATTTTGACTTAGACTCATACCTAACACCCTCCCAGTATAACAGTGAATTAAAGTAGTACCCCACTTGCTTGCCCGCTAAACCCTATTAAGATAACTAACAGTTTAAATGTGCAATGTAGAATCGGGAACAATGACAAATAATCTAATACCCCCTCCAAGTAAATTGAATCTAGTGACTGACCGAACACCTTCTCCTGTGTACAGGAGAACTCAGAAACGTACCTAATAAACTAATAATCATCTGCCGACTATTATACCTAGAGAGCACCAAATAGTCTAATATTGTCAAACCCAGAAGTGCGCCTAAAGGCGTGACACCCCCGATCCTAGGCCGACTATTGTACCTAGAGAGCACCAAATAGTCTAATATCGTCAAACCCAGAAGACACCCCGATCCTAGAACTACAATCAGAAACCCTCCTAAATCAACCGAACGCCAGCACCAATCATGAGCGCACCCACTCCACCTGAGTCTGCCAGAAACGACCGCAGGGGACCACCCCCACTCTCCGATCTACCTTCCCTCCCGACCCCTCCCTCCCATACCACCCCACCCCCCTCCACACAAGCAGCCACTCCCCTCTCCAAACACCAAGCCAGAGGAGCACGATGGCGAAGCACTCACCCTAAAACCACTCATCCCCTGAACTCCACCCCCAACCCGCCAGCATTGCCCACACCCGCTCCCCTCTCCATCAGACCTAGCACACCCCACCCGGAAATCACCCATCCACCGCCCTGCCCTCATACCCCTGCCACCTTCCCCCCGACCGAACTCTTTCCCCTCCCTAAAAACTGCGCGCCGAGCCCTAGCACAAACCGAAGCTGCCTCCCTCTCCCCCTCTGAACCCCCTACCCTCTCCCACACACCAGTCGCAGCAAAGAAACTAAAGAGGAAACGCGCCTGGTCCCCCTCAATCTCTCAGCACTCCTCGCCTCCCCTGTCCCGACCCACCCCCTCTCTCCCACACTCTCCGCCGTCCCCCGTGGCCTCCCCCTTCCTGAAACCCCTCTCCCTCGATTTCTCATCAACTGCAACTGAAACTCCCCCCCGCCCACACCTCTCCCTCAAATCCCCCAACCCAAATCCAATCATCCTATCACACCAAGCCACCCAGCCCCGCCAGGAACCTGCCAAGTTTTCAGCCCGCCCACTATTCCCTTCTAGCATCACCGACCTTAACCCCCCTCCTCAGCTCTCTCCGCCACCGCCACACCCCGGTCCAGCACCTAGACCTAACTTGCCTGCTGAGGTGAACTGTATCCTATTTAACGCCCGTTCCGTAGCAAAAAACAGACATTGCATCTATGACCTCCTCACCTCTGTCAAACCAGACCTAGTTTTCATCACCGAAACCTGGTTATCCAATGACTTCAACCCAATCGCTAGTGAAGCCTTTCCCCCTGACTACTCTCTCATCCCACTGAACCGTCCATCCAGAGGAGGTGGGGTAGCATTCGTCTTCAAATCTCTCTTCCGCGCCTCGATCATCGACAACCAACCCTCCATCCCTTCCTGCGAATCTCTCCTCGTTAAACTTTCCCTCTCCCCATCGCGCTCTCACAGTTTCTTAATAATCTACAGGCCCCCTGGTTACGATAGACAATTCGCAAACAACCTTTGCGACTCAATCGCCACCATGCAACTAAACCATCCCAACCTCACCCTCCTTGGTGACTTCAACATATGGCTCGACATCCCCACCAACCCTATGACACACTCCCTGGTTGACGGTTTAGATGCAATTAATCTCCAACCCCACATAAACGGCCCGACTCACTACAAAGGACACACTCTCGATGCCAACTTTAGCTCCAACACCCTGATTCATCTAAAGCCCCCCACCCCAATCATCTGGTCCGATCACTTCATTCTCTCGTTCGCCATCCACTCACCTGACCCCCTTCCCGTACTTGCATCCGAACCTCCGATTTTACGCAAATGCTGGAAAAAATTAACGATCACCCCGGACTTAGCCGAGGCACTCCTCCAATCTCCACCACCCACCTGCCTTCCCGACAACAAATTAACCCCTGAGGCCTTTGACTCAGGGCTCAACGCACCTCTTTTACGACTCACGCCCCCATGCAAACCATCAACCCGCTGCGCCCCTTTCCCCAGATGGTTCACTCCTGAGTTGAAGACCACTAAACGACTTTACAAATACCTAGAACGCAAATGGAAGAAAGAGAAAACCCACGAAAACAGGACCACCTTGGCCCGTCACCTCTATCAATATAAGGCCGAAATCCGGAAAGCAAAAAAAGCCCACTACAACACCCGAATCCTAAACTGCAAAAACCCAAGCAAAGAACTCCACAAAATCATCTCAGAATTCACCAATCCTGCTTGCAATACAACCAGCCCGACCGCCACACAATCACTGTGCGACTCCACTTTCATAACACGGCTATCGAAAGAACAAAAACTCTAAACACCAAGATGGCTCAACTACAGCCACCGGGCAATCCTCCGCCCATACCGCCCAGCCCTGCAACCGCAACCTCCACGCAACCAACGTTTGAATCCTTTAGTCCAATATCGCCGGAACAGTTTCTCAAACTGCTATCTGCCCGCAAACCTTCTGGTTCACCACTGGACCCCTGCCCAGCCACAACCCTTAAAGAAATTTTTGCCTCAACCTGCGCAGGAGAATATGCAAGATCTATCATAAATTCCTCCCTCTCCTCCGGTATCTTTCCCGACGCATTCAAAACGGTGCACGTCAAACCTCTAATTAAAAAACCATTGCTCGATCCACTCGAGCCTAAAAACTACCGCCCAATCTCAAACACTAGGTTCCTTGCCAAACTCATTGACCGAACCGCCTACTCCCAACTAAACTCCTTTGTCAAAACCAACAACCTCCTAGACCCAGCCCAATCAGGCTTCAGATCACGTCACGGAACTGAAACCACCCTAACCTCGATCTGGGATGTCCTTAAAATGACAGCAGACTCCGCCGGATGCGCCGCACTAATCCTCCTCGACCTATCGGCCGCCTTTGACACGATCAATCACTCAATCCTCCTAGACCGACTCCACTCCATAGGAATCCGCGGAACCGCCCTTAAATGGATAGCTTCATTCCTCAAAGACAGGCACCAAATAACGACACTCTCCAGCTTTACCTCACAACCCCGACCTGTCGACACGGGAGTCCCTCAAGGAGCATGTCTATCCGCCCTCCTGTTCAATCTTTACCTGATCACCCTCCCACCAATAATTCGTTCACACAACATCCTGTGTTACAACTACGCCGACGACACTCAACTAATTCTAAAAATCCCGAACTCGAAACCCGACTCCCGACCCGACCTGGCATCCTGCCTCCTTAACATAGAACTCTGGATGACCCAAAGCCACCTCCTGTTAAACCCCTCCAAAACAGAAATCATGATTTGCGGCAAGCTCGATCTCCTTCCGGACCCACTACCCTGGCCACCCGCCATGGGCAACTCACCGACACCCTCCAACACAGTGAAAAATCTTGGATGCACCCTAGACTCCGACCTAACACTCTCGCGCCAAGTCAACAATGTCTCAAAATCCTGCCACTACCACCTCAAAAATCTTAGGCGCATCCTTCCATATCTCTCATTTCCCAACAGAGTCTCCGCGGTCCAATCAATTGTCATATCAAGACTGGACTACGGAAACTCCCTATACCTCGGAATTCATGCCTACCAACTAAACAAACTCCAAAGAGCACAAAATGCGGCAGCCAAAATGCTACTCGCGCTCGGTCCAAGAGACCACGTATCCCCAGCCCTTAAGACACTGCACTGGCTTCCAGTAGCCCGTAGGGTAGCTTTCAAAACCTTATGCCTCTCCCATCGAGCACTACATAAAACCGGACCGCAATATCTTCAAGACAAGCTAATACCTTATCACCCCACTCGCACCCTAAGATCAAGCTCAGCCGGCCTCCTAGTAATCCCTAAGACAAACTCAACCAGGTTAGGCGGATCATCATTCTCAACGCTAGCCCCAACCCTATGGAACTCGCTCCCACCCCACATCCGCCAAACTGAAGACTTAACGGCCTTCCGCAAACTACTGAAAACCTGGCTCTTCCCCTAAAACTAACCAGCAATCTGACCGGAAGCAAGAAATGTATAACTAAAAAAAAAAAAAAAAAAAAAAAAAAAATCGAATGTAAACCATAAGAAAAACAATACCAAACGAATATTGTAGATCAAAACAGTGAAGTGGATAATATGAATAAATCATCAGGAAACTAGGAGATCTAGATGGACGCTTTGACCAGACGAAAGTGTTAGAGTGAATGAGGATCTAGAGGGGACGAGCGAAGAGGGCGGATGAACGTCGAGAACGGACGAACATGGAGAGCTGACGAACGTGGAAATCGGAGGAGTATGGAGAGCAGATGAGTGTGGAGCGTGGAGAGCGAATGAGCGTGGAGAGCGGATGAGCGTGGAGAGCGGATGAGTGTGGAGAGCGGATGAGTGTGGAGAGCGGATGAGTGTGGAGAACAAATGAGTGTGGAGAGCGGATGAGTGTGGAGAGCGGATGAATATGAAGAGCGGAGGAGCATGAAGAGTGGAGGAGCGTGGAGAACGACTGAATGTGGAAAAGCACAGAGCGAATGTGGAAACGACTGAGTGGAGAGCGCAGAAGCGTAAGATACAGTTGAGCCGCGAGAGCGGATGAGTGTGAGAGCGGATGAGTATGAGAGCGGATGAGTGTAGAAAGCGGATGAGTGAGGAGAGCGGATGAGTGTGGAGAGCGGATGAGTGTGAGGAGCGCAGTAGCGTGGAGAATGACTGAATGTAGAAAGCACAGAGCGAGTGTGGAGAACGACTGAGTGAAGAGCCCAGAAGCGTAGGATGCAGTTGAGCCTGGAGAGCGGATGGCGGTGGAGAGCGGATGAGTGTGAGAGCGGATGAGTGTAGAGAGCAGATGAGTGTGGAAAGCACAGAGCGAGTGTGGAGAACGACTGAGTGAAGAGCGCAGAATCGTAGGATGCAGTGAGCCTGGAGAGCAGATGACGGTGGAGAGCGGATGAGTGAGAGAGCGGATGAATGTAGAGAGCGGATGAGTGTGGAGAGCGGATGAGTGTAGAGAGCGGATGAGTGTGGAGAGCGGATGAGTGTGGAGAGCGGATGAGTGTGGAAAGCGGATGAGTGCGGAGAGCGGATGAGTGTTCCGAAACAAACGAATACGTGGAGCGGACGTAGGAGCGGCGCAGATGAACTGATAGAGCGGACGACTATGCGAAAAGATGAATGTGTGGTGTCGGGTGAGTGTGTGGAACGGATGTTGTGTGTGGAATGGATGAGCGTTGTGGTGCGGACGAATAGTGTGGAGCGGACGAGTGTGCAGAACGGACGAACGTGTGGAGCGGACGAGTGTGTGGAGCGGACGAGTATGTGAAGTGGATGAATGTGTGGCGCGGATGAAAGTTGTGAAACAGATGAATGTGTAGAGCGAAAAAATACACAGTGCGGATGAGTGTCTGGAACGGATAGTCACGCAGAACAGACAAGTAATATTATCAGGCCAACGAGTAGTATGTTTTGCCGATGTGTGGGTGGTCCGGGTGATCGAGTATCAAGACTGTACGAGTGTCTAGACGGGACGAGTGTGTACACGGGATGACTGTGTAAACGGGAGGAATGTATAGACGGGACGAGTGTGTAGACGGGACGAATGTGCGGAGCAGACGAATGTGCGGAGCGGACGACGTTTAACCAGACGAAAGTGTAAGAGTGAATGAGCATGTTGAAAAGACGAGCAAGGAGGGCGGATGAACGCCGAGAACGGATGAGCATGGAGAGCGGATGAGCGTGGAAATCGGATGAATATGGAGAACGGATGGGTGGGAAGCGTGGAAAGCAGATAAGCGTGGAGAGCGGATGAGTGTGGAGAGCGGATGAGTGTGGAGAGCGGATGAGTGTGGAGAGCGGATGAGGGTGGAGAGCGGATGAGGGTGGAGAGCGGATGAGGGTGGAGAGCGGATGAGTGTGGAGAGCGGAGGAGCATGGAGAACGGAGGAGCGTGGAGAGCGACTGAATGTGGAAAGCACAGAGCAAGTGTGGAGAGCGGATGAGTGTGGAGAGCGGATGAGTGTGGAGAGCGGATGAGTGTTGGGGAGCGGATGAGTGTGGGGAGCGGATGAGTGTGGGAGCGGAGAAATTGGAGGACCGATGAGTGCGGGGAGCGGATGAGTGTGGAGTGCGGATGAATGTGGAGGGCGGATGAGTGTATAGAAAGCGTTTGAGTATACAAAGCGGATGAGTGCGTAGGCAGTCAGGAGTTCATGCGCTGGGTAGACTGGAATGCATGCACAAGAAAGACAGGAGGGCACACTTATGGAACACATGAGAGCATGCGTGAGGCACACTGGAGAAGAATAGGTCAAGCAAGCATGAATGTGTAGTACAATCCCGAACGCCTGAAATGAACAAAATGAATAGAACGGACCTGCCCGCTCGGAACTGCGTGACATACATAATATGGTTTGGAATGCAGTGAACATTTGAAAGAGTACTTATCATAACACACCTCACGCCTACTCTCTCCCTTACATCACCACTCAACTAGAACACAGAGATACTATGACACCATTCGGTATAACTGTTCTTATATCTACATCTCCTGCTCACTCCACAACACTCTAAGTAAACACTGCTGGTTTCACACCCCCCAGCCAGGCGTTCTGCTCAGGCCTAACGCAGCCACACTCGTCCTGGATAAAGCCAGCCAGAGCGAACACATACTCCTGATCTCTAAACCACCACACCTACCGCTAAAAAGCAGCTACCACCTGAATTCCGCACCAGCTGCACACATACCTGGTGCACACACGCACTTTTGACTCTCTCTCCTCTCTCTACTGACCCGAACGGTTCCCGAGGGCGTTCAACCTACCAGCGCCTTCAGACCATACCAATGGTATATAAGGCGCTATATAAATGCAAAATAACATAACATAACATACAGTGAGTCTGCTCATCGCGGAAACTAAACATATTCTCTAATACCGTGTGATATGTGTCTTTCTGTCTACTCTTTTCTGAAAAATCGACCTTTACTAAAACCTCTGTAACTTTTGGACGGTACGTGCTAGGAATGAAATTTAAATGTCAACATCCTCAGTTTTCAAATGAACTAAGAACCGCACTCGAACTCCTTATAGTTTTTCTGTAATCGCATTTCTCGCGCGCTGAAACGTTTGCCGCGATTCTGCATTTAGCTCAATTTCATTCCATATAAAATTGCTATTTCTTGCATTCAACTTCTGAATTTAATTTCCTATCTGCCAGTCATTCAAACATCGTTGCTAGTGTCTACCTGAACCTATCAAAGCAGCTCCCACTAGTTTTGAATCCCATTTAGTGAATTAAAATCAATTTTTAGCATTTTTCTCAAGAGGAACAAAACTCAAGTTACAGGGACTAGAATGCACGATGACCAAGATAATTGCACCGCAAACTTCTCTGGTCTGTACATGAGTGCATCTGCAGACCGGTGGAGGCATCTGAAATGTGCCTTCAAGAGCCCGACGGTCCTCACAATGGTTGCCCTGGTTCTCACATGCACCCTGTTGTATGCCATACCCGCCTGCGTTTGGCGATCCCTCAGAGGGATCATCAGCTATGAAAGCAGCGGGTATCCAGTGTCACCTGCAAGGGTTAAGGACACAAGATTAGCCATACGTTGCATGTAGCAGAACTGTGTGAATTAGCCATATATTACACGTAGCATGTATGTGTCGGCTAGCCACATCATGCATCTGGTCTAATGGTAGAACTGAACATTATGCTTCCTGCTGCCCCCTGAGAAAGGCACTGTGTAACATCTGTATCCTGCTGGGTTCTGCTACAAGAGATGTATTATTGGGGGCAGGAAATGTATCACACCTAGATGCATTGTCTAAGAGTGAGAAGTGTGTCACACTTGGATGGATTGCTGGGGAAGAAAATGTATTGCCACTAACTGACCACAGTGCAAACTCACCAGTCTGCATATGCACCCTTAAAGTCTGAACTGAACACAACCATACCACTACCACACCACTGACTGCACGCACTTCATTCATGACACCTGACATGAGAACAAACCATTCACAATCATGCATCAACACCACATGACGGCTACCAAGCACAAAAGGCCCCAACGCTCAGTGACCAGTTCATTGAAACTGAAGCTGCCAACAGCACATCAAAGCTTTCTTGCTTTTTTCCCTCTCAATCCCATTAACAATCTGTCCCAACACTACTTTCATTGCAGACCCGCCAGAGTGCCAAAACACTGCGCAAGTGGCAACAGTGTGTGGTACATTGTCACTGACATTTACATGTGTGAGTAATGATGCTCAGCAGTGATGTTGCCTGTGACAGCGGAATCTTAATGATCAGTCTGTGGATGCAAGCCCCATGTCTCTTCAGGCCATACATTTTATGACCCGAGTTGGCCCATTCTACTGATTCACTTACTTTGGAGGGGTGGCCGTGTTGCATTTCTGGTACCTGCAGTGCATTGCATGTGGATGTCCTTTGGGTTTGTAATGGGGTGGTCAGTGACTGTTACATCTCCAGTCATATGCGACTCCTGTGTGTTTTGGCCTATCAATTGAGGCAGGCACTGGTTGGTCCTGCATGTGCAGGTTTGTAGAGGAGGAGCCAAATGCCTCTACCAGAAGTTCCACCCCTATTCTGCCTATATGTTTGAACCTGTAAATTGCGACATGCACAACGCTGATAATGATACCTATACCGCTAAAGATCTTCGAAACAAGGTATCCATTGCGAAAGTCCTATAAGATGTACCTGCAGAGAGATGACAGTCTCCTGATAGAGAGCCCCGAAGAAGTGTGAAGCTGTGAACAAGAGAGGCTGGTGACGTCATGAGAGATGAGAGTGACGCACTGAGAAGGATGACCAGAGAAGAGAATGCATAGACCTTATGGAATCTGATGACGATATAAAGAATGGTATAACGTTTCATGTGCGAAATGAAGATTATTTATTTTTATTTATTTGGATTTATAAAGCGCTCAGCAGCCCTTGGGCATCATGGTGCTGTTACAGCGTACTTAATTACATGGGATTGGTGCAGTTAAAAAGCAGTGCAGATAATAATGACAACAGGCAGAACAGAGGATATTACAAGTTCCTTGTTTACAGTGGAGCAGGCTAAAGAGCTGTCCAATGTTCCGGTGGAGCCTGAACATGTAACAGAAAGACAGTTGATCATATTTAGCTGAAGAGTTTAGTTTCGGTGCTTTACGAAAAGCTGTGTAGGATGTTTCATTTCTGAGCGCTGTGGGCACATTGCACTTGCGAAGAACACTGAAGAAAATATGAGTTGCTTAATAAATGTACTGATGCTGCATCGCAAGTATACTAAGTCATCATGAAGGCTCGCTATACACACTGAATAGACTGCAGGCAGTGCCGCCAATATATATATACGTGTATGGAATCTGAATAGTCGATGTCGCAACTTTAGTAAGGCAGGGCCCGTGAAAGAGAAGGGCTAATATTATGAGGCAGCAGAGAAAACAGCTGAAAATCGATGAAGGATCGAGAAGGCTGTCTGGCCCAATGTCAAGGGTTGGGGCAGGCAAGAACTGGTTATCTATTCAAGGAGATACAAAGAACGTGAGAAGTGAGGCTAGCTCTTGTTAAGGTGCAATGGAAAGACACTATGAGTGCCAAGTTTTATTCATTTAATATCATTAAATGCGAAGAAGGAGCTCAAACATGGTCTCCTGTCACATGGGGTAGATGAAAATAGAATATGGGCAAGCAGCACCGAGACTTGAAGAAAAGAAAATGCTTCCATTGAGATTATGCTGTGAGACGTCCGTTGATGTCCGTTGTACTCCCTTTTTTAGATAATTGAGATTAAAACAGATTACGTTTGCCAACTTCCTGAGTCGGTCTTGTTATTGGTGTGAGCTGTGTGTTCTCTCAGACAGCCCTTTAAGATAAGTACTGATACCCTGGAGATGGATGAGGATGCAGATTTTATTCATACATCAATAATCAAGACGACACAAATAGCTAGGCAAAGTTTGTCTGTTTTAATGTCAAGTATCTAAAACAGGGAGTACAACGAACATCAGCAATCGCTTGATTCTCTGACTCTACTTATTTCATTAAAAACTGGACTTTTATACCCACAATTGGTCATGGGTATAAATGGTACCATTCTTCCGGCATTACCTGCACATGTTTCCGACATTGCCGGTATATACATTGCCTGTGCTACCGGCGCCACTAATTCCATGAGCGGTGTTACAGGTGCTGGTAATTTCGGCAAGTGGGTTCTGTGTAACCCATGCTATTCCGTTCCTGTAATAGTGCTGCTACACGGTATTACAGGCACTTTTAATGGATACTGGCAAACTTGTAATGAGCCCCAAGGACTTTAAAAATAACTTTTAGATATTCTTGACAGCCTTTTGGAAGATTGTCCTGGATGTATGTGAAGTCACAATTAGTAGATGTCTAGCAAGCAGCAAATCATGTAGAGTTTTAAACTTTTCATGGGTTAACAGCCATAAAAATGATTTGTCCTTTTGAGATCCCCAGTCATGTTGTAAACACTCAGAGCCTCAATAGGAGGCCTCAGTAAACGTTTTATGGCATTTGCTTTAGGAATACTATGTGCGATAATTGAGCATCACTACAGACAATGTGGACTCTTATGAGCCTGCAAGCACAACCTATTGGCCAGAGTGGTGAAAGGATGCATAAGCAGGGCATCCGGGCTCATAAGACCCCCATGCTGTCCAGCAGCTGTGGATAATAGTAGTATTGGCACCCAATGCCGCGTGCTCGGTGGTCATCTGAGCCCTGGTCTATCCGCCTTCTCTCTTGCTCTCCGGTAGCTCTGCCTCTGTGCCATGGAAATAAAGAACAGACTTCGTGTCCTTGACCACAGAGTAAGTACAGTTCATTCTTCATTTCTACGGCTTGGAGATGTAGTTGTTGGAGAGATAGGGAGAAGTGTTGGGGAGCTGATGGGATAGTGGGGTCAGCATGGAGCGGTAATGCAAAGGTTGGAATCCTGACAGGAATCAGTATCCATGGCTGTGCCAGTGAATATTGCCTGGAAGCCATGGATCCTGATTGGCTGTCAAGATTCACGCAATACTCCCGTGTGCTAATACCCATACTGCATTCAGAATGCGATGGTGTATGTATGGATTAGGAATGTTTCCCTTCTATTAAAAAAACTCATGCAACCATAATCAGGCGGTCACTAAAATCAATTCCAATGTTGGTAGGTTGCTTGGGAGCCAAACGTTTTAAAATATAACTATTTCAAAATGGGTTGGGATGCACAATGTGATGCGGAAACGATGCATTCCATTTCATAGCCAATCACTACAAGTCTTAGGTTTCTGTAATGCGGAAACGATGCTTCCATTTCATAGCCAATCACTACAAGTCTTAGGTTTCTGTGATGCGGAAATTATGCAACCGATTTTATAACCAATCACTACAAGTCTTAGGTCTCTGTGATGCGGAAATTATGCATTACATTTCATAACCAATCACTACAAGTCTTAGGTTTCTGTGATGCGGAAATGATGCATTCCATTTCATAACCAATCACTACAAGTCTTAGGTTTCTGTGATGCGGATATGATGCATTCCATTTTATAACCAATCACTACAAGTCTTAGGTCTCTGTGATGCGGAAATGATGCATTCCATTTTATAACCAATCACTACAACTCTTAGGTCTCTGTATTTACAAAGTGGGCCTATGCGTTGCACGCGGGACAGGTCATGGAAGTGAAATCATAGAAATCTAAGTATTGGGAAGAGCCATGAGGAATGTGGGACATGGGTCCGGAACCATCCTCAACTTCCCAGCCATCAAGCCGTGTGGGAGAAGTGTGATTATTCCAGTGAACGGGCCTCAAAGTCAGCTACCTCCATAATAGCCCCTGTCTAATTCAACATACAGACCTGCATTATCTGGATTTCAGTTTATTCAAAGTTTGTTTCCAAACATTTGTAGTCATTTGGATGAAATCTGTTCAAAAGCAGAACAGGCTCCAATATTCACAGAGGCCTATTCGGCCTAGTTGCACCGTGACTGAAGTGAAATTTGTATTTTTGTCCTACCTTGTGTATGTAGATGGGTATGTGCTAAAAATAGAAATAGAAAATATATATTCACAGGAAGAGGCCCAACCACGTAAGAACTACGAAAAAACAAATATATGCCTGGTAGTGTGGGGGGTATCGCAGTAGAAACAGAAGACTATTATTTCGAGGCTTAGCCCTGCTGCTTCTGGAAATGAATGTTTCTTCTCCAGTGTGTGGTCCTCTCACACTCTTGTTTGTGTTAACAGCATGGTTAATGTGTGCTTAGTATTGTCTGCATTCCGTACAAGAAGATCATATCATTTATGTGGATATGTTCTGCGCGGGCAGAGCTCACACTGAAATAAGTATTTTTTTTACTTCTAGCACCACATACTTTTTCTATTTCCTGTGCGGGAAGGCCTCAAAACATCCCGAAGTGTACATGGGTGTGGACTATCCCCCAGGGAGAAGAGTTGTAATTCTCTGCTGATCCATTTTCATGTCCAAAAGATGAAAGTTTTACAATGAACACCTACTAGTACGCAGGCAACATGCAGCACACTTTGTCCATTCCAGTGACATTAGAACATTTTTCGACGCCATACCATGAGCAGACCAGAAGTGCGCAGGATGAATGAACGGACAGAAAATCCAACTGGAATAAGAAGATATCCTGTTAGCCGTGCGCTTCCACTACTCACTGCAGCATACATGTATTTATTTGAAAAAAGTGAACACTTCTGTACCATTTTAAATAATCCCAGTGGCTGGTAATCAGTGCTTATGTCAATGCCTCCGCTCCAGCGGTGTGAATGTTCACAGGAGATTTAATGATGCAGTAAATCATGGACTTTTATAGAAACTGCTTAGGGGCTGCCTCCATTCATACACAAAAAATGGAGGCAGCTGAAAGCCTCTTTTTTGTGTTCAGTCCTCTTTCCAGAGCCCGAGCCCCATTGTGCAGGGGCAGCCCAAGCGTCTTTTTAAGTGTTTCCGAGGTAAATCTTCTCCCCTGGACGGAGCTGCATGCATGTACGCCTACAGCCGCTGGCACTGCCCGCTCGACCAGCTGCCCAGCCTTGTCTCATATGCCAGAGAGTCCCCAGGCCTTTCCATCGCGGCCATCTTTTGTGAGCAGAATGACCCAAGCGCAAACCTCGGACTAGGTTCAGAGGTCATGGAACACAAATTAAGATGTCCTTTCACTTTTTCCAGGGTCATGTTTTTCCGAACATAAGAAATGGCCCACAATGTCGTTCTTTTACTGAGAACTCTCTTTGTTTACAACATACACAGAAGAGTATTCGCGTCCTAAAGTAGGGTTGAATGTATGCCAATTCAAGCTGAGTGACCTCTTTTCACAAATAATTCATAACCTTTTACTTTGTCGGAAAGCACTTAAAAACAAAAAAAAACATGTTTCAATATTTCATTTTTAGAGATGTGCAGAAAGCATATCAGGAAATTGAAAGATCCCATGTCACCCTTCATACCTCTCGTTTTGGGAGCCAAGGTGTATGAAATCAGATAGTTTTGTTTTGGGTGGTTGTGGCGTAAAGACTTCTGCCCTGCACGAGTACAAGAATAAGTAGTGGCTAAGCCACCTACCCAGCCTCACACTACTAGAAACCATTCCCCGCTCCTCCTTCCTTTCCCCACCCTCACCTCTCGGCACCCGTGTAGGTAACTATGCACGTGGTAATCGTGTTTTTTCCAAAAAAGAAACTTAGCTTTTCTGCGTCGCCTGATGCTGCGCTGTGGGTCCCGGCATCCATTTTCAATGTTGATGATGTCACAGTCATATACATTGAAAACGGACTGTGAACCAAGCATAAGCATGTCCAGGGAGTGGTCTGCCACCTATGGAATCTGATTGGCATCCCCAGGTGCCACCCGTTATCCTAAACTATGGAATGTAAGACACTGTAATGTTAGTAATACATCTTTAAACACAGGAATGTAAGACACAAAAATAGTGAAATAAAAATAATTCAATACAGATGTGTGTGTGTGTGTGTGTGTGAGTGTGCGGCGCGCTCGTACTTCATGCCACCCCTGCATAAGTCAGTGCCCCACTTGGGTCACCCAGTCAAAAGAGTCTGGACACGCCACTAGAAACAAGACGCAGCGCGGGGCTGCACAACAAAGGCAAGTTTCTTTTTTTACAGTACACCATTAGCAACCGCATAGGTAACGATGCTGGTGCTAATGGCGATATTACTGGAGGAGGCAGGCCGACCCTGTCGGTAACGGCTCCGTCGGCCATGTTAAGGGATCATCGCTTTGCTCAGGCCATTCATTTGGGAGGCGGGGCATTACCAACAGGGTCGGCCCTCAGGTAATATCGTCTCGATAGTGATCTCAATCATAAAGGTGTATCAGGCACAGTTAAGAGATATATCTCCCTTTGCTTTTGTGGTAAAGTGGGCCAATGACAGGCGAATGGGATGACAATAGCAACACAAACAGCAACAGTACAAGACTCCAAAATAAAGGAATGGCCAATCGAGGTGCTTTAAAAATATATACTTTCATTAAACACCCCAATATGTAAAATAACAGACTATAAAAACATTAGCAAAAGCCCACGCCTGTGGAAAGAACACAGACAATGCAAAACATCCAGATGAAGACATACTGGGTAATGTACCACGGGTGAAGCCGTGAAGGACAAGAAATTGCAACAATGTCACTTTAAAAGGATATGCCTTTGAAAAAGGGGTGACTTAGCAGTGACATCACTGGCGGGGGGGGGGCTGGAGTTGCCCGGGCCCTGCCTCTGAAATCCTGTGCTCCTCCCTTATCCCCCCTTTACCTCAGTTGGGCTACTTTCTCTGCATTGCCTGCCATGCTGTGTCCGCAAGAACAGCACAGACACAGGGCCGCAATCAATGCTGCTACAAAACAATGAAAATCAGTTAAGTTCCCCCTGCAGCCAAGAGCAGCCCCTCCAATCAGAATGTAGTGCAGACAACCGGTAATGATGGGTCATTAGTGACTTAATGGTTTTGTGCCTACAGTCCGATGGGAGGGGAGGTGCAGTGGGGTGTGGTAGTTGGTGTGCACAAAAGTTATCTGCAGGAGTGCTTCTGACATCAGACATTGCCCTTTTATAGGCGCCCCCCCTGCTTTTGTCTGTGGCCCCCTCTGTGCCCCTCTTAAATTTGATTTGTGGCAATGCCACTCTGGTTTAGCAGTCACTAGGGTCCAAAGAATGGACCAGAGTGGCTTGGGCCTCTTAAAAGTACATTACTCTTGTTTGGTGGTTCAACAGCATAGAACTGGGTTTCATGCACTGTGCTGGCGGGTTTAGCCGGGTTCAAATGTAGCGAGTTGTGGAGATCCAGGTGGACAGTCGATATTGGAGAGGGTTCGATGGGAACCCAATAAGCCACAAGCAAGCAGAAAACAACCAATAATCTAATAGCAACCAACAATGAATGGAAACGGTAGGCAACAACCAAAAATATAGTGACTGATAGGCCGATAGCGACCGTTACAAATTACAAATAGCCGGGAGAGGCAAAAGGAAATTACCAATAGGCTGGAAATAAACAATATCAAATATGCGCTAGGCTGGAAGCCACCGACAGTGCAAAAGCTATCGGCTGGCAGTGGCCAAGAAATTACCACTAGGCCACTACCAGCAATAGATAACTGGTAGAGTCTCGTAGTGACCAAAGCAAAAAAATACATTTCCAAAACGCCAGTAGTGAGCCAAACGTTTACCAATAGACCAATGGAAATGTAATCTAGACGGCAGCTGCAATTAAAAATAAAATAATAAAATCACCTCAAGGTGCCTCATAGAATAACACAATTGTCCTTCCGATGTTCCCCCACACTTCAAAATTGCACAGATGTATGAACGGAGGCGCATGGAGTAGGTGGTTTGCCCAGCATCCTACAATTGTGGTGAAGTGATAAAAACCAGATTAGAAGCCAAGTCACAGTTGGCAAGCAGCAACGTTACTATCATTCTGCACAGTGTTAGTCTAGCAGTTCTCGATCATGTGAGAACATTTCCCTTTGTCAAAAGATTCTCTGCTACGTAAAGGTTTATTGAAATTACAACCTGGCCACATGCTAATCTTTATTTATGGTTTGGGTGGGCGTTGTCTCCAATACTGCAGAACAATTATCATTGTGTACATTCACAGTTGCATATCTGAACTCTATTACTTATTAACAAAATGTACGTTTGTCCATCCATCATGTTGGTGCTTTGCCATACAGTTAAAAATGAAGTTGTAAGACAAAACCGTCTCAACGCCATGGTTCTTCCAAGATTTTCACTTTGACATTTCTAAATATAATCGCTTTATCATTAAGCAGGAAGTCTTTGTTAAATATGTGAACGTGTTCTAGTTGTGACTGATGCCCACCGTGATGTGTGTAATGCCGGAGAATGCCACGCTCTTTCTTAGGATGCAGTGCACCTAACGTAAATTCTATATAGCGGTGATGGGGGTGATTCCTTAAAAGTCCCAAGGGGGTGCAAAGTTGGAGCCAGCAATAAGGTATTGCATAATGGCTTCCATTCTAGCATGGCCATTGGCTGCCCATATTTTGTGCACCAGTGGTAAGACCGCCTTCTGCTCATAGGTTAAGCTCAGGTTTCATCACTGAAGGTTGGATACCTGCAGGTGCAGAAGACAAGGACTGTGCCAGGGTGTATGAAGTACTAAAGTGGGAGATCTAAGAGTAGACCACACACCACTAATCAAACCAGCTGATGATTATAGCCCAGTTCATAAGATGTTCCTGTAAGTTGCGCCAAAGAATCATGACGATGTTGAATACATTATGGCCGGCATTGGTAATGCAAGTGAAGGACTGATCTAGCTACTAAAGTGGACTTCTAGGCTGCTGGTGGAGAAGGTGAACAGAATGTTGCCATAAGAGGAGTGTGAAGAGGGGGTAGAATATTTCTGCTACCGTGAATAAGGAGAACTTGACCTTGAAATTGAATCAGAATTAGAAACCAGGCAGCAAGGAGCCATATAGTGCAGTGTGATGTTAATGTTAATGTTAAAGGATATTTACACCGTGCACTATCACCACCGTAGTGGTCATCTGGCGCTCTCGTGCTGGTGAGTCATTCAGAGATGTAGGCCTGGAGGGAGTAGGCGAGGGACAAGACTGAGCAGACAATTTGAGCTTCACAACAGCGAGTTGACAAAAAGAGTAGAAGATACCACCAAGGTAGGTGATGTTTAGCAAAAATATGAAATAACCAAAGTTGCATTTAGGGGGACAGGGACTAAGAGATAGGCTGGAGGAGCCTGTAGCGCTAGAATTCCTAGAAGATTAAGTGGGACAGATAGAAGAGTAGTCACAAGGGATTGAGAAAGAGAAGATTAAATAAGGCCTTGTTGGCTCATAATTAATGGTATGAAAGGCTGTTGTAGGTACTGCTGTTCTTTAGCTAATTGGTTCCATGAAAGTCTATGGCATCAATATCGGTTGCAGATGTTGCTGTTCTTTAGCTAACTGGTTCCATGCAAGTCTATGGCATCAATGTATGTTGCAGATGTTGCTGTTCTTTAGCTAATTGGTTCCATGAAAGTCTAAGGTATCACTGTCTGGTGCAGATGTTGCTGTTCTTTATCTAATTGGTTCCATGAAAGTCTATGGTAGCAATGTCTGTTGCAGATGTTGCTATTCTTTTGCTAATTGGATTCATGAAATATAGAATTCAAACCAAAACTGAATAATGTTTAAGAGTGAGAAGACCCAATCGATCAAGTACTGCAATACTGAACATTCCAAGCTGTGTGTATCCTTCCGTCTACAAAGTAGTGCAGCACAAATGGATTTGCCTAACATAGAATTCTATGGAGTGTTTGCTCACAAAAGCAGCAGCAGAGCAGGTTGTGTTTTTAAAGCGTTGGAGGCACACTGTTGCTATGAAGGTATTTTCCAACGTTTGCTACAGGTGTAATAAAATGCCTTATCCAAGTGTGCCTCAGACACCTTATTTATAGGCAGTATGTCTGTCCTTCACTGAAGTCCTGGGAATAACAAGCATTGGCAAAGCCAACATTTTTGGCTTGTGCATAGGTATTAGATACTATTATATCCCACTTGAGAATTAACTACACATCATGTGTGAGGAGGGAACGGCAAGTGGAGCAGGCCCGTGCTAGCAGTGTTTGGGGAAAGGGATATGGTAAGAGGCAAGTTCTTGCCAACTTTGTGGCATTCCAGTTGGAGCCGTCTGACATGCTAAGTACCCACTGTACCCTTCTTGGATGTGTACGTGCTGTGTATTTACTACTGCCTTTCTTCTCTATATCAATCGATTGGACGAGAGCTGAAACCTATCAAAGCTACCCAACACTTCTTGATTTTGCCATAATGCAATGTTACGCAGCCAAGGAGATTAAAGTGCTGCTGCAGGGCACAGTGCATAATGTATTTGAAATATACTCTATACTATTTTCCACTCGGAGATGTATTCCAGGGATTGCTAGGCCAACCTCAAATGAAACATATTTTGCAAAACCTATGTTTGAGAAACCTCACAATATCAAATGTTCTTAAAACGTCAAGATTCAGTCAGATTCCGATTAAAAGTTTAAAAATGAAGTCAAAAAGAAACTGCTGAAGCCATGATTTTGTTTTGCACGTGTAGCACTTGAAATTAAGTGGCGCAACGCAAAACAGGGAGGTCAGCTAACTGCATAATTTCATAATTAGCTGACCTTGTACGCCTTTCATTTGAAAGGCAATTATGCTATTTTAATAAAGGCACAATTGGTCGTTGGGTGTCGAAAACGCCACCGTTAACAGACTGATGTCGATGACACTAATGGGTAGCTCACAACATCAGCATTTTACAAAAATGGTTTCCTTCTGAGACCCACGTAAAAGTAATGGGCGGGTGTTTCCTGCCCAACCCAGCATGGCTGACATGCCTTTCATGTGACCAGATCACACTGATTTCAGCAATTAACAGTTGTGGATGCACGCATGAGTTCACGGTTTAAGCTGTACCTTTTATCTCAAAACTGAGAAACAGTGACTGCATTTTAAGCACATTGGTGAAATGGAGTTCTATATCATTTTTACAATAATCGACATGAAAATAAAAAGCACAGAGTGAACAGAAGAGAGGATATATAAAATATGTTTAAAAAAAAGCTAAAGCTATTTTGCACCTTTGCGATTGTTAAGTACGCCTCATATAGTACTCTCCATCAAACAAAATGGATGCCCCTCTCACAGCAAAAATAATTTGACAATCATCGCTTATGTACTGGCTTACAAAGATGTACTCCATGCCCTTAGAACCTAAATACCTGGCATTACAGGTCTTAGGAGGATAGCTCAGGGGCAAACGAGCTCACGTGGAACAACACAGGTTCGATCAGCAGGTCCGCAATTAGAAATCTCTGGGTATTTAGCGCGTTAGAAATAACCAACTATAATAATAATTATAATAACAATATATATATATATATATATATATATATATATATATATATATATATATATATATACACACTGAAAAAAACATAGTTAAGGTGCAGTTATGTAGTACAGATTTAATGCAACAAAACCATAGAAATTCAGTGGGTGTGGGAAATCATGACCAGCTTAAGTCAGCGTGTTCCCGTTGATGACCCCCATAACTCCATGTCTTCCATACTGCCATTTTGTCTGTCATTGAGAATCCTTTCTCTTATAATATGTCTGCTGTGCTCATGGGCTTTGCAACGGGAACATGCCGAGTTAAGCTGATCATGACTTCCCACATCCACTTCATTTCAAGGGTTTTGAAGCGTTCATTCTGCACAACTTAACTTCATTTTAACTACTGTTTTTTTCTGAGAATTTCAAAGGTTTTGTTATACCACAGTTCATTCAAAGCCACTAGCCATGTCCTTCGGCTGTGGCAACTCTGCACTATGCACCAAAAGGTTTCTTTACGTCCCACTAGCCATGGTCTTCAGCCGTGGCCACTCTGCTTTATGCACCAAAAGGTTTCTTTACGCCCCACTAGCCATGGTCTTCGGCTGTGGCCACTCTGCATTATGCACCAAAAGGTTTCTTTACATCCCACTAGCCATGGCCTTCGGCTGTGGCCACTCTGCATTATGCACCAAAAGGTTTCTTTACGTCCCACTAGCCATGGTCTTCGGCAGTGGCCACTCTGCATTATGCACCTAAAGGTTTCTTTACGTCCCACTAGCCATGGCCTTCGGCAGTGGCCACTCTGCATTATGCACCAAAAGGTTTCTTTACGTCCCACTAGCCATGGCCTTCGGCTGTGGCCACTCTGCATTATGCACCAAAAGGTTTCTTTACGTCCCACTAGCCATGGTCTTCGGCTGTGGCCACTCTGCATTATGCACCAAAAGGTTTCTTTACGTCCCACTAGCCATGGCCTTCGGCTGTGGCCACTCTGCATTATGCACCAAAAGGTTTCTTTACGTCCCACTAGCCATGGTCTTCGGCAGTGGCCACTCTGCATTATGCACCAAAAGGTTTCTTTACGTCCCACTAGCCATGGCCTTCGGCTGTGGCCACTCTGCATTATGCACCAAAAGGTTTCTTTACGTCCCACTAGCCATGGTCTTCGGCTGTGGCCACTCTGCATTATGCACCAAAAGGGTTCTTTACGCCCCACTAGCCATGGTCTTCAGCCGTGGCCACTGTGCATGTTGCGCCAAAAGGGTTCTTTACGCCCCACTAGCCATGGTCTTCAGCCGTGGCCACTGTGCATGTTGCGCCAATAAGATTTATTTGGGGCCCACTAGCCATGATCTTTGGGCATGGACGGTGGCCACGGACATCCACCTACTGGTTTCCTTGGGGCCCCTTTGGCCACGGCCGGTGTCCATGATCCACCGAAAGGTTTCCTTGAGGCCCACTAGCCACAGCATTTGGCCATGGCCAGTGCACAACATGGGGCGCATAGGTAAAGTGGACTTTAGCGAAAAGTAATTGCTGAATTTCAGGGATTTCATTGCATTAAATCTGATTACCTTGAACAAGGTTTTTTTCACTGAATTTCAAAGGGTTTGTTGCTATGCATTGTGCAAGTAAAATCTGATCTCCTTAACTCGCTCCTAACTAAAGCTTTTTCACTGATATATATATATATATATATTCACACACACCACTGGTGGGGTGTTCCACCCATAGTGCTGAGAAGTCAAGTCTTGTTATTCCTAGAGACAAGCGCTGAAGCTCGCCGCACATCTGTTGGCTTGTCATAAGAAGAAGAAGACCAATCACTCCCTCCTTGCATATTATTATTGATTTCTCCTCTGCTTTATGACCTTTCCTTTAAAAAATAAAATTGCCTTTTTGTTAGAGGTATTTTTGGCCTTTCTTGTGCTCTGTTTTTGTTACTCAATGAGACTGTACTCGGTTCCTCTATGGGGGTCATTTTGCACCAAGCAGAGTGCAAAATGATGGCGGAGGCTCATGGTGGTAAGTGAACTGGCCAGCATCATGCAATTCTGGTCAAGTGGGGTCAAGCCAAAGATCCAAAGCAAGCAACTTTACTACCAGCCTCCAAGATCTTATTGCAACCGCTCTCGAAAATGTAAGAACAGTTCTTTTTATCATAAGGTTCTCTAGTAACTAAGGTGTATTGCTTTTATGCATCTATGTTGTGCACCAGCTCATTTTCGTCCCCTTTCAAGATGTAGGAGGTTAGCAGAGCAGAGTTTAAATGTCCGCTTTTCTTTCATCTGCCATCTTGATACAGCACCAAGTTTTACACCTGCACAAGATTTTCAGGCATTCATAAAAGGAATGGATTTAATTAAAAGTTGATTTTTGTTTGCACCTGCTAATGACCAAATGGACTCCACAGGAATCCATTCATAAATGCCACCTGCAAAGCGTAATTTGCAGGCAGCGTTTATTTATTTTGTGTCAAACAGAGTGTAAAAGTGAGGTGCAATGTCCATTTCACCTTGGATTACTCTATACAATTAGAGTCTGCCCTGCAAATGGTTAAAATGCAAGGAGAGGACCGAACTGCACGTAAATGCTCACTTTGGTGGTTCCCGGCATACAGTTTGGATTTCATCTTAAATGACCTGCTAAACAGTTTAACATTGACCTCCTTTTGTAAAAAGGCCCACTGCCATTTGGGCCAAAGAATGTACCCATTTTTAAAGTAAACATGAAGCGCTGAGAAGACCAGTTATTTCAAGAGCTTTGGTTTCTGTATTTACAAGGAGAACGTCTTGAAAAATGCATTTAACTGAGAAGTGTTGCCTTTGGCTGAACAGGGGGATATATCACGATACAGCATTGAACTTTTGTTGCAATCTAAATATCTTTTCTACTGCTCTGGTCTTCAAACTGTGACGTAGCCTCTGCTGGGTAAGCCTCGGAGACTGACTAGAGGTGCGCAAGAGCCCCTGCTCAAGGACTCACAGCCTTAAGAACACACAGTGGAACATGGACATCTATCCAGCCTCAAAGAGGAACCTTTGTACAATGTGAAGGGCGCTCTCAGGTTCACAGAGATGGTCTGAATGTATTTATAAGAACCTGAACGTGTGCCTTTCTTGGAACCTACATTTCCAGGTTGTGCTGAGCTGCAGCATGGAGCAGATGGGCAAGGGGTCAAGAAGGAGTTATTCTGCTTTGCTCTAATCTGCAATCTACTACATATTCGGTGCCCTCTCCTCCAGCATTCTAAACTTCAGGTCAGTCTTGGAAGTCCATGAAGCAGGCCACTAGCTCACCCCCAAGCATCTATTGAAATGTGGGTAGGAGGACGTGGGTTCCACACAATGCAGACAAATCGTGTGTTGGGTGGATGCAAGGGTACGACCTCCTTTCATCGCCTGCAATTTAATCACCTGGCATTTTAACATGTATATTACAACGAATATCCTCATCGAATTTTTTAAGGGGGATGGGAAACGGCAGATAAGGGTTTGGGGAGTAGGGAATAGCTAAAAATAAGTGTGGGAGGGTGGGTTGGGGGACAAAAACCCAAAAAAACAAAAAAGACGATGAGTGTTTTCGTTAGAATGTACACGTTAAAATGACAGGGGATGAAATTGCACGTGATGAAATGACATAGAACCAATGCAAGAGACCCTTGATACCAACCAAAATCAGGTCACTGAGACATCCAGAGCAACCCACCCCCCATGAGGGGCAGTAGACCCATGGCCCCCACTACCCATGCACACAGAGTTGGGGACAGGTGAAACCCAAAAAAGGTGTCAACCAGACCACAAGTGTATGTGATGCCCACACCAAACAGGCACCCAGAACTGAGAGGGAGAATGTATTGCTGCTCTCCTTTCTGTGCATGTATGAGGAAAGCACACTCTGCTGCTTTGCTGCCTGTACTGTACCAGGCCTGTGTCTGTGAGCGAAGCACATGCTTCTGCTGCCGCCTTTGCAAACTACGTGAATTCATACCCATTAAATGACATCTAAAGCCAAGATTTCGTGTGTGGGGAGATGTTAATGTTCATTGATCACCTTGTGAATATACTTTCCTGATTGTGAGGGGGCAAAAAAGTCTATGGATATTTTCTGCTACAAATTTTCTGGAGGTACTAACATTCACTGCAAGGGTGCCCAATTATGTATGGGATCTTCACCCCTTTAGCCCATTGGGAGAAGCAGAGGTCCAGTAGGCTTCGTGCAACTCCTCAGTCATGTTTCTTTGTGGACTTTGACTCCCATTCATTTGTGGTGTCTCTGAACGTCCCTATTTGCCCTTCCCTGCCCATGTTCTCCCCTATCTCCTACTCACCCCACAGAGCATGGTCTGATTTGTACCCTGGGTGGGGGCACAATTTGCCTCTATGCGGACAGTTTGAGACACTTCAAGAGCACTTTGGCTTTGGTCGTTTTATGTACATTATAAACGACTTATAGCATAACATTGTCTCGGGAGGATAGCTCAGGGGCAGCGGGCTCACCTTGGAAGCAAGACGACAACCCTCTGGGTATTAATCGTGTTATAAACAACCTATCATACGATATAGGATGTGGAATAGAGCTTTCGATCCCAGAGAACTGCCAGACAATTTTTGCAGGTTCAATTGTGTACTTTCTATGTCAGAGAGAATCCTGTTGGAGTATTAGATGGTTTTCAGAGGGGAGTTTCTGCCAGGTTTGTGCTGGACTACAGTGACACTTAACTGGCCAGTTTCACATTCAAATTACCTGGGTTTTTGAGGTTCCCCATGTCTTTTATTCTCTTTTAAGCATGTTTGCTTTGCTTTGAGACTTCTGTCTGCTGTGTTCATGTTATAGCATTGTTCTTGAAATGTCTGAGCCAGTAGCTGGCAAGGCTATGGGAAGCTGTATGATGCACCTGAATGCTGACACATTGACCATTGCATATATTGTCGCCGAGTATAGTTGCATCCCTTTGTGTGAGAATATATTCCTATATACATTCTGCCCACCTTTGTCTGGGTTGAAGGTGAGATTGACCTCCACATGCCCTTTGCATACTTAGTCATGTGTGGCATCATAGATTTCCTTGGAGTCATGCAATACTTCTTTCATCTCTGTAATTAAATGCATTTGTAAAGGTGAGTCTTTTATTTTTCTGAAATATTTTTTTCGGATGTTGAAATCCCTAATTTGAGTCTTTTATATAGAGCAAGGGCGAGGTGTTTTGAGGAGATTATTTTTATCTGGATTATGGGTTAAATTCTAGTTCATGGTGCACCGTAATAAAGTCTAACTTGGAGAACCTTTTTGCCCTGTTAAGTTGCATAATCATGTAATTTATGTGTAGTCCTAGTGAAGAGGGACACATGAATGTGACCCTCGTCGCTCCGGTCCCTCCCTCATCCCAAAGATATAGATATGACGGGTGTACATTGTTTCCGGCCCCTCCTCTCCATCACCACTGTACCGAAGATGTGAGAACTGCTATTCACTCAGACATCCATGCAGACCCTATCCTGATAACGCCATAGAGGAGATAAAATAGTAGATGATGAAGCAAGTTGATTGAGTGTGACCGAGCAAAATGTTGATGACATCACAACTAATTCCAAGACGTAGATGTGTTAGACATGAAGCACACATGCATCCTGCACGAAGCTACACAGACACTTAGGACATGTTTTTGACCCACCTAGAGGACATACACTCTTTGCTATGCTGTAATGCAAGAAGCACAAGAATAAGACATGAAGCTTGCTCAATGCTGAATGCAGTTAACATAGGTAGCCATAAAAAACAAAATGGAAGATGGAGCCACGATGAAGTGATTGGGAAGCACAGAGAAGGCTCGAGAATGCAGGGAGAAGTCTGACTTGCTGATTTAGCAGGGAAATGCAGACAAGTTATGGAGCCAGTGTACGTGTTCCAGCCAAGGCTATCAAGGGAAAGAATTTCACATCGACACTCAAGAATACAGACAAAGGCAGAAATTATAAACAGTTTTGTTAGATTAGACACAAGCATGCATAACTGCTCAAAATCCTTGTAAATGTGGAGCAGGAGAATCAAGCCAGTGGTCTCTACACACATGATCTGAGATTGGGGGACAAAGCCTATTCATTCGAGCCAGACAGAGAACTTCATTCCCAGCCAGCACAGGACAGATGATACACAATATTACTAGGGTAGGTATGAAAGATAAATGTACTAAGCTCAAGGCATAGAGGTTCAGAGATGGTAACCTTATTGGTACAGACAACACTTTTGGGGCTGTTCTCATCACCTTGAATTGTTGCTCCTGGGCTGGTAATTGTCCAATGTACCAAGCCTGAGAAGACCCTCACTGACCAATGCCTACCCACCTTCTGCGCCTGTTCACTCTTTGTTGCACTGTCCAGTATGAACTAACCTGACATGCCTTTACTTGCAACATTTAGGAGCTGGTTACAGGTGGAGCCACCATATTAAGCATATCCATTCAGAACACCAATCCCATATGTATACTATATGTAGTTTGCCCCACTGACCAACTCCAGCCTATCTTAGGTTTTTGTAGAATAACACGTTATTTATGACATCAGAACCCATTAAACGATATTGACCAGCCTGTAATGAATTGAGAGAGAGTATTGGAAATCCTGTGTCATCCAGGTCAGAACACAACCACTAGGGGGATACCCATGGCATGGAGCGGCAGGTGCTTCTTCAGTAATGTCCTGTTCCCCGAGTGATCTTATTTCTTCTCTTACTGCAGGTGGAAGTCAATGCTAAGTTCCCCGTAGTTTTATGGGCTTGAACACATTGATGTATTACTGTGGGATGTCACTTTCACATCTTTTAATTTGCTTAGGTCAGTGGCTAATGTTACGTAGTTCTCTTTAATTGGGTGTACTTGGGATCATTTGTAGATCCATTTCAGACCTGGGTCCCTTGCTCGCTGCACCATAGGGAACCAAGCTGTACCTCCCTGAGGAGGCCCAATAAGGCGGAAACATCTCTGGGGTTGCTTGTGTTCCGTGCAGAGGGGACCTGACCTAACAGTTCGGGCAGAGCTGTTCCCATCGGTGGCAGTACCTGAATAATTTGCAAGCAGATGGACCCCTTTTACAATGGCACAGATGGGCTAGAAAACGGTGGTGTGGATAGTTTCCCAGAGCAGTGCCAGTGGTTCAGATTAATTCAAAACCATCCACCCATCACCGTTTTGGTTTTACAGGGTTGTTGGCTGCATCTGTTAAAAGTGTACCTCTCATAGATGGGTCCAGTGCGGTAACCTCAGCGGGCATGTAAGGTGGCAGTCATTTTCAGTGCTTTCGCAATTTTTTCACAGCCTTTCCTTTCATGTTTAGGCTAATCTACAATTTCTACTATTCACCGCTCACTCAAATGACCTTGAGTAAGTCATCAAATTCCTCAACACATTCAGCCCACTATTACCCAGAGTCCCTTTATTCATCATTTCAATGGTTCCGGGCCAGATCACATAGAGCGCGCTCTAGCATAGACCTGCAACAATAGCCATCACTTCAGGTTCGGCTGGGGCCAGATTCACAACATGGGACACTGCTATGGGGCATGTAGATGGAGCATGGAATGTGGTTTAGGTACTGCCACGAATGTAGATGTGGGGTGACACATAGATGAGCATCTGTTGTAATGATTGCACTATTTACTGGGGCAGGGGATTGATGGGAGTCGCCTTTCTACAGCACTACTGTGAGGGTAGACTGGGCTTCTGTGATGTGGATATCACTGTACCTTAATTCGGCTTTAGTAATTTGATGTGAGAGGAATTCTGTCCTGGAAATAGCCTCTTTCACTGATGGTGAATAGAGGTGATCTACTTCTTATGGGATGGCTGTACGTTTGTCATGCTTTGAGCACCCACTTTATTGTAAAGCCAGGCAAGACTTTGACCTCCTAGTAAGAGGTCTTAAGTCAGGAAAACGAGCTCAATTCAGCCACTTACAATAGTGATGCAGCTGCACATTCTGTCCAGCACCAACACAAGCAGCATGAGCAGGTAGTTGCGAATTTCGGAGGGCAGCTGCTTCATGGCAGGGCACTAATGGTAGGTGTATACTGAGCAGAATGCAATGCTCCACAGTTGGGACCAGAGCTGGGTGTGCAATTTGCAGGCCCAGATGCTGGCAGCTTCTGTAATGTCTGGGAGCACCATGCTGGAGCCGAGGGCTCAATCATTGGAGGTGGATGAATGCCTGGACACACACTTACAGCATCCAAAGCCACCCCATTGACTACTATATCTATCATATACCATCATCATACATGTTACATTCACTCATTACTTTTCTGAGCTGCTGTCCATTCAGTCTAATGATTGGAAAATAATAATATTCACCAGACTTAACATTTGCTGTGGATGACCCCTAAACCTTTCAGTCTTCTTCGTTTCTAAACAACACATGAGCCTTAGTCCTATCTGTACTTATATTGTGACCTGCCCTGTATGCTGGCAAATCTCTTAATCTCTTCATTTCAGATTGCTTCTTTGCATAACTTTTATGATCTTATCGGACATGTTCACTATTTTGCAAAGCAAATCCAAAACTACTCTTCTTCTCTTTTCTTGACCCCCCCCTCAGTTCCACATGCCCTAATTGCAGACTTTCAACCAAAGCCTTTGATCATTATTTACATCAGAAATTCAGGACCTCTTTGCCAGCATTTACCATGGCCTTTAAGATCCCAGATCATGAATTTTCGATTCAATAGCACCTCCGAAAAGCTTTAACTGTGGACCTCTATCAAGAATACCATTCATTCTCATAAGATTGCTGGTTATGGAACATATTTCAAAAGAAGAGAAATAGATTATATTCAAACATGCCTTGAAAATAAATGAATTTAAAGCTACTAAGCTTGCAAAGAAAAGCCATATTCTTAATGAGCTCATAAAAGGAACCAACAACTATTTTAAGTGGCCTTCAACTTTGAAATTCGCTACTGCCTTTGCTCACTTCTGCCTCCTTTTTCAAAATGGAGTACGAATATCCAAGACTATGTAATCACAAACTGAAAAGATAGACTTCATCCTTCAAATGCCTTCTCTCGCTCCATCTCAACACCCTCACGACTCTCCATAATCTATACAACTCTTCTCCAACATCCGATCTACAGTCGCCAGCATTATCCACAAATGCAAATGCCAGGCTCGCCATCTGACTGCCGCACCCACTACTTCATTAAAATGATCAGCCCTTGGTTATTCACACCTACCAGCCTTCTCTGCAATCTCATCCTTCCGTTTCTCAAATTTGCCCTGAATAAACCTTGTCTGAAATAGCCCACACTGGATCATAAATCCACAATTTAACTTCCTAGCAGTTGTTGCACTCTACAGTCAACTTTCAATTTCAACTTTATTTGTAGGCACCTCAAAATCTACCTCAACTAAATCAGGCTTGTGCTCAAAACTTAGCTCTTGAACAATCCTTTTCACCCAAAAATACTATTGTCCTATGTTTGACCCAAAGAAAACAACATTTTTCTGTGACGTTTGTCATGCCATGTCTTTATCTTTTATTGCAAATCTCATCTGGTCAGTCCTCAATGCCTTAGGCCAGCTGACCCTTTTAAAAAAACATACAGACGCGTTCAATGACATACACTAGCTCCCAGTCAACTCTTCGAATTTGCTTTAGCCCAGATGACATGATGAACTTTTTTCAGCATGAACCAAGAGTCTGTCTTTTATCAGCAACCTCTCAATCTGTCCTTCGAAGGAAGGTTTTACACCACCGACCTGTGGGTTCGCTCAGAGTATAGGCTCACTTAGATTATAATACCTTTCAAGATTACATTCAAATTTGCAGTGTTTCTAGGATCCCTCAGAAATGTGAGCACATACGTGTGTCTGCCAACAAGTAAATAAACAGTAAAATGAGAAACACAGTGTGCGATCATTCCAGCATTAATAGTTTCACACAATCACTGGTCTTATAAAAGACAACTCTTAGATCCTGATTGAGACAATTCCCTCACTGTGTATCAGTGCTCAGTGCTCTAATACATTTCCATGAGGGGGAACTTTTTAGGATGCCATATTAGTTACTTGTTTGGACAAATGTAAGCAATGAAGTGAATGTTCATAATTGATCTGTTGTAACATAGTCAAATACAAATGCAATACTGTTATACCGCAGAACAAAGTACCTTCTCACACAGATAGTTGCTGGTCACCTTTCCTCACGAGATTGACTCACAATCCCTTCCCCATTAAGGATTGACCTGAAGGCAAGAGAAATACAAACAACTACTACTGCTCTTCTTAAGTACATTACATCTGTGTGAAGGCAGAGACTCACTATTTCACGGTGAGTCCCCACACTGCTGCTTTCATTGTCAATGGTCTATCTGCACCTTCCCATGCTGAAGTGACTCCACCTCATCCTCCACATGGCTGTGCCATAGTGTCTTCACTGCCGTCCCCCTCCAGAGTGGCTCTGGGCCATCATAGGTGATCTGTAGAGTGATTGGAGAAGAAAGGAGTAAGCTGTCATAGAAAGACAACACGTATTATATAGTAAGGGCTTATTATCAGGTGTGCACATTCGAGCAGAACACAATGGGCCTCATTACAAGTACACCGGTCCGGAGTTAACACCAGCGGTAAAACCATACCGGCACCGTTTCCACGTCCGCCCAATCATGACCCGCGGCCCTGGAAATAGAACCTCCTCAAACCGCCACCATGGAGTTAAGGGTCCCATAAAGTCCACCTGCACGGAAACCCCTCCGTTACCGGCAACACGAAACACTGCGAGCATCACAACTAGCGCGGACATGGAAACACTGCCAGAAAAATGGCGTTAAAACCATGATCACGGTGGCGGTACCGCCGCCACCGCGAACATGACGTTAAAGTGCCTGCTGAACAGAATCAGGGCACAGGTGCACCAAATCAGCCCAGCTGGACCCAGCAGCACAATGGGAACCCACAAAAGGGCCACACCCAGCCCAACACATCAAAGAACCATGCAGGCACCAGCTCTAGTAGCATTTGGACTGGGCCTACTCAACCAACAGGCAGCACTGCACATGATGGCAATAATGGTGCAGAGGAGGAGGCGGAGGAGGCGCAGGCGCCAACCAGCCAACCCTACACCTATGGCAAACCCCATTGTGCAGCCACCACTACCCCGCAGGCAGCCTGCAATACCACGTATCAGGGCCTCACCCTGGAACTTTACCCCAGGACAGATCCACATACTATACCGGCTGGACCGCCCAACAATCCTGTGCATCACGGCCATGATTGAGGACGACATCAGCAGCCACATAGACACCCCCACTGCCATCCCCCCCTCCTGAAGGTTATGTCTGTGCTGCATTTCCTTGGCACTGGCACCTATCAACACATGGTCGGTGAGCTGCACGGCATATCAGAACCCTGTTTGTTGAAAATCCTGGTACAGGTACTGGATGCCCTTTTGCGCCATGCGTCAGAACACATAGCCCTACCCCATACCCTCCCCGAGGTAATTGCCACAAAGTTGGCCTTTCATGCCATAGCAGGCATGCCAAATTGCATAGGTGCACTTGACTGCACCCACATTGAGCTTCCAGTACCACGTGCAATTGAGATGGTGTTCCGCAATAGGAAACAGTATCACTCAATGAATGTACAGATGGTATGTGATGCCACGCTACTGATTACACACTGCTGCGCACGTTTCCCAGGCTCAACCCATGACTCAATGGTACTGCGGAATTCCACGTTGCCACGGTACATGGAACGCTATGCTGGACAAAGCACATGGCTATTGGGTGAGTACAGCTGACAATGCTCTGACCCCGTTGAAGCATTATGTATGTGTCCAGGCCAATGAGCAATGTGAGTGTGCCGCTGGACCGCACATGCATCACCCCCCCTCCCATCTACCAAAGAGACAGCGGATACCAAACATCACAAAGGAAGACATGACAGGTCACCACAGTGTGCCTGTACACACCCTGCCACAGCCCATCCTGTCACTGTCCCATACACCTTGTGCCACTGCAGACACCCACCCACAAATGGAACACTGCCCTCCCAATACACGAGATGCCTGTAAATGAGACGTTGTGCATTGACTACTTCAGTACAGTGGAGTCACTCTGCCATGTGTGCACATCACTGCACTATGACATACTCACAATCCAATGTCACCCGCAGGGCACAGTACACATGCACATAAATGTGTAGGCCAATATCCAGTTGAGGACATCCACTGTGATGCCCAATGAACACTTCACACCACTGCATGGCACATATGCATGAATGAACAATGATACAAGATAGCACAGCATCAGATTAAGACATGATACCACAAACACTGACATGTCCCCCCATCTTCATCCCATGTGGGTGATGCTGGATATGCACTCACGCATGGCTGATGACACCTGTACGGAGACCAAGGAACAGGCATGAAGAGGCATACAATAGGGCACATGTCCGCACACGTGGAATGATTGAGAGGACATTCGGAGTGCTGAAGGCCCGTTTCCGTTGTCTGAGCAGATCTGGGGGATCACTGCTGTACAGCCCAGTGAAGACGGGTAAAATTACGCTCCTATGTGCCATGCTGCACAATCTGTGCCTGCGCAGGAACATCCCAATGCCCCCAGACGCAGATGAAGAAGATGGGGATGGAGATGGGGATGGGGATGGGATGGCACCACCTCCCCCTGGGAGTGCACTTGATGGCCAAAGAGCACGGGATGAGCTGATTCGCATTTACTTTTGAGACACAGCACATTCACTGCAATGCATAGAGTGATGACAATAAATGATTAGTTGTACTGCAAATGAAATCATAAATGTCCACACATGTATGTTTTGCTTTCAAATGATGATAAATTGATGAATTCACAACAGGGAAGGAGGTGAAATGGTTAGGGAAGCTGCACACCCGAGCCCACCCACCACCCAAACGTACCCACCCCCACCCAGGCCCCAATGTTCAAACACCCAAAACAACCTCCCCCACCACCCAAACGTACCCACCCCCACCCAGGCCCCAATGTTCAAACACCCAAAACAACCTCCCCCACCACCCAAACGTACCCACCCCTCACACCCTTCAAGTCCACGTGTGTCCTGCAGTGCCCCACACACATATCATCACTTCCCTGTGCGCTTCTGTGCATCCTTGCCCGAGAGCCCCGTTAGCCGACTTGAGCGCCTCTTTGGACTGGCAGTAGTGGAGCTTGATGGGGTGGTGGTATTTGATGGCACAGAATCCGGTATGGATGGCATCCGTGCAAGATTTGCCTGTTGCCCAATCAACATGGCCTCAATGAGCCTGGAGGTGTTGTCGTTACCCTCACGCACATGGCGTGCCAGGGTGACTATTGTGCTTGCAAAGCGTCCAATAGACCTTGAGAGGCAACGCACTGACGTGCTATAGCACTCCCTCTGCAGCCTAGATTCTTCAAGCTGCCTCTCCACCAGCTGTGTGAGGGTTGCCTGCTGCTCCTCCATCCGCTGCATGCGGGAATTCAGCTCTGCCATGGATGGGGTGGGTGACCTCATGGGACTTCTGAGTGAAGTGGGGCTAAACTCCAGCTGATGGAAGGAACCCAGGTCATCAAATGTGGGCATCGCCCCCTGTGGCCCAGTATCAGAGTGCTCTACCGGGGCACTGTTGTCACTACAGGCCGCCTCCTCTGCAGTGCAGCTGCCTTCTGTGTTGGTTTGGGTGGGCATGGTAGGTTCCCGTGGCACCTGTCTTGCCTCAGGCAGCGTGGAGACGGTGGGGATGTCGGTGGTGGTGGCCGGCACATCTGTTGCAGCTGGTAGGGGGGGCTGAGATGCCGAACTGCTGGCCGCATCCTCTTGTGTGGGGGCGGTGGCTTGGGCACGTGCCGGTGCTGATTGCCTGGCCTGTTGTGCAGTGTCACTCTCACTGGATACGGCTGTGGGGACACAGAGGACATGCAATTAGTGTTGTGGTGCTGGCTGATGGGTGCATCACATGCATCATACAGGTTTATCATTGTATGGTGTTCGTTATATGCATCTGATTGCTGGGGGTATGCATTGTTGTGATATTGGGTGCCATACGGATCTTGATGGGTCCGTTGGGCCAGTCATGCAATGCCTGGGGGGGGGTTACTAATGGGTCCTTTGGGCCAGTCATGCACTGCCTGGGGGGGTTTAGTAATGGGTCCTTTGGGACAGTCATGCACTGCCTGGGGGGGTTATTAATGGGTCCTTTGGGACAGTCATGCACTGCCTGGGGGGGTTATTAATGGGTCCTTTGGGCCAGTCATGCACTGCCTGGGGGGGGTTATTAATGGGTCCTTTGGGCCAGTCATGCACTGCCTGGGGGGGGTTATTAATGGGTCCTTTGGGACAGTCATGCACTGCCTGGGGGGGTTATTAATGGGTCCTTTGGGCCAGTCATGCACTGCCTGGGGGGGAGTTATTAATGGGTCCTTTGGGCCAGTCATGCACTGCCTGGGGGGGGGTTATTAATGGGTCCTTTGGGCCTGTCATGCACTGCCTGTGGGGGGGGGGTTATTAATGGGTCCTTTGGCCCAGTCATGCACTGCCTGTGGGGGGGGGGGTTATTAATGGGTCCTTTGGGCCAGTCATGCACTGCCTGGGGGGGGTTATTAATGGGTCCTTTGGGCCAGTCATGCACTGCCTGGGGGGGGTTATTAATGGGTCCTTTGGGCCAGTCATGCACTGCCTGGGGAAAGGGGGGGTTATTAATGGGTCCTTTGGGCCAGTCATGCACTGCCTGGGGGGGGGTTATTAATGGGTCCTTTGGGCCAGTCATGCACTGCCTGGGGGAGTTATTAATGGGTCCCTTGGCACTGTAATGCCATCAACATATTCTTTTATGGCATTCATGTTTGATCACTTACCAGCACCTGCAGGTGGGCTCACTCCTGCCTCAGCCTCCCCGATCCCATGGATGCCCTCAAGGTGGAGGACACTGCTGCAACGCTCCTCCCATGCGTGCAGCCTCAGTGGGGAAGGGGGTCCTCCACCTGTCCCACTGCTGCGTTGGCGGTGTGTGGAGATGAGGTTACGAACCCTCAGCCTGAGGTCGTCCCACCGCTTGTGGCAGTCCTTGATGCCTCTCACTGTCACGCCCACAGCAGTGCACTTGCATGCTGCTTCTGCCCACACTTCCTTCCTCCGCTGCTGTGTGGCACGCCGTTGATCGGCACTGAACAGCATCTCTGCATGCTCCACTATGTGCTCCACGAGCACAGTTAGCTCCGCCTCACTGAAGCGCTGTTTGCGCTGCCTCTGCGCTGGAATCCTGGCAGACATGCTGGTGGTCCCTTTTGCCTTCTCACAGTATGGATTGTGCTTGTGCTGACTCTGGATAGCAATGGATTGTGCTTTATATGATAGCCGCCTCTCTGTTTCCGGTTTTTGGCGATCATGGTATTTCCGGTTCTGTTTCCGTGGCGACGGAGGCGGACACGGGTTTTGCGCTACTTGTGGCAGTGCTATGTCCATTTACGTGGCTTTTTCCGTGACAGTGGTAACAACGTTTCCACGTCCGTGTGGTGCGCGCGACCGACAGCACGTAATCGGACGGTCTTTCCGCAACCTTGCCGACACGGAAACTTTATTACCGTCATCACGGAATCACCGCGATCCGAAGCTGCCAGGTTGTAATGAGGCCCAATGTCTCTAAAGGAACGTGTTGTGTCCCAAGACTGAAGGCAAGGGTTTTAGATATACCCCTATCCCTCATAGACAAATCAAAGTAATCAATTCTGGTAGGAGACACATACTTTAGAAGGGTATTATTAGGGCTCAAGTCCTATAAAAAAAAGTAGGGGGACTCTGGTGGAAGCAGTGGGGAGTGATGTCACAGGCAATGAACATACATTGAAAGGCATTTCAATATTTCATTTTAAGATTTCTTTCCCTAATCAAGAAAGTTCACAGGACAAGTAAGCATTTCCCAAGAAAACATGATTGCTTTTAAAACATTGTTTGCTGAATTAAAAACGTGATGCCTTTTATATCTTAAAATGTGCCTGTACAGCAGAAAGTCAATCTGAGTTTTTCTCAACAATCTGTTCAGAGATTACTGTGGTTTTGTGGTTACATTTCTTGCCTCACAGCCACAAGACCCAGGTTTGAATCCCAGACACAGCACTGTGTTATCAAGTGCAAGTAGACATTAATTTATAAAAACAAGTGAATCAATTGAAAACACACAGGGGGACAGCATCCTCCCCCTGAACAAAAGTGGATGGACACCATCTACCTGCATGTTACCTCGACTTGAACCTGGGTAGTATCATGAGTCAAAATTCAAAGATATGTCCTACGTTCATGCCTCTTTGGTCAACCAATGCTCTTTTCCCTCTGTTTATTTTGAGAAAGCTATCATCCAAAAACAGTATTGCACAGTGTTCATGTTATATCTGCACACACAATGTACATGTTTTACCCCTGCACAGATTTACCCGGCTGGTTAATCTTCGTTATGATTTACTCAATGCCTGCAATTTACACAATTAGAAACAAATTCACTGCTCAAGCCATTGCTAATCTATCCACACTGCTGCGTTACTTGTATTTGAATTTCAAGTTAGGGCAATGGTTTAATAGCAGCCACAATAACTTAGCATGTTGACATATATATCACTGTGTGTCAATAAAATATGCAAGATACTGTGGGGTTGCTTCTATTGGCAGCATAGTAGTAACTTAGCTAAACATGTCTTTTTACACCGGACACCTCCTCGCTTTGCCTCTTGGCCAAGATGTAATGTTATATTTATATACCAGCTTGTGTTTACAGCCGTGGGGCTACAGAAGTTTTTTTTTTATCCAAGACATGGACATCTGCCTTGAAGATGATTGCACTCTAGCGTCACACATAAACGCACAATAGTGATCTTACCTAGACATTCCATGGTTTCATCACTGCAGATGTTGAGGTGTCCAGAATGCTACATCTCGTCTCTTTCCTTGGCACAATACACCCCTCTACTCTGTATTTGTAGCATCTATTTCCTGCTTTACCATCCTCTTTTTTTCTGCTAGTTTATTTTCTTTAATCCAGCAGACTAAAGCATGGATACCTCTGGTGGGGGCAAGCGTGCCATTCCAAGGACAAGACTAGGCACTCAGAAACTACTACAGTGGTAACCTGGCATAGTATGCAGCATTAACATAACCAAGCAATTGAAGTAACCTCAGAGATGCAGGCTGCAGACCTTAGAATTGAAATACACAACACCTTCTCCTCGATGTGTCCAAAGTATATTAGTACCCGGCGAGGGTCAGTGAGCTTGTTACAAGCAAGCTCATTGGCCCTCGCCGAGGAGTTACCCGACCGGGAATCCCTCACCCTCACAACGTCACTTCCCTTCTGACCCTGGCGGTGGTGTGTGGCAGTCTCTCCGCCAATGAGGAGGCTCGGAAATGGGGTAATCCTGCTCCGAGACACCACCTGGCTGGAGGCTGCCCTCTGCCCCCTCCGGGGATCAAGGTAAGTGCTGTTCCCCCCGGACCACCTCCCAATGCAAAAAAATGTCCTCCCCGCTGTCCGAACCCCACTTACGTTCTTTTCTTTCCATTTCTGGAGCGGACGCACTGGGAACACTTCTATCCCCAGCGTGGCTGCTCCTGATCTGCGACAGGCCATCACAGAAAGGAAGAAGGGACTACACGTAGTCCCTTCACTCCTTTCCATGGCGAACAGTTTCCATTTTTCCCTATATTTTGAATGTATTGTTTGTTTACTTTTTACATTCATTTTCAATGGCCATCATGGAAAGGGAAAACAGACTTCGTTTTCCCTTACCTGGTGGGCATTTTTGTGACTTTTTATTTTTTTCAGTTTTTCCGAAACACCAGAGTATTTCCAGAACAGAAAAAAAAATGTTCTTAGTACCCTAGTCTTACAGGCCGCGGTACCAATAGCAACAGGCCCCTAGCTGCGCTCCCGCCTGTAACTATGGGCCCCTGGGCATTACCTAAAGTGGTAATGCCCCTTTTGCTTGTGGCCTATAGTTTAAGTAAAACACGGTACCTCGTGCATTATTAATATCCCTGAATGTGTGAGGTTTAGTTGCACAGTTATAAAGTTTACTATCTTGAAGTAGGCAAGTATTACATTTCCTTGCTTTCCCAAACTTTAGAGTTCATTTGTTTGACACAGAAATGAGTTACAATATCTAAATAAACAGCATTTTTCAGAGCAGAACCACAAACGGCCTATGTGTGCAGGCGGAGGGAGGCCCTGAGTGATGCGATTGCCATCTCCCTCCAGCTGCTTTCTGTCCCGCTGCAGACATTAATGGATTGGCTGTCAGCAGCGGGAGTGTTCACACATTGGTCAGTGTTGGGATCAAGTGCTGCTGGAGTACAAAGCTCTGCTTTGTTTATTCACTGAAATTGCTCTAAGTAGTCTTATCACCCTTTCTTGAGTGGCGCACATTCATTAAGAGCACAGATTGAAAGCAAACGCACTGAAGACAAAATGGAATCTGTTTATTCTCCTGCTTGCGCCCAAAGTCAACATTGATTAGAGTTACAAGGAAAACAGGGAGCTATTTTAATAGAATATATCATTTAGGAGAGCACTGCTGTGCATTTCGCCGTTTCTGCAATTCAGCTCTGGCGCATGTGGTGATGGCAAACGAAGCACTTTCTCCAATGCAGCTTCCAGGTGCGTTATTCTACATTAATGCCTGGAGATTTGCTAATTAGACCAACTGAAAAATATCACGCAAACAAGGCACTGCAAGTAGTAAAAAATAGGAAGCAATCCTTTTCTTCCTAGAAACCAGTGCCCTAGACTTCAGGGTGGAGATCTAGAGCCTTCTCTTCAAAGAATATTTTGCCCGCATTTTCCCCACTCAATTCCTACTGGTGCCCTTCGGGAATGCCTCCCCTACCGACTCCTGCTCTCTCTTCCAAGGCAAGCTACCTCCCCTCCACCAACACCCTAGATGCCACTACCGGGGTGTGAGTCCATCCGTTTCCCTCAAGCGTGGCTTGCGATATGAATTCCATGCACATATACATATCTTGCTTCATGCTAAGAATTGAAGTCTAACTTGAAGTGTTCCCAATTAAAGTGATAATATAAAACATCTTGTCATAAATAGGCATGGTGTTTGGTGTTAATTACAATAACATGCCATGTGAATTTTAATGATAATAGCGTGTTTCATGCAGTGCTTTCTACAGCAGATTTGTTCAGTTCAGCGGTACTGTCCATGTGAGGTGTTTGTATCGCCCCAGGAAAGATACAAGGTTGAGCCAGCCCCTAGAGAATTTGAAACCGTTGAACAACTTGTCAGATAAGGATCTCAGAGGCGTTGTAAGAGTGGGCTTGGAGGGGGCTATAGCCCCATGTCTTTTGGTTGTAGCCCCAGATAAAAGCTCAGGGGCTAAAACCAAAAGGCTAGCTAGCCCTGAGCTCCGACAGTCCCCCAGCAAACACCTAACTCATTCTTGGGGAATTGTTGACAATCAAGTGATTTTCATTTCTGCGTATTGTGTTGAATTGACATAACTCCCCATGTGGTTATTTCAGGGAGCAGTGGTTCTGAGAGCGGAGCTGGTTTGGCAGCTACCCAATGGTCTCCCCCCTAGAGGGTGGAGGGGGTGGGATCCCATAGGCTCACCAACCATAACAAGGCACAGTCTGCACCAGCCAGAGTGTCAAAAACCCCACCATTAGGGTCTTCCTAAACCCTACCACTGCGGTTATATGAAATCACAATTCTCAACTAGGAGTGTCCTGTAAAGACAACAATATGCACCACTCAAGCATTAAGCATACCGACATGCCCCAGTACAACTACAGAGATTAAATGTTTCCCAGGGAAATTACCTTAAACCTACTGGAGACTGGGGGCAAGGAAGAGAAGCAGCTGAGACTAATGCAGCAAATCCACGATGGTGCAAGAAGCAGTGTGTTAGTTGTTCAATGCCGCAACAAAGGCAAGGGAGTTGGGGGAGGGGGAAGATTCCAAGAAGACATTGGCGTTGTGTAGCGACTATAAAGCCCTAGAAACAATAAGTGAGAGAATTCCAATAATTAACCAATGCAGAGAGATTCAATTTCAATAATTGGAGGAAACCACACGTATAGACCAATGGCGAGCCAAGAGACAGAACCCTGAAGGCATCAGCCAATCACCAGGGTTGAAACACAGAAGGAAATCTCTTAGGCTGGGTAAATCCATTGAAGGTGACAGCTGCAGCGGAGTCCACAGCAGACTGGGAAATGTAGGATGTATTCCTCGCAGATTCTTGCTTACTACCTACACCTGGGTATAAAGGTGTGAAGTTTGTCACAGGTCTAGGACCTAAGAAGTGAATGCTGCCAATGCAGATCATGGTGAGATCTGGTCAAGTGAATGCTAAGAGCTCTGGTAAATGCTGAAACCCTGAGGTCTGGAGGGACGACCTGTATTGAGCCCAGTAGCAGACATGTCTGGTAGTGAAAAATACTAGGGGTTGGGTACAAAATCCAATGATAGTGCAAGAGAAACTAACAATAGAGGCTTGAAGCTAAAGAGGCAAAGATGAAGCGGGATGAGAAGTCTACAAAGCTAGGGTCCTGTGAGAGGTCTGAGATGAAAATGAAAGCAAGAAGACCATGGAGGATCGAGACAGTGGTATATCCTGGAAGATCCTTTGAGGGTCGACACCATGGTATACCTTGGAAGAGCCTGTCCAGGAGAAGCTTCTTTCGTTTGTGTTTAAGACTAGAGATGCACTTTGTAGAATATGATTTCTTAACTCTTTGGTTGGCCAAGAACCTGAACTTGTATGTTTATGTAGCCTAGGGGCTAGCCAGTAGCATAATAACCTGTTAAGTAAAGTATTGGAGCTTTCAGTTGGCACCTCATTTGAATATTGTGTGATAGGATAGGGAACCTTGGAGTCACATGGGATAGGTTGAACTTTATGGTTTGGAGCAATTCCATTGGAGTTAGTGGACTGCGGGGGAATACACCACTTTTAGTAGACCTATCCCTGACACTGTTCATTACAAGAAGTCCTTTATTATTTCTTTAGGTTCCCCAATTTCTCATTGGTGATTTGTCCAGCCCCTTCCCTTAAAAACACCGTAATAAAGACACTTGTTTGAGCACAACTTATTCCGTGGCAGGTATGTCATTGCTTGACCGCCCCTCCCACTCCCCCAACCCCTCTCAGGTGCTTATTCCCTCCCTAGCGATCTCCCATTCCCTCAAAATTCTTCATTTTTTGCAACGCTCTTTGATTCCCAATTGCATCTTTTATTGTAACCACGGTTATCCCCTGGGATGCTTGCGCTATTCCCAAGGATATGGGAAAACATTCTTACTCTACCTCGGTCCCCAGACTCCTCAAACTGACCAATTTCACATAATGTCCTCTTTCCCCATATCACCTCTAGCCTGTTGCCATTTCATCCTTTTTCCTCCTCCAAATAGCTTTTTTTTCACTTTTGTTTTTCGGCTGACGCAGAAATAACTGTGGATATCTCTTGCATCGAGAATCAAACAAAAAATGGCAGCTTGTTCATTTCTGAAAAGGCTCTCTTCTGCAATCCAGCTGGGGACATATAGCTATAATTTTGGAAAAAGGAGGCACCACCATCCCCGTCAAATATTTAAAAAACGACTTGATGGAATAATGCCAGACCCCTCCCGGAAATCTAGCAAATGCTTTGTGCCCAAGTTGTTTTCATATTTCGTCCAATTCCAACCAGAGGTTGTCGCCCTCTGCTGTGCAGAATTTGGGCCTTTTACTCTATGGGAAAATCCATGGGAGTAAGCCGAAAACAGTGTTTTTTTTTCTTTCTTAATAACATTTAAATTTTTTACGAAACCATCCCAAAATTTCCAGTCAGTGGGGGGGGGGCATGCTTCATGGCCCATGATAAGCTTTTATTTACAAAATATCACCCAAATCTGTCATTCAAGTCAAAAGTTATTGGCAATTACATTTTTGGGTTTCCTATGGAACTAGCTACACACCTTAACTATAGTGAAGTGTAAACACCACTAAAGTGATCAATTGTACATTCTTCATGTTGGCTATGAGACTGTGCATAGCAGCCACTTATAAGCCAAATATAGTGCATTGGATTACAGCTAAGCGCTAGATAGCAAGTGACGAGGGGTACACAGCTTGGCGTGCCGCTTGTTTATTTATTCAACCTTTGATTGCCCAATGAAATGCTATTCTCTATCGCCATTACTATCCACTGCCTGATGTGCTCTGCTCAAAACACATCATGCTGAGATCTCCATAAACTAGCTATATGTAGCAGTAACATCAAATCTTTGCCTGCCAGTGTTATGTCTATGCAGTCTGCTGAGAGTTAATGCCTTAATTTCAGTTGTAAATGTGCTAATGGTGTAATAAACCTGTTTTAACCAAGTGTGCCTTCAGTATGCTGTAAACCCTGTGGACTTTCATGATATGTGTGCTGCCTCTATTGCTTCTGATGCGACATCTGATTGGCCAACTGCAGAATTACGTTGCCTACCAGCAACGAGCCGGCAGGCGAAGCCAGGGCCTTTCACATAAGGCCTCCACACAAGGCAAGTGCCTGTCTGGCCCAGTCCAGCCTGAAAAGGTCTGATGCACGATGTTAAATGAAGGTATGTACTGCCTTACTGTGACCGTTATTTTGCGACCCCATTTCTGCCTGCCCTTGCCATGCACCATGTAGAAATAAAATACACACCCTTTCTCCCGAGCTTACGCCCTTCTGCTCCCCCCATCAAACTGCGGTGGGCCTCTGATCTATGCCTGAGTCAACACTCTGTGCACTCTCCTATGCGCCAGATCACTCAACCTGCAACCCCTAACCTACCTCCCACTGCTGCTAAGCAGCTCCTGTATCTCAGGACAAGAACTCTCCACCCACTGCGCTCTGCCTCAGTGTCCACGCTCATTAGGAATTCCAAACTCAGTTGCTGGACTCACCACACGCACTACTGTGTCTCTAGCTACAGTCTGATCATACTTGCCTTCAAGGGAGCCCCTGCTCCTTCATTACAGCATCTCAAAACCAAAGGAGATGTCTAGATGCCCTACGCAGCACCACCCGCCACCATCTTGCAATCCCGTGTTGAGGCCCGCACCTCTGCCCGCCGACCGCCAACCGCTGGCTACTATACGGCACACAGCCTATCCTAAAAAGGCCCTGTCTCACTTGGAGGACTGACCTTGATCCACCCCTTCAACTACAAACATCCTTGAACTGCTACCAAGCCTCTTGCCGTCATGGCAGAGCACCCCAAAGCGCTTTGAAACACATTGTGTATAGGTGCTATATAAATAAACTATCATATCAGATCATACCCCTCACATGAGGCATTGCAAGAATGACTCCACCCACCAGGAGACACCTTTGAGCCCTCCTACCACCTTCTCATACCCTCCTAAACCAGACTCCACCATTATGCTCATCAATCGCCCTCTGCGCTAGCCCTGGAGAACAGAGCTCTAGTACCTTCACAGAGTGCTCCCCCATCAAATACCTCCATGGCTTGCCCCTCTCACACCTGCCTTTCACCTATCACTCCACTAACTCCACTTCCACATCGCCATCATCAAATGTTACCACATGACAGCCTTGCCCGCCATAAATACCCTATGTCACGGAGCAGAAACACCACAGCACGTACCACGGCGACGGCCTCTCTAAACTGCGCACTAGTCAATGCCAGATCGATTCCAGGCCACCCCCTTGACATCCTCAACCTCATTACTGTCAATAATCTGGATATACTTGCCGTCTCCGAAACTTGGCTACACGCTACCTCAGGCCCTTGCCTATCTATTGCCATTCCCCCAACTCCATCATCTTTCAGTGTGACAGACCTGACACCAGAGGGATGGGGTTGCCCTGATAGCAAGGGACACCCTCTCTATCAGACAAATCAGCGCTACACAGCTGGAAAACTGCAACCTTCTCTCCCTCATAATACCCATCTCTCATACAGAGACCATCAGTCTGATTGTGTTCTATCGCTTCCAGGCCCCTTGAACTCCTCTGAGGAGCACATTCTTCACCTGCTGAGCACTAACACTAAACCCTCATCCAAAACCATTCTCCTGGGTGAGTTCAACCTAGGTCTCAATGACCCTAATGCTGCATCAGTAGCGAACACCCTCAATGCCCTTGGCTGTAATCAGTGTATATCTGCAGTCACCCACCAAAAAAGCCACACCCTGGCTGGCTTACTGCCCTAAACTGCCAGATCTCTATCTTGTCCAACACCCATTGCCCATGGACCAACCACCACATCATTACCTTCTCACTTGCCCTTCACAGTCCACCAGCCCATTGCACCATCCAGATGCCACCTACCACTGCTCACAGTGCGCAGAAACTCACCAAAGATCGCATCTTCTCCATGCTTGACAAACTACAGCCGACACACCTGGCCAACCTTGACCCCAACAGAATCCACCCTGCTTTATGCTTTAAGTACCAATTAGATGATTTCAGGAACACTGGGAAATCATCTTTATTACTACTTTTGGACTTCTCTGCAGCGTTCGACTTAGTGGACCACAAAATATTTTGTCAACACCTTACATCTGCAGCCAATTTCATTTTTTATTTCTATATGGCAGAACGATCAGCGTTTTCGCAAACAACGCTATTACCCCCTCTGCACCCATGTCTTGCAGCGTCTCCAAAGTTCATGTGTCTCCCGACACTTTATAACATTTTCACGAAACCCCCGTTTGACCCCCAAGACTCAATGGGGATGTCCTACATCAACTACACTGATGATACCCAGATTATCCTCCCTCTCTCCTGTAACTACCTCCAAGACTCAGAGAAGTTAAACTCTATCTATCAAACCATCCAAACGTGGAGGGCTATTAACCTCCTCTGTCTAAATGTTGAAAAAATAGAGTTACTCATCATCGGACTATCCACTGTGATTAACAGCCTTGGCCAGCAATAGACCTCATTTACCATCAATGGCATCAACATTCCTGTCTCCCAGTCAGTAAAAACCGTGGGAGTCTACCTAGACGCCTCCCTATCCCTCAGATGCCAAATCAATGTGATTGCCTCCTCGGCAGCCCACACTATCAAACCTATCAACACCTGTAGGCCCTTCATTTCGACAGACAGCTGCCTCACCATGGCCCATGCCATCATAGGAGTAAGACTGGACTACTGCAATGCCATGTTTGCTGGCACCACTAAGCATAATATTCACAAGTTGTAAGTGATCCAAAATAACTCTCTCCGGTCAGCATTAAAGATTTTCGGCGAGACCATATCACCACTGCGAGAAGAAACACTAACTAGCTCCTGACACAAGGAAGAATCATTTTCAAAGCTCTGTCAATCACCCATAGGTGCCTCTCTAAGACATCCCTTCATCATCTCGCTGAGAAATTCCCAAGAGCCTTGTCTACAAGACCGCCCAGAACTGCCTATGCCAACAGGCTGATCCTCCCCAAATTCAGACTACCAAGAGCGAGCAGATCGAGCCTCCCGGTCATTGCAGCAAAACTGTGGAACTCTCTACCCCCAACACTGAGATCTGAACAATCATACTAGATGTTCCTTAAACACTTGAATACCTGGATTTTCACGTAAGGCACCCTGTCTTTTTCTCCTAAACAACACTAACCAACGTTGCCCATCTGTGAAGCACTGTCTACTAACTATGTCACAATATCTGTCTGATGGATCTGATACACTGTCTAGTATCTTTTTCACAATGGCTCTGCAAGCTGCGCCTTGGTGCCTGCGGATTTAGTGCGCAATGCAAATGTAAAAAAATAAAAATAAATAAAAATAAAGCCCCTTGATTTATATCTGTTGCTTGCACTGAAGCTCTATTAAAACAAGCATTGAGAAAGGCAATCTTTTTTGATGTTGTGTGGGTATGGGAATGGAGAAGCCATTTGCCAGCCACTGCTATCGTATGACCATGTAATTTCACCATTCTTCAGCTGTTGCCATCTTATAGTCAGGCAGTGCCTGGCAAATGTCTATTCCATGCCTACACAAAAGTCAGAAATGTTGGCTTTGCCAGTGCTTGCTTTATTAGGCTTGGCTGTTTTAGCCCACTCAAAATTATTACCAAAGACATGTCGTTGATAATAATGAATAACAGGTAAATCAAGTGGACCATAATCGGTAGTGCAACTACAATAAAATAATTTTTCAAAAGTTGCAGAGTGTTAAAATTCCTTTTTTGATAATCATCTAAAGTGAGCCTTTACTGCCAGCTCGCATAACCGGAAGCTGAAGTTGTGCATGTTGTTTCTTCTGTATGAACCTGGCTGAGGGAGCGGCGCCATCATTTCATCTGTCATCCCCTGAGGGCTAGGCTGCTTTGACAGCTTGGCTTCCTGTCTGTTCTTCGCCTTTTATTGTCATTTTGGACCTGTTGACTGGTAACCAAGCAATCAGATGCGTCAGGGCTCAGGCATTTTGGGGGGGATTACTGCAATGTCTGCCAGGGAGCTAACTAAATGTATCACAATTACACAGCTCCCGTTCCTATACCAACTCACTGCTTTCTAGCTCGATTGCTTTTGCTGCATAGATGAAATATACACATAAAACACATATATACCCCACTATGTAATGCAGCTTTTTCTCCCGTCCTTTACCTAGGATGGAGTTAACGTATCCTGTTAAGAGGACAGTACTGTGATCTGGGGTCCAACAGGTGCATAGAATCAGCCTACCAGCTCACATGTGTGCTTTGGGCATTGTGGCTTTTATGATGGGCTTAGTGTCAGCCACCGTGTATTGTTTATTTATATGGGTGCTTAGCGGAGTGCTACATATCAGCCTACAGCTGCTTCAAAGCACTTGTTGGCCTTTTTGATGGCATCAATATAGACTCCCATATTGCTAAGTTGCTGTTAGGAAAGATTGATATTGTTTAATCTTTTCTCTGTTGACTTCAATGGGACCCTTAGCATGTCTGTTCTTAAATTTGGTTCCTGATAGTCTTTGGGGTGACTGTGGTCTTTTTTAGCATCACTAATATGCTCCACCCACATTGTTTGGGGTGCACTGGTCAGCCTTTAAGGCTACCATTACAGGGACAGTTTCTGCCATTCTTCTCTTTTACTTCATGTTTATGAAGGGGTGACATAGAAACACAGAGCCTGACTCAGGGGACAGATATCAATGGAATGAGCAGTAGGCATCTAGTGACATTACTGTTGATCTATATACATAGTGTATATTCATATGGGGCAATCACCGGAGGCATAGGCTACGGTCAATGGGAATGGGGAGCACGGAAACACTGGCACCATTAATAACGGTGCCGGTGGTTCCGTGAAAGTCTGCCAGCGGGTGTCTTTCTGCCCCGCCAAGTCAGACCTGCGGGGCGGGAGCGCATCCGCTTCGCAAACTTGTACTTTGCCGGTCCGTTAACAACGGTGCCAGTAGGCTTTCCGGCACCGTTGTTACCGGACCGGCAGGGTCGTAATGTGGCCTCGCAGTCACCAGGACATTTTGATTTTATTTTATTATTTTTTATATCGGTTTCCTTTTATTCCTTAGGGGTAAAGACGGCCTGCACACCTATACTTATATTTCATTTCTTTTTAATTAATCAAGCTTACACTCAGTTCCTTGTCAACAGTCCAAAAGGTTGCAGAGCGTCCAGGCAGTGGACGGATGAAGCAGGCACACCACTGGCATGCCAGAGATCTAGGTCCCGAAGTGCAGCCATTTTCAGTACAAAATCCCATATAATAACTTAATAAGTTAATAAGATCACCTACCTCTACAATATTTAAGGGAACCATCCTCGGCCAAGATTTACTACTGGCAGCTTTGTAAAAGGTTGTCCAACAAGGTCCTACTTCATAATGATCGCTCCCTATATATCCCTCGAATATTAAGAAGCATGACATGATTAGAGCAGAAGCCTCTAGGTATATCACCACAGGTGCTAATCCTTATGGGAGAAAAAATATAAAACCCTAGTTTAGTCTCACATAAGCCTCAGATCGAGGTCACACTAATCAAACTGCATTCAGTGGTAAAAAGCTACTTTAGCATCCATCCAGATGTAGACACAACAATACTCACATTATTTGTCAGAGAGTCTTGAGTAACATCTCAATTTCTGTGATGCATGATAAGATCCTTTGAGAATTTCTGTATCAAACGCCCGAACCGTATCTGCAAGAGAGGTAGTAGAGTGGGAACGATCCATAAAATAAATCCTGACATTACCTTTAAAAATAAAATCTTGACAACGCTGCTGCGTACATACTGCATAACAAATGTCTTGTTACGCCATCAACCTCCTTTAATCTGGTGTTGATCTACCACCTCTCCCACATGACTGAAAATTGACTGATACGCTTTCAGACCTTGTATTCCAGATGTTACCACAATACATTAATCTGGTCATTTTTGGTGACTTGGCTTACTGGCTGGACACATTAGAACTTTCTACCGCTACGCAACTAGAAGACAGCCTAACAGAGTTTAATCTCATCCAGCTAGTCGCAGACTGCAGTGACACTGCAGGCCTTGCTCTAGTCAGAATGTATTCCACCGCACATAGGGTTCAATAGTTTTCCTTAGTTTGCCTATATATGCATTTCTGTGTATTTAAACTCAGAGCAGGAAATCCAAACCAGAAGCACCGAAACCCATTCAGTTCTCACACCAAAATGGAAAATTGTGATTGTGAATCATTAGAACCTCAACCAATGAAATATTCTTCTAGTGATCTGGTACACAAAAATGATAAAACAGATCGGGGTGACTTTCCAGATGTCTTGTACTCAGAAATGACTGGAGTAGTAAATGACCTTGCACCTTGTACTACGACTCTTATTTGGAAAACAAATACCATAATAAACTGTAGTACACTATCGACTTCATGTTCAGACATAAATCGCTCTGGCATTTAGAATGACAATAGAGGAAAGAGTATAATACAAAACCCAAAAGTTCCTGTTTTCAAAAGTTGTGAGCATATACAAAAGAGGTGTGAAGAAAAAATGAAGTATTATGCTTTAAGAATATTTTCAAGTCATTAATGTTTCTAAGGCACTATTTAAAGTCCTCAAGAAATCAGCCAGAAATCATTGGACCTCTGAATAGTAGCATTGCTGATATTATTTGACAAATTAGCCGTTTTTACACACTAAATCCAAAACGTTTATTAAGTTTTGCCCAATGGCTCCGATAGGAGACCTTAATGTTCCATTATGGGTATCATCTGAAAAAAACGAACACCAAAATAGCGAGGCCCAAAACAGCGATGACGTTCTCACCTTTTTCTTTACAATTAATAGATGGGTGGTGGGGTTAGGGTATAAAATAATGCGGGGGGTCACACGTAGATCCCTAATATGTACTATTGTGGCTAATCAGACATCGTTGCAGAACTTGACCCACTGTACCTCTGTTTATGAAGAACTATATTAAAAGTAATGGTTCACCTGCGATCCACATGCTAACCACATGATTAAACTATATTGTGAAAGTAGTGCTGTCTTTGATTTTGCCTCTTAGCAAAGCATTCATCTAGCAAACTGTTCTACTACCGTCTGAGCTCTTGTCATTTTTGTTCAATTGTTTACTACTGTCTCGTCTCTTATTGTCTCGTCTGCTTGCCCCCCTTCCAGTGTCCTTCCATAGTGTTCTCCCTACCCCTACCTCCCCCTCCCTCCACCTTCCTTTTCTATCCTCTCCCTACCTACTCTATGGTGCTGTCTGTCTCTCCTATCTGTTCAAACTGCTTCTCTATTGACTATCCTGCTCTCCTCACTAAATCTGGAAGAAGTTTAAAAAGCATATCCTGGTCTCCAACCAAGGCCTCCCTTTCTCTGACACCTATACCAGTGCCTCCTCCAGGCAAACCCTCACTGACATCCTCTATGTCGTTCCCTCGCCAGTCCTATGGACTCTTCATATGGTCTCTGTGCTTTCTCCTTTTTCTTCCTCTCCCATTAATGGTGGAAGCCAGTGGGAGGCCTCCTGGCCTCCTTCCACTCCTCTAAGGTCATCATTAATGTTTACCTGAATGGTACCGTCTTGGTCCAAGGCCCTCAGGCCAACCTTCTCCTCTGTGATAGACCCTTCCCATGCCTCATCACTTTCCTTTCTTCCCCTGCTGTCCCCTCTCTTCCCTCCACGGCTTCCTTGCCTCCCATTGCTGTCTCCTCCTTGGCTAGCTTGCCCTCTCCTTCCTCTTCTGCCCCCTAGGGCTTCTTCTGCACCTCTGCAGGGCCTACCTCTGATTTGTACCCCTCCCTGGATGTCATTCAAGGATGGCTACCTTCTCCATATTGCCACTCTAAACTCTCGCTCAGCTGTCAAACACTCCTCTGACATCTGCAGCCGCCTTGAAGAACTTGACCTCGATGTCCTCGGTCTCACCGAGACATGGTTCACGGGCAGTTCTGTCACAAGCTTTGATGCTCTCCTCCCTGATAGCTACAAGATCCTCTCCGTGACCAGGTCCAATCGTTCCGGAGGGGGTGTAACCATGATCTTCCCTGAGTGGATTCCTGCCTCTGTCATTCCTAGGCATACCTACTCCTCTTTCGAATGCCTCGTCTGCAGGCTCTTTCTCTCTCTTAGCCATTCCCTTACTGTGGCTTCCATCTATCGGCAACCTGGTCAGATCTCCTCCTTCCTCTCTGAGTGGGCAGACCTCTCCTCTTCCCTCCTGGTCTCGACCATAAAACTCCTCCTTCTTGGAGACTTTAACTTCCACCTGGATGCTTCCTCTGGACTCTTTTGTGACCTTTGCAATGCTCTATCACTCTCTATCCTCCCCTCTGGCCCGACTCACTCTTCAGGGCACACTCTGGATGTTCTGATCTCTACAGACCTTCCCCTTTCTATCCCTCTCACCACTGCCATCTCCTGGAGTGATCACTTTCTCCTTTCCTCCCAACTCACTCTCTCCACCCTTCAGGCCAAGACTACTCCAGCACTGCCACCTACCTACTCGGTTATCTGACCCATGAAGCGTGTGTCAGTTGAGGATTTTGCCACAAGGTTTTGCCTACTATTGCTGCTTATTTGACTGTTTTTGGCCCTTCCAAGATGGCCGCCGTGGTTTTCTTTGTTGTGCAGGCAGGCTGTGCTGAACCACCTCTCCATGTGCTGCACTCCCATTGGTTGCTGAGTGTTTTCTTCCATCCAATCAGGGACCAGCAGGCTTCAGCCGGCCCTCTCAGCAAAGGCCCACTTCCAAGGACCCTGTCTGCTCCGTGTCTGCTTCTGGAACGCTAATTGGGTTCCTCCCTGCGTCTTAACCACAATGATGCTGCCACCTCACTCCTCTAAGAAATCCAGACTGCCTTGACTTTGCCACCTCCAGAACTATGTGTTAGTTCCCTCCTTATGGACTCACTCCTACCGCCTTTGACTATCACTATTCTTTCTGCTTGTTACTCCCATGTTGTCATCCTGCTGCGCAGTGCTTCCTAAACCCCTTTGCTAACATCCGATTCCAAGATTGAAAAAGTAAAATCTTGCTGTTTTTGCTTTGCTCTTAAAAGTAAAATCTTGTTGTTTTTGCTTTGCTCTTAAAAGTCAAATCTTGCTGTTTTTGCTTTGAGCTAAAAAGTCAAATCTTGCTGCCCTTTGCGAAATTCTCTGTATTTTGCTTGTATACTGTTTCTTCTCTGTAACTCGCCAGCCCAGTGACCTCACCACTCTTTTTTGTCCCACACCTACCTGCCTTAGCCACCCCAGTACCTCCATCCTCTCCTCACTTCCACCCCAATGGCGCTTTCTGTTTCTGCTATCTTCTCCAACTGCTTCTCCATTGACTATCCTTCCCTTCTCACCAGGTCTGGTAGGAAGAAGTTCAAAAAGAATACCTTGGCCTCTAACCCTGGTCTTCCTATCGCCGACACCTACTCCAATGCTTCCGCCAGACAGACCCTTACTGACATCCTCTTTGTCGTTCCTTCGCCAGATCTATGGACTCCTCATATGGTCTCTGTGCTCTGCCCTATCTCCTACTCTCCCATTAATGGTGGCACTCGCTGGGAAGTTCTCATGGCTTCCTTTGACTCCTCTAAAGTCATCATAAATGTCTACCTAAGTGGCACTGTCATGGTCCAAGGCTCTCAGGCCAATCTCCTCCTCTTTGATAGGTGCTTCCCTCGCCTCATCAGTTTCCTCTCATCTCCTGCTGTCCCCCCCTCTCCCCCCTTGGCTACCTGGCCCTCTCTCTCCTCTTCCTCCTCTGCACCTCCTAGGGCTCTTTGTCCTCTGCAGGGCGTACCTCTGATCTGTACCCCTCACCGAAAGGTCTTTAAGGCTGGCAACCTTCTTCATATTGCCACTCTAAACTCTCGTTCTGCCGTCAAACACTCCTCTGACATCGGAAACCTCCTTGAAGAACTAGACCTTGATGTTCTTGGTCTTACTGAGACATGGTTCACGGCCAGCTCTGTCACAAGCTTTGACACTCTCCTTTCTGATGGCTACAAGATCCTCTCAGCACCCAGATCCTCACGGTCTGGTGGGGGGGGTAGCCCTGATCTTTCCTGAGTGGATTCCTGCCTCTATCATTCCCACTCAGACCTACTCCTCTTTTGAAGGCCTTGTCTGTAGGCCTTCTCTCTCGCCTACCCATTCTCTTACTGTGGCTAACATCTACCGGCCTCCTGGTCAAATCACCTCATTTCTCTCTGAGTGGGCAGACCTCTCCTCCTCCCTCCTGGCCTCTACCACTCAACTCCTCCTCCTCGGTGACATAAATATACATTTAGACTCTCCTTGCTCCTCCTCTGAACTCTTCTGTGACCTCTGCGACTTCCTCTCGCTGTCCATCCTTCCCTCTGGCCTGACTCACTCTGCAGGGCACACACTCAATGTCTTGATCTCCTCTGACCTCCCCCTCTCCATCCCTCTGACCACTCCTCTCTCCTGGAGCGATCACTCCCTCCTCTCATCTCTCCCTCTCCTCCCACCAAGCCAAGCCTACCCCAACACTGCCACCTACCTTCTCGGACATCCGGCCCACGAAGCGTGTGTCAGTTGAGGCTTTTGCCGCACTTTCTCTCCCCCCCTCCACCTTTGGCTATCTCACATCCTGACACAGCCCTGTCTCTGCTCTACTCTTCAATTTCTGATACGCTTGATGCTCTTGCCCCTGTCATGAGGATCCGTTTGAAGTCCAAAGCCAAATGCCATTCCTGGTATGACTCTGACCTAGCTACACGTAAACGTAAGTGTAGGGCAGCTGAGAGGAAATGGACTTCCTGTTCATCCTCTGACAAACTGGCCTGTCGCCTCCTACAAAGGCAATACCGACTCTCTGTCCTCACCAAGAAGAGAGTCCACATTGAAGCTCGTGTCTCTGCGGCATCTAACAACTTGGCCAAACTCTTTAAAATCTGCAAGGAGCTGGCCAACCCTGCTGCAGTCTCTACACCTCCTGTTGGCTACCAGGCTATTTGCAATGCCCTTGCCTCTCACTTCATTTAAAAAACCCAGCATATCCTGTCCACCCTCTCCACCCACACCCCTCCTCTTCCCCCTCCAGCTGTGCTTGCTGACCACCATCCTTCTCGTCCTTTCCTCTTTTCACCCCTGACAAGGTCCGATCTATGAAAGCCTCTTCAAAACAGGTTCATCCCTGTTCCTCTAAAACCATCAAGGACCACATTGACACCCTCGCTCCAGCCCTTGCTGATTTTTGCAACCACTCCTTTGCCTCTGGGTCCTTCCCCTCCCTCTGAAGCACTCCTTTGTGCATCCTCGTCTCAAGAAACCCACAGCTGATCCTTCTTGTCCAGCTAACTATCGCCCAATTTCCATTACTCCCTTTCTTGGCAAACTCCTGGAAAAGTTGGCCATCTCTCAGCTTAACCTTCATTCCAATTCTATTGGCTGTCTCCATGACCGCCAGTCTGGCTTCCGAGCGACCAGAAGCACGGAAACTGCTCTCCTGAACATCCGTGAAGATCTGCTCTCCAACCTTGACTCTTACATTCCCTCTGTCCTCATCCTCCTCGATCTCTCTTCTGCCTTCGACACGGTCAACCATACCATCCTGCTGAACCGTCTCCGTGAAAACCTGGGTATCACTGATCAGGCTCTGGCCTGGCTGACCTCTTTCCTCTCAGATCGACCCTGCCAGGTCCAACTTGGGTCCTTCCTTTCATCTATCTTCCTTTCTACCTGTGTTGTTCCCCAGGGGACTAACGTCTCACCCTGGCTTTTCAACCAATACCTGGCAACTCTTGCCCACTGCATTGCCACTTTCTGCTCAAATTTCCAGTGCTACGCTGACGACACTCAACTCATTTCAGGCTGCCCTCTGCCACCTCCTCTCCCTCTCTCATCTCTGATTGTCTAACTGCCATTCAAGATTGGTGTGCCGCCAATGATCTTTGTCTGAATGCCAGCAAGACGGAGATCCTCCTCATCGGCACACCTTCACCATTCTTTCCCCTCACTCTCTGGCCAGCCTCCCTTGGCCCATCTCCTACCCCCACCTGCAAGGCTAAGAACCTCGGGGTCATCTTTGACTCCACCCTTTCCTTCTCCACCCACATCTCTGAGGTCTCTAAAAAGTCAAATTTCCGACTTCACCTCCCCAGAGGTACTCTGCCTTTCCTCTCCTTCCCCCAGAAGCACATGGTATCCCAAGCTCTGGTTCTTGGACTATTATAACAGCCTCTTTCTAAATCTACCTGCCTCTACTCTCCGCCCTCTGCAACTAATCCAGAACAGGACTGCGAGATTTGTCCTAGGCCTCAAGCCCTGGGATCGTATCTCTCCAGCTCTGCAATCTCTCCACTGGCTCCCAGTGGATACAAGGATTAAATTCAAAACCCTCTGCATTGTCCACAAGGCTTTCTGGGGCCTGTGTCCAAAATACCTTCAGCTATCCCTCCACAAATACCTCCCCTCTCGAGCTCTTCGCTCCTCTACCTCCAACTCCCTCAGGGTCAGTCGTTTTAAAAAGAAACGAGCTGGGGGTAGATCTCTGTCTTCGGCTGGAGCCTCCCTCTGGAACAGCCTCCCTGCCACTCTAAAACTTGAGGAGAACCATCTCTGGTTCCGGAAGCACCTCAAGACCTTCCTCTTTTCTTCTGCCTTCGCTTCCCCTCCCCCCTGCTGATCTGTTCTCTCTTGGCACCGTGCACCTGGCCACCATCTGTCCTTCGAGCCCAGGTACCTGCTCACCCTGCCACCCTCCCGCACTGCCTCCAGGCCACCCCTTGCACTGGGGTCTGCATCTGTACCCATACAGTCCCCCTTTATTCTTCCTGAACTTATCAGACCTACCCTGTCTGCTGCCTTAAACCTAGCACTTGCAAATTGCTGGCTGCATTACCACTGTTTGTTGCCTTTATTATGTATTTATTGTTATTTATCTGTTTCTCCTCTGCTTTGCACTTTCCACTTCTCCCCCCTTCCATGCACTTTCCCCCTCCCCCCTCTCCCATGCACTTGCACGTTCTCAATGTCACTGGGCCTAGTAAGATCGCTGTTTTGTTCTCCCCTGTTCCCCTCCCTTGCCTTGTCACGCTCTGAAACACATGTATGAGCGTGATAGAAATAAAATATCAATCAATCAATCAATCAATCAATCAGTTTCTCACCCACACTCCCTCTTCGGCTGACTCACACCCTGACATAGCCCTTTCTATGCTCTTCTCTGCTATATCTGATACTCTTGATGTTTTTGCCCCTGTCATGTAGATCCACTAGAAGGTCAAAGCCAAGTGCAACTCCTGGTACAACTCAGACCTCGTCACCCTTAAACGCAAGTGCAGGGTGGCTGAGAGGAAATGGCATGCTTCCTGTACATCCTCTGACAAACTGTCCTGCCGCCTGCTCCAAAGGCAATACTGGCTCTCTGTCCGCTGACAAGCTGGCCAATCCTGCTGCAGTCTCTACCTCTCTTGCCCCTCTGAGTCCCTCTTCACGGCCCTGACTTCTCATTTCATCTCTAAAACTCAGGAAATCCTGTCTTCTCTCTCAACCCCTCCTCCTCCCTCTACACCCCTTTCTTCCTCTGGCCCTTCTGCGGCCACCCCTCCTCCCTCCTTTTCTGCCTTTCCCCTGTTCTCTCCAGAGGAGCTTTCTAGACAGGTTCTCCTGTGTTCCTCTAAAACCATCAAGATCCACATTTACACCATGGCTCCTGCTTTTGCCCTCTTCTTCAACCACTCCTTCACCACTGGAGTCTTCCCTTCCCCCCTGAAGAACTTAAGAAACCCTCAGCCGACCCCTCCTGCACTGCTGACTATCGCCCAATCTCCATCACTCCTTTCCTGGGCAGACTCCTGGGAAAGCTGGCCAGCTCCCAGCTTAATCTTTACACTGAATCTGTTGCTTGTCTCCATGACTATCAGTCTGGCTTCAGAGCTGCCAGAAGCACAGAAACTGCTCTCTGAACATCCATGAAGATCTGCTGTCAAACATTGAATCCAATACACCCTGTGTCCTCATCTTACTTACTGCTCAACCATCTCCAAGATAATCTGGGTATCACCGATCAGACCCTAGCTTGGCTGACCTCTTTCCTCTCCGATCGACCCTCCCAGGTACAACTTGTGGCCTTCCTCTCCTCTTTCTCTATCTCTACCTATGGTGTTCCCCAGGGGTCTAACCTCTCTCACTGGCTCTTCAACCAATACCTATCACTTCTTGCCCACCGCATTGTCGCTCTCTGCCCCAACTTTCAGTGCTATGCGGCTGACACTCAGCTCATTGTCAGGCTCCCTTCCTCTATCTCCTCTCCTTCTCACACCTCTGACTGTCTGTCCGCTATGCAGCAGTGGTGTGCTGCCAATGATCTCTGCCTTAATGCCAGTAAGACTGAGATTCTCCTCATCGGCACACCTGCTCCCTCCTTTCCTATCGCTCTCTGGCTGGTGTCTCTTGGCCCTCTTCCTTCTCCCACCTGTGAGGCTAAAAACCTGGGATCATCTTCGACTCCACACTCTCCTTCTTTCCTCACATCCCTGACATCTCTAAGAAGTCACACTACCAGCTGCAACTCCTCAGAGCTATTCGTCCTTTCCTCTCCTTCCCCCAGAAGCTCACTGTCTCCAGAGTTCTGGTTCTCTCTCTAGGTTGGACTACTGCAACAGCCTCTTTTCTAAATCTGCCTGCTTCTACTCTCCGCCCTCTTCAACTTATCCAGAACAGGACTGCAAGACTTGTCCTTGGCCTCAAGCCCAGGGATCGTATTTCTCCAGGACTGATATCTCTGCACTGGCTTGCAGTGGCTGCAAGGATTAAGTGCAAAACCCTCTGCATTGTCCACAAAGACTCCTGGGGTCTCAATACCTTCAACTCTCTCTTCATAAATATCTTCCTTCTCAAGCTCATCGCTCATCATCCTCGAACTCCCTCAAGGTCAGTCGCTTCTCCAAGCAACGAGTTGGTGGTAGATATCTTACCTCGGCTGGGGTCTCCCTCTGGAACATCCTCCATGCCTCCCTGAAATTTGGGGAGAACCATCTCCGGTTCCGGAAGCACCTCAAAACCTTCCTCTTTGCTTCTGCTTTCTCTCCTCCTCTCCCCTGCTGGATTTCTGGATGAAACTGTACTGGTTACCTGACCACCCTCTGATCTCGAGCCCAGGTCCCTTTCCCTGAAAAGGGAAAATCAGAGTGTACCTTCCCTCCTGATGGGGCCCCTAACTGTAAGAAGCACTCCTGACAGAACAACTATCGACTATCAGAGATTGCACCCAGTCCCACCACTCCCAATACAAGCTTGCATCACGACAGACATCCAGTCATCCGCCCGATCATCCCCACGATGGCAAGAGCCTTAGCCAACACAACCAACGACAACCAAGACTGAGCCGGAGACAACTATATGGACCAAATCGATTGATGTCCCCACAAACCATATTGCAGGTCGTTAGAGACTCCATGACGACATAGCCATGTTAGACAAGAAGGACATGTGCAGTAGGCACAACCGGGACACTCTTACACCTATACACACATAGAACATAGGCGTAGTTCTATGAGCTAGAGGACAGTGACACACATTCTGTCTGCACGTTTGTTATTTTTCATATAGACCCGCTATTGCACCAAAGAAACACAAGATGCCAGAAGAGCTTGTGTATATGCTTGCAGATGCTACTCGCTAGTTACTCTATGGGTGGGCAGGAGTACTCAAAGGACCTGACCACTCATTGCATGCTTTTAAACCTGAGCAATCATATTGGAAGAATAACCAAAATTTAGGTAGGCCTCGTATCAATTCAGCACACTAAACTCCTTTTGCAGAGATCTCGATGCTGCAAACTGCTGAGCAAGCAGAATTGCCCTGGCAGGGACTGCCACCACCAAGGCCATAATGTTGCAAATTGACATCCCTCACTCACATTGCCATGATGAGCCCAGCAACAGGGTAGGACACCTCAAGCTAAAATACAAATCAAATCGAAGTAATTCCACTTACCTATCGGTCTCCTCGCACGTGATCCAGCCGACCTGACATGACGCCAAGTCCTGGAAGCTGGGAAGATGCAGCCATCCCACGTCTGAGACTGAACCGTGCCACATAATTGCAACAATCCACCTACAATATGCGCTGAGACAGGACCGCTCCCATGGCATTAGCAAAGACCTCATTGTTACACACTGTCACATAGTTCTATCTTGTTGATACATAGGGCCTCATTACGACCCAGGCGGTAAGTTACCGCCTGGGCCGTGACTTTACCACCATGGCGTAAACTACGTTTACGCCATGGTGGTTGGCGGATTTACCGCCCCATTCCGACCTTGGCGGGGCGGTAAGTCCCCAATCCCCATTTACCCTTCCCCATTCCCATTTTTGCCCCATAGGGCATAATGGGAGTGGGGAAGGCGTTAATTACGCCACCGTAAATTACGGTGGCGTAATTAACTCCATGGTCCCTTAGCGCCATGGATTTTAACACCTGCTAAAAGCAGGTGTTAAATCCGCCATGGCGCTAAGGGACCTCGTACTCAGGCGGTAAGGGTCGGCGCTGTTTACGCTGCCGTAAACCCCTTACCGCCTGGGTCGTAATGAGGCCCATAGTATAAGAGAGCAGGTGTCTCGCGGGCTGGGAAAAACGGTAGTCCCAGGCTTGCGGGCCCGCAGCCAGAGCAATCAGCACACCGGGGGACAGAGGCTGGCGGACAGAATATCCAGCCAATCATCAGGGGTTCTAATGTAACAATTGTCAGGTAGCAACTTTTAGGGATGAACCAAGTGTACCACCTGACTCTGTGACCACCAATAACACAGCACCACATATGTCTCTATACTGGACCTACCACTCTGGGAGCCAACCCAAGGAGGCGTTAGGTTTGGGGAATGATTTTGGTAAGTGATGACAATTGTGACGTCACAAGTGTACAAAAAGGGCCTGCAAGCCTGAAATTGTCGAGATGTGCTCGGATGAAACTTGATGCCTAGTATGTTGTCCCTGCTCGTTTGATATATTAAAACGGCAGTTAACCTTTTCTCGTTGTGTGGACCTCGACTTCTTTGGGACATTCGAGGGAGTTAGGGCCCTCTTTGATCTCGAGGTCCACGGACTCTAGGTACAGCTCTGCCGACCACAGAATCTCCCCTAACAAGTTGGAGGCACTGCTGAGATGCGCTCCTGAGACCCTGGCAAGATCGCTTGTAAAGGCCGGCCTGGCAAGGTGCGCCCCCCTCTGCCGTCTGACCTCAGAGGACTGCAGGACCCTCGCGTAACTGCGTCACCACCGGACAGCGCAACCGGAGATTGGCCGTCGGGAGCCGACTACAAAATGTATCCTGCCCGCGGTTGACGAGTGTCCGCAATCGAAGTGGGAGGGGAGCCAGCAGCCGAGCGGCGCCTTTAGACGTGCACCTAAATGTAAGTTTGGTCCGCACAACAAGCAACAACTTATTGTGTGGGTGGAGGGAGGATGTGTGCGTAGGGTGGAGGGTGGTATCACATTATCATAACGTTTGGAAGCAAGGTAGTGACTGGCATGTGTATAAGTAAAGGGAGTGGAACTCAGGTAGTCCCTTCTTATGCAGATTAGCGTCTTGGGGGCGGGACAGTGGGTACCCAGGAAACGGAAAGGTTGTTACGCTGACAGGTCAGGACAGTGAACACATGTGTGTAGAGAGAATATGGCTTTCCTATAAATCGGCGTCGTAGTTCGATGAATAGATGCGTTTTTCCTATTGATTGAGTGTTTTAGCTCAGTCGATGGACGGTCTTCCTATTAATTGGATGATTTAGCTCGATCAATAGATGTCAAATTCCTGTATAAGTTTATCTTAAGATTGCAGAAGATAGGTGACTGGTTAAGTTTCCAGTATAGGAAGCGTATCACACGTCAGGCGACGCGACGGGTGCAGTACACCTGTGAAAAAGAGAAGAGGTGGTTGATGATGTATACTCCACTCCGGGAGAGGTGGGAAGACAGCTGTGGGGATTTTTAGATGTGAAATTAAAAGGGCGGGGGTATGTTTATGAGATGTGTATGAAATGTTAGCTTGAAGATTTTGCTGAGTGACGTCACCCATAGACCTTTGCATTGGACAATGCGTGATTAGCAGGTGCAGAACCCGCTACTCAGCACTCAAACTACAAAACAGGTGGACTGCTGGCAGCACGGACAGCTCCGGCACGTAGCAGAGGGGCGTGCTGAGTGGCAGCAGCCCAGTAAAGGCGTGGCATTACCAGGATACGTCGCACTGGTGTACGGTCCCAGTGGGCCAGACACATTGAAGGGGCTTGCTGGGAGGCGGCAATGTTCATGATAGTGGTTTGTACTGCATAAGGTATACGGCTGCAGGGGGCCATAGACTTTGGGGGAGTGTGCCGGTTAGTGACAGCACCTTAAGAAGCAGGGTGGTACGAGAGTAAGCCTCGCGAAACGTGTGGCTGTTAAAAGCAACACGCAGCACTAATTGAACATTGAGCTGCATAACAAAAAATTTGTCCACCCTTGTTCTGACACCAGAGTATCGAAACCCTCAATTTGAGGTCAGGTAAAGCACACGGGTGAAAGACAATGATGTATCACAGGGGCGGGGGAGGAGCATCTTATGGGGTGCCATAGTTGGTACTGACCCCAATCCAACATCTTTGCAAAACATTGCCTAATTATCGAGATAAAATAGTGAAGTATAGTCTAGAATGGACTAAGGGTACAGAAGGGAAAGCATCGATACCATGGCCGCCTAACAGCAGTTTCTCAAGGGATACTTTACAGTCGCTACTCACATACGTACACAACACATACAAGGGAAAGAAATTAGCAAGCTGTCTGGAAATATTTGAACTGTTGAGAATGTTCCAGGGACATTACCATGGAATCTTGAATTTACAGGAGGCAAAAAAGCAGGGAGGGGATACATGCGCCCCCCCCTCCTGCATCTCCCAGCATCGCCTCGGATGATGCAGATGAGGGGGAGAAACAGGGATTATACCCGATTAGGGAATTAAAAGAAGCTACGGAACCCCGAGAAGTAAAAGCAGCCGAAGGCTACTCAAACCCCATATACAAACCCCCCCCGTACGTCCTGAAGGCTCACGCCACACGGACAGAGGTAGGTAACCCAGACGTCGAAGAGGAAAGGCTGAGGCAGGCGAAGAGCGAGTGCGCAGGGGTAGGGCTAGATGAGTGGATAGCAGCGCAAGTACTATTGAAGTTACAAGGGACCACCACGGGAGAACCAGAAGGGGCAACAGAAGCAATAAAGGAATTAGAATTGGGAAAGGATGTAAAGGCAGGCAGACAAATGACACGGGAAAAGAATATTCACGGGAGGAGGAGGAGGCAAAACTGGAAGCGAGGATAGCGGAGCTGAAGGAGAAAAGGAAAGCGCTGGTGAACCAGTTGGAACAGACGGAACGGGAACAGGAGGAGCAGCTAGCATTAGAAAGGTGAGAAAAAGCAGAAATCGAAAGGAGGGAACGGGAGGTGATATACAGGATAACAACGAGAGATTCGAGTAAGGTAAGTACGGAAGCAAAGGGGCATAGAATATTAGAGAAAGAAAGGGTTGAGGCTGAACGAGAAATGGCATTTTGGAGATGGAAGATATTGTTGGACAGCACCCGAAAATATGAGGAAAGCAGGCTGAAGGAGTTAAGGTTAGCAATGTCAGAGGAAGCGCAAAGTAAGAGAAAAGAGGATGAGGAAACGCTACAGAGGATACACAAAGAAGTAATGGAAGAAATAGATAGGACCCGGCGGGGTAAGAAGAAGGGGACGAGCACCAGTGTAGACGAACACCAACGGGACCCACAGGCAGTAGCATGGGAATCACTGGAGTACCTCAGGCCGGGTCCGTACAGCAGAACGCAAAAGAAAAAGAAGATATGGAGGCGGCAAACTTTACAAACATTGATCTTGAAAGTGTGACAGTACGATACCCAATACCACGCAAACTAACATTCTCAGATGGATTTTGCAGTGTGGAAGATGAAGATAGCAAAGGTATAGATAAAAAAGGGCTAAGCAAATTCTACATTACACGAACAGGCACAGGTATGTCATGGGAGTGTAGGACTCAAGATGAAAAGAACGGGGGACGTCACACTGACAAAATTACAGAGGACGCGAAAGCAACAGTGGCACCACAAACGCCCTACATGCTAGGCTTCAAGATCTCCCAGGGCGCGGAAGAGATAGGACAGCAATTACCCATGACAGGGCGCACTCGTGTCAGCGGGGCAGTCACACAGGGCCCCGGGAAGCCCCGCACACAACACACACCAGAAATATCTCAGACATCGGAGCATCATGCACAACGCCCAACATAGATGTTGTAGACGTTAAAGTAGACGTCGAAGATGAGAGAGGCCCAATACAGATACAACAGTATAGACGAACACCTGAGGAAAGGGCTAAATATTCACAGAAGACACTACTAGAAAGAGGGGGGAGCAGACCGCAGTATATACCATGGAAACATGCAGACAGAGAGAACATTAAGAATAGGTTACCATCACTGAGTGGAGGGGCAGGGAAATGGATATATGAAATGGAAACACAGACAGCAGGACACAGACTGGCAGTGGGGACGTCAAAGGGCTATTAGTGTCCATACTGGGTGATGCACCAGATGACATTTGGAAAAGGGTGGGATTCCCAGAAGTAACAACACAGAACACTACACATGACGGATTCCCATTTGAGCTGCAGGCATGCGGTGTGGCAGGCCCTAAGGATAGAATACCCCAACACATCAGACATAGGTGCAATTACGTCACGCAAGATGCGTGACGACGAAGATCCAGTCAGCTACATCCAAGAGATTCAAGAGCTTTGGCACCTTGAAACTCGGGAGCCATGGGACAAAACACTTGCTATCTTCTATCACATCTTGATCCAAGGGTTGCCTAAATCCGTGCAAAGACAACTCAAGAAATTAGTGGGAAATGGAAGCCAAAGCATGGTTAGAGATACAATTAACAATACTATACCATTGTAGATTATGGCAGGAAAAGATGAAACAGAAGGCAGAGGATATAAAGGTGGATGAGGCAAAATTGGTACAAAAATATTTGTCAAAATACGCCCTAGAAGGAGCACTAATAACAAGCCCTGCACTGCCAACTCAAACAGCAGTGTCCCAACCCCAACAACTACCACAACCACAGATACAACAACTACCGCAACCACAGATACAATAACAATTACCACAACCACAACAGCAACTGCCACAGCAGTTTTCACAATACAACACAGCACTGCAGTACAAACCACAGATGGGAGGGGGAAATATGGGTGTGGGTGGGTACCAACAGAAATTTAGAGGACGAGAAGGGGGAAACAGGGGGTGGGTATTTGAGCCACCAGCACACTACCCAGGAGGAGGGTCCCAGGGTTACCCACAACAGGGATTGAAAGGCCAAGGAGAGGGAGGGGGAGGATTCCCATGGCAAGCACGAGAACCACCCCAATGTTGTACATGCAGATTAATAGGTCACATCTCCAGCACATGAAGGTACAGAGCATCACAACAAGGGTGGGGCGAGCAAGGGCTACAAAGCAACCAAGGGGGTCATAATGGGTATTATCAACAGGCAGGACCACCACCCATGGTGCAACAGCAAGGCATGCCCCAGCAAAAACCCCAATATCAACAAGTACAAGGGACACTGCTACCCCAACAATAACAACAACAACACATCCAGACAGTACAACAGTTGACACATTCACAGGATGACATACCACAACAAATGGACACAACGGCTGTAGTACTGATAACATGCATTGGAGGGGTGACTATAATGGGACTCAACCCTTATACCGACAATGGACAATCACTATACATACAATAGTACAGCCCACAGACTACCTTATTGTACCCTGTGGAGGAACCACGCATAAAGGTGGTGATAGGTGACAAGATGTTTTCCTTTTTGGTTGATACGGTGGCCACAAGGTCATGCGTACGGGAAGGGAACTACACTTTGTCAGGCAATGCCATGAACAATCAAGGATTTTCTGGGGCTCGAGCAGTGGTTCCATTCACTGATCGCATCTCCCTATCTATTGGGGATCATGACCTGTCACTACCCTTACTATATTCTAAACCTGCACCCGTAAATATTTTGGGAAGTGACATAAGGAGCCGGGTGAACATGACCATCTCCTTCACAGACAAAGGCATAGTGTGCTCCAAGCCAGGCATACACATGCTCACAGCAAGACAGATATTCCAGGCATATTGTGGCATGTGCAGAGGGGGGAGCCAGTAGACCTGGTGGTTTTCCAATACGAAACGGACATGGCAATGGCATGGATGCCAAGTATAGCAGGGAAGGTATTGAAAAGACCAGGTGAGTACCTTTTCAGGCCAGAAACGCCCACAGATGAGAAAGAAGGAACGTTCATGTCCATAGACATTGAAGGGGTAGTGGCACAGGAGGATTGGGTTGCAGTACACAGCCTAGACTTGGAAGGGAAGGCCTGGAGGGCAGTAATAGCATTAGCAGAATGGTGTAGATTGACCAAATATCTGATGAAGAACTCTTCTCACAAGAAAAGGGAACGAGTGAGATGATGCTGGGAATGAGTGTGTACGTTTGAATGCGGTTAACACAGAGAAGTGGCCCAGAAAATGGCAATGGCACTAGAAGCACCACTCCCAGCACAACCCCCATTCTGTGAGGAGGACCTAGCAAAGGTACAAGCTTATTTATGGACAACAAGCCCCTACGACATTGGGTGCATCAAAAGCATAGGGGGAGTTAGGATAAAATTGAAGAAAGGAGCAATTCTGTCCAGAGTTAGACAATACCCACTGTCAAAAGAAGCAGATGAGGGCATTTTTGAGGCAATAAGTGCCCTCATTGAACGAGGCATTCTAGTACCATCAGAATCACCCTGCAACACTGCTGTGTATCCCGTCCGCAAAGGAAAACAGAGGGCCATGGCATTTCATACAAGATTTGAGACCCCTAAACCACATTGTTGAAGCAGAATATCCAGTAGCAGCTAACCCAGCTACAATACTTAGCGGCATCCCAGCAGAGGCTACATGGTTCACCATGATTGACCTCAAAAACGCATTTTTCCCTATACCACTACATCCAGATTCCCAAGACTTAATGAGTTTCATGTACCACAACACAAAGTGGAAGCACACAAGACTACCCCAAAGATGCTGCGAGTCACCATCAATTTTCAATCCAAATGGCCCTAGGGAATATAGAGACAGAGGCCCCCATCACGAGTTGGACAGTAGGGGCAGCGCTATAAGCGCTGGGGCAATTAGCGCTACCGCCAAACCCCCCGGTGCTAATAGCGCTGGATCACAGGTTTGGCGGAGCGGTTGGTTCCCATTCCCCATTGGGCCCATTCGGGAATTCCTCATTCCCCATTGGGCCCAATGGGGAATTTTTGCGCTATTACTGCCGCTGGATTTCCCTCCGGTGGTAATAGCACCGAAAATCGGCACATTTTTGGTGAATTTCCCCCAGCTCAGAGCTGGGGGGAAATCAGCCAAGGCCATGATTTGGCAGACCATTAGATGCAGCGGTAATAGCGCTACAGCCGCATTTAAGGGTTACCGCCAAACTCGTGATGCGGCCCAGAGAGTACGATTTTGCAATATGTGGATGACATTCTCATCTGCAGCACAACAGAAGATGAATGCAGGAAGGACTCCATCGAAATACTTAAAGTACTAGCAGAAAAAGGATACAAAGTAGACAAGGCAACATTGCAATATTGTCAGGAAGTGGTTCTATACATAGGGCAAATGATATCGCAAAAGGGCAGACACATAGATCCACAAAGGGCACAGGCAATACTAAACACAGCACAACCACAGACAGTACGGGAATTACAACAGTTCCTCTGCCTATGCAACTATTGCAGGGCATGGGTGTTTGATTACAGCACATACACAGGTCCCTTACTTATGGCCCTAAAGTACACACAAAGGGGGCAGAAAACACTGAACTGGACACGGGAAATGACAGATGCATTTAATGAATTAAAAGAGGCGATATCAACAGCAGCAGTCCTGGGTTCCCCTGAATACAAAAAAGAGTTTTTCATATTCTCACACTCTGATGGGGTGGTAATGAAAACGGTACTAATACAAAAGACAAGCATGGGCCAAAAACCAATTGCATATTACAGTGGCCAGTTAGACCCAGTAATGACAGGACATTTCCTGTGCAAACAACACATGGCTGCTGCAGTTTTTGCTGTAGTAAAAACATCCTCAATAACAACACTTTATGTGGAGCACACTCTTTTTGCAATTTTACACAAGCCCAAAAGCACCTTGACTGCACAAAGAGCAACAGGCTATGAAATAATCATATCCCAACCAGAAAAAAATAGTAAGGTGCAAAAGCGTTAATCCAGCACAATTCCTAGCAGAAGAACTAGGAGAGGGAGAATATGTTCATGACTGTACAAAAGCTATTGAACTATACTCAGAAACACAGAAAGTAGAGGAAGATGCATTTGAGGGGGGAGATGTACTATACATTGACGGGTCCTCAACACTCACCAAGGTGATGGGGTGAGAAGAACAGGGGCAGCAGTGGTAAGATTAATAGAAGACTGGACAAGCGAGGCAATAAGGTGTGTTAGCTTACCACCCCAGTATTCTGCACATGCAGCCGAATTAGTAGCCCTGATAATAGCCCTTAGAGAGAGTGAAGGGAAAAGGGTCTCTATCTATTCAGATAGTACCTATGTGACATCAAGAGTCCATTCTGGTCTGGCAAAGTGGTTAAGGAGAGGGTTCAGACGGGAAGATGGCACACCAGTACAGCACACACTCCTTCTGAGGGAACTAATTGAGGTTGTGACATACCCAATACAACTCGCATTAGTTAAGTGCCAAGCACACATTAATGGAGAGGACCCAAATGAATTGAAGCAGTCCATTTCTATGCAAAACACGCATCATATTTTGGGGAATTATGGGACCTCCAAGAAAAACAAAAAGAGAGGGGAGGGGCAAGACAAATGCTAATGAAGGAAGGTTATAACTATTCACCAGAAACCCAAATAATGGAAATACAGGCAGCCACATCAATGACAGAAAAATAACTCTGGGTAAAAAGAGGGTGCTCAAAGTCCCCTACTGATGCCCTGTGTAGACAAAACAATACAGGAAACGTAGTGATGCCTCTCACATTATTACAAACAGCATTAACACAACTACACCATCCTGCACATACTGGGAAGGAAGTGATAGCGGCACAAATAGGAGAATCATGGTTTTGTCCCAAATTAAATACCCACGTAGCGAATTTCATCAGTAATTGCCTCACCTGCTAGCAATTTACAGCCAGACATACACTTAAGGTGATCAAAAAAGGTGATCAAAAGTATAATACCAAGACCGGCGGGTCCCTTTCGGCATCTCCACATCGACTATGTCGACATGATAAACGTATGCCAAGGATATCGCTACATGATTGTGGTAGTTTGTCCCTTTTCAAGGTGGATAAAAGCAGGACCATGCTCCCATGTTGACGCACTAAGGGTGGCCATATTTTTAGTTAGAGAAGTATTCCCAAGATGGGGCGTCTGTGGAGTCCTAAGGTCAGACAACAACCCCTACTCGGCCAACAAACTATTCCAACACACCACCACGTTGCTCAGGATAAAGCACAAGTATGCCTGTGCACATCACCCACAGGCTAGCAGCATCTGTAAACGCCTCAACAGCCTTCTAAAGGAAAGAATTGCTAAAACCCAACAGTCAACTAAAATGAATTGGCTGTACTGAACCCCTTGGCTCTATTTGAGCTACGGAACAAACCCAGGTCGGACCACCACCTCACACCCCACAAGGTGGTGACCGGGCGCCAAATGCACCTTCCACTGGCTTCATCCACAAGGGTCATGTATGATTGCGAGGGGACAGCGGAAGTATTGGGGAAGGAAAAGCATGAATACGCCACTTCACTGGTTACTAGTGCTTCATTTATCTCTCAACAGATCCAACGAACACAGGGCAGGTCAGAGAATGACCAACAAGTAGCCAACGACACTCAAGGACAAGCAAAAGACTCAGCGATAAAAGTAGGAGACAAGGTACTCCTATGTAATTTTACACGCAAGTGAAATGCACCCTGTTTTACTGGTCCCCACGTAGTGGAGAGCGGCGCAGACAGGGCGGTGAAGCTGGAAAGTAAAACTGTCTGGTCGCACCTCCACGACATCAAGCCCTACAAAGCATCGACCTCGCCCCACCTCAACATCGACAGGGCTGATGCTCCAGCAACTGATACATCAAACAAAAGCAGTGCCCCATTTTCAGTATCCCCCAATTTAGACACATCTAAGGACACGAATGAACAGGAGCGCAAAGGCCACTCAATGGTCAGGCGCTCACAGACATCTGATGTCCCCACAGAAATGTTAATTGAACTATAATAAATTGGCCGTTATCACCAAAATACGTAGAATTTTAATACAAATGCTGGCTGTATAAATAAAGAACGCTAGCAGATAGGGCTATGCGGCATGCACCCACCCATTAGGAATACACTGTGTCACTCTGTCTTTGCATGTTCTCTTCTCCCTTTTTGTCTCGCACATGCAGGTTTCTGCATTTGACAAATGTATGAGACAAAAATGTTGAAGATATATTGAAATTCAGTGATTCAGATGTTGCCTCCCATTGAACACCCTGAAGCACTCTCCTGCCAATATATTCACGTCCTGAAAGACCCACTCACTCCAGACCAAGACCACCACGTGTGTATTATAATGCGTTTATCGAATATATAGCATAATCAGACCCACAACTCCACCACACCCCTCCCATACTCAGGAATAGAGCAATAAGGAGGATTTGGGAGGAACTTTTCTCCTGGGCATTAAACGATTATTTAGTTCATCAGGCTTAAAATACTTACAAATGGTAAAACATTAATGTGATTTACTGCAATTTCCAGGCGGACAGCTATATCTTCTCAATGACTGCAAGACTGCAGGGTAAGTGGTAATAATGGCTACGCAATAAAGATTGTAATAAAAATAATATGGGTAGTTTTGTCTACTGGATTGGTAGCTTCCTTTGGGTGGCAAGCTTAAACAGCTTTGCACGTATCTGCAACACTAACATTCCTCCCACCCAAGCTGCAAGGAGCACGGTGTCAAGTGGTACGACAAGCACAAACGAGAAGGTAAGGAGAGGTAAGCATAGCATTGGCACTGATGTTAATGGGTTTGACACATATCTCACGGGTACAGCACATGTCACAAACAACATATGGTACAAGCACATGTCAAAAATTGCTAAGGACACAACACGGGATAGCTGCTATGTCTGCTCATTGATCCCATATGCCATGAGCACGTCCAGAACCTTTGTTGCCACAGAAGTACCAGCAACAACAGCACAATGCCTCTTATACCTTGCATTGTTCCAAACACGAGGGAGATTCCAAGGAAAAACAGCAACACTCCGGTGGAGATCAAAAGCAACGTACCTGTATGAGGACAATTTCATAAAGACATTACCGATGTTTGATAACTACCGGCACCACACACAAGCAGTCCGGTATATAACTGACAGGCCAGAAAAAGGAGAGACCAAGGAGGTAACCTTAGACTATCTACCATGCAAATGGAGAGCCAGAGAAACAGGCGGAGAACCTGGTTGCTGGGAACGCCCCCAGATATTGATATACGGAAAAGTATACACAAAGTAAGGATGGGTGGATGGAGTGGTAGGAAGCAAACCTTTAACACTAACAAAGGCTGCTGTGAACAAGGTCCAGGAAGAAAATGATAAGTGCCTCAAGGAATGGGCCAAGAGTACAAGCTTGCTGACGTGGTTGGATAAGGAAGACAGCCCACTGACAATCATTCCTCTTACAACACCAATGCTATGTTACCAACATGAAGGAGATGTTGAAGTAGGCACAAATGAGGGATGCAGGAGAATAAAAAATCTAGGAGACTTGGGATTAGGCACAGCGGTACTGATGGACCACTATTGGGTATGCAGGACAAAAGCGAACGACAAACTACCGCCTAACTGGGGAGGGATCTGCTCCCTAGCACATGTCAATGTACCCTAGCTAGTAGTACCCCAAACACATGTCAAGATGGACAACTTCCCTAAAATGGATGAAAATAACAAGCGGAGGAAAAGATCATTATCCCCTACCCCACTACCATCCAATAATGGCATCACCAGAGAGATACCATTATGAAGAGTGAAAAGGCAGGGAAATTACTTATGGGGCAAGTCAGAAGCTGCACTGGACGAAGTACCTGCCTCACATCGGCTGTTCAGCAGGGCTGCCATGTTTTTCTCAGCAATAATAAACCCAGGGTTCCAGACATACAGAAATGCAAAGTGGCTCCAGATTACAAGGTAGGAGCTGATGATGACGATAAACTCAACAGTTAACGGATTCAATGCAATAAAGAAGAGCTCTGAGCTATACGGTTAGTGGCCCTACAGAATAGGTACGTGCTGGACCTGCTCAAAGCCATGGAAGGAGGAGTATGTGCAAAAATAGGCAGTTCCTGCTGCACTTTCAACCAGCAAAAGACGAAGATAACGGAACGTTATCAGAAGCAGTATCGCAATTGGCAAAAATGTACGCTAAAATGGAGGAAGAATCAAAGGGCACGAAGAAGGACGGAAGCTGGTTCTCACATCTCTGGTCATGGATGCCATCATGGCTTGCTGATGGCCTAAAAATACTAGCAGGGGGCCTGATACTGAGATTGGCTTCTCTACTTGGAATAACAGTGTGCATGTCAAAATCAAAGACCACTGCAGAAGAAATTATTGGAATGAAGCTACTCTTACCTGCAGAAGGCGAGAAACAACAAGACATAACACATATGGAACGAGAGAGGCTAAGACAACAACTAATCGAATGTGACATATACCCACCATCGATAAAACTGGAAAACCCAAGGAATCCCAAAATCTATGTCAGAAAATGGGTTTACGGCAGGCCCGGTGGAGGACGTGTATACATGTATTGGTCATTTGAAGATCATGTGAACCACTACGGATATCTAGCTGGAATTACGAAGGTATGGTGCCTGAGGGACTACGTAAGAAGCGACAATTTTGTGGTCGACAAGTCGACCAGAGGGGGGACTGAAGAGGGAAAATCCGAGTGTCCCTTCCCTCCTGATGGCACCCCTAACCAGAAGAAGCACTCCCGACAGAACTATCGATTATCAGAGATTGCATCCAGTCCCACTGCTCCCAACACAAGCTCGTATCATGACTGACATCCAGTCATCTGCCGGATCAACCGCACGATGGCAAGAGCCTTAGCCAACACAACCAACGACAACCAAGACGGAGCTGGAAATGACTATATGGACCAAATCGATTGATGTCCCCACAAACCATGTAGCAGGTCGTTAGAGACTCCATGACAACATAGCCGCGTTAGACAAGAAGCACATGTGCATTAGGCACAACCGGGACACTCATAAACCAATCCACATGAAGAACATACATGTACAGTTCTATGAGCTAGAGGACAATGACACACATTCTGTCTGCACGTTTGTTATTTTTCATATAGACCCGCTATCACACTGCAGAAACGCAAGATGCCAAAAGAGCTTGTGTATATGCTTGCAGATGCTACTCGTTAGTTACTCTATGGATGGGCAGGAACACTCAAAGGACCTGAACACTCATTGCATGCTTTTAAACCTGAGCAATCATATTGGAAAAATAATCAAAATTTAGGTAGGCCTCGGATCAATCCAGCACACTAAAGTGCTTTTGCAGAGATCAAGACGCTGCAAGTAGCTGAGCAAGCAGAATCACCCTGTCAGGGACTGCACCACCAAGGCCATAAAGTTGCAAATTGATATCCCTCACTCACAGTGCCACAATGAGCCCGGCAACAGGGTAGGACACCTCAAGCTAAAATACAAATCGAATTGAAGTAATTCGACTTCCCTAGCGGTAGTGTACTGGGGAGTCGTTTAGTTCATTGTCGTCTTCATGCATGCTTCTCTTGATTCTTAAGGTTTTCATGTAGTTTTCTATTACTACATCTCTGAATGCATCTGTATGGCTCTTTCTTGCTGGAGGGTTCTCAGGTATCCTGGCCCATGGTGCAGGCTTCTTTATCTGCGTCATTTGAGCGGACAGGAGCCTGGCAGCTCTTTCCTGGTCTTCATGCATCTTTTCTCTGCTGCGTGCAAATGCCCATGCCAACCAGCCTGACACTGGTCTAGTATATGGCTGTATTGTAGACCTGGTATTTGTCCCTTGTGTTAGAACATGTGTGTTAGTTGATACAGTCTCTGCCATTTTATTCTTCCGTTCCTCTTGTAGTTTCCTTGCTCTGGGTATGTGCTTGAATAGTAAGTCTACTAACATTTGTGTCCTTGCGGAGAGTTTTTCTGAGGCTGCTTCTGTTTTCTTAAGGGTTTCTGATATGGCTGCTTTTGTTGGTCTTTCTCTTAATTCTTCTTGTCTTCTCCCACTATCTCCAGTGAAGGTTTTTATGGTAGGCAGTCTCATCTTCTCTGCTGCTTTTGTCCGTGGTTCTGCGGTCATTTACACTAGGCCTGTTTCATGTGCATTCAGTGAGTGTGTGCGTGTAGTTGTCAGTGTTTTTTCTTCATTCATTTCATGCCGACCCTGTCTCCTGCTTTCCTGCTCATTCGTTACCATATGTGTGTGTATATCACTATTAATCACGTTCATTTCAATTTCATTTACCCTACAATTAGATTTTCTAGGGACTGAAATGACTATATAGGGTCTGGGTGCTCTTGTAGGTTTCATGCATGTATCATCAGGTGGGTGCACTGAAATTGGAACGCTTCGTGCACCAATAAAGAATGCAGTTCTGATCGTTAATGACAGTAAAATAATGATCAATACAATGCACAAGTACATTATGGTTCGATATGAAAGGCGAGAGGATTTCATCCCAGAGAAGTGGGGGTGCCTCTCTGTTAGTGGGAGGATCAGGTTGCTGCTCTGGGCCTCCATCTCGATCATTCACCAAATGTCAATGTTATTATTTCCTTAACCAATAACATCTTTGAAATGCTGCGTTTGCGAGTGTTAGATGGTTCACACGTGTCCCCCCTCTTGCGGGCGATGGATTGTCTCTTATTTCAGGATACAGTTCCTCTGTTAGACGATGGGAAAAACAGGTTATATAACACTTCAGTGAGTCCTTTTACTGTGCATTTTCAAAGTAGGTCAGCTCCCAGTCCACCCCTCGAATCGGCTTCAGTCCTCAGGACATGTTGGACACTGGTCAGTATAAAGAAATAGGGAAAAAATAACATCAAATATAACAAATGGAGTTCTCGACTCTGCTCCCTCGATCTGTCCCTCGGTGGAAAGTTTCACGATCTTCTCCTAAGAATTCGATGGAGATTGGAAATTTTGATTTGAGCTATAATACCATGCAGGAGCATGTTTAGCTGAGTACTCTTTACTGGATCTCTGAGAAATGTAAGTACGTCAACATTGATTGGTCTTCCCAGTAGCTCTGGAAAGTCTTCAATAAGGTGAAAGAAGACATTGTATGCCAATCTGCTGTCTTCTGGTGACAAGGACACCTGTTCTGTCTTTGTTCAGATTCAGGATCATATGTTTTTTCCTTGATGTAAACAATGTTTGCACTGTCCAGTCGCGTGAAGTGTGACCAAAATGATGATCTTATTTAAAAATGGCTTAAATGTTCAGTGTTTGCTGGGTCTCGAAGAAATGTTAGTGTATCTGTGTTTCTTCCGACAATAGTTGGACAGTCTTCGATTATGCGCCTGTGTTGGGAGCATTGGATTCTTTCTCACTGTCCTCAGGGAGTAGGATGAGTTGTTCGGCAATGACAGTAAGCAGTTGTCTCTTTATTTTTTCATTTTCAGGATCTTGGAGAAAGTCTGTGACACTTGTGAGCCTCCCTACCAATGACGTGTATGATCTTAGCACAAGTTCAAAGTAGGTGACTAGGTCCTTCGTGATATCTCTGCTGTGGGACACCATAAGTGATTCCAAACAAAGTGTCGGTATTGAATGAATCGGGATTCTGTATTTGTTTCCAATGTAAATATCCTTGGTAAAAATTTGTCATAGTCTTTTTTCTCATGTGCCTCAGTTCAAAGCTCAAATCAACAAAACATGCTGTGGCTTACACGCGCAATTTTCTTCTTCACCGTGCAACTAGGATACACAGAGTGTCTGTTTTTATGTCCTTATCGACTTTTTGCTTAGAGGAAGTGTCCAAGTTAAGCCACAACTTGCGAAAAGTTCTTTGTCTTTACTTTGCTGGTCATGCGTCCTTCTTCCTCATCATGGATCTCGTCTGCACGTGCTGTGTTTCTTCCCCGTTGTCTGTAGTCTCTTCACAGTGGGGTGCAGGCAGGGGGATTCCTCTGATGTATGGTTTGATATTACCCAGGAAGATCCAAGCTCTTCTTCCTTGTAGCTTGACTGCAGATGGAGTAACGTCCTCAACTGTGAACGGTTGTTGAACCTTGGCTCGTCCCACTTTTTCCTTGTGTGATTCCTAACGAAGACGGCGTCTCCAGGGAAGATGAGTGGAACACGTAGACCTTGAACTGGGTCTGTTGCAGTGTCTCCTTCTGTGTCCTATGCTGCGCTGCACCCTTTTCATCGTCGCTGCAGCTGGTCTGAAATTACAGCAAGGCAAGATGTCATGCAGTTCAGATAGTTTTGCATTTCAGATCCTAAAACCTCTCCTGTTGACTGGGCATCACATCTAGCTATATCTCGGGGTTTTAGGGGAGTTCTCATTCTTCTTCCTGTGGCTATCTCGTATGGCGTAAGATGATGGTCGGAGCAAGGTTGGTTCCAAAGAGCATACAGTGCCAGTGGAAGGCAGTGCAACCATCCCTTCCTTAGAGTAAGCTTCAACTTGGCTATGCTTCTCACAGATCCCATTACCTTGTGAATGATACGCCGACGAGAACTTGTGCTTTATACCAAGCAGCAAGTTAATATGTTCAAATACTGGATTAACAAAGTGGGCCCCATAATCTGATCTCATTACTTCACACACCCCCCACCTTCGGAACTCTTCCCTCACTAGGAGAATTTTGCCGCACAGGTAGCGTTTGGGTGTGTAGATGGACCTGCCTCTATCCATCTAGAGAATGGACACACCACAACAATTAAGCATCTGTACTGGTTGCATACTTGAATCATGTCGACGTAATCAACATGCAAGTGCTGAAATGGCCCATTTGGCCTGGGGATGACTCCTCTCATAACTTTTAATGTGTGCCCAGCAGTGAATTGCTGGCAGATTATGCAGTTCACCATAAATAATGCAACATGCTCAGCTAACTTCAGTATGAACTAGTCTTCCGAGAGCATTGCTGCTAGATTCTCCTTTGTTATATACGCCGGTTAATGTAACTGCTCCAGCACTATTATTAGTAGGGCTACATGCATTACTGGTTTACCAGTGCTGTCTTGTCGTCACAAGCTGTCAGAGGGGTTTAAAGAACACCCTCGACGTTTCCACAGGTTTTTCTCTTCCTGTGGTGCCTCCCCTTGGAGCTCCATTAGTTGTATTTGCCCAAGATCGTTATAGGCTTCAGATGTTGTTCGTGCAACCATCATTCTTTTATTGGTGCACGCCACTTCCACTTCCATGATCGTCTCACTTTTGGATGCCATACGCTTGGCATCCGTGTCTGCTGCTTGGTTTCCATGTGAGACAAAATCTGTCCCTTTCGAGTGGACGGCGCATTTCGCGACCGCTATGCCCACTGGGAGCTGTAGTGCCTTAATCACACTGTCCAATAAGGCTGCGTGTTGTACTGGTGTGCCGTCCACTCGGAGGTAGCCCCTCCTTTTCCAGCACGCTAAGCCTACATGCACTGTTGACATCACATAGGCGGAGTCATTGTACACTGTTACTTCCTGGTCTGCGTGATTCTCAATGGCGAGTATCAACGCCAATAATTCTGTAGCCTGTGCTGAATAATAAGATGGTATTTGTGCACTAAGAAGCCCTCAAAATTCTCCATTTGCTGTGTGTTTCATCACAGCAACGCCTGTATATCTTTACACGTCATTTTGATCGATTCTCGAAGACCCCTCAATGAAGACGATCTCTCCTACTGCCAAGGCATTTTTTTTTCACCCTGGGTATTTCATCATAGAACTCTTCTTAATTTGCGCAGTCATGTATCGGTTCTCCCTCAGTGACTGGCTCTGCTATAAACATGGCTGGGTTCACTATTTTACATCGGACTATTTTAATTGATGGATTCAATATGATCACTTCGTAAGCAGAAGCTCTCTGAGATGTTAATGTGCCTTTCGGTTTTTCTAGAAAGGCAAATAATGAGTGCGCGACGTACAATGTCATTGAGCATCCCATTACAATGGTTCTCGCTTTCTCTATGGCGAACGCTGCGGCAGCTAAACTTTGTTCGCAAGGGAAGTGGGCTCTCATTACTGGGTCCAGATTTCCACTGTAATATGCCAGGGGCTTGTACCCCAACAAGGTTCTTTGAGCGAGTACTGCCGTCATGACGCTGCCATTTGTGTGTGAAAACAGGTAGAATTACTCTGCATAATTGGGAATCCCGAGACCTGGAGCTCTGCAAATAGCCCTTTTGAGTTCAGCAAACCCTTTCTCCATGGCCTCAGACCATTCGATCTTTTCCTTGTCACTTGGGCCTTCTTTAGGGCCTGAAGTAAAGGCTTAGTGTAAGAGCTGTAGTCGAAGACCCATGCCCTGACATAGTTGCATAGGCCTAAAAAGCTATGCATCTGTTATGCTCACCTGGTATCCACAGGGACGCCACCCAGCTGGGTTACTCGATGGTATGCTTCTCAGCTTTGCCCTGATGTGGTCTGCGGGGAAGGTTCTGCCTTGTGGTAGAATTAGGTGTGCTCTCCGTCCTGCCTTCTTTGCAGGGGCGCGTTGTCTTTCATGGGCGAGTGCGGTCCAGTTACTTCACTGACACCGGCCCGTTTGATATTGTTCAGGTAGGTCTTATTGCTGTTCTTTAGTTTTGTTGCTATCCTGCATGCCTGTCTTTGTTTAAAATGTCTCTTTTTCTCCCTTAGGTATGCAGAGCTTCAGCGCTGTGAACTAGCTTGGTTGAGCCCCGCTGGTAAATGATGGAGATTAAGAGCGCTATGATGCGGTAAGTAAGCGCTATGCGCAGCGCTGCGAAGTCCTGCCTTTGCTAACCTGTGTTTTCCTTCCTTGTAGGTCGCAGTGTTCTTCAGCGCAAGTGGAATGTCCGGAGTGGTGCCAGCCGAGAGGCAACCAGCCAGGTAAGCCTTTTGAGCAGTTCGTAATTTGTAAATGTCTCTAAAGCTTTCTTTAATGTTGCCTCTATCTTCCTCTTTCAGGTCGTTCTGTCCGGGAGGCATGCAGATTCGAGGAAGCTGTTCTCAGTAGCTCCGAGTGTTTAAAGATGAAGACTGCAGGTAAGATGCTGCTGCTAATGATGTTGCTTTTGTCTCCTTGCAGGTTCTGCTTTTCCGAGGTTCGAGGGAATAGCTGGATACGGTGAGTGTCACGTTGCAAGCTGCAAAGTAAAACAAAGCATGTTCTGCAGTCAGGGTGTGGTTTATATAGCCCAGGTAAAGGAGTACCAGGGAAAGTAGTTCCAGGCCTGCCACACCCAAAACACTAGACCGCATAGCTTGGTTCTTAGGAACCAAGCTATATGGATGCCTCCATGTTGGCTGACAATACAATAAAGTAGTTCCCAAGCACATTGTTGTTCATGGTGTATGAGCCTGGTGCCATAGGCGCCATGACTGGCCCCGTGAGGGCTTTTGAAGAGGATGCCAGGCTCTAGAGGCCCGATTCCTGACTCCACCTGGCCAATGGGTTTGCCAGAGGGGGTTTTGGGCGAGAGTTGTGACAGCACTTCCCCCTAAGGCCCCTTCCATGGTGTTCCTCCTGTCTGGCCCAGGTTTGGTTGGGAAGTTCCAATGGAATTTCCTGATTAGACGTGGTGCGTGGATATTCTCACTGGGCTCCCAGGATCTATCTTGTGGTCCAAATCCTTTTCAATCGACGAGATAATATAGCTTGGTCCTAGAGTATTTAGAGTCCAAGATATCTTTCACTTCAAATTCTGGTTCTACGTCAACAAGTATGGGCTTAGGTGGTGTCCCAATCCGTGTGCCGGGATGCATTGGTTTCAAGAGGGACACATGTAATACCGGGTGGATGTGTAGATAAGGTGGTAAATCCAGTTTCACGGCTGCTGGGTTGATAATTGCCTTAATGGTAAAAGGTCCTAAGAATCTGGGATGAAAAGTCTGGGTTCCCTTGATGGGTATGAATTTAGCGGCTAACCAAACTTTGTCTCCTACTTGATAATCAGGGGCCTTTTTCTGGTGTTGGTTGGCGAATCTCTTTTGTTTTTCTTTGGCATGAATAAGGTGTTCCTTTGCCCTTTTGAAAGCCTGAGTAATGGTTGTGTGTAGAGTCTTTACCGCTGGCATTTCCAAGCTGGCTGGAAGGTCTAGTTCAGAGGTACGTGGATGTCTGCCATGAAGGGTATAGAAGGGCGTTTGTCCCGTGCTTGAATGCAAAGAATTGTTATATGCATATTCGGCTATCCATAGTAGGTCTTTCCAATTCCTTTGTTCGTGGTGCAGCATGCACCGTAAATATTGCTCGAGTGTCTGATTGGTTCTCTCGGTTTGGCCGTCCGTTTGGGGATGGTGACTGGTAGATAGCCGAACGTCGATCAGCGCCATTGCACAGCATTTTTTCCAGAAGTTTGAAACAAACTGGCTGCCTCGATCAGAGACCAGAACTGAAGGGAAGCCATGTAGCTTAACCACGCCCTCCAGGAACACTTTTGCTAAAGTGGCTGCATCTGGGAGGCCTTTGAGAGGAATAAAGTGGGGCATTTTCGAGAATAAGTCCACAACTACAAGGATGGTGTTGAATCCTTGGCTTGGAGGAAGATCAGTGATGAAGTCAAGGGAAAGAGTGTGCCATGGAACTGGAGGAATGTCTAATGGTTGTGGGAGACCAGATGGGTTTTGTTTCTGTAATTTATTTTGTGCACAGACACCGCAGGACTGAATTTACCAAATGATGTCCTTACGCCAGGTGGGCCACCAAAAGTTCTCTTTCAACTTAGCTAGGGTTTTGGCTATCCCAGGATGCCCTTTGATCAGTGAATCGTGATAGTTTGAAATAATATGCTGTTGTAATTCCTTCTTGGGCACATATAGGCGATCCCTAAAAAAGGGTAGGCGGTCCTTGATGGTATATTGTTCTCCTTGAGTTTGCCATGCGAGGTAGGCATCAGGATTCATTGTCCGTTGGATTTCTTTTTGTAGTTCTGCTTGTGTTAAGGCTGTCGTGATACCCAAGAGTTTGACTTCAGGTATAATAGGTACTGGGTCTGGAGTTGTATATACTATTTCATCTATGCCCATGCGAGATAAGGCATCCGCCTTTCCGTTTCTGACTCCTGGTCGAAATGTGATTACATAATCACATTCAGCGAAGAAAAAGGCCCACCGTAATTGGCGCGAGGACTGAGCCTAGGCTGTTTTGAGATATTGCAGGTTTCGTGGGTCTGTGATGACTGTAATGGTGTGTCTGGCCTCCAGAAGGAAGTGCCTCCAGGCTTTAAAGGCAGATTTGATAGCCAGGAGTTCCTTGTCCGTGATGGCATAATTAATCTCTGGAGGTGAGAACTTTTTTTACCAGAAGGCCATAGGATGTAGCTGGCCGGTTTCCAGGTCTCTCTGTGAAAGGACAGCCCCCATTGCGAGACTGAACGCACCAGTTTCAACGACATAAGGGAGGTCTGGACAAGGATGTTGCAGGATTGGAGCGGAGGTAAACCTTTGTTTAAGTTCCTGAAAGGCTTCTTCTGCTTCTTCGGTCCAAGCAACCCTTTTATTGTTGTTTTATAATAGTACTGTGATTGGGTGCACAACCTGAGAGAAGTCTGGGATGAACCGGTGGTAGAAGTTCGCAAAGCCCAGCACGCTTTGTACCCCTTTCAGAGATGTCAGTGAAGGCCATTTCAGAATGGCATCTACCTTGTGCACGTCCATTCTGATGCCTCCTGGAGTAAGTATAAAACCAAGAAATTCTACTTCGGTGACGTGAAAAAAGCATTTTTCAAGCTTTGCAAACAAGCGATGCTGACGGAGCTTGGTGAGGACTGAACAAACGTACCTGACATGATCTTGTTCCGAGGCTGAGTATACTAAGATGTCGTCTATGTGCACTAAGGCGCACACATCAATTAACTACCTTAAGATGTCATTCATAAAATATTGGCATGCCGCAGGAGCATTGCATAACTTGAAGGGCATGACTTGATATTCAAACAAGCTGTACTTAGTACGGAAGGCGGTTTTCCATTCATCTCGTTTTCTGACTCGCACCAGGTGGTACGCTCCTCGAAGGTCCAATTTGGTATAAATTTGGCCATCTTTAAGTTGGTCTAGCATCTCAGGGATAAGTGGCAAGGGGTAGCGGTTCTTCACAGTGATCTGGTTCAATGCGTGGTAGTTAATACAGGTTCTCAAGTCGCCTTCCTTTTTCAGTACGAAGAACAAAGGACTGGCTGCGGGGGACTTCGAAGGACAGATAAATCCGTTTGCAAGGTACTGGTCTAAATAGGATTTCAAATGAAGGTTTTCTGGTTCTGTGAGAGCGTAGATCCTGCCACAAGGGATTTGTGCACCAGGAACAAGGTCGATCTGACAGTCATAGGGCCTGTGCGGTGGCAATGTATTGGCTTGGTCCTTTCGGAAAACATCCTGGAAATCATGGTATTCACTTGGCAAGGTATTAGTTGCTCCCAGGGTTGATACTGTCTCTCCGGGAGTCATGGGGATACAGACGTCGGGTTTCTCCTCTTGGTAATAGCGGGCAGGGGAGCAGTCACCGGGGAAGGTTAATTCTTGTGCCTGCCAGTCTATCAAAGGGCAAAGGGTTGTGAGCAACCAACCATGGCATCCCTAGTATTATCCTGAACTGAGGTGCCTTGATGAGATCGAATGAAATAGACTCCCGATATCCGTCCTGACACAGCAAGGTTACCCTGTCTGTGCACTGGGTTACTGGTCCGGAAGCGATTTCTGTCCCATCCACAGTGGTTACCTTGTCCATAGTTGGCTTAGAACACAAAGGAAGCCACATCTCTGCTGCCAGTTCTTGATCAATATAATTTCCAACTGCTCCGCTATCGATGTATGCTTCAACTGCATGCATTCTTGACGACTGTTGTTGGTCAATTCAGATCACTGGTATTGCAAAGTGCGAGGTCAGCAACTCTTTCTTCTCACTTGACAAACTGACCTCTACGTTTGTCGAGCTTGGTAGTTTCTCGATTCCTTAGCTTCATCCTTCTCTGTGGCCCTGACTGTTCTTCTTGGGGGTTTTACTGGACAGTCCTTCAGGAAATGTCCTGGTTTCCCACAATACAAACAAAGCTGTTGTTGTCTTCTTTTGTCCCGCTCTTGTTTTGTTAATGGAGGTGTATCCCTCCAATCTGCATGGGTTGTACAGCATTTTCAGGTACACGTGGTATGTTTTCCCTTGGTCGAACATACACAGTCCGAGGGTCCGTCTTAGACCGGTCTGCCTTTCGGTCCTGCAACCGGTGGTCTAGCTGCATGACCAGATTTATGAATTCTGCACAGTCTCTGGGTGGATCAACCACCTGGGCTAAGACGTCCTTTTCCTTTAATTCTCCTCATAAGCCTTGATGGAATAACGTGGTTCTTTTGTTTTCTGGCCACCTAGCTTCGGCAACCAGTCTGTTGAAGGTAGCAATGTACGTTAACAAATCCTGATTCCCCTGTCGGAGGGACAAGAGTTCATTGTGTACTGCTTGTTCCTGGGTATGGCGAGCACAAAGTTTTTCCATTTCTCTCTGGAACTCCCCAAAGTCATGTAATAGAGGATCGTCATGGGTTACCAATGGCACCGACCAATCTGCTGCACTACCACTCAGGTATGATAAGACAAAAGCTACCCGAGCTTGGTCGTTTGGAAATGCTCCAAGCCTACAAGGAAAATGAAGGCAGCACTGATTGATGAATGCTGCATACTTCTGTGGGTCGCCGGAGAACCTTTCTGGTGATCTGTACCGGAGTGGGTGGTATGGCAGGGTTTTGCATCATTGGATTGCTTCCAGGTAGAGGCGTCTGTCCTGCCTGTGATTGCAAGTATTGCCTGCTAATCTCTTCAGTGCGTTCTTTGGTCACTATTAGGTCTCTCTGGAGGGTATTAGTCTCTTGTCGGGCAGAATGAACCTCATCACAAGGCTCTCCTAGTAATTGGGCCAATTGGCCAATTTCTGATGTCTTCATGGTGCCCAGGTGGATTTGTTATGGTAGGCTTTGTGTTCTGTTACGCTCACCTGATATCCACAGGGACGCCACCCAGCTGGGTTACTCGCTGGTATGCTTCTCAGCTTTGCCCTGATGTGGTCTGCGGGGAAGGTTCTGCCTTGTGGTAGAATTAGGCGTGCTCTCCGTCCTGCCTTCTTTGCAGGGGCGCGTTGTCTTTCATGGGCGAGTGCGGTTCAGTTACTTCACTGGCGCCGGCCCATTTCATATTGTTCAGGTAGGTCTTATTGCTGGTCTTTAGTTTTGTTGCTATCCTGCATGCCTTTCTTTGTTTAAAATGTCTCTTTTTCTCCCTTGGGTATGCAGAGCTTCAGCGCGGCGAACTGGCTTGGTTGAGCCCCGCTGGTAAACATGATGGCGCATTAATAGCGCTATGATGCGGTAAGTAAGCGCTATGCGCAGCGCTGAGAAGTCTTGCCTTTGCTAACCTGTGTTTTCTTTCCTTGTAGGTTGCGGTGTTCTTCAGCGTGAGTGGAATGTCCGGAGTGGTGCCAGCCGAGAGGCGACCAGCCAGGTAAGCCTTTTGAGCAGTTCGTAATTTGTAAATGTCTCTAAAGCTTTCTTTAATGTTGCCTCTATCTTCCTCTTTCAGGTCGTTCTGTCCAGGAGGCGTGCAGATTCGGGGAAGCTGTTTTCAGTAGCTGCGAGTGTTTAAAGATGAATACTACAGGTAAGATGCTGCTGCTAATGATGTTCGTTTTGTCTCCTTGCAGGTTCTGCTTCTCCGAGGTTTGAGGGAATAGCTGGACACAGTGAGCGTCAGGTTGCAAGCTGCAAAGTAACACAAAGCATGTTCTGCAGTCAGGGTGTAGTTTATATAGCCCAGGTAAAGTAGTACCAGGGAAAGTAGTTCCAGGCCTGCCACACCCAAAACACTAGACCGCATAGCTTGGTTCTTAGGAACCAAGCTATGTGGATGCCTCCATGTTGGCTGCCAATACAATAAAGTAGTTCCCAAGCACATTGTTTTTCATGGTGTATGAGCCTGGCGCCATAGGCGCCAGGACTGGCCCCATGAGGGTTTTTGAAGAGGATGCCAGGCTCTAGAGGCCCGAATCCTGACTCCACCTGGCCAATGGGTTTGCCAGAGGGGTTTTGGGCGAGGGTCGTGACAGCATCTGCTTTATCGTGTGCGGCTTAGCCGTGTTCAATATGGCTTCAGCCCTTTCTGGGGTCACTTTCTTCCCTTCATGTGAGATCAGCTGTCCCATGTATAGCACTTCCTGTTGACTATATTGCAACTTTTCTTTGTCAACCTTATATCCTTTCTCAGCCAGTATAGTCAGTAGTCGAATAGAATCGTGCCTTCATTCCTCTTCTGTTGTGCTGCAGATCAGGATGTCATCCACATTTTGTAGGACAACACTTTTTTAATGCAATATTGCTTAAATCCATCTGTGAAGGGTTTTGACCCATGTTGGATCAATAGACTGGGTAGATGTGGGGATGAGCTGTCGCCGCCCATTATTCTATCCCAGGACAAACTAAATCAATAGACTGGGTGGATGTGGGGATGAGCTATCGCCGCCCACATTCACGCTAGAATCCAGGAGAACTGCGCAGTTGGCACAAGACCACTCTAAATATTGAACCTTCTTGTGGGGGGGGTTCCACATAACCACTCTAATGTCAGGATGCCTATCAGAACAATAGCAAAAATCTCCTGTCAAATTCAAGACAACTCAAAAATGGATGCAGTACCGACAAATTCCCCAAGGCGGCGCTAGCGGTCTAAACTCTGACAGGGAAACTGTATTTAGGAGTTGCAAGAGGGGCAGGGACTTCAAAGCTTGTTGGTTAATTGAAAATCTTAGCCACCTGCTGTTCCCAGAGGCCAAGAGGCTGGGAAACCTTAACACCTCAGAGATTCCCACACCAGGAGGCAGGATATCACATGACCCTGTTGATTGATTGAGGAGAGACTTCCAGGCAGCCTGCTGGAGCCCACACAAAAGGCTCTTTCTGTTGAATGGGGTATGTTAATTTTGTGTGTTTCCTGTCAACAGCCCTCTGCCAGCAAGGAGAGACATGTGATCACTGACCCACCCAGACTTCTGGAGGCGGACCCAAACACTTGGGGAGTTGAATTGCAACAAATATATATTTTATAGAAACAGTGAATACTTATTGTAACCAAATGACAGGAATGTAAAACTTTGAGAGTCTTAGTTTGAAAAATGCCCTCACGATTTGAGTCCAAACTCCAATTTGTACCATGTTCTGGGGCAAACCCCCACTATTTATGAATATTGTAGACAATGTGTTTAAGCTAGAGACATGGAAAGTTACTGGGAAATATGTGGAAGGAAAATGTATGTTTGTATAATTTTTGATGAAAATCCCATATTGCAAAACCCACTAAAATCGAAAATAAGTTGCCATTTTTGAATGCTAGCTCCTAGAAACGCCAGAGTCGGGACAGGGACTATCTTTAGTAATATATGATGTGTGTACGTGATGTCAAACAACTGTGTACCTGGGAATTATGTATTTGGATCAGGAATAGATTTGTGTGCACATTGACCAGGGGAGTGTAATTTCTGCAGGTCATAAAAATGACATCACTCTGACACACTATCCCTTCCCAAATCAGGGACCAAAGAATCTATTGACCTATCAAATCAAGAGAGGGGCTGGCTTAGTGATGCTAGCCTCTCCACCCACTTTTTAAAACACATAAAAAGAGACTGCTGGGACAGGTAGAGATTCGATTCCATTTTCTGTGGGACGCTCTGCCGGGAGACTCCAGACTTCACATCCATCAATCTTCAGAGACCAGAAATGTACTTCAGAACTTAAAGCAAGGGCCTAAACCCACAAACTGAGAACTCTTCTCAGCAGGCCTCAGCATCCTTAAAATCATTTGCAAACTATTCAACAGCCGGGCGAGCTGTTTGAATTCCCTGCCAAGAACTTTTGCCGGAACCGCAGACCAGACCCAGATCGCTGTGAGCAGAACCGGTGCCTGCTTGACCCGCCGAGCAGAGAGAACCGCCGCCGGATGTGTTGACCAGATCCGTGACGAGGCCTATTTCAAATTTATATTGTGAGTACCTAGCAGAACTGTGCAGGACCAATCTCTTAGTTAAAATTATCTAATCCAAACTATTTTAACCTAATTAGAACAGCCTCCTAGAAATCCTGTCATCTGTCATTTGTAAAGCTGCACAACTGTCACCTGTTAATTCTGAAGCTGCAAGCTGTCACCTGTCATTTTGAGTTTTAATTTAAATCCGAAAATCTACCGTTATTAAATCGTCTGTATCTCTGGAACCGTTTGTCCTAGGAACGTGGTTTAAAGCTGTGATTCTAGGCTTTCCAACGAACCTAGAACCGACTCCCTATACTTTTTCCGCAGTTGCGATTTACGCACTCGCGAAATTTACCGCAATTTGCGATTTTGGCTCAATTTCTCCACTTGTCAAAATAGCAGCTCCATTCTTTCCTTTGTTAAAAATCCGTTTGCAACCTGGTAATAACTCATAGAGCATTGCTAAAGTGAGCCTGAACTAATACCAACAAGCATCTCTCACTCACCCTGAATATCTAGAGGGAATTAAAAGCATTTTTAGCACATTTCTCACTTCATTGTCATCACATTCAAAGCATTTTTGGGCCTGTGTTTCAAACCTCTACCCATTTTCCTCTCAGCTTGCTGGGGGAGAACTGCATTTCGTATTGCATTTTGTTGGGATTCTTGAAGACTGTGTGCTCTCCTTCCATTTCTTACATTGCATAGGGGGGGAGTGAATTGTCAAAAGAAAAAGTGATCATATTACCTTTTGCTAAAATCATAACAAGTTATTTCTGTACTGCATTTTATTCCACCTTGCATTTCCTTGAAACCATCAAGCATTTTCAGCTACCTCATCCTCTACACTACTCTTAAGTAACCAAATCAGTGTACCCCTGTAACATTATCCATTGTTGATCACGGTCATATTCTGAAGTGTGATATCAGTTATCAATTTATTTATAAAGTGTGATAGATATATATTGTTGAATTGTCCAAATAAACCTTTTAAATTTGCAAAACAAACCTACTTCTTGGCTCAATGGGGTCAGGGGGATTCTAAGAGGGAGGTGTTATACAAGGGTTGTCATCCAGAGTACTGAACTGGACATAAAAATACATCAATAAGGGTTTTCCTCAGCATCCCAGACTAGGCATTGACTTAGCTGTAGTGTTGATTGAATATCGCTTACACATCTGCAGGACTCTGTTGAAAATAGACGGGGACTCACAGTACCCCTGTGGCAGCCTCATGCTTTTCAGACGCATTTGTCTGAACCTGAATGATCTCAGATTTGTGAGTCACGGTGCAACAGGATTTTTTTTTCAAGTCAATCACCATGAAATAATTTGCCTCAACGGATATATTGCATAATATTGTGGCCGGGTTCGGGACTAGAGGGAACTCGGCCTCAACAATATCGTTTATCGGCCTTCGATCTTGAATTAGCCTGCAAGACCCCCCCTTTGATTTTTTGACAGGATACACTGACGTATTACATGGTGACTCTGACGTCACTAAGATGCCCTGGTCCATCATGGCACAAATTGTCTTAGAAATCGCTTCATTCGCCTCTCTGGACATGGGATATTGTCGGGCTCTTGGTAGGATTGCTCCTGGTTTCAGTTTAATCCTCCAACCCCCTTCAAGAGACGCATGTCATAGGGTCCGGTAGTCCACACTGAGACAGGCACTTTAGCTATATCGTCATCAATATATTCAGGACGTTTACATGCCAACATCATTTTCTGAGGTACTTCTCTTTTAATCATCTTTACCCAAAAGGTGAGACTCACTTCTACCATTGTCTCTCCCATTTCTGTTTGTTCTTCAAACAGATCGTCAACGGTGACGTCAGTCACTCGATATCCTTCTTCAATGGCAATTATTACGCACAATTGTCTGCCTTCATCATCGTAACCGTCAACCAAGACCACGTTCCCTCGCACTGCAGCTGTGTGTATCATCAAGGGAAATACTTGTCCCTCCTCCTCATGCATAGGTATTCTTGCTCTGAATAAAAACTCATCAGGGGTTCTCATGATTCTGTCTGCAAAGCCTGGCAATCCCGTCGTAAGCACTCGCATGCCATATGCGAAAATGTCTGGCTCTAATAGTATGGCCCTCATGGTTACGTATCCTGAGTAAGCTCTAATCATTTCACATACCCACCCTCCAGGACCGTAATAACAGACTCAGCGCTAGACTCCCTACCACATCTAGTAAGTTGTCTACCACACCTGTCACCAAGACCACAACCACTAAGGACAGCGTAAAAGGCCACTAACGCGACTTCTCTAAAAGGTGCACTACTCAATGTTAGATCTCTAGTAGCCCACCCCACCGAAATTGCCGACATTATCCTCTCAGGAGACCTCGACTTCCTTGCTACTACAGAAACTTGGTTACATGAAGCAGCAGGACCCTACCTCACTCTTGCCGTCCCCGACAACTACTCTATCCTCAGAGCAGACAGACCTAATGCTCGCGGAGGAGGTGTAGCTATCATTTTCAAATCTTCACTCGACCTCAGACTAATCACCCCCCCCGCTAAAGTCCTGCGAGCACCTCATCATCAAAGTACTAACCACCCCTAAGAGTACCATTACTTGCAACTAATATATAGGCCCCAGGCCCCACAGGCTCCTTCGAGGAAGACATTACCACTCTCATAGCAGAGAATTCCAAGCCCCACTCCCAAAATATCATTCTAGGAGACTTTAACCTAGGATTTAATGACCCTGCCTCCTTGGCTAACGCCTTATCCGAGCACGACTTCACTCAAGTCGTTACACTACCTACCCACCAGAAAGGTAGAACCATTGACTGGGTCGCAGCCCACAACTGCAATATCACCTGCAAAGCCCCACAACCTCTTGTATGGACTGACCACTCCCTCATATTTATTTAACATCAACCAAAATAATCCTAACCCCAAGCAGAGCTCCTGTGCACCAGCCTGCCTGACTAGAAACAAGCGCAACATCACTGCGGAGACCCTCACACCTCTGATCCTCCCCCTTCCAAACACACTCCCAGCCACCGCTGACCTTAACCTTCTAGTCAACACCTACAATGATGCCCTAACCAGCGCCATTCATGCCGTTGCACCCCTAAAGGAACGCAAAGGCAAACCCATAGCTCACTTGAACCCTTAGTACACACTGGAACTCAAAACTCTAAGAAAAAAGAAAGCCAAGATGGAAACCCTATGGAAAACCAACCCCTCTGCAGAAAATAAATCCAATCTCGAAACCATTCCCTCCTTCTATAAGAATGAGATAATCCGCACTAAAAAAGAAGCATACAATACTAGAATAAATAATGCCCAATCTTCTGCTAAAGAACTCTTCACCATCCTGAAGGAATTAAAAAACCCGAACCCTCCAACCGATACCTGTGTGAAGGACAAGCGATGGTGCACCAGTATCCAAAATGCCCTGGCCAACAAAATTACTGGTCTCCAAAACAAAATTGAGGCCAAAAGATTACAACTCTCAAATAGCAACGCCTTCATACCTAGCACACCCACCCCGACCAGCAACACCTCCGGCTACACATTCAAACCAGTTACTATACCCGAAATCCAAAAAATCATAGCATCCCTTAAACCTTCTAATTGTAAAGGGGACAGCTGCCCCACCCAGATCATCAAAGATGCTACACGAGACCTAGCCCCCTTCATCTCCAAACTAGTAAACCTATCCTTCTTGACCAATTCTGTACCCAACAACCTGAAACAGTCCTGGGTTCTCCCCCTCCAAAAAAACAATCTCTCGACCCGGCCATTCCCACCAATTACAGGCCTATCACCACGGTCCCCTTCCTGCTAAAAATCCTTGACAGAGTTGCCTACCTGCAAATCCAAGATTACTTGGAGACCAATCAACTGTTAGGCCTGCGTCAATCTGGCTTTCGTCCTCAACACGGAACAGAAACTGCCCTTGTTGACCTCAAGAGTCAGATTGATGACATCAAGGACAAAAACAAAGCAGCTATCCTACTCCTCCTAGACCTCTCAGCAGCCTTTGACCTGGTTGACCACAAAATACTCTGCAACCACCTCTCTTCTGCTGCCCACTTCTCACCCTCTGCTGTCACATGGATACAATCCTTTATAGCCAACAGAACCATGAGGGTTTTCTCATCTGTGGCTGCAGCATACCCCATCCCCATCACATGCGGTGTCCCACAAGGGTCCCCTACCCTCTATAACATCTTTACAAAGCCTCTCTTTAAAAAACTGGACCATCTGGTTGTCACCTACACCAACTACGCAGATGACACCCAGATACTCCTCACCATCACTGGCAACTACAACACTGACGCCACCAGGATTAAGGCATGGATGGCCACACACAGCCTGTGCCTGAATGATGAGAAGACCGAGCTCCTCCTGGTCGGGTCCCCCAATAAGCTACAGAAACTCAGCCCCGATTATTCCATCATAGATGGCAACATCATTCCAGTTGTGAATAATGTGAAAACCTTAGGCTTCTACTCTGACGCCAATACCAACCTTTCCAAACAAGTTAATATGACCGCCTCAGCTACCGCCTACACGGGAAAATTAATCAGGGCTTGTAGATCTTTTCTATCTACAAACAGCTGCCTCGTTCTGGCGAGGGCACTCATACAATCGAAGCTTGACTATTACAACAGCCTCTACCTGGGTGCCAACCAAGCTATGATCAAGAAACTACAGATCCTCCAGAATAATGCGCTGAGAGCAGCATTAAATATTCCCAGGAGAGAGCACATCTTCCACATAAGAATATCTTGCATATGGTTATCTATTCAACAAAAAATCGACCTGAAAACCCTCTGCCTCACCTATAAAGCCTTAAACCTCCTAGCCCACCAGTACCTCACCAACAAACTCTCCCTTAAGCCAAACACAACAATCACCAGATCATCCAATACTCTCTGCCTCACCGTGCCTAGATTCTCCGCCAAAAGAGCGGGGGGCTCGAGCTTTACTGTCCTCGCCCCTCAGCTCTGGAACACCCTGCCACTGAGTATTAAACTGACCTAATCCTTCCAATTGTTCAGAAGACTAGTCATTAGTTGGCTTCTGGAGAAGGCAATCCTCAGATAGACTAAGCTCAGTACCAACTGTATATATTGTACATACTCTGAAATGTTTCCTACTACCTGCCTGTACATACTATATATGGCATATTAACGCCACAATTGTATAACTGCTTATATACTTTAACTATGTAACCTGTCCTTAAGCGCCCATTTACCCCAGGGTCTGGAGCGCTATACTAAATAAAACAAACAAACAAACATACATTTGAGTAGTGCATTCCTGGAGTGGAGCATACTATGCCCTCCTCCGTGAACGAAATTGTCATGTTCAACTTTTGTCATTAAGTCTCAACCCAAAATGTTTACTGGGGTCTGACATGAATATAATAAAGGTACATTCATTTCACACTCTCCTATGGAGACTGGGAGTGCGTCTGTAAAGGGAACTCGACTGTGAGCTCCTGTAAAACTCTGGGCCTCATTCCGAGTTTGGAGGTAGTCATGGCGCTATTTCCATTCTGACCCTGGCGGGACCGGTAAATCCTCATTCACCAAACCATTCCCCATTCCCATTTCAGCCCCCACAGGGCTCAATGGGAAGGCGCTAATAACGGTACCGCAAATTACGGTACCGTTATTAGCTCTGAAGTCCCTTAACGAGCCCCGTCCATAACGCCTGGTAAAACCAGGCGTTAACGACGGGACCTGCTAGGGGACCTTGGAATAGGGGCAAAGGGATTACCAGCACCGGTGTCCTTAATGGTGCCTGTTATCCCTTTGCGCCCTACTTGGAATGACCCCCCCTGAGTATCTATGGCCTTGCCGGACAAGGAAAAATTGCCTTCTCGTATGCACGAGTGTGCCGCACCCGTGTCAACTAGGAAGGAATATTCTTTACACCCTATAACGACATTCACCCTAGGTTCCCTATGAGGGTCTGGTGTCACTGATAGGATAGAGCACATCAGGGTTCCCAGTGAGCTGGCCTAACATATATAAATTCAGCCCACCGTGTGCTGGTGGGTTTCCCCCATTCCCATTGTTACCTCTCATTCCAGGGTTCATGGTCTGTGATAGTTGCAGCGGTGCCTGTTGGGATTGTCCTGGTGGAAAATTCCCCATGCTTCGCAGTTTGCGCCCCTTGTTGCACTCCTGCCGCTTGTTGCTGCACCGTGTGATTCTGTGCAACGCCCTGTTGAAAAACTGCAGGTGGATTCGACATGCCTGCTCCTGTTCCTTGGCCGTTCTGCATCATGCCTTGACTTCTGCATGTGCGCGCCAAATGCCCTGTCATTCCACACAGCCAACATACTGGCGATGGTCGGATCATTTGCCCATTTGACATATCTTGGTTACCATTTTGCATATTTTGAAAGCCTCCTTGATTATTTTGGAAACCTCCCTGATTGCTCTGCCATCCTCTTCCCCTAAATCCTCTTCCCCGGGGATAGAATCCCGTATTGCCCTGATTATTTTGCTGTGGATTAGCTACCTGCTGCATGCCTGATTCAGCTGTGCTAGTTATCATGGCTCCCTCAAGAGCATACTGTGACAATTTCCTTTGCACCAACTTCGCTTCCTAACCCTTACGAGTCGCTTCCTTTTTGTGATTCCTTTCTTGTAACAGTCTACAATAATGTGCGATGGTCAACTGTATTTCTGCCCAAGGTTTGGCTTCGATTCCCACCAATTTCTTGAGCTGTTTCTGCACTGGTTCTGGCAACCATTGGCACAGTATATGGTAAAACACAGGCATAGGTGTCGTCCAAGATTCATGTGTTTCGAGCACCCAGGCGTTTTGGAAATTCTGTATATAAATCAACAGATCTTCCGACTCCTTCATTTACCGAGTCATTCTAGCTCCCATATCGGAAGTATCTGGGTAAAGTACTCATAGCGTTTTCCATACTGCTGCTCTACAAGGATAAATTCACAATTGTATAATCACGCTGCTATTACATATTCAAAAACATTTTGTCTGCCGAGCAGAGCCCTTCCGGGAAACTTTTCGGTTGCCTAGGAACAGGGATCACGTGTCAAGTCACCTGACCGGGTCCTTGTTCATGTTGCCTACCTACTGATGTCACTACCGATGCAGTCTCTTTGACTGACGGCGTCTGCCATTGTGCGCAAGACTCTTGAGATATATGTCGTTGAGTACGTACTTAATGCTAAATGTGGAGGACACAATCTTTAGGCGTTTAACATGTCTGTAAGGATTACATATTGATATACTTTACTAGAGACTGATCAGGAATCTTTCTCTTTATATTTTCAACCTTGGAGATTACGGCCAAATAACTATTAGAGGGAAAACGGTCTGAAATCACTGTTTCTGTTAAGCGGCCGCTGACGATTCTGCAGCTAAAATAAGATACAGGTACAAGCCATTACTTATACCATTTTCAATATATAAATCATAGCGATACCGATGCAAATATGGCACAAACTATAAACTAAATGTGCTATTTGCGCTCTTTCTATTTTTTAATGGCCAAACAAATAGATAATAATAACTGGAATTTTCAAGAACTACCGTATAGAAACCAATCGTACTCATGGGTAATTATAAATCTTGTTGTCACCTCTACGGGAATAAAATTTTAGTGAATTCTTAGAAACGAAACCGATATATTGAAATAGAATCTGGGCAATTAGAACTGTCACCAATGAGTCACTAATTTCGGTTTATACTAACAAAATGGTGCAATCTTTGGTCTATTAGAGTGCAAAACCGCACTCATAGGTAACCATATATCAACTCACTGTTCTACGTGAACCAATATCTGCTGAACTCCTAGGGACAAACTGATATAATGGAACAGAATCTGTGGAATTACAATGTTTACAAAATTGGTCATAAATCATGTTTTGTACTAACAAATAGTGCCATTTTTGGCAATCTGTGTGCAACAACTAAAAAATGGAATATATCTAATAATGTTTGTTCTGTTTTCTTTGTCTCTGTGTTTTACTTTCTCCACTCTCCTCTCTACCCCGTTTTTGTCTCCCCACTCTCACCTTAGGGTAAATAATTCTTGAAATGCTCTAAAACTTAGGTTTTGACAAATAATTTAATACTATTTGTTGCAATATTAATTTGTTATGCGCCCTGAGGACAACCTTTTGTAGGGTTGAAACACGTGTCGGAGTGATGTATGTGCTATTTACATCCACTAAACTTGTATGTTGACATTGATTCAGGCGGGATGTATGTGCTACTTACGTCTACAAAACATGTTTGTTGATTTTGACATTGCCAATCTGTATGAATAACAATACAGAAGTTTAAATACTTAAATATTTACTTTGACTCAAGGTTTTTTTCTCATTATTTTCTTGAACTACCAATACACCATCATCCTTTATTTGAGTGGTTAAATGCATAGATATGACTCGATGGTAGAGTGCAGCCTGTGAGGTCAGTACTTTCCCTTACATGTTCATTATATAGGCGTTAGTGGAAAATCGCCTAACTCACCACATGGCTGCAGCTAGACCTTGACTCACATTTATACAAGATTCTACCTTCCTTTTGCTGTGCGCATACCCACATTGGGGGCTTTTTGTTTCCACAAACCTTCATAACTATCAGTTGGGCGTCTACAGCCATGTTTCTAACATTACTCTTGTAGACGTCACTAAAAGTACGGTGTCCCATTGGTTCTACTATCTATAGGACCCTCCATTATTTGGTCCATTGTGACTGGGTTGGCTTCAACCCCATGCATAAATCTCCACTTTACTTAGCAGCACGCAGAATGGTCAGCCAGGTGCAAGATGCCCCAAGATTCACCCGGCCTCCCTTCAATCAATCATTACTTTACTGGCTATGTGTCAATTAGTTGGCTGTGGTTGGCCTCGAAACTGTATCTTCTTGTCAGAAAAGGTTACGATATCTCTGTCTGGGCAACAGCCAGGCGTAGGTGTGAACCCGTGCCTCTTCTTGCTCGGATGGTCATGTGCTGCTCACACCGTGGATCTGCCTAGTTTCCTTCAATTTGTGCATTTAATTCTTGTCCTGCTTGCCACCTGCCTGCGCCTCCTTATCTCGGCCTTCCTGAGATAGGCTGTTCTGTTCTTAAGTTTCGATTCCGCAAAGCTATTGGTCGCTCCTTCTATTGGTCTGACCTTGGCTCCCCAGGCACGAGTTGCTCTTGCTGAGTGTGGATTCAGCCATCTCTTCTCATTTTAGCTGGAATACGAATCCTGTCCTGTTTGACCTCTAGTAACCTGAGTTAAATCTGCTTTTGTGTAAAGTGGATACGCACTTGTATAGTGTGCTTCGTTGAGGTAGATATATATAGGTGGCGCTTGCCGCGGTCTATCTTCTACTAAGCATAGCAAGCCGCACTGTTTTTTTAGCTTTCTTGCAGTTACAAGCATATGTATAGGCGTTTAGCTGGTTGAATGACTTCATCCTGCTTTACAGCTTACGTTTCTTTATATTCCAACATCGTATCTCCTTCTAGGTTCACGATATCCTTATTCATGGCGTTTCCTCCCTGTGTGCCATCTTTGGGTCGTTATATCTTCTATGGGTGCGTTAGTCCAGGCCCTCGTGATGTCACCATTCGTCTTCAATTAAGGCCTTTGAGTTTCTTCCGGGACAGTGTTTAAGCAATTTTCAATTCGTTTCATTTGCTGGTAGGGTTTTCTTAATGGGTACCTTACTGCCCATGTTTGTCTGGTTATTGGTACTTCAACAGGTATTGTTCTTCTGATAGGCACTGGGCAGAGCCCTACTGCGGCTCTCTGCTGGTTTATTTGTTCATTATACGTCACGTATTTCGGTGTCAATGTTCCTGGTACTTCAAAATGGGCGACTGGGGTGAGGCTTTATTTGGGACCACCTCTACAGTCTCCTCACACATGATCCGGCCGACCGCCGACCTGACATGACGCCAAGACCTGGAAGCTGGGAAGATGCAGCCATCTCACGTCTGAGACTGAACCTTGCCACATAATTCCAACAATCCACCTACAATATGTGCTTGGACTGGACCTCTCCCATGGCATTAGCAAAGACCTCATTGTTACACACTGTCACATAGTTATATCTTGTTGATGCATAGTATACGAGAGCAGGTGTCTCATGGGTTGGGAACAACAGTAGTCCTAGGCTTGGGGGCACATGGCCTGACCAATCAGCACACCGGGAGACAAAGGTTGGTAGACGGAATCTGGAGCCAATCATCAGGGGTTCTAATGTAGCAATTGTCAGGTAGCAACTTTTAGGGATGAACCAAGTGTACCACCTGACACTGCAACCACCAAAAACACGGCACCACATACGTCTCTATACTAGACCTACCACTCTGAGAGCCAACCTAAGGTGGCGTTAGGTTCTGGGAATGATTGTGATGTCACAAGTGTACAAAAAGGGCCTGAAATTGTCGAGACGTGCTCGGATGAAACTTGATGCCTAGTATGTTGTCCCTGCTCGTTTGACATAATAAAACGGCTGTTAACCTTTGCTCCTTGTGTGGACCTCGTCTTCTTTGGGACATTGGAGGGAGTTAGGGCCCTCTGTGAGCTGGAGGTCCGCGGACCCTAGGTACGGCTCTGCTGACCCCAGAATCTCCCCTAACACCCCCACTAGTTACACACCTGCACTGCCTCCCTGGCAACACCTGCACTTGGGGACTGTTTTCTGCATCCCTACAGTCCCCACCAGCACTTGGCACCTCCTGATGTCTGCATGCACTTACCCTTGCACTTGCCACCAGCTGGCCCTACTTCTCTTATTGTTATTTATTCTATTATCCCATGTACTGCACTGTCCCCTTCCCACCTCCCACTCCAAACTTTTCCTCTTCCTCCTTCCCCTGCACTTTCGCGATCTGAATGACACTTGGCCAAGTAGGATCACTGCCTCTGTCTTCCCTCTTTTCCCCCTCGCTTGCTGCGTCACGCCTTGAAACACTTGTGTATAGGCGCGTTATAAATGCCATATCATATCATATCATATTATATCATATCATATGTGAAGCTATCATATACTGGAGACATCCACCGTCTCAAGGCTTGGCTATCCCTGATCCAGACCTGGATGTCCAGGCCTGAACCCCAGTAGGAATGTCTGCTCCTTACCAACAACAGCACTACATCCAGATGTGGCTGCCCACCATGATCTCTAGTGCATAAAAGCATATACCAAACAGAAAGAAATACGAGCACACACAAATATATCCAAAATAACACACCCATGTACACTCCACCAATACATTCATCTATGCACTGCACATCTCAGACACTTAGACCAAGGCTGCCTATTAGCTTCACCAAGGACTGATTATTTTTCTATCCCTACTTCAGAGGTGCACATTTAGCATATATGCGCATACTCTGTCGGAGTGTTTCTATGCCAAGCAGAGCAAGGCAGAAATGGGTCGGAAAATACCCTTAACTGCTTTGCCCATTTCGCCACACATTGCCTGTGACAGGGAAGGCGAGACTTACATGAATGGTGCACTAGCGCCGTGATACCTCCGGGACTGGGCGCTATCAACAAATACAATAAATAAATAAATAAAAAGTAGAGGCAGTGTACCACTTTGTGATTTATTGCAGTTCCCCATGATACTCTATTCACACCCATGACATGCCTGTAAAATGCATACAGGACATCTCTGCTACACTATTTGCTCGAAGGCTACTTGGCTTGCATTTCTTTTCTATTGCTAATTAGCCCAGTGGCAAAAGGTGTTCATTTTTGTTTTGGTTATTAGGTGGTGTTTGAATGCCACCTATAAGCTAAAACTGTTAGGAGGGAGATGACATGTGAGGATGCACACACAACTTGTGGGTGTTACTTGGTTAAAACAACTTAGAATTCACGGAAATGATCGGATTACATGAACAGATCTGAGTGCGTGGAACGGTCAGGAGTGCGTGGGACGGTCTGGAGTGCGTGGAACAGTCTGAGGTGAGTGGAACGGGTTTCGGCGTGCGTGGAACTGACTGGAGTGCATAGAAGTGTGCGTCATACATGAATGGTTTGGAATGCATGTAACGTTTGAAAGAGCATGTAAACCATCTTATCACATCACCATGCTTACTCTCCTCTTTACCCCACCACTCAACTAGAACACAGAGATACTATGACACCATTCGGTATAGCTGATCTCATACCAACATCTGCCTCATACTCCACATCACTCTAACTAATCACTGCTGGTTTCACACCCCCCAGCCAGGCGTTCTCCTCAGGCCTAATGCAGTCAGAACCGGTCTGGATAAAACCTGCCAGAACGAACACATACCCCTGATCTCTCAACCACCACACCTACCGCTATGAAGCAGCTATTAGACAAATGCCACACCAGCTGCACACATATTCGGTGCTCAAAAGCACTTTTGACTCTCTCTACTCTCTCTACTGACTTGAACTTCGGTTCCCGAGGGCGTTCAACCTACCAGCGCCTTCAGACCATACCAATGGTACATAAGGCGCTATATAAATGCAAAGTAACATAACATAACATAACATTTACCCACCCATTGGCTGCCCCTGGCCCTGTTTATCTCAGTGGAAACTTCCATTTAAAATCTGCCCCGCCTGCATACAACACTTCCTCCTGTGATATCTTTGAAATAGCTATATCAAGCAGTAACACCAACCTTTGGTGTGAAAGTGTTCTTTCTAAATAGTCTTCTGGGACTTAATGGATTAATTGCTGCTCTAAATGCTGGTGTAATAAAAATGTCTTAACCAAGTGTGTCTTTCTGTCTCTTGGTTTATATCTGCTCCTTGCATTGAAGTCCTGTTAAAAAACAAGCACAGACAATGCCAGCAGTTTTGGCTTGTGTATGGGTATTGCCATCTTATGACAAGGTTGTACCATAATGTCAGTACCTTGTAAATGCTATAATTACCTGTTCATAAACTACCTATGAACACGGCAAAACCAATGACTTTGCCTATACACATCTAAAACTATTGACTTTCCCAAAGCGTGTTCCTACTTGAGCGCAGAACCTGTTCATGAATGATGACATGTCATACGTCCTTCAAATAGGAGTGCACTAATTGCCAAACTGCATGGCAGCAAATGTTATAAATGCACCCAATATCTCCAGAATGATGTCATGTTGTATCGGCTGCAGCAACAGAGTCGCCAGGCGGTGGCTACATGCAGCTTCTCAGCCGCTGGGGACCTCTAATGCAGCAAAAATGTAGCTACATTAACAGTTCCACTTGCATGGACATCCTACTGACCATACTACAAAGTACAAACTAGCAGGACAATGCACAGTGAACAGCGTGTCTTAACAAGACAGCGCCTAATCAATCAATTACTCATTAAACACAGGTCCACTGACATCTTGCAGGTCTGATCTGAGAGATGCGCCAGGAATGGCGTATTATACCTGCGAGATTTCCCAGACAGCCCTCGATGGATGATGAAGATATGTTATTGAGACAAAATGATGTAACTATGCTTCCCCGTCAAATAAATTATCATGTTCTCTTTGATCCCCGGGCAAAAGGAATAAACAGACCAATTTCAAAGCAGCAAGAACTGGCCTGAGGTGAATAGTTGCATATGCCGATATCATTCTACCTGGATAACCAGCGCATCAGCACGTGATGTCAAAGCAGAGCCTGCCGCCACCTGCACTTACAAGCAAGTATTATTCATTCATTAGATCAAAGCAACGCCCATTGCAACATCAAGGTGAATGATGAGCAAGGACTTTCACAATCAACAGCAGCTGTGTTATGAGGAAGGTAGTAATCTGGTTATAATGGTGCCCTCCAGCATTCAAGACTTCGGATGAGACACGTTTTGGGCAACGGTGGATCCTTAGCCTTCAGATAGTATGACTTTTGCAGAAGGCAAACACTTTAAGAGAAAGAGACAGAGAGAAGACATGGATACATGATGCTACTCATTGGGCCTCATTACAAGTCCGGCGGTAACCCTGCCGGTGCTACTGAGAGATTCCAAGTCCGGCGGCCCGGGAAGTCAGGCGTCGATAAAATGTAAGTTCCCATTCCCATAGAGTCTGATAGGAGTCTATGGGAGAGGGAACTCGGAAGTGTGGGCACCGTTGTGCCGGAGCGTCCGTGAACGGTCTACCTACAGTGGACACTACACCTAGCAGGGTCAGACCTGTCGGGCGCAGCGGCCACGGCAGACGGACACATAGTTTGCCAGATTGGAAACAAGGGTGCTGGAGAGCTTACTGGCAACCTTGTTTCTGGACCGGCAAACCTATAATGCGGCCCATTGACTGAAAAATGCTGTGTTCAGGGGACCGGCAAGGTTAACACTTACATGATATTGGGTTCCCTGCACGCAATTCTCTAGGTCCCAGGCAGTTTATAATTTGACCATCCAACTCTCTGACCTTATGTTAGCAATGACCATGAGCTTTATACATAGATATCGTCATGATCAAGTAATGGAAACTGAATAGCGCTCCTCTGACATTTTGGTGGCCGCATTGTGTGTTGCCCCGTAAAATAAAAGAAGGGCATTGGTTGTTAGTGGGATTAAGAGGGATGTGAATCAAGAGATGTTTATGTTTGTTCATTGGGTGTTGCCTCCAGAACACAAATATGTATTTGTATCTATAATTTGTTTCGTGATTAAATAAAAAGATGTAGGCAATTGGAGGGTTTATGAATTCATTTGGTTACATAAGTATCATACATTTTGGATAATAATCAGAATTAAACTCTGATACGTTGGAAGGATTATTTGTCACGAGTAGGGAGTAATTAAGCTATCTTCCCCGTGTCTGGGGGTATACAGGGCAAGAAACACCCAGCCTGAGTCTATGTAGGCCCGAGAGAGGTAATAACCTCTGCACAGGCTTCTTAGCAAAGAAGGTTGCACTGTTTTGCCTAGTTGAGAAATCATTAATAGTTGGCTATCTATTACAATTAAGTTTAAGTGAGCTTCTGCCTTGCCCAACTCAATGGGACAAAGCAAATACCATACTTGGGAATTGACAAACTGGATAGTTCTTGCAACACTTGCCACTTCTCATGGGTTACATCCAAACTTGCCTGCACTCACCCAAACTTTCTCCTCTGGCTAGCCACAAAAACATGAGACGTGCATTTCACACTCAGTTACAGCCACACAACATTATCTTCTGTCATGTACATCAAATGTCACATGTTGACCAGCTCTGCATGGTTGTCGGTGGGGCTTATCCTTTGCAAGTAGTGACAAAATATAGCACATTATAGCAAACTCACTTACAGACACTTAATGGTAATTGTCTGGCTCCAATAAAGTGTAGGATATTGAGAAAATACCTAACCATCCTATTTAATTTTTCACTTTTCCTCCAACCAAATCCTATTTCAGTTTCCTACCTCTTGCCCAACTACCCTCGTTTAGGTCTACTTACAAGACTGATCACAAATGCCAACCTGGTGCCTTATGTAACTTGCAAGGTCAGACTTCATCAAATCACTTCTCTCAAACCCCAAAGGAAGTTTGAGAAAATTCGATCTGGCCAAATCGGCACACTTTGGTTGTTTGGAGGGTGTCATGTCTTTACTCTGCTGGTACTTGGAGCGCAGGCTCTTTCCCATGCTGTCTGCCCCCTGTTCCACCCCATCCCGCTTCTTCAAAGGGGAGCCATGTTTTATCCACCAGCCTCCACATCGCGCTGTCCCCTTCATCTCAATACACACCCCACTCTTACCTGAGTCTCCCACTGTGCCACCGCTCCCTCCCCACCTGCTCTGATTATACCTCTTCCTCTATACCTCTTCCACCACACCTACTAACTACCCCCTTCCCACCCACTCCCCGCCTGACTCCTGACATGGAACAATGATCCAAAGTTACCCTTGCCACTTTTGCATCATAATAATGACCCATGATGAAAAGGAGTTGTGGTAAAGACCTTCTCTGAAAAGGTGGCAAGGGTGAGATCCATCCCCATTAAGGGTTTACCCAGAAAAGTTTGCGCTGGGCTAATTAAGTTACAAACCTCTTTGACAGTGTTTGTTTATGGACCTGCCACATAGTTCGATGTTTTAAGCATGGATCCACATTGTATCATTCGTCCAAGTTACTTGACTCTACTCCACAGTTAATGCTTTTGGTCTAATAACAAGAATACAAGAATGTATGCGAAGAAGAAAAAGAAGAAGAAGAATGTATGCGAAGAAGAAGAAGAAGAAGAATGTATGCGAAGAAGAAGAAGAAGAAGAAGAATGTATGCGAAGAAGAAGAAGAAGAAGAAGAAGAATGTATGCGAAGAAGAAGAAGAATGTATGCGAAGAAGAAAAAGAAGAAGAAGAATGTATGCGAAGAAGAAGAAGAAGAATGTATGCGAAGAAGCAGAATGTATGCGAAGAAGAAAAAGAAGAAGAAGAATGTATGCGAAGAAGAAGAATGTATGCGAAGAAGAAGAAGAAGAAGAATGTATGCGAAGAAGAAAAAGAAGAAGAAGAATGTATGCGAAGAAGAAGAAGAAGAATGTATGCGAAGAAGAAGAAGAAGAAGAATGTATGCGAAGAAGAAGAAGAATGTATGCGAAGAAGACAAAGAAGAAGAAGAATGTATGCGAAGAAGAAGAAGAATGTATGCGAAGAAGAAGAAGAATAAGAAGAAGAAAAAAGAAAAAGAAGAAGAAAAAGAAAAAGAAGAAGAAGAAGAAGAAAAAAAAGAAAAAGAAAAAGAAGAAGAAGAAGAAGAAGAAGAAGAAGAAGAAGAAGAAGAAGAAGAAGAAGAAGAAGAAGAATGTATGTGAAGAAGAAGAAGAAGAAGAAGAATGTATGAGAAGAAGAAGAAGAATAAGAAGAAAAAAAAGAAAAAGACGAAGAAAAAGAAAAAGAAGAAGAAAAAGAAGAAGAAGAAGAAGAAGAAGAAGAAGAAAAAAGAAAAAGAAAAAGAAGAAGAAGAAGTAGAAGAAGAAGAATAAGAAGAATGTATGCGAAGAAGAAGAAGAATAAGAAGAAGAAAAAAAGAAAAAGAAGAAGAAAAAGAAAAAGAAGAAGAAGAAGAAGAAAAAAAAGAAAAAGAAAAAGAAGAAAAAGAAGAAGAAGAAGAGGAGGAAGAAGAAGAAGAAGAAGAAGAAGAAGAAGAAGAAGAAGAAGAAGAAGAAGAAGAAGAAGAAGAAGAAACTGCTGCCCTGCATCTGTCACAGGTGAAGAGCTTCCTCGCCTTTTCTTTAAGAGGAAAATGACGCATAATTTGAACTGTAGCCCTGGTGGAGTTGACCAAGATATACGAATTTCCAAGTATTTGCCACTTATGTAGTGTCGGCAAATGTATAAAGAAGACTGGAAAGAGCAGGCAGTTCAACTAAAAGTATGCCAAATTCCCCCGCTTTTCAGCACACAATAAAGATTTTTTATTTTTGACTTTTTCTTCCCCTTTTATTGTTTTCTGAGATATGTATTTTAACCTACTTCTCATCTGCCTGCAAGCTAACATTTTCCCTCGCCTCTAACCTGCCTCTGTCCCTCACTTCATCTCCCTCCACTGTAGCACTTCACCCATCATGGTTCCATCTCGAGCACAGCTGGCCGTACGGGCTTCCTGCACTTACAAATGTCCAATGTTGGTTGTCCTTAATCTATGTATTTCCACTTATGTATTGTGCCGATCACTGTTCCATTTAATCCCCTCTACAACTGGTCAAAATGTCCCTCAAACTGGGCATCACAATGGCGTGATTACCATGATAAACTGAAGCAAATCAAGAATTACACCAGTGTTGTCCAAAGCTAGCTAAATGCTTCGTCTGGTGCATAGGTGAAACATATCAATCAGGCTACTTGGCCAATGTTGATATGAATCTCCACGTTTGCTGTGCAGCAAACACATGCAGAGAGTGAACAAAAGCTTCATGTAACCTTCTAGACACAATGAGGGATCACTGTCGATCATTATCACACGATGCCATAAATTGGGGACGGTCATCATCCCAAGCAATGATGACCTCTCCCGAGGTATTTAAGGCAATTAGCACATGGTGGTCGTAGCAATACATGTTCTGCAGTTTTTATGGTGATGTTAAATATTGTGCTTTAAGAGTGAGTAAAGTAAATAGACAAACTGAGCTAAGAAATTAATTTTATTTTTTGTATTTAAATAACATGATTGTCTTCATAAATTAAGCATTTTAATTGCAACTTGGGTAACCTGTAACAGGTTTAAAATGTGCATGCATTAGGTGTCATGTTAAAGTAAACGGTTTCTCTGTAAGAGTAAGAAAGCCTTTTCTACTGTTTTCTCTTTCTCTTTCTGTGCTAAGTGGCATGTACAGCAAAACAAAATGGTCCTCTGAGTGAGGAACTGCGTTATTGTTTGCCTGTCTGCTTCTGAACGTAAAACAAAAGCGGTGACGGCAGTCCAGCCCAAACTGCTAGGTCACATCCCTTCTGCACGAGACCACAAGCATCCTCAGACATGTTTAGGCCTCATTGGCATCATCAGTGAGCATAACTTGGGTATCTAGGCCCAGCAGGCTCGGGACCCATGTCTGCACACACCCATCCCACTCAGGGTGACTTACGCAAAACAGAAGAGGTGGTGGCTGGAAGGTTTGTAATTAATTCTAACCTCTGCCATTATTCTGTGCAGCCCCCCAGACTATCGTTCTTTAGCCTGCCAAGTCATTACAGAAAGGGAAATACCACATGAAAGTCAGGTTTGGTCCCACCCCAAAAAGGGCAGTCCAGCCAAAACTGCTAGGTCACATCCCTTCTGCACGAGACCACCAGCATTGCCACACATTTTTAGGCCTCATTGGACATCATCAGTGAGGATAAGCTTGGGCATCTCAGCCAAGCAGGCTCGGGACCCACGTTTGAACATACCCATCCCACTCATGGTGACTCACACAAAACAAAAGAGGTGATGGCTGGAAGGCTTGGAATTGATTCTAACCTCTGCCATTCTTCTGAGCAGCCCTCCAGACCATCGTTCTTCAGCCTGCCAAGCCATTACAGAAAGGGTAAGACCAAATGAAAGTCAGCCTTATTCCCGCCACAAAAGGGTCAGTCAGGCCAGGACCTCCTGGTCATATCTCGTCGCATGAGACCACAAGCATCCCCAGAGATGTTTCGACCTCATTGAGCATCATCTGTGAGGAGTAGCTTCGGTTTCTAGGCCCAGCAGTCCCACAACCCACATCTGGGCATACCTATAGGAAACCAAGCTGCACCCCATTGGTTAGGCCCAACAAGGCCATAGCATGTGTGTGATCGATTGTGTTTCCATGCAGAGCGGAGCTGACCTAGTAGCTCAGGCTGGGCTGTTCCCATTGGTGGCAGTGCCTGACTGATTCGAATATGGCTGGACCCCTTTTGCAATGGTGCACTCAAGCTAAAAAACAGTAGTGTGGAAGGTTGCCCAGAGCAGTGCCAGTGGTTCAGATTTATTCAAAACCTTCTACTCATCACTTTTTTGGTTATAGTTTGTCTCCCTGTCTGAGAGAGGGTATGCCCAGATGTGGGTCCCTTGCTGGCTGCGCCGTAGGGAACCAAGCTGGAACTCACTGATAAGGCACAACAATGTAATTTTGCTGCTTTACAATCTCCGATTAATGCAGTCGTGGGAACTGGCTGTAGGTTCAAGGGCCCCCCTCTATGCATACCTGTGTTTCAGACACATTCAAGACACCAAGGTATGTACTAACTGATGAATCTCAAATGGGTGGGTCTGTGATCATCCCTCCTTCCCGTAAGGCACAGAAGAAAAGAATATCCAGTAACGGGCCATAAAACAGCTTTCAGTGGAAATGCCATTTCTATATTTCCATCTGTATTTTAATTTGGGCAAGGAAATGCTGCCAGGGTCTGAAACGACCAATGGTAGCTTTGCACCTGTCTTCAAACAGGGAAGACTAATAGGTGACGCAAGAAGCCTGTACTTGCCCCACAAAAAATAAATACTCAAAGTATGGGAAAAAGGCCTTGCCTGCTTTTATCCAAAACATAGCATAGTTAGTGAAATTGTTTTAATGATTTATTTACTTATAACAGGCCATTGACCCGCAGGCATCTGGATGCACAAAAATGCAAGGATACATACATATTATGACAGGACAAATTCAGCAGAGGTCTAGTGAGACAAAGACCAGAAGGACTGTGACAGGGAACCAGAATCATAAAAAAAGACTTGTTTTCAGCTAGTTGAACGATCTGGTTTTTAAGGCTAGGTGAAAAGTTCTGGCATTTTGGTCCAGGCATAGTATACTTGGTAACAAGGTGTCTGACGTATAGGTTGAAAAGCGTGGGCGAGATGCAGGCCCCCTGTGGAACACCACATGCAATAGAAGCTAGTTTGGAGGAGGCATTTTCCCAAAATACTGACGATTGTCTATCAGAGAGAAAATATTTGATCCAACTGGTAGATTGGGGGGGCGCAGCTCCCCAGATCAGATAGAGTGGAGATCAAGCAATAGTCATCCAGCAGAACAAAAGCTGCAGATAGATCAAGGAGGACTAGGATACCTATTTTCCCCTGGTCCACCATCTCAAGCCTGTTAGTTTGTAGATCCATCAGAGCGGTCTCTGTGCTATGATCGCATATAAAACCGTATTGTTTGCAATGAAAAAGTGAGGAAGATTCAAAGTGAGCCTGTAGTTGATTAGTGGCAACCTTGTCCAAAATGTTCAATAACAAGTTGGAATTGGTGATAGGCCTGAGGATTTTTGCGTCCTTAGGATCCAGGCCGGCTTTCTTCACCAAAAGGGTGATAGTAACTACCTTAATGGCTTCAGGAACTGAGAAATGGTCAAAGGAGGCGTTCACCAATCTAGTGAAGAATGGAATAGAGGGCTCTCTTATCCAAAATAAATTTTAAGTATACAGTGTTTATATCAAATCTTTTTTTTTTTTTTAAATTTGCTTTTATTGGTTTTATCATATACAACAAAGAAAAGAAACAAGAAAGAACAATAAAGAAAAATCAAGATACATACCAAATAATGCACCGGTTGTCACATTTAGTTACAAAACAAAAAACCAAAAGCTTAATGTCAGCTCACAGTGTTATACAGTTATCTCAGTTCTCAATTAAGGTGCATTTCCTGATACTTAAAAAGAAAAAGAAAAAACAACTCTCCTTTCCACCATCCCACCCTCCCTTAATTTAGCACCAATCCGTTTTTCGCAATTAGAGCGCCGAAACGTTGATAGGGCAATGTTCCTGATTCCAGTGTCTGATCACACAGTGCTCGCTTGTATCAAGAGATTTTTCTTTTTTTTTCCTTTTTTTTTTCCAATCACTGCTACCTGAGCATTGGATTTCCATTAGGTCTCCTCAGGTTCGTCTGATAGGGACTCATTATCTGGCGTTAGGTGTCAACGTTTAAAGTCCATCCATAAGGTTTCACATTGGGCTGCCCTTCCGTGCAAAGCGGCCATTATGGTTTCCATCAGATAGATGTTCGTGGCTAGGGCAATCCATTCACTCTTCCTAGGGACTGTACCGGATTTCCATTTGATCGCCAGGAGGGCCCTGGCGGCAAGGAGTAGATAGGGGGTCAGGCCTTTCACTCTGTTCCATTCCTCTGCGTCTCTCTCTAAGGCAAAGAGCACCAGATAGGGGCCAGCATCTCTCTGAATACCATCAATATCCTTGATTCACCCCAGTACTTCGTTCCAGAATACTTTGATGCACGGGCAACCCCACCACATATGCCAGTAGTTAGCCATTTGACCACATTTCCTCCAGCATGTCGGGCTCATTGACTGAGACATTTTGGATAGTCTGAGGGGGTCGTGTTGCCACCTGTGCAGGAGTTTGATGGCATGCAATTTGTATTGACACGATAGCGATGTTCTAGAGGCGGCCCTGCACATTAGGTTCCATTGCTCGGGGTCTATTTCTTCCCCAAAGTCCTTTTCCCACCTAGACCTCAAGGGCTCCGTGGAACCGTCTCCCGCTGCTATTAGTTCCTGGTACATTATTGATATGAGACCTTTCCTCTCCACTCTAGAGTCCAATATCTTCTCGAATGGGGTCAATTCTCTGCTCAGTTTGTCCTTCCATTCTGCCTTCGTCAGGACCCTTTCAGTTGGATGTACTGAAATGTGGATAGTGTGCCTATGCCCAATGCTTCCGTCAGTTCCGGAAGAGTGATATAGGAGTCCTTCCTCTGGAGCTGGCCCACTCTCTCCAAGCCAGCCTCATACCAGGATTGGTATCTGCCCACCTCTGGTATGCGATCGTTCATGCCGGGAGACCATAGATGGCTGAGCGGGGATGGCCAGGTGGTGATCCCGCGCATCTCCCGATTCGCACGTCATACACTCCAAATCGTGCTCAGTATAGGGTGGCCTTTGATTTTCCGTAGTACCCTTTTGTGCGGGGTCCATAGCCATTCTGATACTGTGGCCGGGGCAAAGTAATGGTTGTCCATTTGGGCCCATTGAAGGTCATGGTGTTCTCTGAGGTGGGGAATCATGACTCGTAATTGGGAGGCAATGTAATATGATCTCAGGTCCGGGAGCCCAACCCCTCCTCTGTCCTTGGGGAGTATCAACGTGGTGTATGCAATTCTAGGTTTCTTACCCTGCCATATAAATCTCATCAAGATCTTTTTAGCTTCACTGAAGAACCCTTTGGGTATTTCAATTGGCAGCATTTGGAATGGGTACAGGAAGCGTGGGAGGCGTGTCATCTTAACCGCGTTGATGCGGCCAAGCCAAGAGATCGTAGGTTTACTCCATTTCTTAAGGTGCGCAGTAAACCGCTGTAGGAGTGGAGGGAAGTTAGCTGTTACGCTCACCTGGTTCCCACGGGGACGTCGATCTGGACCGGCCTGGTGCCACGTAGAGCCGAGATGACTGACTGGACACCCCCACTTACTTCGTTTGTAGGCTCGTATGAATATCTTTCTGCAAAGGAGAAAGGGAATTAACCTCCCGTAATTCGAGCGTTAACCCACCTTCCCCTCCCGTTGTCTGCCCACTGACCACTCCCGATGTTCCCTCTTGTTCTCACCTGATGGTTTAGAAAGGTGGGCTCTCCATCCTGCATCGAGCGCAGGGGCATGTAGACGACCAGTTACTTCACTGGCGTTGAGGAATTGGTGTGTTCCAGTATTGACTCTAGGATCCAATAGTTTGTAAGAGTTCAAATGTCTGATCTTCACTCTTTCCGATTCCTTGTAGGTTGCCGACTTAACCACCACGAAGAGTCCAAAGGGCAGTTGGTGAGAGTCAGGTAAGTCTATAGTGGTTTTCCCCTTAGGGGCCGGGGTACGGCGATGATGCAGAGTTAACAGCGCCAACCCGATATGAGGTGAATACCCCCTGCGGTAAATCAGGTAAGTCTTTGGAGGGTTGCTTGTAATGTCCAGTGGTTTCCCCTTAGGGGCCGGGGTGCGGCGGTGATGCAGAGTCAACTGCGCCGACCCGAGATGAGGTGAGTACCCCCCGTGGTAATCCGGTAAGTCTTTGGGGGTAGTTTGTATTGCCCTTTTGCATTCCCGTGCTCACCTGGCTTTTCTTGTCCCCTTAGATATCGGAGAGCGGTGTGGAAATGCAGAGGACTGACTTTATCCTTATGAGCCTGGCGCCATAGGCGCCAGGACTGCACCCAAACAGCCCCTAACTGGAGTTTTTGGGCATGCTTCAAATGGCATGATGCCTGCTTCCGGGGTTGCTGGGCCTGGTCTGGCTTCCCGGGGGCAGGCATCATGACATTAGCTTCGAATAAGTAATTCAGGTTTCTAGTAATCTGTATGCCCAGGTATTGTAGTGTGAGGTGTTCCAGCTTAAGGCCTAGTGGAAGAAACTTGAGATCATTTTCTGTCCTAGTTCCCTGAAGGGGGAATAGAATGGATTTTGCCTTGTTTACTCTAAAGCCGGAGAATTAGCCATACTCGTCCATTAGTCTAAGGACTTGGGGAATTGACTCTGCGGGATTGGTCATGTGTAAGACAATGTCATCCGCATATAGCGCTATTTTATATTCCACCGGGCCTAATCGGATCCCTTCTATCGCAGGGTCGGCTCTTATCCTTTGTGCGAGGGGTTCTAATGAAAGGGCGAAGTGGATCGCGGAGAGGGGACATCCCTGTCTAGTCCCTCGTTGTAATTCATACCAACGGGAATATTCACCATTCACGGATATCGATGCTGTAGGAGATGTACATATTGCCTGTATCCCCCTCCTAGTTTTGGGGCCTATTCCAACCCTCTGCAGGACGGCTCCCAGAAAATCCCACTCAACTCTATCAAAGGCCTTTTCAGCATCGATTGATAGCAGGACAGGGTCCCCAGGGAGGACGCGGGCCACATGAATGAGGTGCAATGTTTTGCGTATGGAGTCAGCTCCCTGTCTCCCGAGTATGAACCCAACTTGATCTGAATGGACCAGGCGGGGCACTAGCGTTTCTAATCTAGCCGCCAATACCCTGGAGTAAATTTTGGCATCAAGGTTGAGAAGGGAAATAGGGCGATAAGATCCACAGCTTCTGGGATCCCTACCCTCTTTGGGAATCACCGTTATCAAGGCTTTTTTAAAGGAGTCCGGGGCCTGTCCTGTCTCTAATATTTCATTAAATAGAACCGAGAGGAAGGGGGCTAGTTGTTTGGCAAACGTCTTATAGAAACCAGCGGTATAGCCGTCTTTTCCCGGGGATTTAACTAGTGTTAGCCTTTTGATCGCCTTATGCACTTCCTGTTCATTAATCGGGGAATCCAGAAACTCGGTTTCTGCGTTCGTTACCGTGGGCATAGGGATTGATGATAGGTAGGCTGATGGGTCAGGTTGGCCGGGAATTATCTCAGATGTATAGAGTTTCTCATAAAATTTGGCAAAGGATTCTGGGATATTGCAGGGGGTATAGGGAGGAGGGACAGGATCCTCGATGATTTCATTCACTCTACGGTCAGCTCTTTGTTCCCTAAGTCTTGCCGCCAATAAGGTGTCGGCCTTATCTCCTTTCTCATAAAATTTCTGTTTTAAAAATTGCAATTTACGCACCACTTGATCGTGTTCCAAGAGCCACAATTCTTCCCTTTTCAGCTGCGCAGTTTTCACTTTATCGGAGTAAACTCTATGTTCTTTTTTCATCTCCGCTTCTAATTGACCTATATCGGCCCTCAACCTTTGCTCTATAATTTTCCGTTCCCTTTTCTTTGCGGCCCCCTCTCGTATCAGGGTCTCTCGCCATGTGGCCTTCCCTGCCTCCCAGACCACTTGTTTGGAAACCTCCCCATCATCATTAATTTTAAAGTACTCTTCGATTTCGGTCTCCATAGTCGTCTTGAAAACCGTGTCCTTCCAGAGGGTTTCGTTGCACCGCCATTTCCCTCCCATGGTGGGTAGGTCCGCCCAAGAAATGTCAGCCAGAACCATGTTGTGGTCCGACCAGGTTATTGGAATAATGTCTGAGTGTTGTGTAGTTGGTATGAGGTCGTTCGACATGTATATATAGTCAATGCGCGTAAAAGTGTGGTGGGGATTTGAATAGAAGGTGTATCCAGCTACACCGGGATGCATTATTCTCCATATGTCACTCATGTTGTACAGATCCATTATCTCGACAAGGTCGGTACGTCCCTCTTTAATCTGATTCCTTGTCTCTGGATTCCCCGGTTTCCAGTCAATACCTGGATCAGCCCATTGGTTGAAGTCACCCCCCAAGATTATGTGCCCCGTTGCCTTGATCATTATTTTTGGGATTACTCTCTGGAGGAATGCAGTCTGACCAATGTTTGGTGCATATACAGTGGCAATAGTCACTTTTACTCTGGCTATTTTCCCCATGATCAGGAGGCCCGACCTGCCACATCAGACCATGTCTTTTCTACCTCGAATTGGATGCCCCTCTTGAGCAGGATACCAACCCCACCTTTTCTCAGTGGGCCTGAGCCCCAGAACTCCAGTCCCCCCCGCTTCCCGATGATGCTTCTTTCTTCCCCTTTGGCAAACTTGGTCTCTTGCACAAGCATTATGTCAATGTTGGATCTGCGGAATTCCCTTGCTACTAATGACCTCTTAGTTGGAGAGATCAGCCCTTTTACATTGATGGACGCCACTCTGAGTGAGTCTTTCTTTTTTGGGTTATCAAGAGATGCCATCTTCGAATGTCTCTGGAGTGTCTTTCAAGACTGTCGGCCAGACAATTGCTCGCTTCTCAAGGCCCATATCAACGTTGGTGTTGCAAACAAATTCAAATGGTGCTTTCATTATTCCCACACCCCTTTCCCTCAGAAGTTGCTGAGGCTCAAGGAAGCCCAGGCACTGAGGGTGCTGCATTAGCAGCTTTTGACGGCGTCCGAAACGGACTTGGTGACAGTGTTCCGTCCATTGTCAGACCATCAATGGGGACCGTTACTTCACGGTCCTAGTCAAATTTTCCATCTCAACATAAGGGTGAGCCCCCGTCCCACTCCCCCCCCTCACTTCATGTAATACAACAGTGGTAACAACGATAATCATACAAAAATATAACAATATAACATTCCGTGCATTCCCGGGGTTGTCTCACTCGGGTTCCTACCCTCTCTTACTTCAGAGGGGTGTTCTACTTCCGTCGTCCCCCGAGCACTTGACTTCCAAGCTCTCAGTCTCCATATGACCAGAGTCCCATGCTTCAACCATGGGTACCAGTGCTCCTGGTCATGGCATTCAGGAGGAACATCCTCATTTTCCATTATCGGGTGTGTTATTGGGGCGTCTGTATTTTCTGGATCCTTTTACTCTTTTGCGCCTAGGTCCATGTTGTTCCCATTGCATTCCATCTCGTCCATTATCCCCATTTTCATTGTCTTTCGGGCCTGTACTCAGAAGGTCGGCAATGCATTCTTTTATGTCATACTCTGATCTAAGGACGATTTTCCTACTTCCAAGTTCAAAGGTAAGTGAGAACGGGTAACCCCATCTGTATCGTATGCCCTGTTCCTTGAGCCATTTTGTCAGGGGACCTCAAAGGCGTCTAAGCGCTAAGGTAAGCACAGATAGGTCCTGAAAGATCGTAATTTGAGCTCCTCCCATCGTGAGTGGGCCTCCGGATCTGGCCTTCTCAAGAATCCTAGTCCTGTCCTGGTATCTATGGAATTTGGCCAGGACGGAGCGGGGACCACCGGGGGGTCCACCAGCTCAGTGTATTCTTTCGGTTTTGGGCTCATCGATTTCTTCATCGGCCGTTAGTATTTTTATAATATCGTGGATCGTGTCCTTTTCGGTTTCCTCTTCACGTTCCGGGATTCCAAAAAAGCAAAGGTTATTCCTTCTTTCCCTATTTTCTAAATCGTCCATTTTAAGGCGCATCGCCTATTCCTTTTTCTCAAAGTTCCGTATCCTCATGTCCATTTTTATCTCAAGTGTGTCGATCGACGCCTGGTTGTTTTCGACACCGTCCAATCTCTATTCGAAGCTGTCCATTCTCTGGGTGATCTTATCGATTTTGCCACCAAGGTTGGAGCCCATGCTTTTAATCTCACTTAGTAGTGCCGCAATGTCCCCCCTAGTGGCCGCGGCTCCCGCCTCCGAGGCCTCCAGCGACATGGTGGAGATGTGTCGAGCAGTCGGAGAAGATGGGGCGTATGCAAATCTGGAAAGTCTATGTCGCACGTTCATAAAATGGGCCCGAAGTCAGAGGAGGCACATGCCCCTGGATCGGGGGCCTTACCCTCTGCGGGGTTGTGTGGGGTCCTAAGAACAGGACAAACTCGAGTGCTTCGCTGGTGATGTCAGGCAGGTCTTCAGTGGGGATTCCGAAGAGCCGAGGGGCAGCAAGTCGTGAGTGCCAAGGCTGTGCCGGCCTGCCCGTGGCTGGGTTCTGCGTATCACCAGGCCGCGATCCCTCTTCCTCAGTTTAAGGCCGTTGACTCAAGCGTAAGTGCGCTCTGAGCGCGTTTTCGATGCAGGGTCTAGTAGTCTCTGGGTTCAGGTGTCTAAGGCACGATGTCAGTGAAGTGCAATAGATTTTCGGGTTTACCGATCGGGGAGTGGATCCGAGGTGAGAGGAGGCACACGCCCCTGAGTCGGGGGCCTTACCCTCTCCAGAGTAGCTCAGGCGAGTAAGTTCCGGGGGCGCTCATACACTGATACAAGGCTGTCATTCTAGGTGGCAAGGCAGGTCGCCAACAACTGTCTCGGATCCTCACAATGTAGCTTGATGTTAGGATTAGGGCCACAGTAAATGGCTGGCAAAAATGGGGCTTTCCACTCAGGATTCTGGCGGCGCGGTGTTCCTGAAGAACGAGTGCGCAAAAGTGGCTGGACTCTCCTTAATTACTACGTTCCGTACCCGAGGGGCACAGCCCATCCACATTCAGCGGGGGCAGAGAAATTCGCCTCCCAGGCGCCACACACACGACTCTCGGGTGCAGGAAGTCTTCCGCCGGATTGCCGCAACCCGAGGGCGCGGTTTCACTGTCTCCGCTGGGCCGCCTCCAGTCTTAGATGTTCACACAGTGATATTCCACTTCTACCGGTCTGATTTTGACCGCGTTTGCTCCCAGGTGAGGGGGGGGCCCTCATACAGCTCCCCAGCACTTCTCAACTGGTAGGGGGGTCATGAGACGGGAGCTCAGGTCATCTCAGGGACCATGGGTGCTGGAGCTCACGCAGAGTCGGTGTTCATCCATGCGCCCCCTGGTGGCCAGTCATATCAAATCTTTTACATAGAATGAACATATATCGAATATTTTATAATGAAAACTTTTAAAGTGAATGCAGTTAGGGGTGGGGTAAAGAGTTAAATATTGTTGGAAAATGGTTGGGGTGGGTTTTTAGGGGTGTGAAACGAGGGCTTAAGGGGAGGACCCCCCCAAAAAAAGAAAGAAATAAGTGCATACACTATAAAATCTTTCATTATAAAATATTCGATATATGTTCATTCTTTATAAAAGATTTCGGTATAAAGACATGTAACCTAACTTTGCTGGGATAATATTCACTCGGCAAGAGGTAGGATGCATGGAATGCAGATATCTTTCCATCTCAAGATTGGTGATATGCTTGAAAGAAAATGTTGGTAGTCCATCTCCATCTGTGACAAAGGATGGTCGCATACATTAAGGACCTGATCTAGTACCTAATTCATGTTAAACTTTATCGTGGGCGACCTTAAGATTGTTCGCAAAGGCTTGCTGAACATCAACACAGTCCTGGTCTTAAGGACAGATGGGGGGAGTTAATGCTTTTGCGTTTTCAAGGATTTACATGATTTCAAAACGTTTTTGGGAGTAAACATTTGCCCCAAATATTTCTTTATTGGAGACATTTTTCTTGCCACTGATGATCTTGATTTTATACTTGTGTCCCAGTATTTTCCACTGACCCTCATTGGATGCAATAGGGAGTTTTAACCAAGCTTGTTTAATGCTCCTTTTCTGATTTTTCAAGATAGAAAGTTCTGGCGTAAACCATTTTTTGTGGTTGACATGTTCCCTCACCAGTTTCTTCTAAATGGGGGCGATCTTATGCTGCATTTTAGACATGACGTTGTTAAATGTCTCAATAAGAATTTCAGGAGAGTCCGTGTCCGCTGTAGTGGACATAACGTCTTGAAGACAGCTCACTAAATGCGACGGTGTGTGGTCTGTGGGAGTATCTGTGCTGTTTGATTTGTAAATAATCAGCTCTCACTTTTCATGTTCTTTTCTGTGTTCACCTGTCAGCAGTCCCCAGTAACTCACAAGAGCAATGGTGATTGCTACGGTACATGTGGATGTCTATTTTGAAGTGAAATAGGAAACAGGAAACAACCATAAAAAAACAAGCATGAGTTCAGTTATTCAATAGAGAAAAAAGCAAAGTGACGAATCAGAGCAGGGGACAATACTCCTTCGAGACGTTCATTAAAGGTCTATATCGTCTCACGGTTGAAGACCGGTGAATGTACTGCTGCTTCCTAAAGCTGTGCTGTGTGACTGAGAGCATGGCGGAGAAGCTTAAACAAGGTTGATACTTTGCCTGTATGTCTTGATGCCCGCACAGCGTGCTTACAGCTGTAAAGTGCGTAACTGCTTTATAAGCCCATCCATTTGACTGTAGACTCACACTCTACCCACGTTTACACTTTATCAACAGTTGACCATTCAAAAGAGCATGTTTCCCTGTTCAGGCAGAGGGAGGGCACATGAGGTGCCGCCAGCTGCGGATAGCTGCAAATGTCCGGTCACATCCTACCTAACGACTCCTTCCGATCTCCTACAGGAGTAGAGCAATTTAGGATTCCATGCCGTCTGTGGAAGCACGCATGAGAAACTGGTTTGAGAGGCTTTTTCAGGTCCTGCCAAGGACAGATATGTTTGAATGCTAATGATGAACACCATCCTGTTTTAGAGATGAATAACTTTCCTTCCCATCATTGTACAACAAAACTATATATTTGATCTAATTATACCGAAACACATTTTTGTATTTGCATCCAGAAAGTTATATGAATAGTGATATCTCTTTGCAGAGTATTTCTTTCATGTTCTGATTTATTAGCAGGGGCATAGTCTTTATTTGCTGCCCTTTTGTCTGAGCTGTCACACGCTAGCATGAGCAGTGAATATTTCAAATAAAGCTCAGTAGATTGCATGCTCTTTCAATTGATACTGAATTACAACACAATGACTGTCCTTAAAAAGTATAATCAAAGCCAGTAACACCCAGAGTTAGTAGTTGGCAACAATAGCTGGCTTCCAGACACTGATGGCATATTTGCCTAATCGACCTTCTCATGAAAATTATTACTATTGGAACCCTCAATCTGAGCCAACGTTCTCCCCCTAACCACTCTCCCCTTTGCAAACTTCCTGGGAGAAGTTTTTAAACAACCTCTGTTTCAATTGGACACTCATCAGTTCTTGAGCCTGATTCTGTGCATCTTCAGATCTCGCTGCGGACCTGAGACACCCCTAATTAAGGAAATAGATGATGTTCTATTGGTAGTTGCTTGTGGATTGGCCTAACTGCTGTTGTAGTTGGACCACTCTGATACCTTTGACACACATAGTAGACCTCAATATCGTAGAGCAGCGGATGGCAACCTTCAGCTCTCCAGATATTTTGTATTACAGCTCCCATGATCCTTCATAATTGACTTTGCTGAAGTGGGCTAATGGGAGCTGCAGTCCAAAACATCTTGAAAGCCAAAGGTTGCAGAACCCTGTGGTGCAGTATTCTACTAGCTTGACAGATGTGGCAAACACAAGCTGGCCACCCAGAAAGGATTTCATCTTTACTCAATAACAAGATTTTGTTGACCTCACAGGGATGTTTTTGTTCCACATGGAGAACAGTTGAGAATGCAGAAACACAAGGGTCCATGCTATCACCTATTAGCACATAGTTGAAGAACAGGAATGTCAATTTCAATCAGAAATTACTTAAAGCGGTACATTTATGATGGCAGTGGTGTGCCCTGTAAGATGACTGTACAATATCACAAAGAGGAGAACAAGTGGTGAGCCAGTTTATGAGGATGTGAACAAAATGAGAAAAAGACCAGGGCGAAATAAAACAAACAAAAAATATAAGACACAGGAGAGCTGTAAAGGTAACATTAACCAAAGGGGAAAGTGCTTCACACTAAAGAGGGGAACTGAACAAATATACATTACATTCTTACATTAGTGCACAGAACTGGAGGGAGTGGTGATGTCATCAAGGGAGGATGGGGAGACAGAAAGGTGGGGATCCTTCTGTGGAAAGTAAGCAAAGTTTAAGCTGAGTCTTGAAGAGATCCAGGGTTGCACTATCATTAATTGTGGGTCCATGGGTTTCAATGGAGCTTGGCAACTAGGGAGAGAGAGCAAAGTTAAAGGAGGCAAAGGGAGCATGGGCCTGAGCTGTTGAGAGCAGAGGCAGAATTGAAGGAGCAAGCCCCTGAGTAGGCACAGATACAGAGAGGTACCAAGTATCAAGACCATTGATAGCTTTGTAGGCTAGCAGAAGGAACTTCAAGAGGGAGCATCGGCGCATGTAGAGCAAACAAGCATGGTGTTCCTAGGTGGGATCTGAGTAGATTGTAGAGAGTGTAGGGAGGCAAGATGAGGACGTTCAGTAGATAAGAACTGGGAAGTTGGGAGTACAACTATTTTTTAGGGAGTTGAAAGGTAGTTTCTATCCCTTTTTGAGGGAGTAGAATAGATATATTGTTGCAGTCTCTACATCTTTGACCCTAGTAATTAATACAAATTAAACGGTACAGTTCAACCTCACCACAACTCTTTGTTATAAGGCAGCAATGATAGCAGATCTCTTCCTTATGGCACTGCTTCACTGGTACCACTGATGCCAACACTGTGGTGTGTGTGGGTATAGGCATGGGAAGGCTTCTATGTGTCAGTTGTTTCCAATTTTATGGTTGTGGCATTTCTACTGCTTTATTTTTTGTTTGAAGTATTTGCCCCCTTTTACAGAGTAATGATGTGCTGTACACTGCTTTTCTTTTCTGTAGGGCTGAGTGCACCTACTACATTCCCTAGTCAGTGTGACCCAGTGAAAGTCTGGCTAACTGGCCCTACCCACCGCGGAAGACATACCCTAGTTCCCATCCTATCCTCTTCTCATATGCTTTTGCATATCTTTCCCATCAGCCCCCTTCCTTGGACAGATCATCGCCTGCTCCTCACTCTGGACTCTCCAAGTGAGGCAGGCCCAAGAAGAGTGTAACCCCAGAATTATCATCTTCTACTTTAAAAAACAAACATGAATTGTAGTGGTGCACAGCCACGTTCTGATGGGTGAGGGAAAACAGTATAACATATTGAGGGATTCAAATCAACCACAATCTAGATTCACTTTATGCCAAAAACTACCCCGAGTTAGTGCATCAATCAGATCAGACCCACAATGATGGGGTTTTACAGAGATTCTAGACCAGCCCATGTGGAAAGTGGGAAATTAACATCTTACTGTGGTTGCTTTATTTTTTACAAGTATTGTAGAGCTCTGTCCCTAGGTTCTTTTTCACTCAACTTAATATGCATTGCTGGGGTTTGTCCATAGGTCCTTTTTTGGTCAACCTAATAAAGTAGCATTGTGCATTGTATCGGGCAGAAGAAGAAAAAACGTCCATCTTGAAACAACTGATGAAGGCCTTTGGAGAAAGGGAGGTTTTTCCTTTTAATATTTCAGGCATATTTAGATGCAGCGCTGATTTCCACAATCTTTGAATGTTCCTATAAAGACACACAAACATTCTGAGCAGCGATGGATCATGTGGCCATTAAGACGTCTGTAGGAGGTGTTTTGGGGCTACAAAAAAAGGGCAGACCCACAAATGCACAAGCAGAACAACTGGGATGGTGGCTAAAATCGAGGGCCTTTTAACCTCCAAGTATCAGCTCACCTTTTTCACTTGCCATTACACTCTGATTCATCACAGCTCTAACTTCACCCTGGCTCTCGGTTGTCCTCATTTAGACAAATGGAAATGTGAACTTCTATCCATTTGGATTGTCCAACCTATCTATCTATATGCCTGCAAATGGTCCAGAATGCAGAAACATTTCTTCTTTCTGGGGCACATAGGTAAAACCACATCTCTTGGGTACTTCACACACTCCAGTGCCTCCTGGAGGAGCACTGGGTTCACTTTTTGGTCCTGTATATGGCCCTTTGAGTTATTATGGCAGTGTGGCCCACTTTTTTATCTCCACATTGCAACATGAAATCCTTCCTGGTCGCTCAGATCTATCACCTCCTCTGTTCTAGTGATGCCCAGCTTTGAAGTAAAACTCAAGGTTGCTCTGAATTCTCGCTTCTGGCCCATTCATGTAGGATTCACTGGGGACCACTTGTCTTTGAGACAAACATTGAAACCCACATATTACCATTTCAAGTCTTTCCGTTCTGAGCCCCACTTATCTTACTGACACTAGTCCAAGACTTTCTTGGGTGAACATTTGCTTTAGAACTCAAAGTTACATAACTAAACATATTGTAACTAGACAACACTGGCCTCATTACAAGTTTGCCAGTCTGGTAACGACAGTACCGGGTAGCTTGCCGGTACAGTGGTTACTGGACCGGCAAACTACGAGTTCTGCTCACGGGTGACTACCTGCCCGCCAGGTCTAACCTGGTGGTTATGCCGGCACCCGCGAGCAGACACTGCCGGTAGCACCGGCACCATTCTGTATGGTATCGGTGCTAACAGCCTCCCCATTCCCATTGAGCCCTATGGGGCTCAAATGGGAATAGGGAGTAAAAGTTTCCGGCCCCTGGCAATGGGGAAATACAGGGTCCGCCAGGGTTGTAATGGGCCTGTATTTCCGCCGTGCGAGGGGCCGGAAAAATTTGCAAGTTTGGCGGCAGCCTGCCAGTTTTACCGGCAAGGCTACGGCCAAACTTGTAATGAGGGCCACTGTCTCCTAATCTTATGACCAGGGGATTACTCCTAAAACACACCGAAGGTAGCATGGTGCCTCCATAACTGGAGCTGTAGAGGCAAGCTTAATACGGGTAACAACTGCGCCTGTTCACATGCCCTAATTTCCCAGTGAAAAAGAGCTATAGCCATTCAAGTGCTGCATCCAATGAGTCATTCCCCAGCCATTCACACTGCACCAATAGCCATATAATGAGTAATACAAACAATTGTGTTACAAAGGGATTAAAGGCCAGACAGAGCGCCTACCATGAGGAATCAAGGACAGTAATTAATAAACACATTAAATGGGCCTAAATTGTCCAGTGCAGTGAAATGTGAAATGGAGAGGGAGTAGAAGGCTGTCCTTTTTGATGGAATTTTTACGAAAGAATTCACTTGAAAAAATTCATCGAAATGTATTTGGGTGATGGGTAAAGCGTTAAAATTGGTGGGGAGGGGTTCCGGGTGGGGCAATGACATGGGGAAATGGGGGATGGGGGCTTGGTGGGGATCCCACCCAAATAAAAAAACATTTCAATGAGTTTTCCATTGATTATTTTCAGTAAAAAAATCCATCGAAAAAACGAGTGTCCGTAAAACAGCATAGAGCCAAAATATTGAACTAGGCACAACGCAGGATGGACATCAAACTATAGAAAACCAAACATCCTATATATCAGTGGAAAAACAAACGCATAAATGAGCTAAACAATAGTGCATATCATGGTAAATCTAACAGATACGCTTAGAGCATTCAATCAATATTCGTTTCAAGCACTTCTAGACAGGTCAGATAGAGTAGCCTCAAGTCCTTCATTTCTTTCCAGAAAGGATTATTTGATGTAAGGACTGTCATAGCATACACAGTTGTGAAGGATATCATTGTGCCAGAGGTTTGGGGGGCCGGGAAGGGCGTTTGCTTCCTCGTTTGCTGTTTCCTGGCTAATGAGACATGGCTTATTGGTAGAGACTGATAGAGTCACCCTTACAAATCTCTAGAAAATGTTCTCCTTGAAAATTTAATTTATTAATCAAAACATCCCAAAGTCATTGAGGATTTGTCCTGGGACTTTATTAGGCCCAGGGACTCTTCCATTTTGCATGTTCTGAATGCCTTGGTCTTCCGACAAACTGTAGGGGACAGTATCCATCACTAGTAACCCCCATTTCCCCATGGTTATTTTACCACATTTCGGAACTGGAAATGTCACTGAATTTTACCGCATCCTTTTTATGGGTGGTAAGGTGTCAGTGGTAGACGAATAGGGATTGTGTTAAGGTGAGAATCACGGGAATGCTCGTACCTGTATTTCTGGATGGTCTCGACGGGGCAGCCAGACTGACAAGAAGACTTGGTGACACAAGCAACCAGCCTCTCCTCCACCCTGAGTGGGAACTGGGTGAAAGATGGACCGATTCCCAATGCCACAACCAGGTTCTAGAGATGGCAGTTCTGCACCGCGTTGACAGAAGAAGTGGTTGGAGGGAATCCTTGAAGAGGAGTTGAGAGTCCAAAGGTGTGGGAGGCCACACTTGTAGCAGGCAATGGGTGCTGAGAAGTAGAGTCCAAAGGTGTGGGAGGCCACACCAGTAGCTGGCGATGGGTGCAGAAGAGTAAGAGTCCGAAGGTGTGGGAGGCCACACCCGTAGCTGGCAATGGGTGCTGAGAAGTAGAGTCCAAAGGTGTGGGAGGCCACACCAGTAGCTGGCGATGGGTGCAGAAGAGTAAGAGTCCGAAGGTGTGGGAGGCCACACCCGTAGCTGGCAATGGGTGCTGAGAAGTAGTGTCCAAAGGTGTGGGAGGCCACACCCGTAGCTGGCAATGGGAGCTGGGAGGTTGGGAATCCAAAATGGCACAGGAGAAAACTTAGGGAATTGGCCAGGCCAAAAGAAGGGAGGAAGGATGCAGGCAGAGAACCAGGGCTGACAAGGAGGGGAACCAGGAGGGAATGAAGCAGGACCAGAGAATAATCCCAGGAAGGAACCTGGCCAAAGGAGGCAAGTCCGGCAGTAGGCGAGAGGAAGGGTCAGGAGGAGCAGGGAACAAGGTAAGCACTAACCAGTTGAGCGGGAGAAGGCGAGGACACGATCCGGAACAGAACGCGTTGAGACGCGATCTGCTCCCGACCGCATCTCTCCCTTTATGGGCCGCCGGCGCCTGCGAGGCCTGGAGCGCAAGCCTGATGGTTGCCAGGCGCCGGCGGCCCCAGAATGAGGCTTGAGCAGCAAGCTGCTCCAAGCCTCGGCGGCCGCCCCCACAGCGCATGCGCGGGACCGTAATCGCGGTCCCCGATGCAAGCGCCGCGGAGCTGCCGCCCCTGTCCCTGGAGCTCTCCCCCCGGCGCCTCCCCAAACGCGGAAGCGCGGGTAGAGGCGCCAGGGAGGGGGAGCGCGAACAGTGAACCCCGGTCTCCTGGTAAGCGTGACACTATACCCCCTCCTAGGAAGATCCGGAGCCCCAGGCTTCCAGGGAAACCGCCGATAGAACTCGCGCACAAGGCGCGGAGCGTGCACATGCCGAGAGGGTTCCCAAGTGCGATCACAGGCCGGGTACCCCTTCCAATCCACCAGGAAATGGAGCACCCCCCTGCGATAGCGGGCATCACAGCTCTCCTGAACCTCGAATTCCGGAACCCCCTGTACCAGAACTGGGGCTGGACAAACACTGGAACGTCCATAAGGATCTGCCACATAGGGTTTCAGGAGGGAGACATGAAAAACAGGATGAATGTGCCATGAACGAGGAAGCTGGAGACGAAAAGCTACAGAGGATAGGCGTTTGACAATCCTAAATGGGCCAAAGTATCGGGGAGCTAATTTAACAGGTAGGTTGCGGAGAGGCAGATTCCTAGAGGACAGCCAAACCCTATCACCAACCTGGAAATCGGGTTCCATCCGCCTCTACCGGTCAGCCTGAACCTTCATGCGGTCACGAGCGGCCGTCAAAGAGGTACGTGCCAATTCCTGCTGCTGTTGGATTGTGGAGACCAAGGCGTCAGCGGAAGGAACCGTACTGGTTGGTACAGGGTGGAAAGGGAACAGCTTGGGATGTTGTCCCATAGAACAATGAAAGGGGCTGGTACCGATGGAAGAATGAAAAGAATTATTGTAGGAGACCTCAGCTAGGTCTAAATAGGTGCTCCAATTGGTTTGTGTGGCATTAGCAAAACTACGGAGATAGGCTTTCAAGGTCTGATTCGTTCTCTCCGTGAGACCATTGGACTGTGGATGATAACCCGAGCTTAAAGCTCTATGAATACCGAGATGACCACAAACCTTACCCCAAAAGGAAGAGAGAAACTGAGACCCTCGATCTGAAATTATCTTCTCAGGAAGACCATGTAAACGGTAGATTTCGTGAAGAAAAGCAGTGGCCATCTGGACCGCAGTGGGTATCTTCTTAAAGGGAATGAAATGGGCATACTTTGTAAAACAGTCCACTACGACCATAATACAAGTATGTCCTGCAGAAGGGGGAAGGTCGACAATAAAGTCGGTAGCAATTGAGTGCCAAGGGTATGGCGGCAATTCAGTAGGAGAAAGCAGCCCTAAAGGATGTTGTCTGGGAACCTTGGATTGGGCACAGATGGGACAGGCCTGTACATACTTCCGAACCTCCTCAGCCCAGCCAGGCCACCAAAACTGTCGTGATAGTAACTCTTGTGTTGCACGAATCCCACGATGACCTCCAATGGGGGAATCGTGAACTCCATGCAGAATGCCATCGCGAATATCCCCTTTAGGGATGTATAGTCTCTTCCGAAAGAATAAAAGGCCATGACTTTCAGATATTGAGGGTCGTTGGAGCAAGACTGACCTCCAAGAATCAGACCGGGTAGCATCTGATATCGACTTTAAGAGTGGCGATACAGTCGATAGAAAACGATGAGAAGGAATCAGAGGTTGAATCTGACTGGAGCTGTCTTCGTTCTTCTCTCTCTCCAAGGACCGAGACAAGGCATCTGCTCTTACATTCGAGGATCCGGAGATGTAAGTTATATGGAACACAAACGGAGAAAAGAAGAAGGCCCACCGAGCCTGTCTGGGTGTCCGACATTGTAAAGAGCGTAAATACTGTAGGTTACGGTGATCTGTACGGACCTCAACCGAGAAACGGGCTCCCAACAGATGGTGTCTCCATTCCTCGAAAGCTATCTTGATGGCCAATAGCTCCTTCTCAATAACTGCATAGTTCCTCTCACTAGGATTCAGTTTGCGAGAGAAGTAAGCCACGGGATGTTCGACTGACGTAGCAGGATCCTTTTGTAACAGTACAGCTCCAACAGCAAAGTCCGAAGCGTCTGCTTCAACGATGAAGGGCAAGTCATCCTGTGGGTGGCGTAAGATCGGGGCAGCCATAAAGGCAGATTTCAGGGCGTTAAAGGCTTGCGAAGCGGAATAATCCCACAGAAAGGTTATCTTGCTGCTTGTCAATCTCGTAAGAGGTGCTGAGATTTCAGAGAAGCGTGGAATGAATTGCCTGTAAAAATTGGCAAATCCCAAAAAGCGTTGCAGAGACCTTACGTCATGTGGCTGCTGCCATTCTTGAATTGCCTTTACCTTCTTGAAATCCATCTCAATACCGGACTGACTTATTACAAACCCTAGGAATTCGATCCTGGATTGATGGAAGGAACACTTCTCCGCCTTGACAAACAGGTGATTATGGAGCAGTCGATCGAGGACCTCTCGTACATGACTTATGTGTTCCTCCTTAGATCGGGAAAAGATTAAGATGTCATCCAGATAGATCCAGACAGAGATTCCAATTATGTCCCCAAAGATATGATCCATGAGCCGTTGGAAAATCGCAGGGGCATTGCACAGACCAAAAGGCATAACCCTATATTCGTAATGCCCAAAAGGAGTCTTGAATGCCGTCTTCCATTCGTCTCCACTCTTGATTCGGACCAGATGATATGCTCCTCGAAGATCTAGCTTAGTAAAAATCTGAGCCTGATGTAAGGTCTCTAGGATACTTCGAATCAGCGGTAGTGGGTACCGATCCTTGATGGTGATATCGTTTAAGAGCCGGTAATCCACACAGGGTCTTAAGGAACCTTCCTTCTTCTTTACGAAAAACAGAGGAAACCCAGCGGGAGACTTGGATGGTACGATGTACCCCTTACTCAAGCAGTCCGATAAGTAATCCTGTAATACTCGTCTCTCTTCCCGAGACAACGCGTACAGCCTGCCATGCGGAATCTCAACTCCCGGAGACAGTTCTATGGCACAATCGAACGACCGATGAGGCGGCAGAGGTATATTACTCGGTTCAGCAAACACTTGTTCGAAGTCAGCGTACTCAGGAGGAATCAGCAATGCAGAAAAAAGGTGAGTCCCCTTGTCTCGGAGTTCCAGATTAGTTGAAGAAGCCTGAGTCTGGACAAGCAAGCTGCATCTCGAGGTACAAGAGGTGGAGGAGAAGGTCAAGGTATGAGTCCTCCAATTAATAACTGGATTGTGATGCTGGAGCCAAGGTAACCCCAAGACCAACTTGTAAGTAGGTGACCTGATGACGTCCAAAGCAAGCCTCTCCACGTGATCGGCGATCCTAAGTCTTAGTCCGACAGTGTGCAGACGAACTGGTCCAGAGGATAAAGGAGTACCATCAATAACCTCCACAGGAAGGACTGAGTGTCTGGGCAAAAGAGGGATCTTATGAGTGCTAGCAAAATCCTCATCAATGTAATTGCCCGATGCTCCACTATCCAACAACCCAAAAACTTCAAGTGTCCGGCCGGGCAGTTGAATCTGAATCTTCAAGGTTAGTAGAACAGCTGGTTGCATGGGAAGAAGAATCGAGCAAAAGGCGGAAAGGTCTGAAAAAGGGGTGAGACCTGTCGTTGCCTCTCCTCCACACGACAGGTCCTCTAGTTTCCCGACTTCTTCTTCTGTGGCCGTAAAGGACACATTCCCAAATAGTGTCCGGCGGCTCCACAATACAGACATAATCGTAATGTTCTTCTCCTCCTTCTTTCTTCCTCCGATAATGGCCCTCTCACGGCACCCAACTGCATAGGTTCTGGTCCAGATTCTGTCGAACCAAAGGCGCCGGCGGGAAGACTGGCCGTTCTGGGAGCGACTCTCTCTAGTCGACGTCTCTCGGTCTTTCGTTCGGTTAGTCTCTGGTCTATGCGAAGCACCTGGTTAATTAAGAGTTGGAGACTTTCAGGTTCAGGGATGTGAAGTAGTTCGTCCTTGTATTCCTCCCTCAGCCCCCGGCGAAACAGGGTCTTTTGCGTAACTTCGGGCCATTGCGAATCCGTAGCCAGCAGGCGGAAGCGACTGATATATGTTATTATGTCTGAGCTGCCCTGTTTGATGTCCATTAACTGATTCTGCGCAGCGGCAGCCAAGTTTGGTGTCTGAAAGACCTCCAGAAATGCCTTCCCGAAAGCAGCAAAATCGTTAAGAATGGGACTGTTGGTAGCCACAAAAGGTGTCGCCCAAGCTAGGGCGTTTCCAGTTAAGTTTCCCAAGATATAACCGATCTTGGCCTTATCATTATTGAAATAGGTTGACCTGAAAAGGAAATGGATACGACAGTGGTTGCAAAATTCCGCCACTCGACGCGGGTCTCCATCGAACCTGATTGGGGCAGTATGGGCCAATGAACTTTCGGCCTGTGGAGCACCTCCTGTCCCCTGAGTTACCATCTGTCGTAGGACTTGATTTTCTTGCTGAAGGGCAGACATCTCTGCCCTGAGGGCTTGCAACTCACTCCGCAGGTCCTGCGTGTCCTCCATATCCAAATCGGAAGGAAGGCGTCTCAATCTGTTAAGGTGAGAATCACGGGAATGCTGCGTACCTGTATTTCTGGATGGTCTCGACGGGGCAGCCAGACTGACAAGAAGACTTGGTGACACAAGCAACCAGCCTCTCCTCCACCCTGAGTGGGAACTGGGTGAAAGATGGACCGATTCCCAATGCCACAACCAGGTTCTAGAGATGGCAGTTCTGCACCGCGTTGACAGAAGAAGTGGTTGGAGGGAATCCTTGAAGAGGAGTTGAGAGTCCAAAGGTGTGGGAGGCCACACTTGTAGCAGGCAATGGGTGCTGAGAAGTAGAGTCCAAAGGTGAGGGAGGCCACACCAGTAGCTGGCGATGGGTGCAGAAGAGTAAGAGTCCGAAGGTGTGGGAGGCCACACCCGTAGCTGGCAATGGGTGCTGAGAAGTAGAGTCCAAAGGTGTGGGAGGCCACACCAGTAGCTGGCGATGGGTGCAAAAGAGTAAGAGTCCGAAGGTGTGGGAGGCCACACCCGTAGCTGGCAATGGGTGCTGAGAAGTAGAGTCCAAAGGTGTGGGAGGCCACACCCGTAGCTGGCGATGGGTGCAGAAGAGTAAGAGTCCAAAGGTGTGGAGGCCACACCCGTAGCTGGCAATGGGTGCTGAGAAGTAGTGTCCAAAGGTGTGGGAGGCCACACCCGTAGCTGGCAATGGGAGCTGGGAGGTTGGGAATCCAAAATGGCACAGGAGAAAACTTAGGGAATTGGCCAGGCCAAAAGAAGGGAGGAAGGATGCAGGCAGAGAACCAGGGCTGACAAGGAGGGGAACCAGGAGGGAATGAAGCAGGACCAGAGAATAATCCCAGGAAGGAACCTGGCCAAAGGAGGCAAGTCCGGCAGTAGGCGAGAGGAAGGGTCAGGAGGAGCAGGGAACAAGGTAAGCACTAACCAGTTGAGCGGGAGAAGGCGAGGACACGATCCGGAACAGAACGCGTTGAGACGCGATCTGCTCCCGACCGCGTCTCTCCCTTTATGGGCCGCCGGCGCCTGCGAGGCCTGGAGCGCAAGCCTGATGGTTGCCAGGCGCCGGCGGCCCCAGAATGAGGCTTGAGCAGCAAGCTGCTCCAAGCCTCGGCGGCCGCCCCCACGGCGCATGCGCGGGACCGTAATCGCGGTCCCCGATGCAAGTGCCGCGGAGCTGCCGCCCCTGTCCCTGGAGCTCTCCCCCCGGCGCCTCCCCAAACGCGGAAGCGCGGGTAGAGGCGCCAGGGAGGGGGAGCGCGAACAGTGAACCCCGGTCTCCTGGTAAGCGTGACAGATTGTAGGGGCGGGGGGTGTAAGACTGGAGGGCAGGGGACTTGCATAATAAAATGCTGCAGTAAAATAGAATATGTCCACTGCAGGGAAATGCTTTCTTAGCGATATTTTGTCCCTCAACACCTGAGGGGTGACCCCTCAGCTTTACCCAGCTCTGGCATACCCAAAATCTGAAGGCTAGCAAACAATTCTTAATCTCTTGATATGTTTCGAAGTGGCATCATTGCTCACCCTCATGGCTTGACAGGTCAGCTCAGCTGTTTAATGATTTCATTTCAGAGCAAAGATGGTTGATGTTATGTTTCTTCCATCAGATTCATATTTTGGAGTGCCAGCAACTATCTTCTGTGTGCCCAAGAGGCTGGAGCTCTCACTGTGTCAGAGGGTCCTGGTCTTTCTTCTTGGTGTTAGGTGATGTGGCATCCTGATCCTTTCTGATGTTGTGCCCAGTCCCTTTAACTGCAAGGCTATTATGCAAGTCTATGCAAAAAGGGCGAGCATACTGAGTGCCTCAGAGTCAGGAGCTTTGGGCTCAGGCAGCAACTCCACCAACAGTTACTTCTATAATCCATACATGAGTGCATACATCTAGTCCATATGGCAAGGAAGAGTCATTTTAAGCAAGGAATGCTACGCCTATATGCCGTAAATGCCTTTGACACGGTCTACTGTGAACTTGTCAATGCACTTAGAGAAAGCTTTTGTGAATGCATACCTGCATATATGATGGATTTAAAGGGTTGATCCCCACAAACACTCCGTGCTCAAAAACAGAAACCACCTCCAGGAGATGCAAAATAGGATTGTCCCATTGCTACCATGCCCTAAAAAGGAGTCGTAGAGAGCTTCTCTAAGGAAAATGTGAAGATGAAGATGGGTGAGAATGAATATAAGGGACTTACTTCAGGCAGTTATATGCCTCCTTTTATCTCAAAGCAGGAAAACAACTGATCAGCAAATGCTGAGGTCATTTAGCTCGTATGGTTATCAAAAAGCATAGTATCTCGGCAAACGTAAATAGGTCAAAATTCACAATAATGCCAGTATTACACAACACATCCAAGAAACACTCAGGGAAATGTTCCTTTAAACTAAAACAAAAATTAAAGACCTTCTTGGAAATGTAAATATCAAAAGAAATAAAGCAAGTAATTAATATATTTTTGTTTGGAGTATTTTTACTCCCTATTTTTCCTTTTTGTAGCTGGTAAGATAACTCAGTGGGTTGAACGATCATTTGTGTGTGATCTGCAGGTCGCAGGTTTGAATCTCGGCAAGACCAACTCAGCCTTTCATCTTTCTGGAGTGGATAAATGAGTACGCACTTCGGATGGGTGATATTGTAATTAACTATGTTCTCTCTAAAGTGCTTTGGCCAAAGCACTATATAAATAGCACATCATTATCATTGTCCAATTTTTAGGGAATAAAAAGACCTGATACAACCCTTATCTGTAGGACTGGTTGATGATGTTCAGGAGAATAAAACATATTTAAGGGGAGGCAATAGTTATTTAGGGAAACAAACTCCCGAGAGGTCACAATTTCTGTAGCGGGCAGCAATTTCCATCAAGGATGGGGTAGGAATTTCCAAGAAAAATAAGGATTTTGGAAGGAGATAACAATGATAGAGGAGATAGCATTGTCAGATGGTGACCTTAATTTCACATGGTGAACAACGCTTTGGAGAAGATGCTATAACCTTGCAAGAGGTGTACTTTTTGAAAATGTGATGACATGTCTAAGTACAGCATACATTAATGGGGGTGTGTGACAATTGCAGTAGGGGTCAAGAATGTGAAAGAGCAAGAGTCATTCTAGAGAGGAGACATCTGCTCCTGAGGAGCAAATCTGATACTCCACGTGTGGGGACAACAGTTCCAGAGAAGGTGTAGCAGAGCTATTGGTGGGCAACAGATATGGGTACCCAGTGGATCTAGGAGAGTGCTGTAGTTCCTGAAATGAGATAAATGTTCCCATGAAGGGCAGCAGTTTCCAGCAAGGAACAGCAGTTCCCTAGGGAAGATAATGAGGCTGCCTTCATGGGTAGTATGAAAATGGGTTGAGGATAACCTTTGTTGTGGGAACTTATAGGTATAGATTAAATTATGTGATGAGATTTCAGAAATAATGTTGTGGGCAAACATTAGTTATGGAGATACTAAGTATTCTCACATGTTTACTAACAGTTATAAGGATTTTCAGAATATGCTAGAAGTTGGGAGTGAAGGAGCAGTATGCTAGACTGATAATACCAGGACTGCATCAGTGAATCCGACCCTCCCATATCATAGCCTGCAATCCTTGCCTCTCTTTCTAGTTAGTTAGTCAGATTTAAACCCAACAGACTTTACATTTCCCCCAAACCACTCATTGGACAGGGTGTCCTTGACACTAAACCTCTGATTCTCTATATCCATGGTCTCCTGCGTAGTTTGGTGGATATGGGATGCTGGTTCTGAATCCTTTTGCTCCAAATCATGTACTCTTTTAGGTTTCATAGTGGCATGAAGGATCTGCTTAGAGGACATCTTAGATACTGCGGAAGTGGGTCTAAATTTGGGGATCTTAGCTAGATCTCTCCCGCTTTTGATATCTGCTTCTTCAGTCCACCTGAGTTGCAACTTAAAGGACAGCAGGCTGGAAGGAAGGATTGCTTGTGATCATTTCTTGGGCACCAACTTCTTGGTGGATTTTCTTCTGTGCAGTCACCTTCCCTAGAGGGCTTCTTCACCCTGATTACCATTGGTCCACATTGGTGCCTTTGGGGTGAGTGTAAAGACCGGAGGGGGGTGTCTGTAATCCTGCTCTCTATATGGTAGAGGAGAGGCACACAAGACCTCAGCCAACATTCTCTGTTATTGGTATGTGGTCGAGCAATCAAGGCCTAGCTTCTCATGAGGTGATGCAGGCTGGTTCTTAAGTACAGTGTAGTCCCCGAGCCACCACAAAGGAATGTCCACACACTGTATTAGTTAAAACACAGTCTTTATATAATTAATGTTCAAGGTTATGTGCAATATCACAATAACTCACTTTGTACTCGGTTATCTATAATGGCAAATATACAGTTCTATGTGGTACCACAATTACTATTAGATCTCTTTAAAGTGCATGACTGTACGGTTAAATGTCACACAAATCAGTTCATAAAGGAAACCAAAAATAGATATAAGAGGAAAGCAGTTGGTTAGAACCATTGGCAGAATACTGTCCCGCTACCTAGACACAGTTCTGTGTGGAGATCCCTCCACCTGGGCAACCTGTAGAATAAAGATATATTACAAGCCCAGTCCATATATTGTTCACAAGAGACTTTCCAATAGTTCAGCAATGTAGGATGCATTAACCCACTCCGCTATGCTATGCAGCATCACCCTGCCAGTTATGGGGAAAGAAACAGCAACAATGGCGGCAAAATCCTTGTGCGCGCCAAAAACCTACAACAACCTACAAAAACTGTGTGCTTAAGCACACAAAAAGAGGGATGCACAACCTGCCACCCATGGTACATGAGCGGTGGAATTGAGCCCATCCTGCAGAGATGTGCCAGTGGGCTCTATGACCAGCAAAAAGAGTGCAGAGAGAAAAGCAGCACTTTGCAAATGAAACTCAAAATGTGCCTACAAATGACATTTGCTTTGTTGGCAAAAACTCCAAAAGGCCTATAACACAACACTTTTCAACATTCACAATCTTGCCTGGTGCTCAAATCCATGTATCAAATGAAACATTGTGAAACATACAAAGTCTGAAAACTGACAACCTCTATGCCAAAATCTGGGTGCAATACCCGGGACCACCTGAATGACACCTGTCAGAGGAGTACTGAGGTAGCTTTAAAATGACCTAAAACTAAAAAGTATGCTGAATTAGCAAACATAAACAGGATTGTTGCCAAAAAGGAATACAGATTTTAGTTGTGTTTTTTATTCCACAGATTTTAAGGCCAAGAAAGAAATGTATTTGTATGTGATGCAACAAATGTAGTTTTTGCTAAGTTTAAAAGTTAATCAGCTTGGCTGAAGCTGCAAAAAACTGGAAAAGCAGGGTTTTTTTCCCAGAAGGAGGGCCTTCCTCTCAGAAGAAACTCACGGGAGGTGTTAATTGCAGGTAAGAACAGAATCTTGTCTACGGAAAGCAAAGGAACAAGGACAAAGCTGCAGCTCAGGAAATTGGAAGTGTGAAAGGGGTCATAAATGGCCTCTGGAAGGAACAAGCAAGGAGGGGGATTCCCTGGACGGCAGGGAGATAAAAAGAGGTGGAGCCAAGCGACCATCTGCTGCTAAACATGAACAAAGAACACATTTTAAAAGACTCATAACTTGCTATTCAATATGGTGAAAAATATAAAAAGGACAGAGTTGTTAATTTAATTTCTGGCTGCATGTGTGAAGAGGTGGCAGAACTGTGTGACATGTTCTGGACAGGAATGGCAAGATATGTGGTTTTATGCAAAATGTATTACTGTTAGAATTGTGAAAATGGGTGAAGCCCGCGAGGAGGAAAGGGTGCGCTGTTAACTGCTGTACCGCTGAGAGACTTACCCTATCTTCTGTGATCTACAGAGACCAGCAGAGATTGAACGGCTGAATCACTCTTGCCACACCGAGTCGCGTAAGTCTGTCAGTTTCAGACAGCTGACAGCGGTTGAGGAGAGCGGGAAGCGAGAGCCAACGAATTTGCATTCCCACGTGACTCGTGTCACGTGCCATCAAGAGGACACGCCCCCTGACCAGCCCATAAAACCATAACAGCGCGACCCTTGAGGCATGAAGCCCACGAGGAGGAAAGGGCGCGCTGTTAACTGCAGTTTACAGCTGAATCGGCGTAAACTGCTGGTAAGTGTCAACAATTAATTCTATTCATAAAATCGACTGAATAGTAAGAAACTGACTATTTACAACCATAAATACCCAAAGATGGATATTGTAAAACCTCGTACAAGACTCCAAGAAAAATTAGAAGAATCTGTCATCATGACTAACAGAGTCAGGACACAAGTCACCATTAAACATCAGCCCATTACTACATTCATGGAGGAGAAGCGTAGATTAGCAAAAAACAAAGTGATTAATGCACAAAAAACAGAGACTAAAAACAACATCTATGAAACAACACCTAAGACAGCAGCTATCATAGATGATTATCTATTTATTTATTTATTTATTCACATTTGTTAAGCGCACAGCAGACCGAAGGCATCGTGGCGCTTGTTGCAGTGTTTCTTAAACTTGGTTACATACAAATACTGCCCGTGGTTACATTGGACAATGATTGTGCTTTAATGATATACATACATTGAGCACGAGAGAGGTCTGGTGAACATGTTAGTTGAAGAGGGCTGTTTTAAGTTGTTTGCAGAAGGAGAGTAGTTATGTTTCGTCTCTGAGGGTTGTGGGTAGCGTGTTCCAGAGCTTGGGTACAAGGTAGGGGAAGCCTATACTCCCAGCCTTGGTTCTATTGATGCGTGGTATGGTAAGTAGGTTGGTGTATGTGGATCTGATAGGTCTTGTGGATTGCGATCACAGCAGGATAACATGGGAGCCCAGACACAGTCTGCAATCGGAAGTACTTTGGAGCTGACAAGCGTACCAGCAACAGAACTTCTAACCAAATAGATCTTAGCAAATACTGATAGATACGGATACTGATGTAGTAGCACCAGGCCAAGGAATTATCAAGAGTGACAATCTACAACAACCAAGATTGGAAGACTACTGCTTTACACTATCATTGCAAGAGAGAGCAAGGATTGCAAAACAGCATTGCAATCAACATATCGCCCGACCAACTCACTTTGCGATAATAATATGCAGACTCTACCTATCAGGATAGCACGCCTGTCACTTGACATTACTGAAATAGACGCAATAATGGACTCTCAAGAGAAAAGATAAGAAGTATTCAACGGGATCCATCCAACTCCCCATACGAATCAAATAAACACCTCTACACTGATAATCCATAAAGAAAGCCATACAACAACGAAAGCATGTACCGAAAAACCAAATAACCATGTAAAGGTACAAAGAAAAGAGACTACTGAATCCTTATCCATAAGTAATCATTCCGACCTGACGAGGGACCTGCCTAAATCTCCTCAGAGATTACCTACCACAATGTTAGATTTGCAAAATACCTTAATTGCAGTACTATCACAAGCAATGATTCCATTTTTGAAAATACAGGAATCCATGGTCGACGCTACAAAATATCAAGCGACGCTTTTAGCGATGATCATGACGAAACAAACTCAGTTCGAATCATTTACTAATACCATACAAGAGCGAATGAAATAGGAAGCAGAAGCATCCAGGACATGGCCATCACGATTAGCGGACATGGCAAGAGTGGACCGCATAGATAAACAGAATTTACTGGAGACAGTGTCAACAATAACAAAAAAATTAACAGACAAAAAAGCGAAAAAACAGTCACGTATGACAACTCAATCACAATCATCAAATCAAGAAACTCAAACTGAGGAAAAAGGCTACGGTGATAGAACTAACACTGATCAGACAACACAGTATGAAATGCAACCTTTGACGATTGAAACAAACAACCACTTACTACCGATAATTCAAGGCACAAATGAAACCCCAATGTGCACACCATGTGATATATTTGATCTTTCCAAACGAGGCACGGTGGAACAAGCCTCCCTGAATAAATCAACTCACAAAAAAGCGATTAAGAAATCACAAATCGGATCTCGAGCGTTCCAAAGAAAAATGCAAAGTGTGCAAAAAGCACTAGGTGATAAAACAAAGTCAGCTAACCAAAGTAATGTTAAAAAATTCCAAACCCCAATTCGGCTATAGTAAACATCTCGAGATCAATATCACAAATTGTTAAACAAGTACCAAATGAACCATTGGATGACCTGTTAGCGGAAATCAATCATGACGCCCAAAATCCTACAACAAGCCAAGCCCCAGTAGCAGAGATCCAAACAATTGAGGATTCGTCGGGTGACTATTCAATCACCAAAAACCCTCAGGACGACATATTGATCGCCATTGATGAGTGCTACGATACATCCTTGGCAACTTCAACAAAATCCCAAGAATCAGACGACCAAGAAAATAACATATCTTTTATATATTCATCGGTATCAAACGATGAAACATGGTCATCCGCAGAAAAGCAGAAGAGGGAAAAACAACGACACACCGATGTCTAGCAGAAGTCCTCCTATTACGAGACCGAAGTTTCAAACCCCTTGAGTACTATGTAAGCTCATAGAGTAGCTCTGTTTCAAATGACGACAACTACAGAAGCACCGGTGATACTCAACAGATCTAACACTCTACGCTTACTAAAAGCCATCCCAGATCTTAGCGAAATCGAAAAGGACGACATTGAAGTAATCATTTTCCCGAATAAAAATCACATGGAGGAAGCTCATATTGACTTCTATTTAGAAGAAACCATGCAGAGAGTTCTAGCGGCAAATCATCAATTTAAGAAACTTGGATTTAAAGTAGAAGAAATCTTTGTATGCAGAATGATGGCTAGGAAAAAATCCAGGAATATTTCACTATTTGATCAAAGAAAAAACTATAACCAAAGAAAGGAGACAAAAGAAGAAAAAAAATCAGTGCGACAATATATATACAGCAAAACCGAAACATGTTTCCGAAAGAGAGAATCAAACTTCCCGACCAAGTAGAAAAACATACTTATAACCACCAAAGAATAAAACTAACGACACAAACACAATATCCCTAACATCTTGGAATACAAGGGGTTACAAACATCTCTTAGAAAACCCATCGATAACCTTAGCAGAATCAGAAATAATCTGCTTACAAGAAACTTGGTTGACCGAGGAAGTCCTTTGTGATGGATATATAACTTGGCTGAATCATGCAATAGCGTCGAGTTTAGGCAGACCGGCATCAGGGATGCTTATACTAATGAAAATCAATGCGACGTGGTCAATATTAGCAAGAAAGAACATCAATTCATGGGCACAATATATCACTATCAGCATGCCAACTTATAACTCGGAACATAACGATAACAATATGACTGAGTGTTTGGAAAACAAATGCATCTCAATCTTTAACATATATTGGAACCCTACTGTAATTAGTGACAATAAATTAATCGACTCCATATGTGAGGAAATTGACTCCATTGCAAGATCTAACACTGGAAACGAATTCATCATAGCTGGCGATTTCAATATACATTTAATCAATAAAGAAGGCAATAATTGTACTCTTGAAGAAATGTCACCCCGTGCAAGGAAATGGATGAAAGAAATGAGAATTTCGTAATATATTCTTAGCCGAACAACCTAAGAATGCTAAAGGAATACCATATTCGACCTGGACAAGCAAAACCTCCACTTCAATAATTGACTATATATTTGCCCCCGAAACCCTACAGAAATCAGTAATTGCAACTAACAACATCCCACACTGTTCAAGTGATCACCATCAGGTTTCAATTTCATGGAGAGCCCAAAAAACTATCGCTGAGCGAATACACCAGATATCGAAGTCTTGAACGGACTGAAGAAGTTAAAAATTCAAAGACATCAAGCCACTGAATACTTTCCACATTTCAAGAAGCACCCTTGAATGAACAGGAAAAGTTGAACTATGGATGGATCCTAGAGAAATACAAAGATTCACAGGTTAAATCTACGAACATCAAGACTACTCATGGCCATCAATACAATCCAGAAATTAAGCTAAAAAAAACAAGAGCATCAAAAGAGACTACGGCTATAGAAAAAAAAGAAAGATCCTGACTTTGAAAAACAAATAAAAAAATAAAATAAAAAATAGTCTAACTATTTAAAAGCAAATAAGGCTACTATGAAACAACATGATGCCGAAGCGATTTTAAGAGTTCTAGAAAACAGAAACACGAGAAACCTATGGTCAATGATGAATGATAATTCAATCCAACAAACTATGATACAAGAAGTGAAAGCCCACATCTGGGTTAAACACTTCCGTGAAGTATACAACACCAATACAGCAAACTTGCCTAAAAGCAAAGAAAATGATACGAGTACTTGGAAATTTAATTTGGATGTGGATGACATAACAAACAAAATTAATGCCTTGAATCCATCCAGAGCTCCAGGCCCTGATGGGCTTTCAAATGCTATCTTCAAAGCTACTCCGGAAAGTTGGGCAAAATTCTTCTTCCATCTATTGTATCTAATAGAAAAAAGAAAAGAAATTCCTTACACTTGGACAGTTGCGATTCTGATTCCGATTTACAAGACTGGAGACCGAAAGAACCCGAATAATTATAGGCCAATAGCCCTCCTAGATCCGCTAGAAAAACTATTTGCAAGGTATTTACAAAAACAACTGAACAACTGGGCTGCAAATAACGAAAAACAAGCGAAAAGACAAACAGGATTTGTGACAAAAATTGGAACTAATATAAACCTATTGATATTGAATTTGATTAAAACGGAAGCAATCATCAGAAAGCAACAAGTTTATGCTATATTCATAGACCTGAAAATGGCGTTTGACTCTCTAAACAGACATAAACTCTGGGAAAAACTATCAGCATGGGGTTGTCCTACTTGCATCCTCAATCCGATAATACAGCTCTACTCAAATACATCTGTTCGAGTTCGCCTAACAAACAATGGTATGGTCACACAATCCATTCCCACTTGGAATGGACTGAAACAAGGATGTCCATTAGCTGCTTGTTTATATAACTTATACACCAACGACTTTGAGGAACAAATCCAAAATCCTAAAGCAAATCCAACGAAGATTAACAATGAGTCAATACAAACACTAATCTATGCTGACGACATCATCATATTAGACAAAACCACAAAAGGCCTTCAAGAAACCTTGGATAAAACACAAATGTATATGTGTACAAATGACCTGCAAATTAACACAAGTAAAACAAAGGTCATGAAACTTGTCACTCAAAACTGGAAAATCCAACATCCCGTAAAAATATTTCTTGAAAATAAAGAAATACTGGCAACAAAGACAATAAAATATCTGGGCGTTCTGATTAATCGCTCTACCAATGAAAAAGAATGGTATGAATGCAGCGAAGAAAAGACAAGATCCTTAGCCAGACAAGGAAGGTTTTTTCACCTGAAATACGGCACATATTCAGTAAAGGCTACAACCCTATTATACAGACAAAAGGTAGTTCCAAAAATAACCTATGCAAGCGAAACATTAATCAACTAGAAGGTGATCAATAGGTCTTTTCTAGAAGGACTATACTGGCGAAAAACACTAGCTCTCCCAAAATCGTTTCCCATTGCAAGGATCAGATTTGAATTGGCCTTACAGTCTATCGAGTCTATAGTTTCATGGAAACAGATGGACCTGTATAGAAAAATAATTTCGGATGGGCAGATTCCATCACTGGAAATACTAATAAGAAAAATGACAGCTCTTTCGAAATGGACAACAACAATAAAAAGAAAATTGCAACTTGAAGAAATATCAGAAGAAATGCTAACAAAGAGGCCACAGCAAGCGAAACAAAAACTAAAAAACAACGATTGGCTAAAAACAGTAGAGAGCCAAACAACCTACGAACGTTACCTCAAATGTGACTCCGAGACAAGAGCTCTAAACGAACTACCTGACTATTTATGTCAATTTCCGGACAGAAATATACGTGACTTATTTCTAAGATTTCGTCTGAATATACTACCGACCAGAGACTATCTAGCAATGATAGATTAATCTGACACCGTTTCCTTGGATTGTAGATTTTGCAAAGAAGTGAAAACAACAGAAACATTATTTCACATAATCATGGAGTGTCCGATGCTGAAAGTAAAAAAAGGGAACTCTTTTTTTAACACGACTGAAGAAAGATAGTCTAATCTCCTACTAGGTAACGATCAGTGGCTTATCATTACAATAATTAAATTCTGGATTCAGATTACAAATGAATCGGAAAGTGTCTGAATTAAATGACTTGTTCTTATTCTAATGAAAAGTTTGTTAAATCAAACAAATCATTTTAAATAAAAAAAAAGAAAATGTACACACATATCCCTATGTTAAACAGGCACACTTGTGGACATTTGCAGAAAAATTGGAAATTGTGTTCATCGTGAAAAGGGCAAAATTCTGCAGAAAGTGGAGACCAGATCCCACCACTGCTGGGTTTTGAGGAATAGATGCTATGTGAAATATGGTATCTTTGTGTGTGATTTGTATAAAGGTGACCAATGTAGAAATGTACATTTAGTACCAAATCTGATTTTGTGACCAGTGGCTAAAGGGAGGACTCAGAGGATTGTAAAGCAAATCATAATACATGACATCACCCAGCCTTGATCCAATCACTGAAATTGCAAGGCGGAAATGAAGTTTGGTCCAATCCCAGCTCACTGGGGCAAGCTTAGCTAAGCCGGCATACACAACCCCTTTGTGATGTCATTCTATAACATGAATAGAGACAGCTGACAAAACATAGGGATTCACAGAACCAGCCACCTTCCTGATTCCGGCGAAGCACTCTGATCCAGCTTTCTACATCCAGCTTTAAATATTCATCCAGATCCAGATGCTAAATCTCTTGCCAGCAATATAGACTATTGATTTCCAGCAAAGCCCCAAATCCTCAAATGTATTCTCTCCACTCAGTAAAGCGCTGTGTGAGAAGGCCTTTTGAACCAGTATACAGAAATTCTCTGACTTGCCACTACTAGGCTTGCCTGAGGAACTTGCCATCCCTGATCCAAATACCCACAGACTGGGAGAGCAGATCCTGTGCCAATCCGGCGACCGGCCTAGAGGATCCAGTTCCATGTCGGATATGCTGTCTTTCCTAGACCAGACCCAATCCTGACCAGAGCTGACAGTCCCATTTAAAAACTTATCCTGTGAGTATGAATAGGAAGAACTGTGGCCCATAGCATATGTACTTTGCATAGTTTTATACCTATCTCAGACCGATCCTATCTTTCATTCAGAACCAGTATTGGTAGGAGTATCTTTGCCGTGTCTTATCCCTATCCAACCCATCCTATCTTTCCTTCAGAACCTGTATTGTTAGAACTGTCTTTGTGCTGACCCTTTTCTCATCTGAAGAAGTCGAGTTTCCTTATCAGGTGGGTCACCCTGATCCAGTGACTGTAATCTCCCTGTGTGGTATTTGATTCTTCATAGTCATCCTCTAGTGTAAGCAAACCCCTTTGTCATTTTCAAAAGTGCATTTCTGTTTTCTATTATCGCGTCTATTTTTATAATAACAACCTTTACTAAAACCTCCATAACCCCCTCAATTTTTGGAATAGGAATGGAATTTCCACTCCTCCTTGTATCCAACATCGATAGCTATCCATAGAACCCAAATGAAAAGTTTGCTGCGATTTTAAAAATCGGAAATGTTTACACGTGTAAAATAGCTTTAAACTGCTTCCAACTTGGACCTTAAGATTTCAATTGTTTTCTGCTGACCAAATCATTGCTTGTGCTTGTGTGCAACTGTTCAAAGCGGCTCCCATAGGAATTTATAACAATTTCAGTATTTTTTACTTCAGTATGTTTTAGCCTAGACCATTCTAAAGACAATTTTTGAAGCCAGTCTGACAGCTGAGAAGTCAATTCCGTTTTTCTCTTGTATTTACTGGGGGAAAGTGGGACTGATATTCTGTTTGATTTGTGCTATTCCAGAATACCTGCTCTCTCCTCCTATCTCTTTACATTGCTTATTGGGGGTTTGAGGGGTGTGGCAGGGGGAACTTCTAACCATAGTGCCATCTGATCTGAAACCAATACAAAAGTATTATTTTCTGTGCTGCATTTGTTTTGCTCATTACTTAATTCTCGTGTATTAAAGATATTATTCAGTGTTCTGTCACCCCATTGGGGATTGTTGTTTACCTATCAAAATATATTGTGATTAAATTTTAAATACATAAATAAATATTTACCTTTGCAAACCAGCCTGATTCCTGGTTCAGTGTGACCGGAGGGTTCCAGGAGAAGGGTGTGATATGAGTGGTATATCGTTCAGAATATTGAACTTTTAGACCAAAATAAATAAGGATTTCAGTTGTGCACTACATGCTGGGCTTTGACTTTGCCGTGTGCCGGATTAAAATTACATAAGGCTTGGGGGCTCGTTGTGAGATCCTGAATTAGACATACCACTCGTGGCAGTCTAACACAGCATGCTAGCTGATGGGGTACATACACCTTGTTGGGTTACCATACTGTGCTACACTGTATAAGCACCTTTCAATAGAAATACTCAAAGGCGTTGGGCCTGTTTGCAAAAGTAAAGTAATCCTGAGATAAGCCAGAAGGAAATTAATATTTCGGGAATGGCGACCCCAGTGGAAATCAATATTGCAAGGGAACACCTACTGCACAAATTGTTTGTCAGGGGTGAGTGGCTAGAACAAGACGGGTATGGCTGCAGGGAATAAATCAAGCACTTAGCGAATTGTATATGACCCCTAAAATAAAAGAGGAGCAATGCAAAATTGCCAAAATAGCGGCCTACATGTACCTCCACATAGGAGTCATACAGGAAAAGTATGCAGACCATGTAGACTTCACAAAGAGGCAAGGGGAAGCAATGCAGAAAATCCAGACCAATCTGGAATCTGCAGAACAAAGGCTCCAGAGTATCCAAGAAGCTGAAACAGAGGCTAGGCAGTATGCCACCAAACTGCAAGAAGAACTGTTACTCTTACTGCAAAAGAATGCAGAGCAAGATGCCAAGGTATGGACACTGCAAAAAGAGTGTCAGGAAAGGTTGGACTCTCTACAACAGAGTCAACAAAAGTTGGACCACAAATTCAGTTTTAATAGAATCTGTGTAGAACAGATGGTCGTCTTACGAGACCAGATAGACAAATTAAAAGGGGAAAATAATAAATTAACCATTAAAGATCTAGAATTCCAAGCAGAGTTTGATGAGGAGCACCAGAAAGCCGGTCAAAAAACAGAGGGACGACCTGGCTGCACAGAGGGGAAATCTATCTCAGGAAAGGGACTCCTTAGGCCAGGAAGTCAGTCATTTAAAAACAAAGTTAGAAGAAAATCACCTGTCCCTTCAGGAACTTGGTGAAATCAAAATGGATTATGTAAAGCTTTTAGAGCACACCAGGCGGGTTGAGGAGGCTCTGGCAAAGAATAATCAGACCACTAAAAATTGGCCCAATACTCCCAATTCAGGCAGGAAGCACAGAGAGACAATGCGGCTCTCTGTGAAAAGAATGACAGGCTCCATAGACAGATAGCCATGCAAGAGCAAATCATTGAGACCAGTAAGGCCTTAATAGAGGAACAAAAGGGTCAGATATTGGCATGTCATCAGGAAATAGGGGCTGCAAGAGATGAGGAAAGATGGGAGAGAGAAGCCCCTGAGCATAACTTCAGGGTGGTATCAGGGACTTTAATCCCTTCAATTCATATGAACCAAGGGCCATGGGGATGGTAGACTTCAACACAATGGTAAATATGGGACTACTAGATCAATGCCTCCCAGAAATGGAGGGGCGGGCATCTATGTACAGGTTCCCAAATGCTAGGGCCAGGCTCTCTGATCAGAGAGACTCCAATGAGCGGAGAATCAGAGAACTGGATCCTCAGAAACATCACCTACCTAGAGATCAGTCAGTCAAATTTGGTGGGGAATTCCATGAAAATAGACCCACTAAGAGCATCTTAAAAACTGCTTCCCAGCTAGGACAGTGGGGGAGGAGGGTATTCAGTCAACCCTGGGAGCAAGGGAGAGTCAGAAGACTTTTCCGAGAACCACAGGCCTCAAGAGACTAGGCCCCCACATTCTGCCAGCCATTTTCCAGCCCGCAGAATCAGGAAGAGCCTAGAAGACCAGACAGCCACCTTAGGTAGCAGTGCCTCTGAGTCAGAGGATGAGTGGACCAGGATGACCAGAACTAAAAAGGCCAACAAAGTTAAGAGAGCTCTGCTGAAAGACCCCTGAAGCAAATCAAAGCTATTAGGAGCGCCATCACACACTACCACAGAAATGCCAAATATTCAGTTTGGGAGCACCTCGAATTGTTTGAGCAAATGATGGAGGCTTTCCACCTGAAGGACAGCCAAAAATGTATTCAGTATGTCAAGTGGACATTTTCGTCCGAGTACTTCAGCTTCTTTGCAGGGCTGGAGGATCAGAACCATTCAAGATGGTCCACCTACAGGGAGGCCATCTTAAAGCATTTTTCAATCCATAGAAACACTCAAGAGGCCCACAAGGCAGCCTACAACCTGCAATGTGGGGAAGACCAGGCCCCACAAGAATTTGTCCAAGAACTGAAACGTGCCTTTGCGCAAACCACCAGTAGGGAATTTTTCAATACCTTCTTTCATGCCATCTTTAAATACATTATGACCCAGCTAGTGTGGGACTTCCTTGAGAAAAGATCACTAGACTGGGCCATTGAACAAGCAACTCGCATCTACGAAGTGCAGAAGCCTCTAGAAAGTAAAAGTGCTAACAAAAGCCCAAAACCAACCAACACCTCTGCTACTGCTAAGGTGGCGGAGGTGAAGGTAGCCCCCATTTTAGATCTGGAGATGGGGGGGCCTAAAAACATTCCCGCACAGAATCCTACCAACCCCAGACATAGAAGGCCCTCGGGCCAATCCCAAACAGGGAGTCAGGGAGGTAACCCCACAAATGGGACCCCTAACTCCCCTGACTACATCAGCCCCTGTTACAAGGGGCACAGACCCATCCTGGGCTATGTGTGGACTCCTCCAGCCCAAAGGAGGAGGGGTCCAACCAGGCAGCTGCCAACCCAGGAAACTTCCCTCCTCACTTTCCCCAGGAGAGGTGTATTCCATCAAATGTTGAATTTCTTTCCCCGGTACCCGCCAAACCTCAACCCCCAAAACAACCCTTCTTTCTTTCCCCACTTTCCTGAGCCCAGACAGCCCAATCCGGGAGAGGGAAGGCCAAGGGTGGAGGGTTACCAAAACTATCCTAACCATGGGTATTATGGGAGAAGGGATAGTTACCCTTCCCGTGATCAACCAAGGGTAGACCAGAGGACCCCATACCAGCCAGAGCGGGAGTCCCAACTAGAGCACCAGGTTCAGAACATGGCACAGGATCTGGGTCGCATGTTGAGAGCGCAGCAAACCCCTCTGATGAACATGGCAACTCAGAACTCCTCAAATCAAAGGTCTGGTGCTCCAGAACAATGACGGGGGAAGAACCCAGACAACCCACTGGTTCCTAGGGAGGAGGCACAGGGGGAAGGGGGATATAAAGCCTTGGAGGAAGATTCCTTCCGCACTTGTGGAAAGCCCCTGGAAACCCAGGAAGTGGAACCAAAATCTCCTGCCACGAAAACCTGCAACCCAAGGAACAGAGGTTGGGTAGGAGAAATAAAGAGCCTAAAAAGGCCCATTTTGTGGAGGAGGTGTGAATCTTCCAATTTGAAGGAGAGGGGTTCTCAGAGGATTGTGGGAAAAGGATCTTCTCCTTCAGGGATGGGGGAACCCCTCCCAAAGAAAAATGGGTCCCAAGAGAACCTGATCAAGACTGGATAGATGTGGGGACCGAGTTAAAACTGCCCATCATCAAACCCCAGAATGACCAGCCAGAAAATCCCCTTGTTCAAAACAATTCAGGTGACTGCCTCCAAAAAGGTGGAATCAGACCCAGGGGAGCCCAAAACTTCCCCCATATACAATGGCCACCATTTTCGTACAAGTTCCCAAGATCCCACACAAAATCCTGCCCAAATCTCCCCTCTGTCAGAATCCAAAGCAAAGAAATTAACCTACCAATTGGCCAAAAATGCACATTATCTTTGCCCCCTTGAGGAAATGGAGGGAAGATTTTATGCCCCAGTCCAAATACAGGGGCAATGTACATTTTTGGCACTGGTGGACACTGGATCCCAAGCCACCCTTCTGTCAAAAAGGGCCTTTGATCAGCTGAATTCGGAATTCGGCGATTGGGAGAAATACCAAATTCCTCTCACCCCTCTTCCTGGACAACTTCAGAACTTTGATGGGAAGGAAATTCATGTCGAGGGGACTGCAGATTTAGACATTAATATTGGCTGACACAAGATGAAGCACCCGGTCATAGTTGTGACTCCAGAGGTCACACCATATTTACTAGGGAATGACATCCTGCATAGATTGTCTCCCCTCATAGATTTTGGAAACAAGGTCCTCTGGACCCAGACTAACCGACCAATAAAATTGAAACATAGTGTCAACCATGTTAGTTTAAATGGCACATGCCACATGGTTTAACAAAAACCTGACCAAATTGAATTCCACTCCCAGAATAACCGAATCCCTGATGAGACAGTAATTGCAGTAGGACAACAAACTGGTGATGGGGAGTCCTCTCTATTTCTGAAAATCAACCTTCCTTCCAGTCTAAGGGGGCATTCCACACTGGAAGGGAACACTCTAAAATTCTATACAAATTCACAATCAGAAAATCCTACTCCTATAGTCCAAAAAGATGCGAAATCAGCTCAAAGCTTGGCTGATACTCAGAAAATTGAAGAGCAGTTGTTCATCCCTATTCAGTTAAATGAAGGGAAGGAGTCTATTCTCGCTTGAGTATGTATGAACAACGGTAGGAGCTTCATCAGCGAGGCCATGTTCCGCAAACTCCCAAAATATCCAGCCATTCCCACATTTAAACTGTTAGACAAATGGGAAATGGACCTGGAAACACCCAATTCCAAACATCTCATGCCCAGCAGGTGTATGCTCAAATTTTCCATAGGCAACAAGAGCATAGTCTATATTTGTTGGGTCGTGCGAGATGTCCCTGGTGCATTTTATTTAGGCAGTGACATTCTCAATTGCTTTGCCATTAGTTTGGACCTAATAAACTTCAAAGCCTGGTCCCGATTAGCGGGTCATCCCATGGACTTTGATGACCCAGAGAGAGTATTTCGGTCAGCTCAACTGCTGCCACTTGCAGTTGAAATTCAGATTGGAGAGGAAGTCACCAACCCAGAACGGACCCGACAATTCTCACTGGAAGCAAAAATTAAAAGAGGAGAGAAACTGAAAAATTCTGACGCCTATGTTCATCTCAATGCTCATTTGCAACAGCAAGGGTTGGGGATGAACCCAACACCACCAGTTAACATAGAACACAACACCATTCCAATAGAGGTGGATAACAGCGACCTAAAGAGTATCACTCTGGGCGCAGGCACCATTATTGGAATGGCGGTTGATGACTGACATTTTTCCATAGATTTAGGTAACGAACTGTTAGGACCAATCCCCAAGGACTGTTTTGACAGTGATAGCGATGATGACACAATACCAGAGAGGATCTTCACCCGGCATGGGGGGAATTTCCTGGTGTACTCTTCCTGCCCTTGTGGTAGGGACGATGTGACCTGTGAATTAAGGAGGGATGAGGTGATCTTTCAAGTCCACAAGGACTGCATTCCCCACCTGAAGCCATCAGTCCAAATCAGTACTTTGACACAGGACTTCTCCACCCAGCTGGAGGAGACCGCTGAGATAGCCAAACCAGAAGTCTTTCCGGGCTTCAGGCAGATGGTTGAAGAGAGAGTCAACCTAGCTGATGCCCGTGAGACTCTGGAGCAAAAGCAGAAATTGAAACAAGTTTTCTTAGATTTTCAAGATCTCTTTGCGGTGGACTCATATGACTCTGGTCGCACCAACATCCACACAACAACAAATCCCATGGATCCTGGCATGACTCCAGTGTTTGTGAAGCAATATCACTTGCTTCTCGCATCAATGGAGTCCCTTACTGAAATAATTAAGAACCTTCAGTCCCGTGGGTTAATTCGGTGCTGGGGATTTTGAAACCAAACAGCCAGTGGAGACTCTGTGCTGACCTAAAGGAGCTCAACAAACGGGTCCATACTTCCCAATGTCCTCTTCCCTACATTGACCAAGGGCTGCCCCAGATCCAGGGGTCAAAGGTATTCACTGCAATTGACCTGACCAATGGGTACCTGTCAATAGGGAGGACCAATACAAGCTGTTCTTTACTTTTGGGGGGCAGCACTACACTTGGACTCGGACTCCCTTCCGAAACATCAACTTCGGCAATGAATTTAACATCTTTCTGCATAAGACCATGCCCGACTTGGGTGAAAGGGGTAACCTGGCCTATGTAGATGATGTTCTAGTCAAAAGCTCAACTGTGGAGGAACACATAGTGGAGATCCGTTATGTTCTAACACAGTTGAGGGCTGCCGGAGCAAGACTCTCTTTTCAAAAGGCATCGTGGTGCAGAACCCATGTCAATTTCTTGGGGCATGAGATAACTCCTGAAGGTCTCTGTCTCCAGGAAAAGAAAGGAGAAGCACTCCAGAAAATCAAAGACCCCACAACTCTGCGGGAACTAAGGAGCCTCCTTGGACTAACTAATTACAGCAAAAAGTTCATTGAGGACTACGCAGAGATCACAAGACCTCTGATCCATCTGTTGAAGTGGGGGTCAAGTGGGAGAGGGGTCCAGAACAAGCCGAGGCAGTAAGACAACTCAAAGGAAGCCTCTCACAAGCGCCTTGCCTAGCTTAACCTGTCAAAAACAAGGAGTTCTTCTTGGAGACAGGGTTCTCAAATACATGCTTGACTGCAGTATTATATCGAAAGCATGACAAGGTCAATAAAGTAATCTCCTATGTGAGTAAGACTTTATCCTCTGTGTAGGAAAAATTCAACGATTGTGAGTATTAAAGAATTACCGCCCGTTTATCCAGGGAGAACACATCATAGTGGAGACTTCACATCAACCTTTGCAATATCTTCAAAGTGACAGAAACCGGGCCGGAAATGTGAGTAATTCCTGAATTACTTCCTGGATTCTGTCAATGCAAGGCTTTCCTGTGGAGGTCAGTTATGGCCAAAACAAGAAGACACCCCTCACGCAAGGTCTGGCTGACTTGCATGATTGTGCCAGAGAAAACTGTCTCGAGGACGAAAGTCTTAAAATCAAGGACAGCATGGAGGCATACCTTAATTCCCCACACAAAGTCTATGAAGAAGACAAGTGTGAGGGAATACCCATGGTCTATGTGGATGGGTTCTCCTACCACGTTGCCAACAATGGGGAAAAGGAACTTGTGGCCGGCGTGGGGAAGGTATGGGTGAATGATGCCCCAGAACCCTCCGCTGGGTACAAAATTGGTCCCCGAAGTAGTCAAGTGACAGAGCTGATGGCTGTGCCTCAAGCCATCCTCACTGCTGTCCAACACCAACTCCACAAACTGGTCATAATCACTTATTCAGATTATGTACGGAACTTGTTTGTGGAACACCTGGTTAACTGGAAAACCAGAGGCATGCTGTGTGCTAATAATAAACCTTTAAAACATGGAAAATTAAGACAAAATATTGATGATCTGGTCTCCTCGAATGGGAGGACCATCTACTGGAAAAAGATCAAGGGTCATCGTAAAGTAGAGGGACAAGACAAAACTGGAAATGACCTAGCTGATTAGCTGGCCAAAACCAGAGCCATCCAAGGGCATCTACTTGAGATCGAGTCCCTGTTGGGGGAAATCCAGGTCACTGCTATCACTAGGTCCCAGACAAATGCTCACAATGAACTCTCAACTGCACAATAGAGTAAGGAGAGTCCAGATGCTCATTTGATTATGGCTCAAAAAGGGGATCCAATAATTGGTAAGTTTTATCAACACATTGAGGACCCTGAGAACTTTTCCCTGATGGATACCAATTACATTGGGAAAGAGGACCTCAGAGTGTTGATGAAATGTCCAAAAATGTTCCGAATCCAAGACGGTTTGCTGGTAAGGAGATTCATATCTGGCCATGACCATTGGGTGGTCCCTACCTCATTCCGAAACCTGATACTAAGTCACGGCCATGATGCGGCCACAGCCGGTCATAGGGGGTTTCATACGACATTAGAAATCTTGCGAGAGTTTGCATACTGGCCACACATAGGGCAGGACCTCGACCAATACTTTAAGGGGTGTCTTGTGTGTGCACAATTTCAGCCAACATCACTCACACACTGTGCGGTGCTCTCCTCCAAAGAGGGGATGACACTGCCTTGGTCAGATTTGCAAGTCGATTTTATCGGGCCTGTGTTTCGCTCCTCTAGGGGGAACAAGTACATGTTGACCGTAACATGCTTGTTCACTAAATGGGTGGAATGTCCCCCAGCCCCAAATTGCAAGGCAGAAACAGCAGCTGCTCTGATGATCTTCTTCTCGTGTTTTAGACTACCCCAAAGGATTGAGTCAGACCGAGGTAGTCACTTCACTAGTGAAGTGATGACAAAGATGTGGGAGATACTTGGGGTCAAAAGGAAACTACACATTGCCTACCGACAGTCCTCTAGTGGTTGAGTTGAGAGGTACAATAAAATTATTGTGAGCATATTAGAAAAGTTTGTGGCAGATTCTGGGCCAAGTTGGGACATTAGAGTACCCCTTGTCCTGATGGCCATCCGATCTACCCTTTCTTCTGCAACAAAAATGTCTCCATTTGGGCTGATGACTGGACGAAGGATGGTGCTACCCCAGCATCTGCTCTACAGAACCCAAGAGCAGACCTTGATAAATGCCTCCACAACTCACGAGGATGTTGAGAATCTGAGAAAACACCTTCAACATGCTTTTGCCTATGCTCAGCAGAATCTAGAAAGATCTGCAGGCAGTATGAAGACCCACTATGATCTCAAGACAACTAACAAGGAATACCAAGTAGGAGACCGGGTCTACTTGTACAATTTCCAAAGGAACCAAGCAAGTAGCGCAAATTCCTCCCAACTTGGCGGGCCCTTTTGAAATTGTGGACAGAACCTCACCAGTCGCCTACGGAATCCGCAACACCAAGGGCAGTTTGGGAGAAGGGGAAGACAAGTGTGTCCACATAAACCAGCTGAAGAGTTGCCATCCCAGGCATACTTTGCGGCAAATAGTGGAACCAACCAGAAACCCATAGGGGGAATAGTGCCAATTATAACCAATGCAAGTGTCTTTCCCACTGCTGACATCCCCAGATGACGTGTGGACACAGTATTGGACAAATATCCATAACCATGCTCTGTTCTATCTTCTAGATGCTGGAATAAGAATCATCCAAAGTACTACCAAAGAAGACCACTCGGGGACCGGGAGGAGAGAACCAAGGAGCCCGGAGTGCTCCATACTCCCAACCAGAACCAGCAAGACTCCTGACCAGAACCGGCGAGGAGAGTGTGTCGCTTCATCACTGACGGGAGAAGAAGCAGAATTTCTCCACATGGACAAAAGAAAAGAACATCCCAATCTCCTGATTTCCCCTTGACTGGCAGCCAAAATCAAGTCGGGAAAGGGGGCTTTGTGGGATGTATTGACCCACGCCGCTATGCTATGCGGCATCACCCTGCCAGTTATGGGGAAAGAAACAGCAACAATGGCGGCAAAACCCTAGTGTGCGTCAAAAACCTACAACTAGCTACAAAAACCATGTGCTTCAGCACACAAAAGAGAAATGCACAACCTGCCACCCATGGTACATGTGCGGTGGAATAGAGCACACCCTGCATAAATGTGCCAGTGGGCTCCATGACCAGCAAACAGAGTGCAGAGAGAGAAGCAGCACTTTGCAAACGAAACCCAAAAATGTGCCTACAAATGACATTTGCTTTGTTGACAAAAACTCCCAAAAGGCCTATAACACAACACTTTTCAACATTCACAATCTTGCCTGGTGCTAAAATCCATGTATCAAATGAAACATTGTGAAACATACAAAGTCTGAAAACTGACAGCCTCTTTGCCAAAATTTGGGTGCAGTACCCGCGACCACATGAATGACAGCTGCCAGAGGAGTACTGAGGTAGCTTGAAAATAACCTAAAACTAAAAAGTCTGCTGAATTAGCAAACATAAACAGGATTGTTGCCAAAAAAGAATACAGATTTTAGTTGTGTTTTTGATTTGACAGATTTTAAGGCCAAGAAAGAAATGTATTTGTACGTGATGCAACAAAAGTGGTTTTTGCTAACTTTCAAAGTTAATCAGCTTGGCTGAAGCTGTAAAAACTGGAAAAGCAGGGTTTTCTCCCAAACAGAGGGCCTTCCTCTCAGCAGAAACTCAGAAGGAGGTGTTAATTGCAGGTTAGAACAGAATCTTCTCTACAGAAAGCAAAGGAACAATGACAAAGCTGCAGCCCAGGAAATTGGAAGTTTGAAAGGGTCGTAAATGGCCTCTGGAAGGAACAAGCAAGAAGGAGGATGCCCTGGACTGCAGGGAGACAAAAAGAGGCAGAGCCAAGCGACCATCTGTTGCTAAACATGAACAAAGAACACATTTTAAAAGACTTATAACTTGCTATTTAAAATGGTGAAAAATATAAAAAGGACAGAGTTGTTAATTTAATTTCTGTCTGCACGTGTGAAGTGGCGGCAAAACTGTGTGACATGTTCTGGACAGGAATGGCAATATGTGTGGTTTTATGTATGCAAAATATATTACTGTTAGAACTGTGAAAATGTACACGCATATCCCTATGTTAAACATGCACACTTGTAGAAATTTGCAGAAAATTGGAAATTGTGTTCATCGGGAAAAGGGCAAAATTCAGTAGAAAGTGGAGACAAAATCCCACCACTGCTGGGTTTTGAGGAATAGCAGCTATGTAAAATATAGCATCTTTGTATGTGATTTGTATAAAGGTGACCAATGTAGAAATTTACATTTAGTATCAAATCCGATTTTAAGACCAGTGGCTAAAAGGAGGTCTCAGAGGATTGTAAAGCAAATCATAAAACGTGACATCACCCAGCCTTGATCCAATCACTCATATTTCAAGGCAGAGATGAAGTTTGGTCCAATCCCAGCTCACAGGGGCAGGCTTAGCTAAACCGGCCTACACACCCCCTTTGTGATGTCATTCTATAGTATAAATAGAAACAGCTGACAACACATAGGGACTCAAAGATCCAGCCACGTTCCTGATTCCGGCGAAACACTCTGATCCAGCTTTCTACATCCAGCTTTAAATATTCATCCAGATGCCAAATCTCTTGCCAGCAATAGAGACTATTGATTTCCAGCAAGGCTCCAAATCCTCAAATGTATTCTCTCCACTCAGTAAAGCGCTTTGTGGTGTGAGAAGGCCTTTTGAACCAGTATCCAGACATTCTCTGGATTCCACCACTAGGTTTTCCTGAGTAACTCGCCATCCCTGATTAAAATACCCACAGACTGGGAGAGCAGATCCTGTGCCAATCCAGCAACCGGCCTAGAGGATCCAGTCCCATGCCGGATGTGCTGTCTTTCCTAGACCAGACCCAATCCTGAGCACAGCTGATGGTCCCATTTAAAAACGTATCCTGTGAGTATGAATAGGAAGAACTGTGGCCCATATCATATGTACTTTGCATAGTCTTATCCCTATCTCAGACCCATCCTATCTTTCATTCAGAACCTGTATTGTTAGAAGTATCTATGCCTTGTGTTATCCCTATCCAACCCATCCTATCTTTCCTTCAGATACTGTATTGTTAGAACTGTCTTTGCACTGATCCTTTTATCATCTGAAGGAGTCGAGTTAGCTTATCAGGTGGGTCACCCTGATCCAGTGACTGTAATCTCCCTGTGTGGTATTCGCTTCTTCATAGTCATCCTCTAGTGTAAGCAAACCCCTTTGTCATTTTCAGAAGTGCATTTCTGTTTTCATTCTCGCACCTCTTTTTATAAAAACAACCTTTACTAAAACCTCCATAACTCCCTTAGTTCGATTCTCCTGTTATCGTGAATATCGAATAGCGAAAGTTTGCCGCGATTTTAAAAATCTGAAAGGTTTACACGTGTAAAATAGCTTTTAACTGCTTCCGACTTGGACCTTAAGATTTCAATTGTTGTCTGCTGACCAAATCATTGCTTGTGCGCAACTGTTCAAAGCGGCTCCCATAGGAATTTATAACAATTTCAGTATTTTTGACTGTGTTTGGTGTTTTTGCCTAGTCCACTCTAAAGACAATTTTGGAAGCCAGCCTGACAGCTGAAAAGTCAATTCCGTTTTTCTCTTGTATTTTCTTGGGGGAACATGGGACTGATATTCTGTTTGATTTGTGCTATTCCTGAATACCTGCTCTCTCCTCCTATCTCTTTACATTGCTTATTGGGGGGTTCAGGGGTGTGGCAGGGGGAACTTCTAGCCATTTTGCTATCTAATCTAAAACCAATACAAAAGTATTATTTTCTGTGCTGCATTTGTTTTGCTCATTACTTAATTCTCGTGTATTAAAGATATTGTTCAGTGCTCTGTCACCCCATCAGTGATTGTTGTTTACCTATTAAAATATATTGTGATTACATACATAAATAAATATTTACCTTTGCAAACTAGCTTGATTCCTGGTTCAGTGTGACCAGGGGGGTTCCAGGAGAAGGGTGTGATATGAGTGGTATATCGTTGAGAATATTGAACTTTTAGAACAAAATTAATAAGGATTTCAGTTGTGCACTACATGCTGGGCTTTGACTTGTTGTGTGCTGGATTGAAATTACTTACAGCAACCCCAAAGTACCTGGCATTGTAGCGTTCCTCGTCAGGGAATCAATGACCCTTCTTGAGTGCCGTCCCTTTAAGGCAGGAGTCACGGTCGTCGAACGTTCGACGGAGAACAGGGTGAACCACAGCGGTGAAGTGGCAGCTTCGTTCCTAGCAGTGCTCATTGGCGACGGAGCGTAGACGTCCTGCAAGGATGAGGCGTGCGGGGCACCTCCATGTCGATAGTTCAGGACCGCAAAGAGTTTGAAGAACTGTGGCCCAGCAAGGCCGTTGTGTCGTCGGCGTCTCTGTGGTCTTTGGGTGGCAGGAAACCCACCGGTGGATGCTCCTCGGTGAGTCAATGCCCTAGCCTTCTCTGTCAGGATAAGGCGGGTGGCGGCAATGGGAGCACGGCAGCTCCGGTCGGCGACAGCAGTCGTCGACAGTGGCGGACAACAGTCCGGGCGCTTCTCTTTGGGATTCCGCGACAGTCCCCGTCTCCGGTCGGCAGCCTGTCGTAGGTCTGTCTACCAGGGAGCTTTGGCAAGGATCAGCTGGTGCACGATGGTCCCTCGTAGCTCAGGAAACGGGCGCCTTACCAGGTCCTCTCTTGGTCAGTCCTTGGAGACACAGCAGCTTTCAGATTGATGAAGTAGAGCAACAGCAAGACTTCTCTTCCAGCAGAGCTTCAAGGTTAAGCTTGAGTTTCAACTCCAGTTTCTCTTCAGCTAATGAACACCAATTCTAGCATTGAGAGGCCCCCAGATATACTAGTTGATCTCCCATTCATTCTGCCGGGTCACACTCAGGCAACCAATCGGTCAGAAGGGCATACATGCAGGCAGGCAGCCAATCGGGTGCATAGTGCATTCAGGCCATTCACTTCTCTCCAGACACTCACAACAAGTTATGTGTATTGGGATAAGTACCCAGCCATTCAACGCTCCACACTGCATTCATACCAGCTTCGGGCAGGGCTGTCTCAGTCATTGTTTCAAACAACAGATACTAGACATCCACAACACAGAATGTGTATTCGTCACACACTCCATTCACCCTGATCCCATCCACAGGGTGTACCCACAACATACAGTCACAGGGAAGGCTCCAGCCAATCTGGACTGGACTTCACAACAACACCATATATGGAACTTCCACCCAACAGACGGTCAGGGGGAAGGGACAGAGTCAGGGCTTCCCAGGACTTTGGGAAAACAAGGTAACAGGCAATAGAAAGCAGGAGGCCACAGGGGCCATGTTGTTTCCTATCAGGAATCAACTGATTCCAATGGCAGGGCCTGGGTATCCCAAAATAGAGGCTACTCAGAGCACCTGACAAATGCAGCATGGAGCTGCCACCAGACCATACCCTGCTCTGTGGGCCACACACAGGTGCCCAAAAACATACACTAGGTGCACAGGGTTGTACCCCCACCCATGGGTGCCATAAGGGTATCCCATGGGTCTGCACACCAAACCAAAATCAGGAAGAGCTGCACTACCAGGAGTCCCATATGGACTCCTGGGCAGAAAACAATACAGAACACAAATGAAAAAGGACTACAGGACAAGGACAGGGAGGGCCTGTCCCTCCAATGCATTTCCAGCATCTCAGTCACCACCCCCCAGACCGAGGTTAGGGTGCCTAATCGCCCACGAGATAGACACCTACATCCAGCCGGTCAACATACCTTCTGGAAAAGCCATCTGCATTATCGTGACTCTTCCCTGGTCTATGGTCGATGGTGAAGTCTAGCCCTTGCAGGCTAATGGACCTTTTCGCCCTTCATCTGCATAAGCCCCTTCAGGGGCTTATGATCTGTTTGGACCTTGAAGGTAGCTCCGGTAAGGTAGGGTCTAAAACGCCTAAGGCTCCAAACTATACTAAAACATTCCTTTTCAACGGTAGTCCACCTAAGTTCTCTACCCTTAGTTGTCTACTGATAAATATGATCGGATGTTCTTTTCCTTTGTCATCTAACTGGGACAAGACAGCTCCAATTCCGGTGTCACAGGCGTCCGTATGAACGATAAAGGGCTTGCTGTAATCAGGTGCACACAACACGGGTGCCCTACACAGACTTTCTTTCAAGCCATCAAATGCTCTCTGACAGTGTTCAGTCCAATTAACCTTCCACGGCTGTTTGGGTGAAGTCAGTGCTGTCAGGGGTGCAGCTATGGTTCCATAGTCTGCCGTGAAATTGCGATAATAACCAGTGAGTAGTGAGATAATACCCAGTGAGTAGTGGGAGTCTCCCAGTCATGCACATCATGTACTTTACTGGGGAGAGGTTGGAATTGACCCCCTCCTACCTCATTACCAAGGTACCTGACTTTCCCCTGAGCTATCTGGAACATGGTGGCATTGATAGGGAGTTTAGACCTTTTCAAGGCCTGCAACACCCTATCCAGATGTGTCAGATGCTCTTCCGAGGTGGAACTGTAGACGGCAATGTTGTCTAAGTAGGCCACACAAAAGGCCTCCAGCCCACTGAGCGCATGATTGACCAATCTCTGGAAGGTGGCAGGGGCATTCGTCAACCCAAAAGGTATGACCCTAAACTGGTAGAGTCCCTCAGGTGTTGAGAACGCCGTCTTTTCCTTGGCATGGTCCATTAGAGCTATTTGCCAATAGCCTGAGGTAAGGTCAAAGGTGCTCACAAATTTGGCAGCACCTATGGTGTCCACAAGCTCACCAGCTCTGGCCAATAGGTGCCTATCAGTTTTGGTGATGTCATTGACTCCTCGGTAGTCCACACAGAACCTCCAATCCTTGGTACCTGCCTGGGAACTTGCCTTGGGGACAAGGACCACAGGACTGGACCAGGGACTGGTTAAGGGTTCAATAACACCCAGATCCAACATCTTGGCGACCTCAGCCTGGATGTGGTTCTTAACTGTATCTGACATACGGTAGCACCTGCTTTTGACAAGCACACTGTCACCAGTGTCAATCTCGTGCCTACATCACGGTGTAAGGCCTGGAGTCAGTGAAAACAGAGAGGCATACTGCCGGAGCAAAGCCCTGCAGGCCCTCTGCTGCTCTGTCCTCAGATCGGGAGAGAGATGTACTCCCTCCACTGAGCCATCCTGAGGGGTGCTATGCAGCAAATCAGGAAGGGGCTCACTCTCATCCTCTTCTTGCTCTGAAGCTAGCAGGAGACATGAGACTTCTGCTCGCCTGTGGAAAGGCTTGAGCCTGTTAACATGGAATACCTGAGGGGCTACCCCAGGGACTCCCATGTCCACCAGATAATTGACTTCGCCCATCTTGGAGATGATCCTGAAGGGTCCAGTCCACTTGTTTTCCAAAGCTCTAGGCTTGGTAGACTCCATCACAAGGATTTCCTGTCCCGGAGTCCAATCCACTTGCGAGGCTTTAAGGTCATGCCAGTACTTGTTCAATTCCTGGCTGGCCTTGAGATTTGCTGGTGCCTGACCCATCATCTGTGTCATCCTCCATCTTATAACTAACAAATAGTCCCCCACTTGCTTGGCTGGACCTAGAGGGGTGGCCTCCAAACCTTCTCGGTTCAAGGCAAGGGGCCCCCTCACGGGATGTCCAAAGAGTAACTCAAAGGGGCTGAAACCACCATCCTCTTGAGGTACCTCTCTGTAAGCGAACAGCAGTCATGGCAGGAGGAGATCCCATTTCCTCCTTAGGGGCTCTTCCAAAGCGCCTAGCATGCCCTTGAGAGTTTTGTTAAATCTCTCAACCAGACCATTGGTCTGGGGATGGTAAGAGGTGGAGAACTTGTAGGTTACCCTGCACTCTTTCCACATGGTTTTCATGCAACTAGACATGAAGTTGGATCCTCTGTCAGAAGCAACCTCCTTAGGGAATCCAACCTGGGTAAAAATGCCCAGGAGAGCCCTGGCAACCACCTTGCAGTAATAGTCCGAAGGGGTATAGCCTCAGGGTACCTGGTGGCATGATCAACCAAGACCAGGATGAACTGATGTCCACCTGAAGTGGGAGGGTCAAGGGGACTGACAATGTCAATGCCCACTCTCTCAAATGGTGTGCAACCACTGGCAATGGCTGCAGTGGAGCAATGACACTGCCTCCAGTCTTGCCAGACAACTGACACGTTGAGCAGGTCCTGCAGTGGGACTCCACTTCCACTCCCATCCGGGGCCAGTAGAAATGGGCAGAGAGCCTCTGCTTAGTCTTCGTGGTACCAAGTTGACCAGCTAAGGGCACCTCATGTGCCAACTGCAGCAGGAAGGGCCTGTAAACCTGGGGTACCACCAACCTCTTGAGGGCACCAGGTTCAGGCTTAGTGGGCTCACTAACAAGGAGCTCACCCTCCCAATAGATACGGAATGCCCTAGGCACTTCTGCTTGTGCCTGGGACAGGGCCTGTTTCCTCAGACCCTCGAGAGAGTGGCACTCTCTCTGACCCTTACAGAAGTCCGCCCGGGAGGGTCCCCCTTCAGCCAACAGGCATTGAAGATCAGGATGGTCCTCCGGGTTGAGAACCTCTCCCACAGGAGAGTCTTCTGTCTCTTCTCCCTCAGGAGTTGAGTTTGGTTTTTCCACTGGACCCAGCTGGTCCGGAGCATGGATCCCAATGGGTGCTGTAGGAACAACAGGAAGAGAAGGAGCCCCCTTCACAGAGGTGGCCTTTGTGGTCTTCCATCGTCTTGCCTTAGGCCTCGCCTTTGGCTCGGGTACCTGACTCACAGCCAGACTCTGTGTCACCTGTGACCTAGTGACTGCAGTAGCAGTCAGGGGGAGACTATCCAAGATGAACCCCAACTTCACTAGATCATTACCTAACAGAATGTTAGCAGGGACATTGTCCTCAACCAGGACATGAAGCTTTGCTGTCTTGTCTCCAATCATGAGTGTGATTAAGGCTACAGGCGATAATTTGGGAGGCCCACCAGCTAACCTGGTGGTTCTCAGAGGAGCACCTACACAGTCCTCTGTCTTGAGCAGGGTCCTGTCCAACACTGTCATGCTTGCCCCAGTGTCTCTCAAACCAGTAGAAGGCTAGCCATTCAAGAGGACACTTCTCAAGAACCTACGGGTGTTCTGTGGGATAGTCGCCAGTACTTCTGCGTACTGATCCCAGGCCCCAAGGGACACTAAGGAAATCTCTACAGGAGCACCAAATGTGATCCCTGTAGAGGAGGGGAGGACAGTGGCCTCCCCCTCAGACATCGGGTAAGGGTAGGTCAGGCTGACAGCCTGGACTCCAAGTGCCTTACCTTTAGACTTGGGGTCACCCCTCTTGTGATCCGGAGCCCCACAGTCCCAACAAGTGCCAGGAATGCGGGGTACGGTACTGGAACCATTGGGAGCCTGCTTTGCAGCAGGTGGACCACTACTCTTATTCCCACCCACAGATGACTTATCCCCACTACATTTTTGGGTCTTAGGAGAGGAAGGTTTTGGTTTACTCGACTGTGATTGCTTCTGGGACTCCTCAGCTTTCTGAGAGGTCCCCTTTTCTTTGTCCTCGTCCTTCCCACAGGTGTCAGTCAACCTAGCCAGCTTAAAGGGATCCAAAATGTTCTGGTCAGCAACATACTGACGCAGCTCTGGTGAACAGGCTTCTGAAAAATGCTCAAAAAACAAAAGGTGGGACAATTCAACAAACGTTTTCACTTTGTAACCATCAATCCACCCCATCATGTTCATGTGCGCAGCACTCACCCAGTCAATGAATTGCACAAGCCGTCTCAAATGCTTCAATCCACTGGAGAATATGAGAACCCTCCACAAACCCACCAACCAAATCTTTCATAAACTTGTTGGCTGGGAACCTGCCACTCTCAACTGGTTTAGCTGAAGTCTCCACTCTAGCTTTCTCTAGCTGGATTCTTTGGTGAACTTTGAGTATCACTTGCTGTGCCAACTCCTCTTTCTTCAACTCAGTTTCTGTTGCCAACTTGTTGTATTGAAAGGCTAACTGTTCCCGTTGTAGCTCCAATTTTAAAAGTTCAATCTTCAGGGCTTCCCCCTGAAGAGAAGTGTTGGGGTTTGGAACAGAGGCAGCAGGAATGGTGGCATTCCCAAGAATAGACTCCATTGCTTGTAATGCAGTTATCTTGTACACAACTAAACCTCAATTTAACAAAGTGCAGATATTTTGTAAGTGGCATGGTTATACACTGATTCTTAAAACCCTTAGCATCCCACCACTGCCACCAGTGTCTGTCTGTACTCCTGCTCTCTATATGGTAGAGAAGAGGCACAGAGGACCCCAGCCAAGATTCTCTATTATTGGTACGTGGTCGAGCAATCAAGGCCTAGCTTCTCAGGAGGTGATGCAGGCTGGTTCTTAAGTACAGTGTAGGGCCCAAGCCCCCATAAAAGAATGTCCACACACTGTATTAGTTAAAACACAGTCTTTATATAATTAATATTCAAGGTTATGTACAATATCACGATAACTCACTTTTTACTCGGTTATCTATAATGGCAAATATACAGTTCTATGTGGTACCGCAATTACTATTAGATCTCTTTAAAGTGCATCAACTGTATGGATAAATGTCACATAAATCAGTTTGTAAAGGAAACCAACAATAGATATAAGAGGAAAGCAGTTGGTTAGAACAATTGGCAGAATTCTGGCCCTGCTACCTAGACACAGTTCTGTGTGGGGATCCCCGCAGCTGGGCAACCTGTAGAATAAAGATATATCAAAAGCCCAGTTCATATATTGTTCACAAGTGACTTTCCAATAGTTCAGCAACCCCAAATCGACAGCCCTTCTTGTCTGCACTCCCTTTAAGGCAGGAGTCACGGGTCGTCCGACGGAGAACAGGGTGAACTACAGCAGTGAAATGGCAGCTTTGTTCTTAGCGGTGCTCATCGACGCGTCGACGGCCTGGCCTTCTCTGGCGGGATAAGGCGGATGGTGGTGCAGATGAGCGCGTCTGTGAATCGAAAGTTCTTAGGAAACGGGAGCATGGCGGCTCCGGTCGGCGAACGGCGGTCGTCAACAGTGGCGGACAACAGTCCGGGCGCTTCTCTTTGGGATTCCGTGCCAGTCCCCGTCTCCAGTCGGCAGCCTGTCGTAGGTCTGTCTACCAGGGAGCTTTGGCAAAGATCAGCTGGTGCACGAACGTCCCTCGTAGCTCAGGAAGAGGGCGCCTTATCAGGTCCTCTCTGGATCAGTCCTTGGAGACACAGCAGCTTTCAGATTGATGAAGTAGAGCAACAGCAAGACTTATCTTCCAGCAGGGCTTCAATGTTAAGCTTCTGTTTCAACTCCAGTTTCTCTTCAGTTTCTGAACACCAATTCTAGCAGTGAGAGGCCCCCAGATATACTAGTTGTTCTCCCATTCATTCTGCTGGGTCACACTCAGGCAACCAATCGGTCAGAAGGGCATTCATGCAGGCAGGCAGCCAATCAGGTGCATAGTGCATTCAGGCCATTCACTTCTCTCCAGACACTCACAACAAGTTATGTGTATTGGGACAAGTACCCAGCCATTCAACACTCCACACTGCATTCATACCAGTTTCGGGCAGGCCTGTCTCAGTCATTGTGTCAAACACCAGATACTAGACATACACAACACATAATGCGTATGTAACGCTCACCTGACTCCCACAGGGGCGCTGGCCTGGTTCGCGCTGCTGTGACCTCGTCTAAGGTGATGCGCAGGGTTCGGAAGACGGACTGGACCGGGCCCCAGATCTGGCTTGTCTGACTCGCAGAAGTATCCTTCTGTAGGTGAGAATAGGGGGTTAACTGTCTGCGGGGTAATGCAATCGGCCTCCCACTTACCCCTCTCACCCTCCTCAAAACCCTTCTGTGCTTCCCCGTAGCGTCTCACCTTAGGGTCTGGAAGGACGAGCTCTCCATCCTGCTTCTGATGCAGGGGCGCGTTGATATCCAGTTACGTCACTGGATTTTCGGATGGGTGAGAACCAAACTTGCTTGGCTTCCAGGTAAGTTTTTCTATAAGTGGTTCCCCTTGTGTCCATGCATTAATGTTCTAATGCTAGTGTCTTTTTCCCCATAGGGGCCGGGGTACGGAATGCCGGGGAACAGGAACCGACCCGAGGTGAGCGGTGAAATCCTTGTGGAAATCAGGTAAGTCTTTAATGAGTGTTTTGGTAATGTCTTTTCATTCACTCATTAACGCTGATGTCTTTTTCCCCTTAGGGGCCGGGGTCCGAAAATGCCTGGATGCGGCACGGACCCGAAATGAAAAGGGAATGACCCAACAGGTAAGTCTTGACATGGAGTTTTAGCTTCCCTTTTCCCTTCTTTCTCTCACCTTTGTTCTTGTCTTTTTCTCCCTAGGCGTGGGGGCGCGACTGCGAATCCGGATGGTCGCTGCTGAACATGGAGGCGCCCTGTAAAGGTGAGTAGAATGCGGCGCTGCAGCGATCGATGCGATGTGCTTTTAAAAATAAATGTCTTCCTTTTCAGGATTGTCGGCGAAATGTCTCTGGGATGCAGATTTAGCAGGTGAGGCCTTTTCCTTCTTCTGTTCTCTTGTTCCCTTCCTTTGCAGGTGATTCAGGATGCTGGCAGGTGTGGCAGAAGTCAAGATGCAGGAGCAGACACGGTGAGCGTCCAGCTGCTAGATGCAGAACAACGCGAAGCACGTGTGGCTGATCGGGTGTGGTTTAAATAGCCTTGGAAGAAGTTCCTAGAATGTGTCCTTCCTCCAATCAGGTATGTATCCTTCCCCGACCACGCCCGGGTGGTAAATGAGTCCCACAGGTAGAGTAGTTCCTTTCAGGCCTCAAGGAGGCCGGGGTTCTGCAGCATGGTCTGCATCAGGTAAGTGCACCCAAACACTTTCATAATGTCCGCTTTCGGGGACACAGTGCCTGAGCCGGCTCCCCGGGAGCGGGCATCGTGACAGCACTCCCCCCCAAGGCCCCTCCCAAGGTTGTTCCCTCCGGGGGTTTTGGTTTGTTTGGGAAGAGTCGGTGGAATTTCCTGACTAATCGAGGTGCATGCACATTGTCACTGGGTTCCCACGACCTCTCCTGAGATCCGTACCCCTTCCAATCAATTAGGTAGAAAAGCTTTGACCTAAACATTTTTGAATCTAAAATGTTCTTCACTTCGAATTCGGGTTCCCCATCTATTTGAATAGGTTCTGGAGGTTTGAGTAGTCGGGTTCCGGGTACCACTGGTTTCAGAAGTGACACATGAAAAACAGGGTGAATTCGCATATTAGCTGGTAAATCAAGTTTAACCGCTACTGGGTTCATTATTGCCGTAATAGAATAAGGTCCCAGATATTTTGGGTTAAAAGTTCGAGGCCCTTTGAGCGGTAAATGTCTGGTAGCTAACCACACTTGATCCCCAATCTGATACGGAGGTGCTTCACTCCGCTGTAGGTCAGCATTCTCCTTGTATTTTCTCTTGGCTTGTTGTAAATGCGTGGTTGCCTCTTTGAAGGCTCGGGTAATGGTAGAATGCAGATGTTCTACTGCGGGCACTCCGAGGTTCCGAGGTGAGTCGAGGTTTGAGGTTCGAGGGTGATGTCCAAACAAGGTATAAAAAGGACTATGGCCAGTTCCAGAGTGTACCGAATTATTATATGCGTATTCGGCTATCCAAAGAATGACTTTCCAGTAGCTTTCAGATTGCTGTAACATACACCGTAAGTACTGCTCAAGGGTCTGATTTGTCCTCTCGGTCTGACCATCGGTCTGAGGGTGGTGACTGGTCGATAATCTTTCGTCAATTTGTGCCATTTGACAACATTTGCGCCAGAAGTAGGAAATGAATTGGCTTCCCCGGTCAGAGATTAGTATAGATGGGAATCCATGTAGCCGAACAATATTTTCGAGGAATTCTTTGGCTAGGACAGAAGCTGAAGGTAAACCTTTCAAAGGAATGAAGTGGGCCATTTTGGAAAACAAATCCACAATTACCAGAATGACATTGTATCCCGAACGAGGAGGCAAGTCCGTAATAAAATCCATTGATAGGGTGTGCCAGGGTGCTGGCGGTATGTCTAGAGGTTGAAGGAGACCGGCTGGTCTTTTCTTTTGACCTTTATTTTGGGCGCAAACACCACAGGACATCACAAAAGATTTAACATCTTTTTGCCAAGAGGGCCACCAGAATTGTCGTTTCACCTTTTCCATTGTCTTGGCAATACCGGGGTGTCCCTCTATTAATGTATCATGATAACCTGAAATAACTAGTTCGTGTAAATCCTTGTGCGGCAGGAATAAGCGTCCTTGGTAATAAGGTAAACCATTATCTATGGTAAAGTCTGATCCCTTTTGTATCCAATCCTGGAGGACTGTAGGGTCCAGGAGTTGTTTCACTCTGACTTGAATGTCTTCAAGCATCTGTAACGAAGTCATGCCTAGAATTCTCTGTTCGGGAATTATTGGTACTGGTTCTGAGTTTGTATCAGATTCTCCCATTCCAATTCGGGATAAGGCGTCTGCTTTGCCGTTCTTGCAGCCAGGTCGATAGGTAATCACGAAATCAAATTCAGCGAAAAACAAAGCCCATCGGAGCTGCCGTGATGACTGAGCCTTGGCGGTTTTCAAATACTGTAAATTCCAGTGATCAGTGATCACCGTGATGGTATGTCGAGCGCCAAGCAGGTAATGCCGCCAGCCTTAAAAAGTGGACTTTATGGCTAACAGTTCTTTGTCAGTGATTGCGTAATTAATCTCTGGTGCCGAGAATTTTCTGGACCAAAATGATACAGGATGAAGTTGGTTGGTTTCAGGATCTCTTTGAGACAGAACTGCTCCCATGGCTAGGCTGGATGCGTCAGTTTCAACGACATACGGGAGATCTGGACGTGGGTGTTTCAATATAGGTGCAGAGGTAAACTTAGCTTTTAAATCCTGGAAGGCCTGCTCGGCTTCTTCAGACCATTCAAAACGTTTATTTTTCCTCAAGAGTGCAGTAATGGGTTGTACTATGCGTGAAAATTCCGGGATAAACCTGCGATAGAAATTGGCAAAGCCGAGCATGCTTTGAACCCCTTTTACAGAGAGCTAGGTGATGGCCATTTGAGGATGGCATCCACTTTTCTTGAGTCCATTCGGACTCCTTTGGGTGTCAGCATGAAACCGAGAAACTCAACTTCTGTGGTATGGAAAACACATTTCTCCAGTTTAGCAAATAGTTTGTGTTGGCGCAGTTTTTCCAGAACTGCCCTAACGTGTTTTCTGTGATCAGATTCCGAAGAGGTGTACACTAGAATGTCTAGAATGTCATCGATATAGACGACAACACAAACATCGATGAGTTGCCGAAGGACATCATTCTCGAAGAATTGGAAGGCAGCAGGCGCATTGCACAACCCGAAAGGCATTACCTGGTATTCGAATAATCCATATTTTGTACGGAAGGCTGTTTTCCATTCGTCGCCTTCTTTTACTCGCACCAGATGATATGCCCCCCGGAGATCTAACTTGGTGTATATGCAAGCGTCCTTCACCTGGTCAAGGAGTTCAGGAATCAGAGGTAGAGGATAACGGTTTTTAACCGTTATCTGGTTCAAAGTGCGGTAATCGATACAAGTTCTAAGGTTGCCTTCTTTTTTAGGCACGAAGAACAAAGCCGAGGATGCCGGGGACTTTGACGGGGAATAAAACCATTGGCGAGGTATTAATCCAAATATTGTCTCAAATGCAGGTTCTCAGGTTCGGTAAGGGCATACATCCTGCTACAAGGGGGTTGTGCACCGGGCACCAGATCGATTTGGCAATCGTACGATCGGTGAGGAGGTAACATGTTGGCCTGTTCCTTTTGGAAGACGTCCTGAAAGTCCTGGTATTCCGGAGGTAATTGCATGGAGGCAGAGGTTACAGATGCTAGATTAATCTTCAGGTTTTCTGAGTAGCAGGTTTGTGCACAATCCGGGAAGGTTATTCTCTTAGCTCGCCAATCAATTCGAGGATTATGTGTCTCTAACCAAGGAATTCCAAGAATAACCTGAAACTGTGGAGCCTTGATTACATCAAACACAACTGCCTCCCGATGGCCGTCAGGACCAATAAGAGTCACCTCAGTAGTGGAATGTGTTACCGGTCCAGAGGCAATTTCAGTTCCATCGACTGTGGTGATGACATCTTTGCTGGTTTTAGGACAGAGAGGGAGGTTAATCCTAGAGACCAATTCACGATCCACATAGTTTCCAATAGCCCCACTATCGATGTATGCCTTTATTGCATGCAACCGCTTAGGCTTTTCTGGATCTACGAGAACCATTGGCACAATGAAATGCGAGGTCTGAGAGTTAGTTTTCAAGCTCGGCAAGCGGACCCCTACGCTTGTCGGGCTGAGTCGTTTCCCAAAACAGAGTCTTCATGGTTTTTATCAGCGGCTCCTACCGCTTTTCGGGGTGGTTTTGCCAGGCAATCTCGTAGAAAGTGTCCAGAGTTCCCACAATAAAGACATCATTTTAACTGCCGCCTCCTTTCACGTTCCTTTTGAGTTAAGGGTTCTTTAACCCCTCCAATTTGCATAGGCTGAGAGACATCAACTCCCTTGGGGTTAGCGTGGGTCTTGACCAACACCCGGGTCTCAAACCTGGACCGATCTGTTTTTCTGTTTTGAAGTCTGTGATCCAATTGGACCACTAAGTCTATATATTCTGTGCATTCTTGGGGCGGATTTACAACTTGGGCCAAGACATCTTTAAGTTCTCCGCGTAGACCTCGATAAAATAACGTGACTCTTTTATCCTCTGGCCATCCTGTTTCCACAATTAGTCTATTAAAGGTTGCAATATAGGATAGGAGGTCCTGATTGCCCTGTCGCAGGGATAGAAGTTCGTCATCCAGAGCCTGCCCCTGAGAGTGTCGAGCAAATAACCTTTCCATGCTTGCTTGAAATCCTTGAAAATCACGGAGAATCGGGTCATCTTGAGTAACCAGTGGAACTGACCAATCGGCAGCGCAGCCGCTGAGATATGACAATACAAAGGCTACTTTGGTCTGATCATTAGGGAAGGCCCCAGGTCTGCATAGGAAGTGCAAACGACACTGATTCATGAATACGGCGAATCGTTTGGGGTCCCCAGCAAAGCATTCAGGTGGGGCCAGCGGCATGTTTCCAGGTAGATTAATCTGCACAGGGTTACTGGGAACCGCAGGAGCGGGGTTCCCTCCGGAACAGGGTAGAGGAGTTTGTCCAGCTTGACCTTGCAAAAGCTGTCTGGCCAGGTCATCAGTTCTTTCCTTTGATATTATTAATTCCCTCTTGAGGGCATTAGTCTCTTGACGTGCGGCATGTACTTCGGCCCGTAATTCCCCCAGTAATTGGGCCAACTGATCAGTCTCAGAAGTTTCCATAGCGCCTGGGTGGGAATTTGTAGGAAGGCTTCGCGTTCTGTAACGCTCACCTGACTCCCACAGGGGCGCTGGCCTGGTTCGCGCTGCTGTGACCTCGTCTAAGGTGATGCGCAGGGTTCGGAAGACGGACTGGACCGGGCCCCAGATCTGGCTTGTCTGACTCGCAGAAGTATCCTTCTGTAGGTGAGAATAGGGGGTTAAAAGTCTGCGGGGTAATGCAATCTGCCTCCCACTTACCCCTCTCACCCTCCTCAAAACCCTTCTGTGCTTCCCCGTAGCGTCTCACCTTAGGGTCTGGAAGGACAAGCTCTCCATCCTGCTTCTGATGCAGGGGCGCGTTGGTATCCAGTTACGTCACTGGATTTTCGGATGGGTGAGAACCAAACTTGCTTGGCTTCCAGGTAAGTTTTTCTATAAGTGGTTCCCCTTGTGTCCATGTGTTAATGTTCTAATGCTAGTGTCTTTTTCCCCATAGGGGCCGGGGTACGGAATGCCGGGGAACAGGCACCGACCCGAGGTGAGCGGTGAAATCCTTGTGGAAATCAGTTAAGTCTTTAATGAGTGTTTTGGTAATGTCTTTTCATTCACTCATTAACGCTGATGTCTTTTTCCCCTTAGGGGCTGGGGTCCGAAAATGCCTGGATGCGGCACGGACCCGAAATGAAAAGGGAATGACCCAACAGGTAAGTCTTGACATGGAGTTTTAGCTTCCCTTTCCCTTCTTTCTCTCACCTTTGTTCTTGTCTTTTTCTCCCTAGACGCGGGGGCGCGACTGCGAATCCGGATGGTCGCTGCTGAACATGGAGGCGCCCTGTAAAGGTGAGTAGAATGCGGCGCTGCAGCGATCGATGCGATGTGCTTTTAAAAATAAATGTCTTCCTTTTCAGGATTGTCGGCGAAATGTCTCTGGGATGCAGATTTAGCAGGTGAGGCCTTTTCCTTCTTCTTTTCTCTTGTTCCCTTCCTTTGCAGGTGTGGCAGAAGTCAAGATGCAGGAGCAGACATGGTGAGCGTCCAGCTGCTATATGCAGAACAACGCGAAGCACGTGTGGCTGATCGGGTGTGGTTTAAATAGCCTTGGAAGAAGTTCCTGGAATATGTCCTTCCTCCAATCAGGTATGTATCCTTCCCCGACCACGCCCGGGTGGTAAATGAGTCCCACAGGTAAAGTAGTTCCTTTCAGGCCTCAAGGAGGCCGGGGTTCTGCAGCATGGTCTGCATCAGGTAAGTGCACCCAAACACTTTCATAATGAGCCTGGCGCCTACGGCGCCAGGACTGATGTTTTCTTTGAGCCTGGCGCCATAGGCGTCAGGATGCTGTCTTAAGGGCCCCTATAAGGGGTTGCTGGGACCTTCCCTGGGGACTTGATGTCCGCTTTCGGGGACGCAGGGCCTGAGTCGGCGCCCCAGGAGCGGGCATCGTGACAGCGTATTCGTCACACACTCCATTCACCCAGGTCCCACCCACAGGGTGTACCCACAACATACAGTCACTGGGAAGGCTCCAGCCAGTCTGGCCTAGACTTCACAACAACACCATATATGGAACTTCCACCCAACAGACGGCCAGGGGGAAGGAACAGAGTCAGGGCTTCTCATGATTTTGGTAAAACAAGGTAACAGGCAATAGAAAGCAAAAGGCCACAGGGGCCATCTTGTTTCCTATCAGGAATCAACTGATTCCAATGGCAGGACCTGGGTATCCTAAAATGGAGGATACTCAGAGCACTTGTCAAATTCTGCATGGAGCTGCCACCAGCCCATACCCTGCTCTGTGGGCCACACACAGGTGCCCTAAAACATACACTAGGGGTACAGGATTGTAACCCCCACCCATGGGTGCCATAAGGGTATCACATGGGTCTGCACACCAAACCAAAAGCAGGAAGAGCTGCAGTGCCTGGAGTCCCATATGGACTCCTGGGCAGCAAACAATACAGAACACAAAAGAAAAAGGACTACAGGACAAGGACAGGGAGGCCCTGTCCCTCCAATGAATTTCCAGCATCACAGGCGAGGGGAAAGGTCTTGGATCTTTCCTGCCTCGTTTGAGGGCTCTTTCATTGCCCCAGGCCTTGTCCGCCTTTTTGAATTATTTTTGTTTCACCTTATCCAAAGGTTGGATGGATCCACTCTTGGACAACTGCAGGTCAGTAGTCGGCATGGATACACTCAGATAAGAGGTCTTTCTGGAGGCCTCTTCCTGATCATGTGGCTCTGTGGAATAGATTTCCGTTTGTTGCATTTTTGTGTTAGAGAAAGTTGGGCCCACGTCTTGCTACGATTTGTCCTTAGATCCCCCCATTTTGGAAGTTGACCTGGGGTTTCCCTCTTCCCTGGTCTTTCTTCTGGGATTCTGTGAGTGTCCTTGATTTGGATTGTCCAGGGTAAGGGCCATTGGCTTCCCTGAAGTAATCCTGTTGAGCAACCAGGATTTGTGTCTATCCATGGTACCTGGGTTTTTGCCCCTTTCCGAATGGTATCTGTGAGGGATGTCCTTCACGTTCCCTGTTCTCTCCTTGCTGTGGGTTGCTTGTGACTCTCCATGGCGTTGCCAATGCTCCTGCTGTGGCAGTCTGATCTTTGGTATACATCATAGAGTAAGTACTGTGACAAGGAGCAGGTAATGCTCTGATTACTGATTGGTAATCTTCATTACTCCTTGTCTTACTCTTTCTCATCACAGTACTGACACCGACCTCTCCCTCCCAGTGGTAAAATCGCCACAGTTCTTTAGTATAGACAGAACAGGTTAGGTGTGTTGTAACCCAGTGGTGGGTAGGCAAACCTTGTTAGTAGTGGCGCTTTGACGTCCTTCAAGAAGCAATCCCAACCATGGTGATGACCATGGTTGGGATTGCTTCTTGAAGGACGTCAAAGACACCATGTTCGTGTTTCACACATTCAATTTTTATTTGTTGATTTTTGTAACCATTGTCCTGGCACAGAGTGTGCTGGGTGCATGTGAGAAAAGCCAACACGTATTTTGACCGAAGTCTTTGTCAATGCTGTGCATGTGCAGTGATTTCTGTGTGTGTTTTTTCGATCCTATATACATGAACAGTATGTACATTGTTCGTAGAGAGATGCAAAGTGCTGTTGCAGTGACAGTGTGAATATGCATTTATAGTACACATGCATTTATAGTACACGTACATGTTTTATAACATATTTGTTCACAGGGCGTACCAAGGAGGAGAGAAGAGCAGGGTGGGGGAAGGAGAGAAGTGGTTGAGCGATGAGTTTAAGAAAAGTAGCTTGAATAGCTTGGTATCACTACTTGATATGGGCCTCATTAAAAGTTTGGAGGTAGCCATGCCCTTAGTAAGGGCATGGCTACCCCCAAACCCGGGTCCAGGTTCCCTGAATGGGGAAATACCGGGCCATTCCGACCTTGGAAGGCCTGGTATTTCCCCATTCAGGGAACCCAGACCATCCCCATTTGAGCCCCCATAGGGCTCAATGGGAATGGGGCGCATGCTAACAAAAGGGACCGTTAATGACGGGTCCGTTGTTGGCATGCTGGGCTGCTTGCGGGACCCACCAACGATGTAAAACCAGGCGTCCAGAGCGGGTCCCGCGAGGGGACCTCGTAATGAGGCGGTAGGGGTTTAACGGCGCCGGCAGCTTTACCAGCGCTGTTAAACCCCTACCTCCTCACTCGTAATGAGGCCCACAGTCTCTTACCAGAAGCAGAATGGTTGAGGATCCTTCTTTACGGATGTGGGCGGCCTGGGGAGTGTGGAAATACTGGGTCTGCATAGGATTGGCTGTGTAGCCATTGTAACAAGGGAAAAAACCATCCGTTACTAGCCAGGCAAATTGCATGATTGATTCTGATTATGCAGATGTTGTTGTGTTGTGTGTATGTCAATTGTGTTGGGCGTGTGTGCAGGGCCTGTGTGTGTGGTCAACTTGGTGAAAGGTTCAAGCTGCTGTGGGGTATCCCATGTCAGAGGGTGGGTTGGCTACGGGTTAATACCAGTGCTAATGCGATTGATAGGGTCATGGTGGCATCTGATGGTGTCTGGGTGGAACCCAGAGTGCAAAGGAAAGATAGCACCAGGGATACGGCGGTATGGGTCCCGTGGAGAATTGCTGTTAGTGCCCACATGGATAGAGACAACCAGTGGTTAGAGCGGTGTTTGATCAGAGATGCCTTGCATAATTTGAATGTTCTGATGCGTGAAGATATTTATTAACAAAAGGACTAAAGTAAACATGCGACAAGCTGCATGCGCCTGTTCAACGTGATATGTCTCTGCTTCGTAGTTGCATGGTGACAGTGTGTTGAAGAAGCTCGGTTCATTGGCGATCAGTAACCCGGAGGTTCGGCATGCCAAAGGCCTCGCCATCAGCCTCAAGAATAGTTGCAAAACCGACTAACAGGTAAGAGAACAAGTCTCCTCGAACACCGCTGAATGCCAGGGCTTGTAATTAAACGTCACGGGACGGGACCACAACTGAGCACAATGCACCCATCAACGCGCCTAGCCAGTATCCTCCCTCTGCCATGACCATCAGCCCTCCTCACCAGGTTCAGTGGAAGACCACTAAGGTGAAACACAGGCTCCCCTACTATTACAGCCCATGCAGCATCAAAGCATGTCATATATATTTATGTCTGGTAGCCAAGATCTACCGCCATTTGGCAAAGATTGGAACATGCAAATGTGTCTATTCATTAATGTACAAGAGGACCACTCGTTTTTGTAAAGTGGATTCTAAGTGAAACTAAGTACCTATCTTCCCCACTGATTAAAATTCGTTCTTCGTAGGGATCATGTCACTGGTGTGAATTACGCACATATTTCACAGGTATGACATCAGTCCCAATAATTATGATTTTGAAACGTAGCCAAGGGAGTAGTGTGTTTAATACTCAGGTCGTCATGTTTGGTGACATTTACCTACCACATTGAAAGACTGTTTCATTCCATGGAAGTGCAGCAGCAAAAGAAGAGGTATTGTCAAGTTTCCAACAATGTCAGGGCAACAGCTTCAGACTAACAGAACCGAAGGATGAACACTATGCATACCTAATTCTGTTGTTTTAAGAATAAAGAAGTAATGAATTGTGTAAATAGTATATCAATAGAGATCTCTTTGTAGTTTGAGGTGCAGGGAGATAGTCTCAACATTGGCATCTAGGTTGGAGAGATACAAGAACATAGAAAAGTGTTCCCAATAAGGACATGAGTTGCTTATTGGGAACACTTTTCTATGTTCTATTTCAGACTAACAGACATCAGGAAATTGGCCCATCCAACCAGTTGCTTTGAGGAAGGTTATCATGAATGCATTTAACCCTTGGAAGGCGTATGACTTCTCCATACATGCCACCAACCATTTTTTTTAAACATTGGCTGCCCTGCTTTAATTCAGCTCAGCAATGTTAGATTACTTTTTGAATACATGTGTATCTATGTCGTTCTTAGCATGCGTCTCTTGGTAGCTACTGAACAGGGCATCATCCATGATGTATGCATGTGGAAGGCCTAGTTGAGCAGCCTCCGTTAAGGCCTTTAATATGAACAATCTGTTGCTCGCCACCGAATGAGGAAGAAGTGAGCACATCTGGAGTTATATGTTTGCGTATGACTCAGGCTGGTTTATGTAGGTTTACACAAGAGCCTCTGTCGCAGTGACCACATGGAGACGGCCTTCACCTAAACCCCGTGTAAATCCCTCTGCAAACCAAAAATGAAACCCATGATTGTTTTAAAATGTAAGCGTGTCACGCTATCACTGGAAAACTGGAACCAAGGAGGAATTTTGACCCCAAAAACGAACGTCGAGATGTTTCATTATTAGAGGCCGTGGGAGTCCAGAATGTGGAAAAACAGTTCTTGGAAAAGGACAGGTTAGTGTAGGAATAGTGTGCCCCAGTGAAAGCTGCCATTCAGCGGGTCTTATGTACACTGCAGATGCTTCCCGGGCAAATAAGGGAGCTAAACACAGGATAATGAGGAAAGGCGAAAACTTCAGTCAGTATTATTTTCTAAACCCGCTCCACCAAATAGTCTTTGTGTCAAAAGTGAGTTTACAGCCCTGAATGATTAGTTCAATAAACACGCTATTTTCTGTAAAGAGATAAAATGTTTCCTGTCTGGTTCTCCGGTATCCCCTAACACGGGACGTCCTCCTCTGTTTCCCTCCCAACTCGGTTTCGGTTACATTACAAATATACATTCACAATGAAGCAAGGTGTGGGTAGAGGCCTGTCCAATAAAAAGTAATACAACTTTGTAGTAAATCTCCTGTAGGCTGCTGTAAACGGGCAAAGGTCATGTGCCTTCGTCTCATGTGTCAAATTCCAGCCTGGTAGACTCCCTCTGACCTGTCCGCAGGGAAAGTAAAATGGAGTCTGCCTGCTCGAAGTGCCCATATGGCCCGTGACAAACTCTGTTTACGAATTGCTCTAAAGGGAAGCCGCCAACTGTTTCAAAAAAATCTGCAGATGGTCCTGCTACATGGTCATACTTACTTATTTGTTACACTTTCTAAGCCCTGGTGGAGTTTAAAAAAACGGTACATTCTCTGCAGTCAGCGAAGAAAACGGCTGGCGTGTCCACATGCACACACCCCCCTGAAATAGAGTCTTAAGACATGGGCAGGCAAAGTACCATGCAACACCTGACTGCTCATAAAAGAGACAATGGGGTGGGTCGTGAGGCAAGTCCCTTTTCAGTTGTAATGACCCAGACAAAGGATGCAGAAGTAAAGGGCAGGTACAGTAATCACCCGAGTGCTTTAAATGGGCTAGTTCTATTTATTTGTTTATATGTTTATATAGTGCTGCAGCCCGTGGGCATCAGAACGCGTTCCATGTAAACAAAAGACGCAGTTAGCTCAGGACAACATGAAGGGTGGTATCTCAGTTAGAGAGTGATATAAGCAGGTGACTTTATTTGAAAAGCAGGGTCTTAAGATTTTTTTATGAAGCATAGATAGTTTGTTTCTGATCTTAGTGTCAGCAGTAGTTCATTCCATTTTGTGGTTGCATTTGTCGTGAAAGTCCTACTTAGTCCTATTCACTTTTTTGTTGGTATAGTTTGAAGAAGGCCTTTGTTGATCTCAGGTTGCAGCTTGGTTCATACCATTTTAATTGTTTCTTCAGGTATGCAGGGTCATTACCTAATAGGCAACAGTGAACAAGTGTAAGTGATTTGAAAGTGATGCGATCTGCTACGACAAGTCAGTGAAGATCTCTTCTGTCCCCTGTGACGTGCTCTCTCTTTGAGTTGCCGGTTATTGTTCTTATGGTGTTATTTTGGATCACCTGGCATTGTTCTAAGCATTTATTGTTTGCACCCAATAACAGAGCGTTTCCATAATCAAGCCAAGAGAGGATGGTGGCCCTAGCAGTTATTGTACTATTTTGTTGGTTTAGCAAGGTTCGGATTTTATTTAGTAATTTTTGGTGGTATTGGCAGTTTCTTTTAAGGTAGGCTGTTTGGGCTTCTGCACCCAGTGATGCTTGTAAGTAAATACCCGTGTCTTGATTTTTTCTGATATGGTGATTGGCGACTCTTTGATGTTAAAGGAGGAGTATGCTGGGCTCAGTTTTTTTCTGGCGCAGGATGATCCGAAGATCATTAGCTCCGTTTTGGTGCCATTAAGGCACATCCAATTACCCTTCATCCATGTTTCAATGATGCCATGTACAGATGTTAGTCTGTCGCTGTCTTGGCTGTGGTTCCCACTCAGTCCGAAGACCAGTTGGTTTGTTGAAGACCAGTTTGCTTGTTGAAATTTCAACCACCATAGTGGTGGTTGAAATTTCAACAAGCAAAACGAAATTGATGAATTTCGACCTATATTTAGCTTTTGCCATTTAGCAAAATATTAATATTTTTGAGTGCAGCCAGATGATCTAGCATTTTCTTTGGTGCTAAAAAACAAAACAATTTCACTTAGCACCAGAGTTGTTGCTTGTGTAATACGGAATACAGCAAACAGGTTTTACCCTTTCTGGAGTACCATTAAAAATTGTTTGCACTTGGGAAAAAATCAAACTGTTTCTTTTTTTTTACTATATTTGCTGTGTGACATAAAAAGAAATACATTTGACCTTTAACTTCCAGATTTGATATATTGCGCAATACATGAGCAACGTATATTTTGCAGTTCTTTATTTCATAAACAGAAGAAAAAAAAAATGTGTGTGCTCAGTTGTAGCGGGGGAAGAATAAAACAGTCATTTGTTATATGGCAACATCTATTTTCTTCATTCCATATCGCACAAGCAGTAAAACTAATGCTAAGTGCATTTTTAGTACTTGTTGAAACCTTTGACAACCTGTCCCAGTATGGTAACAACGATAAAACAGTGTACCCTGACTGGCGGGGCTTTACTGAAGTGACTGCTAGTTTAAATCTAGTAGCCTGGATCTGACCAAAGCTTCCTTAAAGAGCACAGATTGGATATTGTAGGAATTCAAGTGTAGTTACGAGACTATCTGCAGTGACAGCGGTAAAGTTCAGCAGTATTGAGCAGTATTGAGAGCTTTCGTCAAGCTATAATAGACCTACACCTCTTGGAGACTCTGGGGAGGGCTGGTACAGCTCTGTGAAACCACACTAACTAACAGCCTCTCACTGATCTTTTAACAAACAAATGGTACCAAGTAAGGCCTTGTTTTTAGGTTATGGTGCATAGGACACAGTGGGCCGGATTTACAACATTGTTTTAACATGGGAAAGTCCAAATGTATTTTTTGTTGTAAATCAGGCACAGAATCTGACCTGACCTCATAGACAGCATCGATAGTTGCCTCAGGCTCACTCTTCACAAGTCGAATTGTGAAGATCTTAGAGATGAGCATCTGCATGTATTCTTTGCATATTGGAAGACTATGGGCCTCATTACGAGGTGGGCGGTGAGGGATTACCGGCACCGGTAAGGGCGCCGGTGCCGGTAATCCCTTACCGCCCTACTACAAGGTCCCTTAGCGGGTCGCTTCCTTAATGCCTGGTTTTACTAGGCATTATGGAAGGGACATGTTAAGGGACTTCAGAGCTAATAACGGTACTGCAATTTGTGGAGAAATTTGATCACCTGGGCACCAGGTTCTCTGCCTCTGGAAGGTGGTGTGATCCTATGAACATATGCTCATTGGCTCGGTCCCAGAATGCCGGATAGATCCAGACAGTCAATGTCTGCTTTTCCTCACCCTGCATTGATATAGCTTTTGGAGGTGCATACTGCTAATGTGGTCCCTACTGCCAAAGATGGGGCTAAGCTGTGGGTGCCGGCTCCATACAACAAGTTAGGTTGCACTGAAAATGCTTTTTTCAGATTCCTTTTGAGGCTGGAGGTAGGTACATCAATGCTTGCAATGTGGGCGGAGCTTGTTATTACCTTGGAAGTCCAGGTGGCCAGGATGATTACCTTGGTGTCCCAGATGGCCTGGATGAAGCCTTGGGTTTAAATTGTCTATGTCGACATGTATACTACCTACTGTATGGATAAGTACAGAGAAAATGGCCAAGCAAGATCTTATAGTAAATAAAAGAGCATTTATGGTATTATTGTAGGGGATTAGTGCTTGTTCAAGCACTTCAGTTTCCCAGAGCATGTGGCTACAGAGAAGAGAGGACTATTTCTGTGTGGTGCTCGGATTACTTGAAAGGTGCTTTATCTCCAGCTGAGACTGGGTACCCTCCATCTATCACCTGTTACTTGCTCGGGAGCAGGGGGAAGGTAGTCAAGGTGTTCCTACCTGTAGTTGTGATCATTGCTCTTCAACATTATATACTACGTTTTTGTGCCCTAAGTAGGATATTTGGCAGAGCAAGTGATCAAAACAAGATTTGGTGGACACACGTGTGCCCATTGTAAGACAGGGCTTGGTTTTCATCAGTTGCTCTGAGACTTCGGCCTCTCCGTTAGCTGTGTTTCATTTCCTGTGGAAGGCTTGGGGGAGTCATAAGTATAGCCAATAAGGACCATTCATCTTTCGATCTGTACTGTGTAATGAGTTGTGCTTCTCTTGTTGGCCGCGTTCCAGCTTCACGAGCTACCCAACCCATTCTGTGCTGCTCGTGAGGCTGGAATGCGGGCTTTGAAAGGAGACGGTTAGCGGAGCGTGAGGAGGTGAGTCCGCTACAATAAAGCCTAAGACTTACAGTACCCGATTCCGTGCATCTTTTCATTTGCGACGAGATCCTACGAGGCTGTAGTGGGCCCGCCACACATATATATATTGTCCTGCCACCGAGGGTCCTGCAGTGCAGACCGGGAACAGCTGTTATGGCTGTTTCCATATAAGTCGCTCTGCCCCCTTCCCAGGGTGTTGTAGCGGCCAACGGGGGACTTGCGCATATCCAAACCAGGAACAGTCAGTTACTGTTCCCAATCAAGCCGCTCCGCTCTTCCCCTGCGCATGATGCAGCCAACATAGAGCAACGTGCCCCTGCTTTGCCCCACCCAATTGTTTATGTCGAGTGTTGTAGGCCTGCTACAATATTAACTGTTATAAAGTGGCAGACAGTGGACAGGATAGACATAATAGAGCGGCCAGTACACCCATCAAAACAACTCAAGTGCCACAAGCTGGGTGGTAAGGAGCAGGAGGTTTGGGGCAACTCTAGTGCTGCAAAGTCTGGTGGCATGGAGCAGAGAGTTGGAATTCCCAAGTGCCATACCATCTGTATGAGAGTGGCAAGCACATTGATTGGGTCAGCTCTACAGCTGATTAAAGGGGCAGTGAGCCTTCTCAGGCCACTATTGGCATATAGTAAGGCTGTAATCACCTTCACATTTGGGTCATCTACTTGTGCTACATACACCGTCACAACAAGCAGAGTATTTGTGCGCAGGTTACCCAGATAACCATAAACAAATAAGGACTTGAAAGCCACACCTGCATCCTAAAAGCAAACATGGCAGCTGCAAGTATGTCCCCTCCTCCACCTTTTCTGTCCGAACCAGGCACTCCGCTCATCAGATGGGACAGATGGAAGAAGCAATTTGACACTTACTTGGTGGCCATTGGGGGTGGATAAGTTTGCTCCAGCCAGGATGAGGCTGTGTTTCTGCATAATTTGGGGACTGAAGGACGCAGCGTCTTTCACGGTCTAGCAGAACCCATGGAGATGGGTCAAGGAGAAGAGGACCAGTTCTCTTTTGCAGTCAGGAAATTACAATTACACATTGAACTAAGGAAGAATGTTACCTTCGAGAGACCCAAGTTATTTTCAAGGAGCAAAGAACTTCATGAACTTGTAGAAACTTTTATTGCTGCACTTCGTACTCTCAGCCATTCGTGTGAATTTGGACATTTGGCAGAATCACTTATTCGTGAACAGTTGGTGTGCTGCATTAACAATCTAAATGTGGCAGTGGCTAACATTCTTAATCCTATCTAGGTGTGACGCAAGCCAATAATCACAATTCTATCTAAATGTGGCAAGGGATAATATTCACGGTTCTCTCTAAATATTGCAATGTCTAACATTCACAATCCTGTCCACATGTGACGCTGGCTAATATTCACAGTGATATCTAAGTGTGGCACTAGTTAACATTCACAATTTTGTCTAAATGTGGCTTAGGCTAATAATCAAAATCATGCCTCGAAGCGACACAATCCTACCTTTACAATCCCGTCTAGATGTGATGCAGGTTAATGTTCACAATTCTGCCTAAGTGTGGGACTGGCTAACATTCACGATCCTGTCTAGATGTGACGTGGGCTAACATTCACAATTTTATTGAAACGCGGCAATGACTAACATTCACAAATTCTATCTAAATGTGGCAATGGCTAACATTCACAATCATTTCCAGATGTGACGCAGGCTAATATTCACAATGCTATCTAAATGTGGCACTAGCTAACATTCACAGTTCTGTCTAAATGTGGCTTAGGCTAATAATCAAAATCTTGCTAGAAGCGATGCAATCCTACCTTTACAATTCTTTCTAGATGTGACGCAGGCTAACATTCACAATTCTATCCAAATGCGGCAATGGCTAACATTCACAATTCTATCTTAATGTGGCAATGGCTAATATTTACAATCCTGTGTCGATGTGACGCAAGCTAATATTCACAGTTCTAACTAGTTGTTAAGCTGGTTAGCATGATATCCTGGTCTGCTATGTTCTGTGGGTAGGTTGAGTGGCAAGGCTTCTAGAGTAGAATAATTGCTCTACTCCCCACACAGGCAACACATACCTTGATGGTTGCTGCTGGTTGATGGCTGGCCGTTCTACTCCCCTGCTGACACCTGCAGACACTGACTGGAGCTGCTACTGTAGGAGCCGCCCTTTGTCTAGGGGCCCTTAGCCACAGAGGCTCCCGGGCAGAGGGCTGCCCTGGGAAGATGTTTTAAGGGTTGCAAAAGAACCAATCAGGGCAAGGGGACGGGATGGGAGGTGGGAGGAGGGGAACAGGGGACAGAGTTTGGGGCATCCAGGACACCAACAGGGGCTGGGGGATCTCATACCACAGACCATGAAATAAAACATGGCCCAGAAGGGCCTACTCTCACCTGCGCGCCCAAGTTGTATGATGTTTCTACCATACAAAATTTAAATCAGTCTTATAAAAGTTTTGGCACACAGGTCCTCATTTTGTGGATTGATATTTTGAGTTCAGAACATTGCTGGGAGGTGCGATTAGAATCGAGGTAGCATGACGCCAGCACCCTCTCTAAGGATACTCGCCTATTGTAATCCCTGGATTGCATATGTGCATTTATCTATACAACAGAACCAATCCAGCCATCCATATGCCCTTTGCACAGGGAATCACGACAAACCACTTTTCACTGCCAAGAAATAAATATAAATGAATACATATGCCAAAAGCTTCCAGTGCGGTATTGCATGTATTTGGCAGCAGGACGATTTCCTACTTTTGTTTACAATAATGGAACATTTTTGTCAGTTTGAGCTGGTCCCCTCTTGCTGGCATTGTGCCACATTCTGCCACATTTGATCAGATTCCGTTTTGTTTAATACATTCCTTTAATGGCCACAGGCCTCGAGTGCCAGATCCATGAAGGCTTTTCAGGATGCCCCTCATTAATATTCATGAGATACATTTGCATACAATGATTCTTAATGTAGGCACATTTTTCCTCATGCATATTAATGAGGGATATTCTGAAAACCCGTCAGAATTCCGGCCCTTGAGGTCCGGAGTTGGACAACCCAATACATGTTTTTGTTCAAAGCTTTAATGATACCATTACCTAGTTGCAGTCTACGATAGTGCCTTCACCCCAGTCATGGGACGAGGATGGTATCAATCGTAAAGTTGCTAAGATAATGGTGTAATGGGCATGCAGCAATATACAAGTTTGCACCCTGGGTGGTTTTCCTGCATTGCTGACTGCCAGGGGAATCCGTAATGGGTGGTGGTTCACATTGGCTCGCTTGCACAGGTTCTCCCTTTGATCTTTGTGTTGCATTGTGTGGAGGAAATAGGTATGGATCTTTTCTATTAAGCTGTCACCACAGATGCATCTGAAGCATGGCTCTGCCATGGCAGAAACATTTGTATCACACTGTCCCAGCATTTTTCTTCCTTACAGTGTTAATTGGAATTAAGTGGCCTGGACTGCATATGATTTAGTAATCCATCAACCATGGGTGGATTATGAGCAGTGACAGCTAGTGACTTTGAAAGGTTTTGGGCATGCATTTCTCCGTGCGAAATTGGAAGCAAGAGCAGCAAGTGAGCCTAACCGACATCAAGGATTGGAAAATCGGGAAAAATGGCTTCCAAATTGTGCAATTTACTGTCCAAACCCACACAAATATGACCTAAAAAGCCTTTAGGTTTTAGGTATTAATGGTGGTACAAGTGTGCAGGTTTGATAGTGTCAGCAGACCCAGGCATTCAGCAGCATCTGGGCAGTGTGACAACAAGGTCGGGCCCGGTGTGCCAGCAGTCGGTGGCCCCAGAAGCTGGGAACCATGCTGTGCGATGGCGGTACCGGGGGAGTAATATAGGGCCACCCCTGAGGTGCCACAATGCAGCCTGCTTACTTAGCAGGGAACTGTTAGGGCATGATCGATTCTCGTTAGCGCCAATCATCACTCATATCCTTAAAGGAATGGGTGGGGGTAGATTAATACTGTTCACTTAGCTGCACTCTTTTAAAGTGTACTATGGATGTTGTAATACTGCACGGAACAACCAAACAATATGGCTGCTTCAGGCTTGATTTCATATTCTAGCAGAAGAGCCTCCTTGCCATTGTCAGACAAAAGACCTAACTGAAAAGCAATTCTACTAGGACACCCAGCAGAAAGGCTGCCCACTGGCAGTAGAGGCCCTCTGAGTCTATATCCAGAGCCGGTGCAGGACCAGTGTGTGAATACCCAGTGGCAGTGGAGGCCCAGTGTGTCTATACCTAGAGCCGGTGGAGGACCAGTGTGTCTATATCCAGAGCCGGTGGAGGACCAGTGTGTCTATACCCAGTGGCAATGGAGGCCCAGTGTGTCAATACTCAGTGGCAATGGAGGCCCAGTGTGTCTATACTCAGTGGCAGTGGAGGCCCAGTGTGTCTATACTCAGTGGCAGTGGAGGCCCAGTGTGTCTATACCTAGAGCCGGTGGAGGACCAGTGTGTCTATATCCAGAGCCGGTGGAGGACCAGTGTGTCTATACCCAGTGGCAATGGAGGCCCAGTGTGTCTATACTCAGTGGCAATGGAGGCCCAGTGTGTCTATACTCAGTGGCAGTGGAGGCCCAGTGTGTCTATACTCAGTGGCAGTGGAGGCCCAGTGTGTCTATACCTAGAGCCGGTGGAGGACCAGTGTGCCTATATCCAGAGCCGGTGGAGGACCAGTGTGTCTATACCCAGTGGCAATGGAGGCCCAGTGTGTCTATACTCAGTGGCAATGGAGGCCCAGTGTGTCTATACTCAGTGGCAGTGGAGGCCCAGTGTGTCTATACCCAGTGGCAGTGGAGGCCCAGTGTGTCTATACCCAGTGGCAATGGAGCCCCAGTGTGTCTATACTCAGTGGCAATGGAGGCCCAGTGTGTCTATACTCAGTGGCAGTGGAGTCCCAGTGTGTCTATACTCAGTGGCAGTGGAGGCCCAGTGTGTCTATACCCAGTGCTAGTGGAGGCCCAGTGTGTCTATACTCAGTGGCAGTGGAGGCCCAGTGTGTCTATAAGCAGTGGCAGTGGAGGCCCAGTGTGTCTATACCCAGTGGTAGTGGAGGCCCAGTGTGTCTATACTCAGTGGCAGTGGAGGCCCAGTGTGTCTATAAGCAGTGGCAGTGGAGGCCCAGTGTGTCTAATAATCATCCAGCCTCCAGGTCTCTCTCACCAGAGGTGCTGTGTTCCGCAGCGTCCGTTGAGATCAGCGACCTCAATGGAACAAAACCAGCCATGGGGCAGCCTACAGCTAGGGAACGTGCATGCTTCAGTCAGAGAAACTGCACACGCCCTCACAGTCTCTTAGTCTGGACAGCTATTTTGCCGAAAAAATATGATACCTGAAAGTGGGCAGTCATTGCCCTAGGGCTATGGCTGATTAAAGATGCCCTTGGGCCCGGCGAGCTATATAAATAAATAAAAAAATACAAATACAAAGCAGTTGTAGGCCCTGGAAGAGCCGCAAGACTTACAAACTCGGTTATTTTCAGATCAAGGAAAGGCCAAATAGTATTTTGCCTATCCTTGTTCTGAAAATAATTAAGTTAATTACTCTGGAATGGAGCTCTTGGGTGAGAGCCTGAGAGGTGAGCATGACGTTGATGCAGGGCCTTCCCGGCCTGGCCTAGACAGCGTTGACAACTAGGCCCCGCATTCCTCAGTGCAGGGATCCAGGACGGTCGTAGTTTGGAGCGCTGTCCTGGGGAATGAAGGCCAGGCACAAAGTTAAATCTTCAAGTTACCTAACTTATCAGCAGAGTTGGCAATGTAGGCCGCGCACATGGTGGGCTCTGGCCTCAGCTGTTCTCTGGGCAGCTCTTCTGCTTCAGTCCATGCAACTCAACTCAGCAGCACGAGGTAAAAAGATTGCATGCACCGTCACCATCACCTAACCACACCCACACTCAAATATCATTGGCTGACAAACAGCAAATGACATTCAGTAAATATTCTGTTGCTATGCTGTAAGGTCAGATATGATCATACCGATCCTCACTAGTGGCTGTTTGCTCAAAGATTAATAACGGTGGGGCCACCCCTCTGGCACCCCGCCAGCCTCTAGCTGTTGAATGGTTTACTAGAGTGGATGTAGCTATGAGCTCCACGCACTTTACAGAAGAAAAAAGCTGCGTAAAATGTGACGCACCACTCTGTGGCAGCTGGCCCAGCCATGATTGAAGACGTGACACAGCAGCAGATAATTATTTATTCATGGTACTATAGTACACATTGCTGCCACGCCACGCTGCCCGTAAAAGATGCGGAACAGATTCAGAACTTAAGAATCTGTTTTGCAGCACTTGTTTAACACTGTTCTCGCTCCCGGACGGAGTCCCCGACTCTATGAAAGCGGCTGCCACTGATTGGAAGAGTGTAAGTGCTTTCAATCCAACCAGGACCCAAATCACATCGGACTGCTTAGTCCCACCTCAGCGTCATCATGAAACTAATTGCACTCCCTTGGAGCACATGTCAGCGGTAGCACCAGGTCACCCTGATACAATACCCTTGTAAGTTTGATGGCATCTTACCTCTCCACTGCTAATTTTCTTCACTTCCTCTTTCTCGAACCAGAGAACTCAAATTTACACTCACCCAACCTAAACCTCCACCAAACACGCCCCTACCTAGGTCCTAATGTATGTCATGGTGTGCTTCTTTAGTATTTATGTGTTACTCACTTTCTAAAATGTTCTTTTAATTTCGAGGTAGTAGCCATTCTCGTTGAAACATGCAATTATCAATGGCGACATGTTACTAGTGACGCTAGTAACAGATTTACGTAACGTATCATTACGAGTTAGGCAGTAATTCCGCCTGAAATCTGCGGTAAACGAATTACCGTTACCACCACTTGGTCTGGTAGAATTTCTGCCTGATTACAAGTGGTGGTGGCGGTGTAATTCCCCATTTATTTTGGGTCCATTGGACCCTATTGGGCTTTTTTTGTGTGGAATTACCGCATCGGAATTACCGCTGCAGCAATTCCACCAATTCTGTGATTCTTGGGCATAGAGTTGGAAGATTTACCTCCAGGGTTTTTCTGGGAGTAAATCCTCCACTCAACACCAAAACTCACCATTTGGAATAGTGGTAAAATTGATGGTAACTCTGTCACCTCCAAATTTACCACTTACTACCATACTCGTAATGAGGCCCATAGAGTGGGCTGATTTTGACATCAGCCATTACTAACGCTTCAGACGACAAGTCATAATATGTTTTCATTTTATATAGTACAGAGCAAGTACAGAACAACACATCAACAGTAACTTCTGGGCATATATGTGTCATAAAAGGCTTCTTCTGACCGAAATATTCTAAATCAAAAACATTTTTTAAACATACTTAGGACTCATTTCCTCCACTCAAGCAAAGCATGTTGCCGCATAATGCACACTTTGTATTAAGCACAGAATACACTGGTATCTGTATAAAAACATTGATTATATTGTGTGATATTGTAGGGCCTAAACATATCTTTCAAATGAGACTTTAAAAATTCAAATCATAGTGTGACACCACAGAAAATATTCCTCTATGTGTAGTTTCTGACACAACACCAGTCCCAAATTGTCCATACTAAAGCTGCCACGCAGCAAGTTGTTTCTAAATATGCTCCTGTGCGAATGACACTACCCCAGACAAACCATTGGATCCCAGCTGCGGAATGTTCCAATCAGCACATTTCTGTTCCTTCTTCTGAATCAAGGTCTGCATAGCAACGCTCTCCAATAGGACCCCTGGCCCATTATATTTGACTTACAAGACTGTTTGTTGGTGAAAGTGGCCAGTTATGGCCATCACACTTCCTATGGTAGTTAGTTTGTTTACTTACCCGTTGAGTACTGTTGATCTGATGCCGGTTTTATAGAATTCTAAATAAATGGTATAAAATGTTTAGAAAAATCATGGATCTAGTATGGCGCCAAATGCAAGGCTCGTCTCTCTGCAATGTCAGAATTCCCAATATTCCTTTATGTTCCGCAGATCAGGCCCAGAGCCCTACAGCACAGCCTGCCCCGCCCTTGAGAGCCAGACACTTGCTTCAAGTCTGTGCAGCATATGAAGCTTTATCTGAGGCCAGGATCTGGGCCTGTGTGTATATTTCTACAATCCGTTTCAAGCAAAAGCTTTGTGTCTTGATGTACTGCAAATAATAATACAGGAAGTGTATTAAAGGAAATAATTAAGATGAAACTACAAAGATGAACCGAACAGATAGGATCCCAGATGCGATTTGAAGTGTGAATTTCAAAGAACGCTCTGGAAATAAAATAAGACAACAGATGCTGCTTCTTTTTGCGCCTTTAAGGGGATTTGGAGAGAAACTAGAGGGCATTGCACAGTAGAGGGAAATATTCCCTAAAAGTGCATAAATACATATCACAGTTTTTTAAGGGCTCAATCAATCATCTCTCCATCACATCTCAACACTATTTTGGACCCAATGGCCCTCATTACGAGCATGGTGGTCTGGGAAGTACGGTACCGGTAAGCATGCTTTTTCCTGGCGGGTGTAACGGCACCCGCGAGCAGAGCACGTCGGATGCTCCGGCACATGCAGAGTTGAGCTGGTGCATCCGACGTCCCCATCCCCATTCAGCTCTATGGGGCAGAATGGGGATGAGGAGACCCTGGATTCCGGCACCCGAAAATGGCCAAGTACCGGGTCTGCCTAACTCAGCATGACCTGGTTCTTGCCCATTCATGGGTGCCGGAAAAAATGCAACTCCAGCGGCAGCCGTGCCGTTTTTAATGGCACGGCTACCGCCAGAATTGTAATGAGGGACAATGTATCCCAGATACAGGGCTGCTGGGTTGTTGTACATCATTTCACCACTAGGTGGCTCCTTGCCATTAAATGGTGGTCATAGGCTGGACTTGCTCCCAAACCCACCGAGTGTGGTAGGCGGTCTTTTCAAGAACATAGGCGTTCTGGCACCAGTCGTTCTCTGTAACTGGTTATTGCAGGGACAAGCCCCTGCACGGTGTATCCTTAATGGATTAGGGACCAGAATTGGAGCCTGGTACTGGCATCCTCCACTGGAAAAACTGGATGACCCCAAAATCAACCGACTCCCAAGGGTCAATCCAATCCACCCTTGGTATTTGTATTACGTTCAATAAACAGTATATTGAAGACGTGAGGTATTTATACCCTTGATTTTACAACCTCAATTTTATTGATGTGGTTTTTTTTAATACATTCTATTAAAATTAAACATTACTAGACGCTCACATCAGCCTTTGATCTGCAAAATACACAGAGCGGAGGCCAGGGTGCAGAGGGCAAGGAAACAGAAGCAGTGCAAGTGAACAAAGGTTCACCATGCATTCAAGGTTTGGAGGGTACACAATACAGTATGAGCCACCACTGGGCACAGTGTGCAGTAGCAGGCGAATCGAACCATGGCAGCCCAGTGTATCACATCCATAACTGCAAAGCCCTCTCACCGTGGCAACAGGTCTCTTACTGGGGGAAGGGGTTGTATCGTGCGTCAGCAGATATCAGACATGTTAATTATAACTACTGTTTTTTTAAAAAAAAAAATAAGGTTTTTATTATGGGAAATGAACAGACATGGCAATTCATTACTGGACAGTTAATTTGAAAACAAGACACCACACACTCCTCCAGTAGACTTAATGTACAGTACATGCTTCTTCAAAAACCATGATGCCAGGTGACAAGTACAAGACATTCAGGGGGTCAAGTAGTCAGCATCACGTGTCCTGGGCAGGAATGCAGTAGTAACTTCACAGTAAAAAAAATAAATAAATAAAATAAAATAAACATCTCTCCCCCTCAACACCAGCTCCTTCGCAAGCACTTTTATCTGGACCTGACTTCCTTCTGATGCTCTACCCTCACCCACCCGGCCACAGGCATAGGAAAGAAACTGGCATAGCATGCTGCAGTGCCTTCCGGGCAGTCTGAATCAATTCCATGAAGTAGAACCCCTGCCATAGCATGGCCCCACATCAAAGAGAGCAAGGTACCAATCACTTCGAGAAAAGACCAAGAAATGCCCAGGATGGCAGGATACACACCATCGTATGTGGGAAATAGGAGGTGGCAAAGGCACTCTGAACTCGGGGATGGGCATTCGGAAGCGACACTTGCACCTCTTAAGGAATAATGTGCACCGGAGGAGAAGAGCATGTGGCAACGGTAGACTGGCAATATATCCACTCCTTCACCTATCACCCCAGTACGGCTATTCTCTCGTCACCATCCTACCCACCTGACCTGACGCTTGGTCCCACGTGACACCAGCCCTCCAGATGGAACTGCCATGTATGAGTATGAACATGTTCCAGTTCATGGAAATACAATGGGGAAATACAGGGGCATTACAGCCCTGGCGGACCCTGTATTTCCCCATTGCCAGGCGACGGTAATAATTAATCCCCATTCCCATTGAGCCCTATGGGGCTCAATGGGAATGGGGAGGCTGGATACACCGGCACCATTCTGAATGATGCCAGAGCGTCCAACATGGTCTGCTCGCGGGTGCCGGTCTACCCGGCAGGTCAGTCCTGGCAGGCGGGAAGGCACCCGTGAGCAGAACTCGTAGTCTGCCAGTCCGGTAACAACGGTACCGACAAACGTACCGGAACTGTTGTTACCAGACCGGCAAACTTGTAATGAGCACCCAATGTAACTTCTCCTGAGTCAGGTGTTTTCACTATACTCTGGCTTTGGGTTGCTGGTTTCTGACCCCCAGCTACGTCTGTATTTTAGTTTTCACTCTCTCTTTCAGGTCCTGGCCAGATGGAAATCTTCATAGTAGGGTCCTTTGAGTATTTTCTTCTCCCTAGAGAATGCTAATCGGGACCGCAGAGCAATTGTCTTAATAGTTCAAAAAGTTCCTTTCCAGTCAGCAGTGCTTTGAACTTGGGATGTGGTATTTAACACTTCCAGTCGGTCTCTAGAACACAATGCTGCAATGTGATCATGTCCTTATCTTTCTTAGCCCAAGCTCTCCTATCTGGCGCTCCAGGCCACTGGTTGCAGCAGTGTCTTCTACACCCTTGGGAGATACTTTCTGCGTCTGAACCCCGCAGGCTATTTGTGATCTGAGCCCATGCTAAGCTTCTTCTGTGGGTTTTAGCCCCTTGCAGGATATGCTCCGCTTTAGCCCCATGTGGGATATTCTTAATCTCAGCCCCTCGTGAGCTATTCTCAATGGGAACTGATTGTTTAATGTTCGGTAATACATGATAACCTGGACGAGGGGTGGGGCAGAACTAATGAGAGACAGGCATCCAAGGGCACTGGATATGTAGAGGGCAAATGACTTCTATATGGTAAATGCAGGGCTTTTCATCTCAGGTTCAAGAGGTGGAGCTTCATGGTAGATTTAAAGGTGTGGATAGTAGTGGTATTTTTGATGTGGGGTGGTGAGTTCTAGAGGAGAGGGCCAAGGAGATAGAAGAAGTAAAAGTGTATGTGCAGTGGGGGCTAGAGTAGAAGTCATGTGGAGGAGAATGACAGGAGTTATTTTCAGATGGGGAGGAGGGAGCAAGCCTATGAACGGAATCAAAGATGAGCAGTAGACATATAGAAGTGGGACAGTTGTTCATAGAGAACTACCGAGCATGGCTGCAGTGTTGGGAAGTAGGTGGAGAGCAAGTGAGATTTTAGAAGGTGTGTGTACCAAAGCTGAGCATTGTCTACCATGAAAAAGGAGTAGATGGGAAGGCTAAGAAGGAGGCTTGTGCAATAGTCAAGTGGCTGAATAAAATAGTATGAGGGTTTGAGGAGAAAGGTAAGTGAGCAGGTACCTGATGTTTAACATGGGTAATCCTGGGAGTAGTTTGAGGTAGCAGTGACTAGGTTCTGAAGATTATGATTGATGTTAAAATGGACCCCAAAGGTGCAGTCTTTAGTTAGGGGGTGTGCAGGTTGGGTAAAACGAAATGGGTGAGAGAAGGAACGAGGCATTGGGGGTTGGGAGAGAAATAAAGGTAGGTTTTGAGGAGGTAAGCCTAAGACAGATATGTGTCATCCAGTGACAGATATCTGTGAGGCATTTAGAAATGTGTGAAGAGAGATCGGAAATGTGGGAGAAGGAAAATAAGTTTTGAATGTTGTTTGCAAAGATGGGATACGAGAAACCAAACTGAGATCGCTTTTTCGAGCGAGGAGGTGTAAAATTTGGGGAGAAGTGGGATAAGGACAGTGCCTTGGTGGACATCAACCAGGCGGGAGGTCAGAGCAGAGGTAGCTGTGTTCCTTGAGATGGAGAAGGAATATCTACAATAGTTTGGGGAAGGACAGTTTCCTGGACACCAAGTACAGTAGTGTCCAAAGGGAAGAGTAGTGGTGTGACGAATCAACCTCCGGGGGCACCAGTGGTCCAGGGATGAATATCGGTTTCTAAACCATCAATCAGCCCCACACCTCTAGTACACCAGAAGGGATACAAATAGATTGGAAACACAAGTAAATTATACACCTCCTTGGCCAATTTTGGTAACGTGGATGGAACGGCAGGGTTATCTAAGCAAGGTCGTGGAGCGTTGTTTAGTTGCAACACAGCAAAAATACAATTATTACCCAATGATAAAAGGGACTGTGAAATCAAGGTTGTATACAAATATCTACTTTATTATTATTACAACAGACAGTTCCAGCACACTATGATACAACCCACCCTGTAAAGGAACACAGAGGACAGACAGTTTCACGAAGGAAAGGGATGCACTCTATATGCCGACAGGTTTCAGCACCAAGAGAGTAAGGGGTTGTACATGTCACTAGAGGCCTTTGGAGAAGGACCAGCAGCACAGAAACACAATGTACCTGTTGCTTGAGATGATCTTGATGCGCAACAGCTTCGAGTCGGTTCCAGGATGCTCTGCAGCTCCTGCGGGTTCAAGATGGGAGACAGCTGCAGGTATCAGGCAGCTGGCAGTTCGACAAGCAAGACTGGATGGACGGCTGCTGGCTTGCCTACATGGAGGCTCACGGTCATGAATCATTGTCTCTGTGCTGATTGGTAGATCTGGAATGCTGGTCGAGGTGTCTCTTACGGCTTTAGTGATTGCACTGTGACAACAGACAGTGGTGCAGCCGGTCGCAGTTTGAGGGCCCGACTGCCTCGAAATAGTCCTTAAAAGATGGCTGCTGTGAACATAAGGTCCTTTGGGTAGTGTATCATGCAGTGGATGGGAAGCAGAGGAACTCTTACACCAAATAAGGGAACCAACTCAGGAAGATGGTGAGCTTGTCTGTTTTAATATCAATTGTCTAAAATAGGGAGTTCCACAGACATCAACGGATGTCTCACAGCATTCTGTCGAAGCATTTCATTAAAAATAAATCACATTTATATAGCAAATTCTCATCATAAGTGACGTCATACTATGTGGTAAAATAAGAAAAACCTATGAGGGGTTGTGATAGGTTCAAGGGGAACATCTAAGTATACTTTCTATATGGGATTAGGTTGTAATTGGACTTCTACTATCAGGTGGACACCTCCTGCCCACCCCTAGTCATCTTCATCAATTATTAGACAGATGGGACATCATTGGCTCTCAAACTATAAGGCCCTTTGTTATACAGCCCTCTACAATTGGTTGGCACGCTCGTGCCAGTCTGGAACATTCAGCTCACTAGCAGTATGTAAGCTCATACCCAGGAGCCAGAAGGTGGACATGACTTTACCTCCCCACACAATTAGCCCATCGTGTCTCATCACCTGCCATGAAGATTGTCTTGAACTTGGCCTTGCCGTGTATTTTTGTCTCTGGGAATATAAGGGAGTGTGAGCAAGGCTACCCTAGTTCAAAAGCTGCATGCCCAACGCTATTTCCATCCTTGCTCACGTGATAGGAGTCACAATTTGGCCCATTTTGTAGTATTTCATTGTCTTGAATGATAAAACTCGGAACTCATGGTGTTCTTTCTTTGCACCTTAAAAAGGGATGATTCAGCATGCTTTCAAGGATAGATAACCAGTCTTGGCTGCCTTAACCTTGACACCAGGCCAGGCAGCTCTCCCAGGGCATTCCACGATCTCTGCTATTTTTGTGCTGCAACACAGCTTTCAGCCCTTCTCTCCGTGGGTTTGAATTTACTAAAGTTGTGACACTGATGTCCAGCTTCATTATAATGGTGGCTCTGCCTGCAATCTATTCACTATATAGAGCCAGCTTTTATGATCACTTGGTCTACTTGCGTTTCAGCAACTGTACAGTTTTTGAACGATTTGCATTTTCTGCAGTGCTTTTCACATGTGCAAACTTTGTTTAACATATTAAAGTTTACTCAATTCTTTATTTTGTCAACAGTTTTTATAAGATCCATACACTTTCTTCTTCAGCCGATCTTCTTTGTGTGTCATGCTCATTTCTTGTGACTTTACCAGCTCCTTTTCTTGATCCTTTCATATTCCTTCAGAAACTAGCTCCATGAGATTGTTTTCTCTTCAGCAATACATTTGATACAGTTTTCTCAATGGGTACCTTTTCTCGAATATTCGCTGCGGAATGGTCACAAATGTTGGTTTCAAACATGGCACAATTTCAGGCTCCCCACATATAGGCAGTAGGTGTCACACTTTGCCTGGAATCTCACCTGTTTATCTTTCAAAGTTTTGGTCTGGGGTTTTTCCTTATTCCGGACAGATCGGGTCTTGTAGAGATAAAGTCACATATTCTCTGTCGCCAGCGTGCAGGTTAAATCCGACCGAGGTGAGTATGCGTTCAACTCCAGGAAGGAAAGGAAGATTTCGCAGCGTCTCGGGAGGAGGGAAGCCAGGAAGGGACCAGGACAAGTACAACGCGGTAAGGGAAAGCGCTAAGGGCGGCAAGGCCCAGAGAAGGGTGAGGGCTAGTAAGCTAAGAGGAGAAGGGGATTTGAACAAAACCTGGAAGGAAGAATGTACTAAGCGCAAGGGAAAGTACAACCACACTTGCCGAAGTATGGAAAGTTAGCGCTGAGAAGTGAAGCGCCGCTGGGTGTGTCTCTTTTCAAGTGACTGGCGAACTCCTGGAAACACTAGAGCGGTAGTGATGCACTAGCGGTGGCCATGTTGTATATACTTTGGAAGGGATGTAGCCGTGTCTTATGGACCACGTAGTCCAAAAGGGACTGAAACTTCGAATCATGACAGTAGGGGGATGAGACTTCCTGGCTGCTCCTCTACATCTGGTTGATGCTAGTTGTGGCATTCTCCTAGCTTCTTTGCAGGGCTTGTGTCGGTCTTTAAGCCGGACGGCCCAAAGCTGAGGGGAGTGTTGGCAGGCAACAGCCTTGTCCTTTGTTCAGAGACTCTCTGGCACTTCCCAACTAGGAAGCTTGCTGGCAGAACCTAGCAGGGCACACTATGTGCTGGCTGGGTACCGGTTCTGGAGTTGCTGGACGGGTCCTCTGAGTCCGGTATCTCCCTATTTTCCCAAGGAGATGTTTAGGGGAGGGACCTTGCTTCCCTCGTTGGAAATCCTGGCCTTACTTCACTGGTGGAAGATGTAAGTTAGACTGCACCTACAGTTCTGGTCGAAATTAGTCCTTCTTCTTACTAATTTCAAGGTCGTCAGATAATGTGATAAGTGAAGAGCTCAGCCCTCTTTTAAAGCCAAATGGGCCCCAGTGATTGGTGCAGGCTATGCCTACCTTAATGAACCAATCCTGGGCACATACTAACAATCTCCTGTTATGCGTGAGGCCCGGACCACAGTGCTTTGCAACAGGAAAGGTAAAGGGGTGACAACATGTACTATTAGGTCCCACCCATCTTCCTGTCTGTTGTGGATCAAAGTGTCTCTCTGGTTAATTGAGCTCTCTGTGGTTCCTAATTAAAAGCGGTAGGTTTCCCTTGAAGCAGAGGTCAGACCAGACTTATGGTCACCCCCAAACCACATACTCGTACCTTCCCAAATGTGGTCCCCCTGCAGGGATGACCACTGTAAACAGTTGACCAAACATGACACTCCACTGCCCTTGAAACTAAGAGGCGGGAGCTGACTTCAGGTTAACAAAGATGCATTTCAAAAGGTTTTTGGGTATCCTGTACTTTGTCAGTCCTGCGACCAGGCCTCTAGCAGGCCTGCTTCAATTTACTTCTCATCAGTATGCGCTGCCACCAGTAGGGTGGACAAAGGTTAGGCCAGATACACGGAGCCTTTGTCAGTTAATGAGGTTGGCCATGGCAGGAGGAAGGTTTTGCCTTCCCCCTTATTGAGATGCTTTGATGTACCTGTGGTGGTCATATTACAGCTGAACATGACAGGAGGACGGCACCTGTAGGTTGTGTACCCCAGAGTATACATGACCATGTGTTTGTTCCGGTGAGCATAGGAAAATGTGTGCAAATTAGCCCCACACATTTTCCGGAGGTTGATCTCCCAACATTCCATTTAATTACAACATTTCAAAAAAGCCCAGGTGGGCGCTCACTTCCCGTGCAGATGGTCGAATTCCTCACAGGGGGAGGCACTGAAGCTGGTAGTGCCCTCTGATAATCAGGAAATCAAAACGCCACCCAGCTGATTTTGGTCTGCCTAAGATGAAAACTGGTGAGTAAAGGAGGCTAAATCAGGTAAACAATTGTGTCCTTTGGTTTGTGAGGTGTTTTGATTCACACAAAGAAAGGATGCCGATAGATGCTTACCATAGCTGAGCAGTGAACACAGGAGTATATGGTGCAGAAATATTGTCCTGTCTGCCAAGCACTGCTGCGACTACACTTAATTTTGTTTGGTCCAACCTCCTCTGTGTGTCCTTGCACATTATGCAGTCAGGTGTTGGCATGCATTTGGTGGGGATCCTGGCTTAGGTCAAGGCAGTGACGATGTTTTTAAGCCTTCTGGTATATCATAAGGGCAGTCTCTTTTATATGCATTTTGTAGGTTTGCTAGCATTGAGTTATTTGAGCAGGATAACTGGTCTGCCTATATCAAAAGGGGTATAATTGATTTGGGTCTGGTCATCACGTAATACAGGACATGGATAGGACTGTAATTTAGTGGCTAACAATAACGTACTGCCATTGCCTTAGAGATAGGTATATTAGCAAAGCTGCCTTTAGTCAAATTATCCTGTAATATTTCGAGCACAAGAATAATATTTTGAATAATTATTGACCCAAAGGGTTCAACGAACCTTTTCCACATTGTTTTTTGCCAAATTCATTTTTGGCGAATTCTACACCTTTTTTGTGGTAAAAGGCAGTCGGAGACCCCCATACCACACCAAACCCTCACCCCCATATATACCCTAACCCCACTTACCATCTGCATTTTGCCAACCAAAACCAAAAAAATTGTGAAATAAATTGGCAAAATGCATTCGGCGAAAAAGTGGCCTATAATGACCCAATGAGCTCAGCAGGTTGATCTTTTCTATATAATGAGTTATATACTTTGGCCCACTGCCTTTACCTGCATTTGTCATGAACTTGGATTGGGAGGATGCCACTTCACTCTACATATTGCGAGTGCCCAGCCAGAGATACTCGTGGCTGCCCGCCCTAAAATGGCCGCCCACTTCGCATGAACTTTGTTTTGCCTCATCGCCCACCCACATGGATGTCCGACGCCATTGGCCACAGCTGACTTTATTTTAGCCAAACACTCACCGGTAGGCGCGAGCCAGTCCGCCTCTCGAAGGCCGCTGAGCTAAGGCTTTTACCCTGTCCCTGCCTGTCCACGCCTGCCCATGCCGAATGCCAGAACCCCTGGACCTGTCCTGACCCATTGACGCGGGATGTTTATAAAACACAGGTACTGTTAATATCCAGATATCCTTAGTCACGCTCCCATACCCAGCCACAAAGTCTTCACCTCTGAATAATCGGCCGACTAACTGCGCGAACATGGCTACCTCACTGCTTCACCTCTAAAGTATTTGTGGACTGCTGCTATCAAATGCTAGCCTTGCGCCATCAACCTCACTCTTCGCCTGCAACGCCCTAACACTTTGTAACGTGTCCAAGCTTGTCTTATCTTGCATTTCAAACTGCAACCACGATTCTGTCCAACCCATTGTCTACTTACCGCATTATATTGTATTGCTTTCTTGTAAACCTGCCTAGCTCACCGGCACACCACTGCACATTGCACTAAAGTACTGTATTGATGAACCAGTAGCCCACAAACACATTATTGAACTAGCTCAAACTGCATTGTTGTGAACTAGCTATATCTGTAGCATTAAAATAGCCTATGTTGGATTGTGAAATGTGGAACTTAAACTACCTGCAATGGCGAATTATCCTGTAGTATAGAAATCAACTATACTTTAAAGTGGAATGTCTCTGGTGAATTAGCTTACTGTGTAAGTACTGAAGCACTGAAATAACCTACCTCTGTAAAGTGCACCGAGCCGATCCTGGCGACCCAATCCATACGGCAGAATTAAAATAGCTTACTTGCATTGGTGTATCAACCGTATTGACCTGCTGATCAAGTACCTACCTGCTTTGTTTACTAGCCATTACTATAACGTTGATCATGGGCATACATTGTACTGCTGTAATAGTCCTATTGTATTAATGTCGATCTAGCCCACGCGGTACTTTAATTAACCCATTTCGTACTGCACTGGAGACCAAATCCACACGGCAGAATTGAAATAGCTTACTTTCAGCAGCAAATCTACAGTTTCGTCCGGCTAACCAGTGTTTGCCTGCTCTGTCCATTAGCCCCGTCTGTAATGTTGTTCATGTTTTTACATTGCTTTGCTGTACCTGCCTTACTTTAATGATGATTATTTAGCCTATTCTGCACTGATAATTAGCCTATTCTCTATAACTGAACTAAGCCTGTTTATATTGGTGTATTTGCCTGTGTCAATATTGAACTAGCCCACCTGTAGTACTAACTAGCTGTGACCATACTGATCTAACCTACCCTGTATGGTCGAACTAGCCTACATTGTAACGCTAAAACTAGCCTATCACGGACTAGCGATCTAGCCCACGCTGATCTTGTCAGTGCCTAATCCTAGAATTCCAGCTTACCACTGGTATTAGAACACCTAGCTCACTACTGCATTCCTTCACTACCACTCGCCAGTTCCTCATTACCACTGCCCACACTAGCATTTCTCCTACACTCCGCTCCACACAGTTGCACAATATGCACCTGTCTTATCTACTACAACTCATTCCGAGGTTAATCTCACTGTATACCCTATTAGCCTGGGCACTCACTCCCATCACCACCTATACTATCCATACTCTGAGTCATCTTGCCCTACCTACCTCTATAATGATATACCCACCTAATAGCTCCAACGGTAATTGGCAAGATAGGCATTCACATCAGTCATCGCCTCATCACAGCCACACCCTAGGAAGTAACCTTATACTGCCTAGCACCACTCACCTATCTACCAATCCCTACTTAAACTCACCTGCCTTATGGATAGAACACTTTGCCATGAAACCTACACCTAACCAACCCTGCGCGTTACACCTCAGAAGCACCAAATTGGGATCTAGAATCCACTGTGTAATCAACCACACACAGAAGCCTTGTACCATGGAGAAACTTCCACATCCCAACTCGAGACACCCGTTGCCCATTACCTCCCCACTCACATCTACTCATGACGTCCAAGCCACTAATCCTAAAAATAGTACGATCAGAGGCGCACTGGTCAACACTAGGTCTCTCCTCGCACAAGCATTAGACATTGCTGATCTCAACTTCCTCGCCATCTCCGAGACATGATTACACACAGTATCCGGACCACTACTCTCCCTTGCCATACCGACTGGTTATGCCATCTCTAGATGCGACCGTAACTCCCCCAATCGAGAGGTGGCAGAGTCGCCTTTATCTACAAAACTCACTGGGCCTCAGAGCAATGCCTAATCAACAGCTTCCTTCAGCTGAGCTCCTCTCAGTCAAGCTCCCCATTTCTCCTAACCAAACGGCCACCCTACACTTGATCTACAGACCTCCCAGCCATATTATCACCTTCCAGGATGAGATTACCTCCCTACTAGTTGATAAATCCAAACCAATTATCAAATCATACTACTAGGGGATTTTAATCTGGGCTTCCAACACCCTAACGACCATAATGCAGCTGACATTGCTAACTCACTAACTGACCTAAGTTTCACTCACCATATACTTGAACCTACCCACACTAAAGGGAGGACACTTGGCTGGTTAGTTGACTCTAACTGCAACATCAGCTTACAGTCTAATTCACCTTGTGCATGGTCAGACCACCATATTAACACCTTTAGTATAGAAGTTAACCAATGACACAAACCTACCACTGCCCCTGCCTTGCATACCAGAAATAAAAGGGACATCACCTGCAACAAATTACTGACACTCATCATTCCCACCCTTAATAAAGCCATTGCTTCCTGCTCTGACCCCACTGCACTAATCAATACGTACAACCAGGTCATACTTACAGCATTGAACTCTATTGCCCCAATTAAACTTCGAAAATCTAAACCACGCGCACATCTCAACTCCTGGTTTACACCACATTTGAGAGTGTTACGTAAAGAAAAACGTACTGCTGAATCCCGGTGGAAAAGTCATACCTCAGATGCCCACAAGGGTAGCCTTATCATAGCATCCCTTAACTATAATGAGGACATTTTCCAAGCGAAAGATCCATACAAACTGTGTATCACACAAGCGGACTCTAACACCAAAGAACTATTCAAAATTCTGAAAGAACTGGAATCCCCTGCAGCCCCACCTGACTCCTGCACCAAAGACAATACTTGGTGCTCAAACATCCAAAAAGCACTCTTGGACACAATTGCCACCCTCCAAGCTAAAATCAAAACCAAGCAAAACTCTTTGCAGTTAGACCTGCCTCCGAATCCCCCTACTAGCCCCAATATCCAGGCCACCTTCACGCATAAACCATTCAGCTTCTCGCCACTTTCTGTCGTTGATGTTGATTCAAGCTCCAAAAAGCGGGGTGGATTAGCTTCCCGGCACTAGCCACGAATTTATGGAATACCTTACCTAATGACATTAGAGCTGAACCATCCTTTTAGTCCTTTAAGAGTAAAACCAAACACTGGCTCTCAGCTCAAGACATCTGAGACACTTCGCTACTGCCGTCAAGGCAGACTTTCCCCTGTAATTGCTCCTTTGACATCTCCTGCAGCCCACTTGGCAACTTTTGTATATTGACTACTGAAATTGTACCGCTCTGCACACTATTTCCATGAATTCAAGTTGACTTATTTCTCCTTCTGTACCTTACCTGTATGTGCTCCCCTGTACTGCTATGCCAACTTGACTGTATTGTATCATCATTATGTTATGTTTGTAAAATGTAACTGTCATTGTAACCTTTAAGATATGCGTTCAGATGCCCTGGGCAAGGCGCGCTATACAAATAAAGAAAATACAAATACAAATACAAATACGCAGTGTCTTAGTTTAAGGCAGAAAATCATATTTTGTGTTTCTGTCCCTCTTACTCACTTCTTAGAGCATGTTAACTTAAGCCATTACTAACATTATATGGTATAAGTACAGTGCAGCTGGTCCAAGCTTACATTAATTTAACTGCAAATGCACTAATGGTGACTGCCATTGAAAAATGTGTACATATGGCCTGCAACCAGTGAAGTTGCAATATGTTCACGGCTTTCCATCTCCAAAATAGGTTTAAATTGTTGTTTTATTGTGAATATGGTGATAGATTTGCATATCTATGCCCCCATGCCCCCCGTGAGTCATTGTGTGCCCCTCTGCCCCCCGTTAGTCATTGTGTGCCCCTCTGCCCCCCGTTACTCACTGTGTGCCCCCCTGCCCCCGTGAGTCACTGTGTGCCCCCCTGCCCCCCCGTGAGTCATTGTGTGCCGCTCTGCCCCCCGTTGGTCATTGTGTGCCCCTCTGCCCCCCCCCGTTACTCACTGTGTGCCCCCCTGCCCCCCCGTGAGTCATTGTGTGCCCCTCTGCCCCCCCGTTAGTCACTGTGTGCCCCCTTGCCCCCCGTGAGTCATTGTGTGCCCCTCTGCCCCCGTTAGTCACTGTGTGCATTGTGTGACCCTCTGCCCCCCGTTAGTCACTGTGTGCCCTCCTGCCCCCCCGTTAGTCATTGTGTGCCCCTCTGCCCCGTTACTCACTGGGTGCCCCCTGCCCCCCCGTGAGTCATTGTGTGCCCCTCTGCTCCCCCGTTAGTCACTGTGTGCCCCCCTGCCCCCCGCGAGTCATTGTGTGCCCCTCTGCCCCCCCGTTAGTCACTGTGTGCCCCCCTGCCCCGTTAGTCATTGTGTGCCCCTCTGCCCCCCCGTTAGTCACTGTGTGCCCCCTTGCCCCCCGTGAGTCATTGTGTGCCCCCCTGCCCCCCGTTAGTCACTGTGTGCCCCTCTGCCCCCATTAGTCATTGTGTGCCCCTCTGCCCCCCGTTAGTCATTGTGTGCGCCTCTGCCCCCCCGTGAGTCATTGTGTGCCCCCCTGCCCCCCATGAGTCATTGTGTGCCCCTCTGCCCCCCGTTAGTCACTGTGTGCCCCCCTGCCCCCCGTGAGTCATTGTGTGCCCCCCTGCCCCCCATGAGTCATTGTGTGCCCCCTTGCCCCCCGTTAGTCACTGTGCGCCCCCCTGCCCCCCATGAGTCATTGTTGCCCCCCTGCCCCCCGTTAGTCACTTAGTCACTGTGAGACCCCCTGCCCCCCGTGAGTCATTGTGAGCCCCTCTGACCCCCCGTTAGTCACTGTGTGCCGCCCTGCCCCCCGTGAGTCACTGTGTGCCCCCCTGCCCCCCGTTAGTCACTGTGCGCCCCCCTGCCCCCCCCGTGAGTCATTGTTGCCCCCCTGCCCCCCCGTTAGTCACTGTGAGCCCCCCTGCCCCCCATGAGTCATTGTGTGCCCCTCTGCCCCCCCGTTAGTCACTGTGTGCCCCCCTGCCCCTCCTGTGAGTCATTGTGTGCCCCCTGCCCCCCGTGAGTCATTGTGTGCCCCTCTGCCCCCCCATGAGTCACTGTGTGCCCCCCTGCCCCCCGTTAGTCACTATGTGCCCCCCTGCCCCCATGAGTCAGTGTGTGCCCCCCTGCCCCCCGTCAGTCACTGTGTGCCCCTCTGCCCCCCCGTTTAGTTACTGTGTGCCCCCTGCCTCCCCTGAGTCATTGTCTGCCCCCCTGCCCCCCTGTTAGTCACTGTGTGCCACCCCTGCCCCCCGTTAGTCACTGTGTGACCCCCTGTCTCCCCGTTAGTCACTGTGAGCCCCCCTGCCCCCCCTTTAGTCACTGTGTGACCCCCTGTCTCCCCGTTAGTCACTGTGAGCCCCCCTGCCCCCCCTTTAGTCACTGTGTAACCGCCTCCTCAATTCCATCCTCTACTACCTTCCTACTCCCCCCCTTCTCTCTCCCCCCTCTCAGCCCTCTTCCTCCTAGCACTTACTCCTGTCATCTGTTCTGTGACTCTTGACAGCAGCTTGTCTGTCTCCCCTCCTCCCCTCCTTGTTCTTCTCCCTCCTCCCCCCTCCCCTGCTTTTTAAATTTGTCACCGACATTTTTGCTCAGTAGCGTGCCTTGTTCTCCTTCCTTCCCCCTCCTTCCCCTTGCCCCCCCTCCCACCCCGCCTCTTGTTACAACCTGCACTGCGTAAATTGTCGTCAGACATAGTAATGTTACTGCTTGCTTTGTTCCCTTTCCTATCCATTACCTCTTACCTTACTTGTTCTATGCACTTGCACTATCAGAAATGTCGACAGGCCTATTATGATAGTTATTTTTCACATTCTGTATTGCTCAAGGACTTTTACTGAATGAACTGTATTTTCCTATGTCCCCTCCCTCCTTGAAGCACTTTGAAACACTTTGTGTATAGGCGCTATATAAATAAACTATCATATCATATCATATCATATTTATGAGGGGCTTTTACACAATGTGTTTCCAGGTGCCACAAGACAAAACAAGAGGGCCTAGGGGGACAAGGAGATTCAAAATAATAATGGTCCTACTAGGCTTTGTGACATTCAAATCGTGCAAGTGCAGCATCAATAAGTGCAATGGTGAGAGTGGGAAGGGGAAAGGGGCAGGAGGGCCCAGGGTTAGGCAAGTGCTATGGGGAGCCCAAAGATATCACCTACTAGTGTGGGGGATGGGGTGGAACGGACTCGGGGGGGGGTTGCAATCCTCCAGGCTGGTCAGGGAGGGGCCCTGGAAGGGTAGTGCTAGGTTGGGCGGGTGCTGAGGCTGACTGGACGAGGGGGCCTGATGCCCTGTAAGACTGATGAGGGACCAGGCTCCGAATCCGAGTGATTTGCCCGCGGCTGAAAGTACCGCAGGCAAATCGTTCGCATGAGAAAGGTGCGAACTACCAAAAGTTCGCACCTTTCTCACGCGAACACACATACATTCTCACACCCATAACACACCCCCACCCACACCCCTAACATAAACAAACCCCACTTACCTTCAGCTTCACGCTGGTTCCCTGTAGCGCCAGTTCCCTTTCACTTCCATGATCGGTGTTAAGCGACTTCAATTCAGCACTCCAACTAAGTCAATGCCTGGTCTGGGATGCCCAATGAAAGCCCTTATTTATATATTTTTATGACTAGTTCATAAATCTGATGATAAACCCTTGTATAACGCCCCTCTCTTTGAATTCCCCTGACCCCACTGAGCCAAGAAGTAGGTTTGTTTTGCAAATTAACAGATTTATTTGAAAATTAAACAATATATATATATCACACTTTTATAATAAATTAATATTTGATCGCACACTTATGAATATGACAGTGATCAACAATGGATAATATTACACTAGCCCACTTTTGTAATCACTTAGGAGTTGGTATTGGAAGGATAAGGTAGCTGAGAATGCTTTTATGGTTTCAAGGAAAAACAATGATGGAAAGAATGCAGCACAGAAATAAACTGATATGGTTTCAACAAGAGAGAATAGAATCACTTTTCCCCTTGTGGCAATTCACCCCCCCCCCCATGTAATGTAAAGGGATGGAAGGAGAGCACACAGTTTTCAGGTATACAATGAAAAGGCAATTCAATGTTCAATTCCCCCCAGCAAGCTTAGAGCACAGGGATGATTTTAAAACACAGGCAAAAATACTTTAAATGTGATTTGCAAAGACGTGAAAATATGCTAAAAATGATTTTAATTCCCTATAGGAGATTCAGGGTAGGTGATAGCTACTTAAGATTGGTTCAGGTCAACACTACCAATTATTCAGGAATGGTTATCAGATTGAAACGAATCTCAGCAATGCAAGCAAAAGCAGCTATTTTTTTACAAGTGAAGAAGTTTGAGCTAGATTTCAATTTGCGGCACTTTTTCTGAATGCATCGCGCGTGATTATGGAAAAACTATAAGGAGTAGAAGTTGAGGATCTTAACTTTAAAATGAAAGTTAAATCTCGTTCCTAGCACACGCGGTTCCAAAGATACGGCCAATTCTGTGGAGGTAGATTTTCAGAAATAAAGTAGTGATTCAGAATGGCAAATGACACTTTCACGGGTTTAAAGTCAGAGAATGGACACGATTTCTATGATGCAGTTCCGGACAGGCTAAAATGGTTTGAATCAGATTATTTTAGACCAAGAGATTGGTTCTGACACAGTTTTCAGGATACTCACTCCTAGTCTTGGAAGGAATGGGCCTCCATCACGGATCTGGCCAACAGGTTTAGCTGCGGTTCTCTCGCCACGGACGGTCTCTGGTACCAGTTCTGCTCACAGCGATCTGGGTCAGCTCTGCTCTGCTGGTTCTGGCAAAAGTTCTTGGCACTGCACAGCGGTCTGGTCTGGATACAGCACTGCTTTCTGGGTTCTGGCATAGGGTTCTAGCCAGAATCAAACAGCACAGCCCGGCTGTTGAAGAGTCAGGTTGCAAAAGATTTTGAGGCCTGCTGATCAGGATTCAGCTTGTAGTTCAGGCCCGTCTGCTTTAAAATTCTGGAGTCTGGAGTCTAAGTTCTGGATGGTCCTTCTTGATATTGTCTGGTCCGGCAGAGTGCTTCGCAAGAAATCAGTTTGAAATGGAAAAATGAATGCCCCTTCCTGCGTCTTAGTGGCTCTTTTTATATCTTTTGAATGTGGGTGGGAAGGCTGACTTTCTATGCCCAACCCTCTGAGGATCCTGATAGGTGAGCGAATCTGCCGTCCTCTGATTGGGAAAGAAAATGATGTGTCATCGTGATAAGGTAGGTTTATGGGTCAGAGGATCCTCCCCTTGTCAATTTGTACACAAATCTATTTTTGATCCAAATACATATTTATCTATGTACAATTTTTCTAATATTACGTGTCCAGTTAACCTATTTTCTGTAGCACCAAATCATCCGATCCCTGTCTTTGTAAGATGTCGTGTCCACTTCTGAGAGAATTCTGCCCTTTTCATCAAGAACACAACCTCTAAACTTTTCCAGAATTTACACAAACGTGCGCAAGGAATATGGCCATCAGATGATAAAGTGTCAGATTTTTAACATACAGACATTTGGAGTAATAACTTATTTTCCGCTACTATCCCCCAGAACATACCACAGAGTTCTAACACCTCTTAAAATGTGCACAGAAAAATCACAAGAATAAATGATATTATTATATAATTTTGACAATTTCGTACTATGAATTATCCATCTTTTTAAATTTATGCTCTGGCCCAGATGGGTGTGGTTTAGGTTCCAAAGCACATGGGGGGATTTCTGTCTGTCCCCGCCTGCAGCTCAGGTGGCTCCCAGAAGCACTGCTTCTCCCAGTTTCTTCCAAGAGGAAGCCATTTACGACCCCCCTAATTTAAAATTTGCCTGAGCCAAGGAAAGCTCATTGTTCTGTTTCCTGCAGCCACAGGTACCCCACCCCTAATTCAATCAGAGAGGTGTAATCTCCTTTTGGTGGGAACAGCAGAAGGCAGCCAGGCCTGTGAATGCAGTTGCTGGGCAAGTTTCATCTCCTGTCGGGGGTAGTTGCCGGGCAGAATTCAATCTCTTCAAGACAGGCTTCAGCCCAATGTCACTTTTGTTCCAGTTTTTTTCATGCAAATCAAACTTACAATTTTGACACATGCAGCTAGAACGCTGATTCTAAGTTCAAAACTATGACATTTAAACAGTTGCAACCTATGTGACACTCCAAAGTAAATCACTCATTTATTTTAAACATTTCGATTTTAGTGGCTTTAAGTCCAATTTCACTTAAGCTGCTGACATCCACCGCTCAGCCATTTGTGTTATGAACATTATTTTAGGCTCTTCATCTTTCCAGATTTTGTATGCACACAAGACTACATTCTGCCAAATGTCTGCTGGTGTTCAGTGAGATTTTTGAATATCTTGCAATGTTTGGAATAGGCATCTTGAGCTTGCATTTCAGAGAAACAAAGGTTATTTCAAGGTGCTTTTTGAGCTAACCGGCACTGCTGTATTTTCTTCGGCACCACGTTTCACTCATGGCACTTCTGGCCCATCACGCTCGCACTGGTGGGTGGCAGGTCAGGCGACCATTTTGGTGTGCGCAAAACTGCGCGGTTTTCCTGGATTCTGGCGCAAATGTGGGCTTTCCAGCCATCTTGGATTTTCTAAGCCCACATCACCAAATGTTGTAGCATAATGATTCAAATGTGGGTCAAAACACCTGGCAAGCCCACTGCCCGTCTGCACTTTGATTTCGAGTCGAGGGGGAGTCGGGTGCAAAGGATGTTTTGATCCACGCACTGGGATGTCTGCATCATCTTCTTCTGATTCAGCAGATGGCACAGTTCAGCATCTTTTCCTCCATCAGGGTGGATCGATCGGTTCTCCTCGCCGGTCTTGATGGGAGTTTCGGGTGGTACCCCGGGCCCCTCGGATCTTTGCTCTCGGTCCCCGGGTCGTCCTCCATGGTCAGTCTCCATGGTTTCATCTCTCCTAGGATGACAAAGCAAAGCGGCAATACAATAGACATTTCTCCCCCACTATTGATATAGTGGGGCGGCATATACATTTTATAAATCAAGAGACATTTACATTCTTATTTTAAAAAATAAGATATAATCAGGAGACATTTGCATTCTGTTACTATATTTTTGATATGTGGAATATTTTAGGGTTGGAGTTTTTATTACTCTGGATCGGTCCCCTCTGGGATTGCAGAGGACTCCTCCAGTTGCTGCAGAGTGTGCTTGGGATGGCAACACTTTAGCTGATTAATATGGACCCATTTGTCTTCCTCTTCCTCCGAACTACCTTTGGGGATGCGGATCTTTTAGGCGACTGGGGAGATCTTGTCTACAATTTCAAAAGGTCCCTTCCATGTAGGCAAAAATTTCTGCTGTTTGGCCAGGTTCCTTTGGAAATTGTATAGATAGACCCGGTCTCCCACATTGTATTCTTTCCTGGTAGTCTTCAGGTCATAGTGAGTTTTCATACACTCGGCTGATCTTTCTAGATTCCGCTGAGCATAGGCAAAAGCATGTTGGAGGTGTTTCCTTAAATTCTCTATGTATTCGTGAGTTGTGGAGGCATTTATTAATGTCTGCCCTTGGGTCCTGTAGAGCAAATGCAGGGGAAGCACCATCTTGCGTCCAGTCATCAGCTCAAACGGTGACACTTTAGTTGCAGATGAAGGGGTAGATCTGATGGCCATTAGGACCAGAGGTAATCGGATATCCCAACTTGGCCCAGAATCTGCCACAAACTTTTTTAAGATGCTCACAATGGTTCTGTTGTATCTCTCTACTGCACCAGAAGAGGCTGGCCGGTAAGCAATATGTAGCTTTCTTTTAACCCCGAGTATCTCCCACATCTTAGTCATTACTTCGCTGCTAAAATGGCTACCTCTGTCTGACTCAATCCTTTGGGGTAGACCAAAATGCGAAAAGATGTGGTTGATCATCAGGGCAGCTGCTGTTTCTGCCTTGCAGTTTGGGGCCGGGAGACATTCCACCCATTTAGTAAATAAGCATGTCACTGTCAAAATGTACTTATTCCCCCTAGAGGAGCGAATCACGGGCCCAATAAAGTCGACTTGCAAATCTGACCATGGCAGTGTCAACCCCCTCTTTTGGAGAGGCACACGGTGTGTGAGGGATGTTGGCTGAAATTGTGCACACACAAGACACCCCTTCAAATATTGGTCGAGGTCCTGCCCCATGTGTGGCCAGTATGCAACCTCTCTTAAGATCTCAAGTGTTGTGTGAAACCCGCTATGACCGGCGGTGGCCGCATCATGGCCGTGACTTAACATCAGGCTTCGGAATGAAGTAGGGAACACCCTCTGATCATGGTCAGCTTGGGATTTCCTTACCAACAAACCGTCTTGGATTCGGAACATTTTTGGACATTTCATCAACACTCTAAGGTCCTCTTTCCCAATGTAACCGGTATCCGTCAGGGGAAAGTTATCAGGGTCCTCAATGTGTTGGTAAAACTTCCCAATTATTGGATCCCCCTTCTGAGCTGTAATCAAATCAGCATCTGGGGTCTCCTTACTCCATTGTGCAGTTGAAAGATCATTGTAAGCATTTTCTGGGACCTAGTGATAGCAGTGAACTGGATTTCCCCCAACAGGGACTCAATCTCTATTAGATCCCCTAGGATGGCCCCGGTTTTGGCCAGCTGATCAGCTAAGTCATTTCCAGTTTTGTCTGGTCCCTCTACTTTGGAATGAACCTTGATCTTCTTCCAGTAGATGGTCATCCCATTCACGGTGACCAGATCATCAATGCTTTGAATTAATTTCCCATGGTTTAAGGGTTTGTTATTAGCACATAACATGCCTCTGGTTTTCCAATTAACCAGGTCCTCCACAAACCCGTTCCGTACATAATCTGAATCTGTGATTATGACCAGTTCGTGGAGTTGATGTTGGACAGCGGTGAGGATGGCCTGATGCACAGCCATCAACTCTGCCACCTGACTACTTCGGGGACCAATTTTGTACCCAGCAGATTGTTCTGGGGACTCATTCAACCATGCATTCCCTACGCCGCCACAAGTTCTTTTTCCCCGTTGTTGTGAACATGGTAAGAGCATCCATCTACATAGACAGTGGGCATTCCCACACACTTGTCTTCTTCAAAGACTTTGTATGGGGAAAAAGGTATGCCTCCATGTTGTCCTTGATTTTTAGACTTTCGTCCTCGAGAGAGTTTTCTCTGGCACAATCATGCAGGTCAGCCAGACCTTGCGCGAGGGGACTCTTCTTGTTTTGGCATATCTGACCTCCACAGGAAAGCCTTGCATTGACAGAATCCAGGAAGTAATTTGGGAATTACTCACATATCCAGCCTGGATTCTGTCACTTTGGAGATATTGCAGAGGCTGGTGCAGAGTCTCCACTATGATGTGTTCCCCTGGATAAACGGGTGGTAATTCTTCAATGCCCACACCGTTTCCAGGAGTGCCTTCTCACAATCGTTGAATTTTTCCTCCACAGAGGATAAAGTTTTGCTCGCATAGGAGATCACTTTATTGACCTTGTCATGCTTTCGATTGAATACTGCAGTCAAGCATGTATTAGAGAACCCTGTCTCCAAGAAAAACTCCTTGTTTCTGACAGGGTAAGCTAGGCAGGGTGCTTCTGAGAGGCTTCTTTTGAGCTGTCTTACTGCCTCGGATTGTTCTGGACCCCATTCCCACTTGACCCCCCCTTCAAGAGATGAATCAGGGGTCTGGTGATTTCTGCGTAGCCCTCAATGAACTTTCTGCTGTAATTAGTCAGTCCAAGGAGGCTCCTTAGTTCCCGCAGCGTGGGGAGGTCTTTCCGTTTCTGGAGTGCTTCCACTTTCATTTCCTGGGGACAGAGACCCTGAGGAGTAATCTCATGCCCCAAGAAATTAACACGGGTTCTACACCACTGTGCTTTCTGAAAGGAAAGTTTTGCTCCGGCGGCCCTCAACTGTGTCAGAACATAACGGATCTCCGGCTATATGTTCCTCCACAGATGAACTTTTGATAAGGACATCATCTACATTAGCCAGGTTACCCCTCGCACCCAGGTCGGGCATGGCCTTATGTAGGAAAATGTTGAATTACTTGCCGGAGTTGAGGTATCCGGAGGGAGTCCGGGTCCATGTGTACTGCTGGCCCCCAAAGGTAAAAGCCAGCTTGTATTGGTCCTCGCTACTGACAGGCACAGTCCAGTATCCATTGGTCATGTCTATTGCAGTGAATACCTGTGACCCTTGGATCTGGGCCAGCCCTTGGTCAATGTAGGGAAGAGGCCATCGGGAAGTATGGACCAGTTTGTTGAGCTCCCTAAGGTCGGCGCAGAGTCTCCACTGGCCGTTTGGCTTCAATATACCCAGCACCGGATTATTGAAGGTGCTGTGGACTGGACGGATTATTCCCCGGGACTCAAGGTTCTTAATTATTTCAGTAAGGGACTCCATGGATGTGAGAGGCAAGCGATATTGCTTCACAAACATTGGAGTCATGCCAGGGTCCATGGGAATTGTTGTTGTGTGGATGTCGGTGCGACCACAGTCATATGAGTCTACCGCAAAGAGATCTTGGAAATCCAAGAAAACTTGTTTCAACTTTTGCTTCTGTTCCAGAGTCACACAGGCATCAGCTAGGTTGACTCTCTCTTCCACCATCTGCCTGAAGCCTGGACAGACTTGATTTGGACTGGAGGCTTCAGGTGGGAAAGGCAGCCCTCATGGACCTGGAAAATCACCTCATCCCTTCTGAAGTCACAAGTCACATCTTCCTTACCATAAGGGCAGGAAGTGTACACCAGGAAGTTCCCCCCATGCCGGGTAAAGATCCTGTCTGGTGTTGGGTTGTCATCACTGTCACTGTCAAAACAGTCCTTGGGGATTGGTCCTAACAGTTAATTTCCTAAATCAATGGAAAAATGTTGGTCATCAACCGCCATTCCAATAATGGTGCCTGCGGCTAGAGTAATACTCTTTAAGTCGCTGTTATCCACCTCTATTGGAATGGTGTCATGTTCTATGTTGACTAATGGTGTTGGTTTTACCCCCAACCCTTGCTGTTGGAGAGAAGCATTTAGATGAATATAGGCATCAGGGTTTTTCAGTTTCTGCCCTCTTTTAACTTTCACTTCCAGGAAGAATTGTTGGGTCCTTTCTGGGATGGTGACTTCCTCTTTAATCTGAATTTCAACTGCATAAGGTAGCAATTGAGCTGACCTAAATGCTTTTTCTGGATCATCAAAGCCCCTGGGATTATCTGCTAATCGGGACCAAGCTTTGAAGTTTATTAGGTCCAAACTAATGGCAAAGCGATTGAGAATGTCACTGCCTAAGTAAAAGGCGGCAGTGACGTCTCGCACGACCCATCAATTATGGACTATGCTCTTGTTGCCAATGGAGATTTTGAGCATACACCTGCTTGGCAGGAGGTGTTTGGAATTGGGTGTTTCCAGATCCATTTCCCATTTGTCTATCAGTTTGAATGTGGGAATGGCTGGATCTTTTGGGAGTTGACGGAACATGGCTTCGCTGATGAAGCTCTTACCGTTGATCACACACACTCGGGCGAGAACAGAGTCCTTCCCTTCATTCAACTGAACGGGGATGAACAACCGCTCTCCAATTTGGTGAATATCAGCCAGGCTGGGAGCTGATTTCACATCTTTCTGGACTATCGGAGTGGGAATGTCTGATTGTGGATTACTAAAGAATTTCAGAGTGTTTCCTTCCAGTGTGGAATACCACCTTAAACTGGAAGGAAGGTTAATTTTCAGAAATAGAGAGGACCCCCCCATCACAAGTCTGTTGCCCTACTGCTATTACCGTCACTTCTGGAACTTGGTTGTTCTGGAAGTGAAATTCTACTTGGTCAGATTTTTGTTCAAGCATGTGGCAGGTGCCGTTTAAACTAACATGGTTGACACTCTGTTTTAATTTTATTGGTTGGCTACTCTGGGTCCAGAGGACCTTGTTTACGCAATCTATTAGGGGTGACAACCTTCTCAGGTGGTCATTCCCTAGTAAACAAGGGGCGTCCTCTGGAGTCACTACTATGACCCGGTGTTTCACCTTGTGTCGCACAATTTTAATGTCCAAATCTGAAGTCCCCTCGACGGGAATTTCCTTCCCGTCAAAGTTCTGAAGTTGTCCAGGAAGAGCGGTGAGAGGAATATGGTAATTCTCCCCCCTTCCTGTATTTAGTTCATCAAAGGCCTTTTGGACAGAAGGGGAGCTTGGGATCCAGTGTCCACCAGTGCCACAATTGTACCCTGCCCCTTGTACCGGGGCATAGTATCTTCTCTCCTTCTCCTCAAGGGGGCACAGATAATGCACATTTTTGGACAACTGGTGGCCTAATTTTCTGGTTTTGGACTTTGAGAGACAAGAGATTTGTGCAGAGTTCAGCAGGGAGTTTTGGGAATCTGAAAGAAAAAGTTGGCAATTGGATATTGGTGCGGTTTTGGGTTTCCCTGGTTCCGGGCCACCCCCTCCCCTTTTTGGAGGCAGTCACCAGGATGGGTTTGAACCAGGGGTTTACGCTATTGTTGGTTCTGGGATAGAATGATGGGCGGCGACAGCTCAATCCCCACATCTACCCTGTCTGGATTGGAATCCCTTGGGACCCATTTTTCCTTGGGAGGAGTTCCCCCATCTCTGAAGGAGAAGATCCTTTTCCCAGGATCTTCTGAGGATCCCTCTCCCTCTGTACCTCCTCCACAAAATGGGTCTGTTTGGGTCCTTTGTTTCTCCTACCTCCTCTCTGCTCCTTGGGTGGCAGACATTCAGGGGTAGGAGATTTTGTTTCCGGTTCCTGGGTTTCCAGGGGCTGTTTACAAGTGGGGAAGAAAGCTTCCTCCAAGGTTTTACACCCCGCTTCCCCTTGTGCCACCTCCCTGGGAACCGGTGGGTTATCGGGGTGCTGCCACCGTCATTGTTCTGGGGCACCAGGTCCAGAGTTTGGGGCATTCTGCGCTGGCATGCTCATCTGAGGGTTCTGTTGAGCCCTCAGCATGTGACCCAGATCCCGTGCCATATTTTGGACCTGGCGCTCTAACTGGGAAACCCGCTCAGGCTGATACGGGGTTCTATTTTCTCACCTGGGATGATCCTGGGAAGGGTAGCTATCCCTTCTCTGGTAGTACCCAGGGTTGGGAATATTTGGGTACCCCTCCATCCTTGGCCTCCCCTCTCCCGGATAAGGTGGTCTGGGCTCAGGGAATTGGGGAAAGAAGGATGGATGATTTTGGGGCTGGAAATTGGGTGGATACCTGGGGAAAAAGTTCTGGCCAGGGTTTGGTGAATTTCTGCCCTCCTGTGGGAAGTTAGGAGGGAAGTTCCCTGGGTTGGGTGCCTGGTTGGATCCCCCCCTTGGGCTGGAGGAGTCCACACATACCCCAGGATGGGTCGGGTTCCCTTGTAGCTGGGACTTACATAGTCAGGGGAGCGAGGGACCCCATTTGTGGGACTCCCTCCTTGACTCCCTGTCTGTGACTGGCCCGAGGGCGTTCTGGGCTGAGAATTATTCGGTGCAGGCAGGTTTTTAGGCCCCCCATCTCCAAATTTAAAATGGGGGCAACCTTTACCTCTGCTACCTTGGCAGAAGCAGGGGTGCTGGTCGATTTGGGGCTTTTCTGAGCATTATTTTTATTTTCTATGGGCTTCTGCACCTCATAGATCCGGGTAGCCTGTTCAAAGACCCAGTCTAGTGACCTTTTCTCGTGAAAATCTCTCACTAGCTGGGTCATGATGTATTTGGCCAAGGCGTGGAAGAACGTATTTACAAACTCTTTACTGTCCGTGCGCACCCTTCTGGTAGTCTGCGCAAAGGCACACTTCAATTCCTGCAGAAATTCTTGTGGGGCCAGATCCTCCCCACATTGCAAATTGTAGGCTGCCTTGCGAGCCTCTTGGGGATTTCTGTGCACAGAAAAATGTTTCAAGATGGCCGCCCTATATGTGGACCATCTTGAATGGTTTTGGTCCTCCAGCCCCGCAAAGAAACTGGAGTATTCTGGGGAGAATGTCGATTTTACATACTGGATGCAGCTACTGCTGTCCTTCAAATGGAAAGTCTCCATCATTTGCTCATAAAGCTCCAAGTGTTCCCAAACAGAATACTTGGCGTTCTTGTGATAAGGGGTGATGACACTCCTTATTGCCTTAATCTGTTTTAAGGGGCCCTTAAGCAAGGCCCTTTTTGCCTTATTGGCCTTTTTGGTTCGGGTAACCCTGGTCCATTCATCCTCTGACTCAGAAGCACTGCTCCCAGAGGTGCCCGTCAGATCTTCCAGGTTTTCCCGGATTCTGCAGCCTGAGAATGGCTGGCAGAATGTGGGGACCTGGTCTCCTTTGTCCTGGGACGTTCAGAGGAGTCTTCAGATTCCTCCTTGCTACCAGGATTTGATAAGTACACCCCCCCCCCACTGACCTAACTGGGCAGAGGTTTTCAGAATGCCCTTAGAGGGCCTACTCTCCCAGAGTTCCCCACTAAATTGCACTGCCCATACCCGGATGCCCGCCCATCCATTCCTGGGTGGTACTGGCCTATGAGCCCCATACTTTTGGCTGGATGGTAATCTGCCATCCCCGTGGCCCTGGGCCCATGTGCGCCATGGGACATGGGGGTGGCAGAGTCCAAGGACTGGGAGAGATGAAGGCCTCTGGTACTAGGGCTCCTGAGGTTATGCTCAGGTGTTTCCCTTTCCCAGGGAACCTCATTTCTATCAGCCCCTGCTCCCTGTTGCCATGAAAGAGCCTGTGCTTTCAGTTCCTCAGTTAAGGCCTTACTAGACTCTATCAGTCTCTCCTGCATGGCTACCTGTTACTGGAGCCTATCATTGTGCTGGCAGAGAGCCTCATTCTCTTTGTGCCTCCTGGTTGGTCCTGGAATACTGGGCCAGTCTTTGCTGCAGGAGGGTTACCTCCTGAGTCCCATCCCTACTGGCCTGTTCCTTTCTTGCCAGAGCATCTTCCACCCTCCTGGTGTGCTCTAACAAGTTCTGATGCTCTTTTTGGAGGTCACCCAGTCCCTGGAGGGCCAGGTGATTTTCTTAATTTTTTTCTTTTAATTGGCAGACTTCCTGGCCTAAGGTGTCCCTTTCCTGACTAAGAGCCTGCATCTGTGCAGCCAGGTCATCCCCTTGCCTATTAAGGGCCCCAGCTTTCTGGCGCTCTTCTTCAAATTCTGTCTGGGTATCCAGGTCTTTCAGAATCAGTTTGTTGATCTCTGCCTTCTCCCTATCTAGGTAGCTTTGCAGGGTGACTACCTGCTCTGTGCATGCCCTATTGAAGTCCAGTTGTTGCTCCAGCTTTTTCTGGCTCAGCAGTAGGGCGTCCAAACCTTCTTGGTACTCCTTCTGCAAGGCCAGAAATCTGGTATCCTGGTCAGACTTTTCCTGTTGCATGATACCCATATCCTCTTTTATCTTAATGATATACTGCCTTTTATCATTTTCTGACTCCTGACTCCTCTGCAGCCTCTGCTCAGAAGAGACCAGATCAGATTGGGCCTTTTCTAATGCCATCTGTTGCCTATTTGCCATATCTTGGCCTTCAGCACATTTGTCCTGTATGGCTCCCATATATAAATATAAATATGCCGCTACCCTGGCAATCTTGTTGTGCTCATCCTTGGCCTTAGGGGCCATATATAGTTCACTCAGGGCCACATGTAAGGGACCCTGATCTTTCCAGCTGTCTAACCCAGTCGCATTGACCTGTTGTGTGATCGCCTGCAGCCACACATTCTGGTCCTGTTCCGTCCATTCGCCTCTCACAAATAGCTTATGTAAGAGGTGCTCTCTGGCTATTTTGATATCTACCAATGTCGTCATTCTGGAAATTGATTCCCTTCCTGACTTAGAGAAGTTAGTATTTTATTTTGCAAAACAGACCGTTTCCTTAGAGCGTTCCTTTGAGGGGTGTTTTACAGCGTGGTGATCCAACAGGATTTATGTATCCTATCAGTTAGCACACTGTATCAAGCTGCACAAGTGGTAGACTAATCCAGAATCCCCGGCTACGAGCCCCCACTCTGTTAAGCGACTTCAATTCAGCACTTCAGCTAAGTCAATGCCTGGTCTGGGATGCCCAATAAAAGCCCTTATTTATATATTTTTATGACTAGTTCATAAATCTGGATGATAGACCCTTGTATAACGCCCCTCTCTTTGAAACCCCTGACCTCACTGAGCCAAGAAGTAGGTTTGTTTTGCAAATTAACAGATTTATTTGAAAATTAAACAATATATATATATCACACTTTTATAATAAATTAATATTTGATCGCACACTTATGAATATGACAGTGATCAACAATGGATAATATTACACTAGCACACTTTTGTAATCACGTAGGAGTTGGTATAGGCAGGATAAAGTAGCTGAGAATGCTTTTATGGTTTCAAGGAAAAATAATGATGGAAAGAATGCAGCACAGAAATAAACTAATATGGTTTCAACAAGAGAGAATATAATCACTTTTCCCCTTGTGGCAATTCACCCCCCTGCCCCCCCTATGTAATGTAAAGGGATGGAAGGAGAGCACACAGTTTTTAGGAATACAATCAAAAGGCAATTCAATGTTCAATTCCCCCAACAAGCTTAGAGCACAGGGATGATTTTAAAACACAGGTAAAAATAGTTTCAATGTGATTTGCAAAGAAGTGAAAATATGCTAAAAAAAGATTTTAATTCACTATAGGAGATTCAGGGTAGGTGATAGCTACTTAAGATTGGTTCAGGTCATCACTACCAATTATTCAGGAATGGTTATCAGATTGAAACGAATCTCAGCAATGCAAGCAAAAGCAGCTATTTTTGAAGACGTTTGAGCTAGTTTTTAATTTGCGTCACTTTTTCTGAATGCGTCGAGCGCTATTACGGAAAAACTATAAGGACACGCGGTTCCAAAGATATGGCCAATTTTATGGAGGTAGATTTTCAGAAATAAAGTAGTGATTCAGAATGGCAAATGACACTTTCACAGGTTTAAAGTCAGAGAATGGACACGATTTCTATGATGCAGTTCTGGACAGGCTAAAATGGTTTGAATCAGATTATTTTAGACTAAGAGATTGGTTCTGGCAGTTTTCAGGATACTCACTCCTAGTCTTGGAAGGAATGGGCCTCCGTCACGGATCTGGTCAACAGGTTTAGCTGCGGTTTTTTCGCCACGGACAGTCTCTGGTACCGGTTCTGCTCACAGCGATCTGGGTCAGCTCTGCTCTTCTGGTCTGGATCTCTGGTTCTGGCAAAAGTTCTTGGCACTGCACAGCAGTCTGGTCTGGATACAACACTGCTTTCTGGGTTCTGGCATAGGGTTCTAGCCAGAATCAAACAGCACAGCCCGGCTGTTGAAGAGTCAGGTTGCAAAAGATTTAAAGGCCTGCTGAAAAGGATTCAGCTTGTAGTTCAGGCCCCTCTGCTTTAACATTCTGGAGTCTGGAGTCTAAGTTCTGGATGGTCCTTCTTGATATTGTCTGGTCCGGCAGAGTGCTTCATTAGAAATCAGTTTGAAATGGAAAATGAATGTCCCTTCCTGCGTCTTAGTGGCTCTTTTTATGTCTTTTGAAAGTGGGTGGGAAGGCTGACTTTCTTTCTATGCCCAACCCTCTGAGGATCCTGATAGGTGAGAGAATCTGCCGTCCTCTGATTGGGGAAGAAAATGAAAGTGTCATCGTGATGAGGTAGGTTTATGGGTCAGAGGATCCTCCCCTTGTCAATTTGCACACAAATCTATTTTTGATCCAAATACATATTTATCTATGTACAATTTTTTTAATATTACATGCCCAGTTAACCTATTTTCTGTAGCACCAAATCATCCGATCCCTGTCTTTGTAAGATGTCGTGTCCACTTTTGACAGAATTGTGCCCTTTTCATCAAAAACACAACCTCTAAACTTTTCCAGAATTTACACAAACATGCGCAAGGAATATGGCCATCAGATGATAAAGTGTCAGATTTTTAACATACAGACATTTGGAGTAATACCTTATTTTCCGCTACTACCCCCCAGAACATACCACAGAGTCCTAATTCCTCTTAAAATGTTCACAGAAAAATCACAAGAATAAATGATATTATATAATTTTGACAATTTTGTACTATGAATTATCCATCTTTTTAAATGTATGCTCTGGCCCAGATGGGTGTGGTTTAGGTTCCAAAGCACATGGGGGGATTTCTGTCTGTCCCCACCTCCAGCTCAGGTGGCTCCCAGAAGCACTTCTCCTCCCAGTTTCTTCCAAGAGGAAGTCATTTATGACCCCCCTAATTTAACATTGGCCTGAGCCCAGGAAAGCTCATTGTTCTGTTTCCTGCAGCCCCAGGTACCCCACCCCTAATTCAATCAGAGAGGTGTAATCTCCTTTTGGTGGGAACAGCAGAAGGCAGCCAGGCCTGTGAATGCAGTTGCTGGGCAAGTTTCAACTCCGGTCGGGGGTTGTTGCCGGGCAGAATTCAATCTCTTCAAGCCAGGCTTCAGCCCAATGTCACTTTTGTTCCAGTTTTTTTCATGCTAATCAAACTTACAATTTTGACACATGCAGCTAGAACGCTGATTCTAAGTTCAAAACTACGACATTTAAACAGTTGCAATCTATGTGACACTCCAAAGTAAATCACTCATTTATTTTAAACATTTCGATTAAGTGGCTTTAATTCCAATTTCACTTAAGCTGCTGTAATCCACCGCTCAGCCAGTTGTGTTATGAACATTATTTTAGGCTCTTCATCTTTCCAGATTTTGTATGCACACAAGACTACATTCTGCCAAATGTCTGCTGGTGTTCAGTGAGATTTTTGAATATCTTGCAAAGTTTGGAATAGGCATCTTGAGCTTGCATTTCAGAGAAACAAAGGTGATTTCAAGGCACATTTGGAGCTAACCGGCACTGCTGTTTTTCTTTTGGCACCACGTTTCACTCATGGCGCTTCTGGCCCATCACGCTCACACTGGTGAGTGGCAGGTCAGGCGACCATTTTGGTGTGAGCAAAACTGCGCGGTTTTCCTGGATTCTGGCGCAAATGTGGGCTTTTCAGCCATCTTGGATTTTCTAAACCCACAGCACCAAATGTTGTAGCATTATGATTCAAACGTGGGTCAAGACACCTGACAAGGGGAACCGGCACTGCAGTGTCCTTTTCTTTTCTTTTTTTTTTTTAAATGGAAGGCTGCGGGGGTGTCCCCCGCAATCCTGTTTTTGTTTAAACGGAAGGCTACGCTGGTGTCCCCCACAATGCCTGCTCACTATACCATGAAGTATATAGTGAGCGGGGCGATGCGGGGGACACCCCAGCAGCCCCCGTTTATTTTTTCAATGCTACCACCAAAGGTTCGAACTTTTGGTGTTCGAGCCTTTGGTGGTAGCATTTTTAGAACTTTTGGTCAATGCGACAATTTTTTTTTAGGTAATTTCAACTTAAACCCCAGGCTGCCTGTCACAGCAGACAAAATGGGGGGATTAGCATGGGAGGGCGAGAGGGAAGGAAGAAGAGAAGGGCAGGGTCTTGAGCCACTTCCGGAATTTAGGGAGATCCCGCTTAAGTCTGACAGATGCAGGCAGGCCATTCCAGAGGGAAACTCTTGCCAAGGATAGAGATCTACCCCCCACTCACTGTTTGGAGAAACAACGGATCTGCAGAGAGTTGGAGCTAGAGGACTGAAGTGCTCAAGCTGGGAGGTATTTAGGGAGAGAGAGTTTGATGAACCAGGCTCCTAGGCCCCAGAAAGACTAGTAGATGATTTTGAGGGTCTAGGATTTGTTCCTTGCAGCCACCGGGAGCTAGCGGAGAGATATTAGGGCTGGAGAGATGTGGTCCCTGGGCTTGAGGCCACAAATACGTATTGCAGTCCTATTCTCGATTAGTTGGAGGGGGCAAAGAGAGGAAAGTTGCAGATTGAGGAAGAGGCTGTTGCAGTAGTCCATCCTACAAAGGACAAAAGCTCTGGAGACACTAAGCTTCTGGTGGAAGGTGAGGAAAGGGAGAATGCCTCTGAGGAGGAGGAGCTGAAAGTTGCCCTTCTTGGCAAGGGCCATGATGTGGGGAGAGAAGGAGAGAGAAGTGTCAACGATGACACCAAGGTTTTTAGCCTCACAAGAGGGTGAGGGGAGAGGAACCAAGGATAGTGGTTTCATGCCTCTGGATGCTCTGAAGGCAGCCTGGTGGTCATGGAGCAGGCCAACAGATTCAGTGTGTTGGGTTATTTGGGGATGATAAACTTCTCCAAGAGTTTGCCTTTAAAGGGGTGATGGAGAAAGGGTGATAGCTGGAAGTGTTTTTAGGAGAGGGTGCACAAGGGAGTGCTTGAGGGGTAGTGGAATAGAGCCTGTGGCAACAGAGTGATTACAGAAGTCAGTGGTGAGAGAGGAGATGTTGTCCTTGACAGTTCTGGAAGAGCAGGGGAACACTTGTTTGGATGAGACTTTCATAGAGCAGACTACTTCAGAGACCTAATCCGGTGCAATGGGAAAGAACGAGGAGAGTATGGGGGATGGAGAGAGGGGGCCAAGGGAGGCATGAGGGGAGAGGTGGTGAGGGTAGGAAAAGAGGAAAGTGAGGATAGGATGTACTGGGTTTTTGTGGTGAAGTGGGTGGCCAGTGTGTTGCAGAGGGCCAGGGAGGGCAGAAGAGAGGTGGAAACTGCCGTAGGATTGGCAAGTTCATTAGAGGTTTTGAAATGTTCTGCTGTGTGGTGGCCCAAGAGATGCATGCTTGGACAAGGGCCCTCTTCTTTAGAGCGAGTGGAGAGTCGGTATTGCCTTTAGAGCAGGCAGCAGGCCAGTTTGTCGAAGGATGTACATGAGGCCTGCCACTTCCGCTCAGCAACTCTGCACTTGCGTTTCAGATCGACCAGGTCGGAATCATACCAAGAATTGCACTTGGATGCCGGTTTCATGCTGATGAGTCTCATGACAGGGCTAAGAATGTCCAGAGTTTTGGAGATGGAGCTGAGTCAGTATGAGAGTCAATAGCAGGGTTGGGAGGAGGAATGAAGGTGGTGGAAAAGGCTGTGTGACTGGCCCTCGTTTCACCAAGCCTACAGACGAGGCATTCAAAGGAAGAGTAGGATTGAGTGGTATGATAGTAACAGGGACCCATTCAGGGACGATAAGGGCCAATCCGCCCCCAGACTGGTTTGGCCTGGGATTGGAGAGGATTGTGTAGCCATCAGGGAGAAGAGTGTCAAAAGCAGTGACAGAGCTGGCATTAAACCACGTTTCTGCGAGAGCGAGGCCGTCAAGGCCAAGGTCTTCTATGAGGTGACAGATGTCATAGGAGTGTTTGACAGCAGAGCGAGAGTTGAGGGTAGCTAAGTGAAGCTGATTGCCACCATTAAAGGTCTTCCTACGAGTACAGGAGTGGGGTACATCACTTGGAGGGGGCATGGTAATGAGAGCTGGGAGACGCCTGTCCAGAAGGAAAAGATTGGGCTGAGACTGAGCCCTGGGCCAGGACAGTGCCATTCAGGTAGACATTAAAGATGCACCTAGACGATGTGAAGTGAGCCAAGAGCACTTCCCATCTGGTTCCCACATTAATGGGTGAGGAAGAGAAAGGCGAAAGGACAGAAACTATATGGGGAGTTCACAGGTCAGGAGAAGGGACAGTAAAGAGGATGTCAGTGATAGTCTGCCTGGAGGAAGCATTGACATAGGTGTCAGCAATGGGCAGTCCTGGGTTGGAGACCACGAGTGCTTTCTTACATTTTTTTTCTTCCATGCTTCAAGAGAGAGGTAGGAAAGAAGATAGAGTAACAATTAGAAAAGATAGGCGCAAAGGAGAACACCACAGCTGATAAAAAGAGGGGGAAGCCAAAAAGGAAGGGAGCTGCACAAGGCACTAGATACTCACCAGGTGGCTTAGCAACAAATCAGGAAAGGAGGAGTTGGATGTACAAGAAACAGTATTTCAAGCTTAAAGAGGGAATTGCTTTTCAATATACAGTCCGCATGTCATTTTGGGTAAAGGCTGCAGATTCAATAACAGCCAGATTCGAATTTCGTACATGGAGGCAAAATGCAGCAATTTGGATGAGGCCAAAAAGGATTTACGTAAGGCAGACAAATATCAGAACAGCCAGATTTGAATTTCAAACATGTAGACAGAAACGCAAAACGTAGATTTAGAGCAACACATCAAGAATTGAAATTCAGGAAAAATTGTAAAAATGCAGCATTTGAAATATAGTCAGCAGTTATATAAAAAAAAGCATCCCTGCATCCAGAAGTTGCAGGACATCTTGAATTGGCATTCAAGAAAGGTGAAAAAAGGCTTCCAAGTGAATCAAGCAGGAAAGATGTCGGGAAGCGACACTCAGGCCGAATTTCAATGGAGCGGGCCAGTATGCAAACGATCGAGGGCAGTCCTAGAGAGGAAGCCCTTGGGCAAGAGATGTAAAGTAAGGTAGCAGCTAGTGATGTTTGGAGCTGGATCGGCTTAGTACAGGCCCCAGCAGTAGCACAAGACATCCCCAGGTAAGGGAGATACACCGGCACACCCTCTCCATCCATTGTCCTATCTGAGACTGCCACTCCAGCAACACTCACAAGTACACAGCATTCCATATTCAGAACATTCATGACATCACAACATGCATGCAGGTATGATGGAGTAAGAGGAAGACACATCACACCACCTCCAGTGGCATTCAGTGAGCTACAGGTATGAAAACCACTGTGTAAATAGATAAAGCAGAAATGTAATGCATAAATAAATAGACCAAAAAGATTCCTCTATATGCAGGAAGACTGGGCCTCTACCAGCGAGTCTGAATCAGTGAATGTCTCCTTCTGAGACATGCACAGCAGTGCAACTTTAAGGAGTCATATGTCCTGCCCTGGGTGCAGTATGAGGGAATGGGAGGCTAGATCACTGCATGACAACCTTGGACGCCATTCACTGTTCTGCAGTCACTCATTGGGTAATAATGAGGCGTGACCCTATGCCCCGAACAGATGGACAGTGCAGAGTGTTATGAAGATGTGGCATTCATTACAAACACAAAGAATGGCACTTGTTCTCTGCAGCGCATCAGAGTGACACTCACTCTGTAATGTCGCGTGAGTACTGCCTTCTGGGGTCCAGGGGGAGACTTTCTGGATCTCAGCATGTTTTTTTAGCTAGTGGCAACCTTTGGCACCAGCACCCAAGTCGTCACTGCCAGCATCTGTTGTAGCAGGCCATACATTCACCAGCCAGCTAAATGCGGATTACATTCCTACTATATACTCGAAATACAACCCATGACCTCCCTTCCATCTGGCTGCACAGGGAGTGCTGCCAAACAACTGGAGGTCAACACATAGCCACTGGACAGTTGCTAGTTACATGCCTGCTGCCTCCTCTGTGGTGGCACCTCCTCCACCCCCCAACCAGATGAACAGCATATTTAGTTTGCTTGAATATTCTCTCTGTACAGTGACTTATTTCTGGCATTTCCTCCTTGCAATACAAAAAATCACGCAATCGTTTTTTTAAATCTTGGCACTGAGTTTGTTTTTTAAATATATTTAAATGGCACGTACTGTAGCTCTGAATATTGAACATTTTTCTGCTGCTGAGCACCTCACATGTCATGGCCGAGGAGCAGGAGGACTTTGTTCTTTGGAATCCTTAGTTAAACATTTGGATGTTGAAACACAGACAATTACGTAAATGTGCCTTTTTATTTTTTTATTAAGTAAACATGTACGGGATGTTTACGCGGTAGTCGTCTCTTGTGGGCCACCCTAGTTGCCACTTGACAGCAAAAAAGACTGAACGTTGGACAGAATTTATAAAATAGTCTGTGGCCATTATACATAATGAAGCTTTATAACCCTTCGCCCACATGCCATACATAGTCAAATGATCCTGAAGCCTAGGTTCATTCCAGATCTAAGTCAGGGTGATACTGCGGGCTCAGGGACATTGCCACACAGTGTAGGCCAATGAGAAGGGCTACACAATCTATCAGTACCACAGGAGCAGGTTGTGTGGGTGGGCAGCAGCAGCCAGTGGGTATTAGTAAAGAGCCCACGCTGGAGGACACCAGGGAGAGGTGGAGCTAAATACAGTGCCCCCAGTGTGAGAGGATGTGCTGCCAATGCATGCGAGGAGACGGCTGGGGCACAACCAGAAGCCATTCATTAAGCGAGAGCTGGACAATGGCAACTGGTGCAGCGACACTGGGTATTAGCGACGGAGCAAAGTAAGGCAACCGTGGAAGGCTGCTGCAGAGGGACGGAGGAGAAGGTTCAGCAGAGGATTGTGGAGGGGCTAAAACTCTGGGCTGTAGCAGGAAATATAGCCTTATGTTTAGCCAATGAGGAAACATCACTCCACAGGGTACGTCTTACTGTCCTGGCTCTCAACTCTTTCTTCCCTGATCTGACACATCTCCTTGTGGCATTTCCTATTGGCATCCCCATTGTCATACGGGCGGACTTTCACCTCCCCAAACCCTCTGCAGCCACCTGTCTTAATCTTCTTCCTATCTGACCATGTCCTGTACGACTAGCCTACTCACTCTGGTGGAAACTCTCCATTACCCCTCTCCCCCTGATCACTCTCTTGATCACTTTAACATCTCCACCTTCTACTCTTCATCACTTCCCCTAGTCAATGACTAAGAAGAAATTCAGGCAAGACTCTCTTGACCCTTACCTTGATGATGTGAGAACCTCTCACCTTGCACTTGCCCAAATTTATGCCTCTCCCCACCAACACGTGCGTGCTCTCCACTCCGACCAGCACTTCCTTTCCCTCCTTAGCATTAGTGCATTTGGTTCTGACCGGCACTTCCTCCCTTGCCCACTCCCCTGCACTTCTTGTTACTGCACTTGCACGACACGAATGACACAAGGGCTAGTAGGACCATTTTTGGTATTTTGATCACTGCCCCCACTCCCCACCCCCTTTGTCTTGTTGCTCCTTGAAACTCCATTTGCTCTATAGGTGCATTATAAATACCCAATTAAACCACCTTCCCAACCTCAACCTTGGATCACCCATGAAGACCCTCAGAACAAGCATGCACTGTGACCTATGACTCTGGCACAAATTACAGACAACTATCCTACCCCTAACCTACAAGAATCCCCTTTCAGCCCTAAACTCTGGCCTGGATTTTGTCAAATTCTCTAACTTCACAAACCTAATATCCACCATTCGTAATCACCCCCACAAACCTTCATCTACCCTCTGATCTTTGCTCACACCTCCAAAGCCAATATAAATTGCCCCCTCCCTTTCTGCTAACGGCTTTGCCCACTAATTTTCCTTTTAAAATCTCTAAAGTTCATTTCACTCTCACAACCCTCCTCTCCCTCCCTCCCAAATGCTCCTCCTGTCCCCCTACCTCTTCTGCTCTTGACTACTTTTCCCTTACCTCTCTTATTGACTTAGCACCCATCCTTCTCAGTGCCATCCCACCATGTGCTCCCAAAATGGTCAAAGGCTTATCCTCATGCATTTGCCATTATCTTTCTGAGCTCTTCCACCTCACTCTATGCTCTCTGCTGGACTCTTCCCTGTCCCCTTCAAATCTTCAACTGTCTTAACCCTATTCAAGAAACCCTCTGATGATCAAATGTCCCAGCAAACTATTGCCCCGTTCCGTCTTTCTCCAATTTTTCAACAGTCCTTGACCAGATAGTGTTTGACCGGATCACTAAGTACCTTGAAAATGGCCTTACAGATCCACTTCACTCTGGCTTCTGTAGTAAGCACTCCACTGAGATTGCACTAATGCATGTCTCACGCCTTCTCTCTAATGCTCACCACTCCAAACTCTCTTCTATACTCATTCTTTTGGACCACTCTGCTGCTTTTGACACTCTGAACCACTCTTCTTTCCTCCTCATTCTCCAGGACCTTACGTATCACAAATCGGCTCTTTCCTGGATCACCCCCTACCTGGCAGGTTGACCCTTTAAAATCTCTTGGAGCTCGACCCCAGTCCTATCTCTGTTGGCATCCCCAAAGTATCAGCCCTTGGATGTTTGCTGTTCACTCTGTATACCTCTACCCTTGGAAGATGTATGTCACCCTTTGGCTTTCACTATGACCTTTTTGCTGATGACATTCAAAAACATTTCTAACTTCCCTCCTTCATCCCACCCAGCCATTTCAGAATGGATTACAAACTGTCTTACGCCAAGACATCACAGGGTGGCTCTCTGCTGCCTCATGATGCACTCTTCAAAAACAAAAGTCATTCTTCTCCTGGTTCTCAACTTTGCTACCCGCCCCATTTTGAAGTTCATTCTCCTAGTCTACAAAGCTATGGTCTTGTTCCTCAGTAACTGTCTTATTGTATCTGAGTTTACTTACCATTTTGTTCTGTTCGATCCTCCTCTTTGGGGTGCAACAAAGCACTTTACAAACATAGGGGGAGAACACAGTGATGGAAGCAGAGAAAAAGGGAGTGGGGAGCTAACAGAGAAGGGTGGGCAATTGGCAGCAAGCGGTCTTCAAGCAACGAGGGATCTCTGCACTTGACTTCATCATCCAATATCCTCCCTGTGCCTCCTCTCGCTTCCGCTCTGTCTATCTACTCACCCTGCTCCACTGGAACCCATTGCCCATAACAATTAATGCCAGCCCAACTGGGGATCTCTTCAAAGCTCAGCTTAAATGTCACTTACTTGCTAAAGAGTTTGCTTGCCCTACGCTCTTTCCCATCCTCCCCACCAGACCCCACCACTACCTCCAGTGCTGTTTAATAATACGGCAAATCCCTCCATGGATTTACCAGCATTTTCCCCACGTGGAATCTGGCAAGTGGCAGAAACAGTATTACATTACCGGCAAACTGTAATATCGTTTCCGCCACTTGGCAGATTCCAACTGGCGGAAACGCCGGTAAATCCATGGTGTCCCGTGGAGGGTTTTGCCAGTATTACCAGCACCGGTATTACTGGTATTGGTAATACCAGCAGTATTTTGCCGATAGTGTGGCGAATATGACTCCGGTATTACCATAGGGATACTGGCAAAAATGTAATGAGGCCCATAGTGTTGGATGGGAGGATATAGGCAGCTGGGATGGGAGATTGCAGTGTGTTGGAACGTACAGTGTTCAACAGCTCCTTGATGGTGCCCCCTGGGGGGGTGACAAGGTGTTATGAAAGACAGGGATTGTTTGCTTGCTGTTGCCCATGGAGTGACATGTTTTATGTTGGTGTAAAATACTACTTTATCTCTTTGCCTTTCTTTAAAAATATTGGTGTATTTGCATCGGTGTAGTTCTTTTTCATGGAACAAACTGTTCCCCTGTTTAAAAGGGAAAACAAAACAATGCAAATGCACTCATGTTTTGACACACATGCAAAGATGAATAGATGTGTACATATTTTAATTTGTCTGTTTTTAATGAGGAAATCTTGGATGGCATTGAAAGTATGTGTGGATTTCTGTGCAATGTGATCAAGGAGAAGGGACACGTTAGCTATAGACAGAAATGCACTTAAGTCTTTAGCAGTGATGGGAATTTTAATGTATGGCTTTTGGCTGTGGTAATAAGTTTTTTGCTGTTGAACAGGCAGTCTTGGGAGGGTGTGAGTTGACTGGGATTTGCCTGGGGGTGGAGTGTTTGCTTTTAGTGTTGAGGTGTGTGTGTGATGAAATGGCTTCTGTCCCATAGGAATACAAGGGAAAAGCCAGTGGTTGAAGTGTACCAAAAGAAGTATCTGAACTATGTTCCCTGCAGGCTTGCTCCCGCTTCTCACAAACCCCATCACCACACCCCCTCCCATGGGCAATCTAAACCCGCAAGCAAACACATCTGCTGTTTAAGGGAATGTTCAAGTTCTTCCTACATGCATTCAGGAACGGTTTCTTTTTCAAATAAAAGTATAGGAACAATATAATGATATTTTTTAAAGCAGAAGAGCACCGCTCCTAAAAACAAGAATGATCCCAACCGTAAATGTGAAACTGGCACAGTTACGAGATATACCTCCCTCGCATATTGTGGTAACGTGGGACGAGGGAAGGCAATACTCTTAAAAGCAGTGTGAAGGTGATACAGATACAAACGCAAACAGCAAAGCATAACATTATATATATTATAATTAAATGCACCATCTGAATAAATAACGAAATAGTAAAACACTACACAGAACCTACCCCTACCCCTGAGGATAGAACATACCAAGATAAACAGATGCAGCACTATGGGTAATGAATTAGGGGTGAAAGACAAGTAAAAACAAAATGATCTTAAAAGGGATATGTTCTTCAGTGTAGAAGGGATTCAAGTGCTCTAACCAGTCTCTAGGGCCCGGAAATGGGGGAAGTTGGCAGTCAATAATACTTTTTTGAGGTTCTTAGCATTACGCTTCTTGTTCCTGGGAGAGCCGATTGAGCCAAGTTCAGGTGTGGTGGATCGTGCAGGCCCAAAGAGAGAGTGGGTGTTGGGCTGGTTCAAAATGGTGGCTCAGAGCAGTGTGAGTGTAACGTTCAAGCAATGCAGTTCAGATGGCTCACCAGGGTTGGTTCGAAGATTGGGTCGAGTTTGAGTCATTGTAACTGCTGGTTAGGGTCAGCATGTGACACTCCAGCGGTTTGAGTCTTTTGGTAACTACTTGGTCAGGGCTACGCTTGACGCGATGCTACCAGTGGTCCGAAAGAGGCAATGATTGGTTGGTTCTCGTCAAATGGGCAATGAGCTCTGCTTGGGACACTGGTTCGAAGAGGTGCTCAGTGAGGTGAGGGTGGTGAGGGCCACCAGGGGCAGTTTTATCATAGGTTTGATCACAAAGATGCTGGTGACTGGATGTGAAATTTGCAACAGGTGTCTCAGTGCAGAATTCGAAGGTCACGGTTTGAGGATGCACTGGTCGATTGTATTTGTATTTTATTTGTATTTTTATAGAGAGCCTTAAGCCAAAGCGCTCAACATTTTAAAACAGGATACAGTGCAATAAAAGTTAAACAATCAAATCCTAGTAGCAATCATACAGTAATGTTGAAGAAAGTAGGTTTTCAAGAAGTACGAAAGAGAGAGTCAACAGTGATAGAATGTAGGGAAAGAGGGAGAGCATTCCAGTTGAGAGGAGCAACAAGCTCAAAGGATCAGATTGAGACTGGGCACAGTGAGGACAAGGAACCATAAGTTTAAAGAGAGAGAAGTCCAGAGGGAACAAGAAGAAATATAGAAGGATAAAAGCACAGAAAGGTAGGTAGGAGAAAGCCCAGAGAGATATTTAAAGACAAGGCAAAGGAAGTGAAATTTTATTTGAGAGTGGAAAGGTAACCAGTCGAGTGTGGCGAGAGAGGAGGAAATATAATCTCGATAGGTAAGAAGACAAAGTAAACGCATAGAAGAGTTAAAGACTGATTTTAAAGGGGCAAGACGAGAGCTTGAAGGCCAAACAGAGTGGTAGAACAATAGAAGAGTCGGGAAAAGATCTGTGAGGAAATATGGAGTTTAGATGCTTGGAAGGTAAGGAAGGGACGAGCTTTGCGAATATTATGAAGATGAAAATGACAGGAACGAGAGGTGAGAGAAATACGATGAGAGAAAGAAAGATTTGAGTAAAACTGGAGACCAAGGTTGCGAGCTTTAATAGAGATCGGAAGATTAGAGGGAGGGAAAGATATGAACGGGGGTGGAGGATGAGGAGGAAGAGTGTTAGCAGGGAAGAACAGGACCTCCATTTTCCCTGCATTAAGGGGTGAGAAAATGAGATAACATCCAAGATTTAATAGCGGTGAGACAAGCAGTGAGGGTGTGGTGGTTTTCGGGAGTGAAGGAAGAAAAGGATAGAACAATTTGAGTGTCATCCACATAGAAGTCATGAGAAAGACCAAGAGAGGAGATAATAGCAGTGAGTTGTATAATGAAGAAATGGTACCCCGTGATTAAGGGGGAAAGACATAGAGAACTTGCCTGCTCATGAGACAGAAAAAGTTCGATTGGACAGGTAGGAGTTAAACCAGGATAAAACAGGACCCTTTAGACCAAAATGTAGAAAGTAATGCCAGAAGCAAAGAGAGATCCACAGTGTCAAATCCAGCAGATAAGTCAAGAAGAATGATAAAGGAGGAGTGTTTATAGTATCGAGCTGAGAGAAGGGAATTGAGCACGGAAATCAAGGCAGTTTCAGTAGAGTGGAGGGGGTGAAAGCCAGACTGAAACCGAGGAAGAAGAGAATGATCAATGACAAAGGATGAGATCTGAGAATACACAAGATGCTCTAGGAGTTTAGAAAGATAGGGTAAAAGAGAAATAGGCCGGAAATTGCAGATACTCAAAGGATTAGCTGTAGGTTTTTTAAAGATAGGAATAATAGTGAATGAAGATCAGCAAAAAAGAAGCTGGTGGTTCGAATAGCGGTGTGAATGGTGCAAGTGTAGCAATGGCTTCTTGTTCGCGCCGTGGAAACGATGCACTCGGCTAACGCGGTGACGCAGTGAACTGATTTGAAAACACAGTAGTTCGATCAAACAAGTGCCGAAAGGCAGCACTTGATGTTCCTGTTGGTTCGACTGGGTCAAACGAGTTTGAATCACACTTCAATGGCAGAAATTTAGGGAACCTTGTTGGTCTGGCTCGCAGGCTGCTGCGAGTCCTAATACACGACTCAGGATAGGATTAGCTCTTGTTCTCGGACTTCCACCATGGGGGAAGCTGCCACACGTCTACAGGGGTCCTTCAGCATGGTGTGGTCCTTGGTAACACTTGGCTGGCAGAGGCAGGTCATGCTCCTGTAGCAGGTCCCCCACAAGGTGCCCTAGGGATGGTTAGGGGACAGAGCTTGCCTCTGCCTTCTAAACACTGTCTTAGCATCTAGCGGATGGCTTTAGAAAATCAACTTTCCTCAGTGAATTCCTCCTTAGGTGTTTGTTCCAAAGAGAATACAAGAAGGGTGCGAGATCCCTTCTTTTATAGGGAAAGGGCCCTAAATGATTTATTTATTTATTTCTATCACATCATTCCACTAAAGCAAGCACTAAAGCAATCATCTTCTAATCCCTGTGCCTGAGACAAGCGGTCTCTGCCTTCCAACATAACACCCTAAGTTGTTTCTGCTAATGTAACTGAAGGGGACGGGCTGGTAGGATAGAGATAGAAAAAACAAGGTGGTGGAATCTCCCTCCAGCAGGTCTGAGTTCCCCCTTTTTACACTAACTCCACTCCCATCCCTTGTCAATATCATCAACAGTGTTTTTGGTATGCAGCACCCTGTTCTGAGGCTAGTCCTTTGGGATAAGTGAGCCCTAGGATTCCTGTTTCCGAGGACAGCTCCTATGTGACAGTTGGCTCTCTGGACAGAGGTGTTACCCAATCTCAAAGGATCAAAGGAGAGGCATAGTCATCCAGTCCCCTGCACTGTCACTTGGCAGGGCCTGGATGTCTGACCAGAATACACATAATCCTTCCACAGGTGGGCTGAGATCACAGGGCTGACACATGTGTGATTTGAATCTGATGTATCTGCAGTAATTATGAGAGATACTAGCCACCACACCTTAAACTCAGATATGGCTTAGATTTAAAATTACAACAGCCACCAGGCTAGTCATTCTCATAGTTATGTGGTTATGTGAACAGGGGTGCATCTTTAAAGCATCCCCTGTGCGGCCATGACTTGTCTGTCATAGCAGCTGGCAAAGGGCATCTGTGAACATTGAACCAGCTCTGTGCCACTGGAGAGCAAGCACTGCAGATCAGGCTACTGATTCAGCAAGGAGCAGGTGTACACTTTGGTTTTGTATGGAACATATGAATGGGGACTGTGATTACCCTTTCTGACATGGAATTACCAGCATCATTTATTATATTAATAAATATTAATCAAAATAAAAAAGCCAGGGATTTTACACCTTTGCCAGATACAATTCCACACATTGGACCTCATCACGACTTTGGCGGTAACCCTTAAATCCGGCGGTCGTGCTATTACCACCGGATTTAAGGGTCCGCCAAATCAGGACTTTGGCGGATTTCGCCCCATCTCTTGGCTGGGGGGAAATCCGCCGAAAATCTGCGCTATTACCACTGGCAGGAAATCCGCCAGCGGTAAGAGCGTGAATGGGCATTCCCGATTGGGCTCAATGGGGAACGGGGAATTACATTACCGCCGAACTCGTGATCCGGCGCTATTAGCGCCGGGGAGTTCGGCGGTAGGGCTAATACTGCCGGCGGTAATACCGCCGGCGTTACCGCCAAAGTCGTGATCAGGCCCATTGTGTCTGTCGAATTTGACCTTCGGAGTGTGATTTGGTGGAGTGACTGTAGGAGTGTGAAGACGTTGGTGACAGAATGAGAGGAAGAGGTGAGATCAATGACGTCTTGTTACAGTATGTTGATGGGCAAGCCCATGAAGTAGCAGGAATTATGTTTGCTGGGCCTGTTTACCATTAGTAGCTGTGTGATGTTCTATAGATGTGCGTGCCATAGGGAATAGCTGACTGCTGTGGAATTGTAGGTAGGCATTCAAGTAAATGTATGAGGGAGAACATAAATACGGTTGCTCCATTTAGCGGTGGTAGGGACCAATGATGCATTGCTTGATTCTAAAGATATGGAGAAGATCAAAGAGAGATTGTTTTATCTTCTTGGTGGATTGGTCTCCTGAGAGGTTGAGATTGCTCTGGCACCCCCATAAATGTTCTGGTTAGTTTTTTCTTTTTTTTTCTGTTGTCTGCGCCTTCATGCCTGCGGGTCCATAGTGCGCTATATAAATACCGCCTTTCTGCACATTTGTGTAGCCCTGATCGTGAAACAATCTGCACTTCTAACTTACATTGAAGTCCGCAAATAAACACCTCAGGAAACAGTGTCCAGGTGTTTCTGAGCCCCATGGGAATTCTTGCAGAGTTTATTGCAAACCAGGATACGCTTGCTTGTGCCACGTCCTGCCTCCTGCCTGCTGGGCCCAGCACAGGCCCTGGCGTAGATGGGAAGTTTCATGATGCCTGTGGAATATGGATTTATTATTATTTTTATTATTATTATTATTTTGGGATTTATTGAGCATGGAGATAGCTCCAAGAAGTAATGGAGTGCTTTACAGAGGTATACACCAATACAAATGTATAACAGAGCACTTTATAGTGGTAAACAACATTACAGATGCATAACAGAGTGCTTTTCAGTGGTAACAATAGAACAGATATACAGCAGGGGGTAGGAAACAGAGGAGGGGTGCAGCTGTACTAGGTGGTGGGGAGGAGAGGGGTGGGTGGTATCTAATGAGTCAGGTGGTACGAGGGGTGACGTGATGGCATAGGTGTTGAGGAGTAGAGACTCCTTGAAGAGGTGTGTCTTTTGTTATTTTCTGAATTCAACTCAAGACCTTCATTTCGCTTCCACTTTCTCTCTCCCTCTCCCTTGCTGATGTGCCTGTCTGCTGTGCATACTGGTTATCTGGCCCCCGATTGAAGTTACAGGACCAGGCTCCTGCATGACCGGTTGCCCTTGCACTGCCTCCGGGCCTCCCAACCACTTAAGGGACTGTATCTGCAACCCTACAGTCCCCTGACTCTTTGCACTGATAAGCCACCCTTAGGCTGCACTTACCAGTTGCTTGCACTCTCCCCTCCTCCACAGCCGGGCACTTCTCCCCCTCGCTCCCCCCTGCACTTGCGTAATCAGAATGACACTAGGCCTAATAAGATTGTTGTTTTGTTCTAATTCTGTCCTCCCTGCCTTGTCTCTTCACGTCTTGAAACACTTCTGTACAGGCGCGTTATAAATGACTTATCATATCATATCAATTGTAGGAGCATGGGGGAGAGTCTGATTTCGACGGGGACGAGTTTCCATAGTCTTGTTGTTTTCTTTTCTTTTCCTTTTTGCAGCAGTGGATTCCAAGTCTAAACGTGTCCTGTCTTCTGGTGGTGCCCGGAGATGCAGAGTTTGGATGAGATGAACTGAACTGAGCTTGTAGCACACAGATCCCTTTTGCCACAGAGACTGCTAAATGTGTTTAACTTACTGCCATGGATCCCTGTGTGTGTATGTGTGTGGCTGTCAGTGTGCATGTCTGTAAAAGTGAGTGTGTGCATGTAAGCATATGGGTGCCTCTCTTCCACTCTGGACACAGAAAGTAAATTTATTTCCAGGAATTTAATAGATTTTATCTCAAATATGTATAATGTAAATATCTCACCAATAAGCTACTTTGTCAAATGAAAAGAGAAAAACCCCACTGTTAAAGCAAAAGGAAATATCGAGGCTGAGTACCACAAAAGGAAATACACCAAATACGGGCTGTAAAGATTCACAGATCTATATTCTACTGTACAGTTTACAAAGAAACATAGAAACAGATAGGTATCTGGCTCTCAACACCCCGCAATGAGTACCAGCCCATCAAAGAGAGGAGAGAGAGTGCTGGACTTCTGAACATTCATACTTTTATACATTCCTAACAATATTGTCCAGGCCCTCTACACGTTAATAATCTGCGGTCTAGAGTTTGTGCTGAGTTCGCATACAGCTTATACAATAATATGCATATGGATTACATGAGTTTATATTTCCGTGGTGATACAATGACAAGATATGCTCTGAAATCCTACAACAAGCATCTTTTACAACTATGTTACAATTGAGTTCGGCCTGTGTCCACGCTTGATGTTTACTCTGCATTGTCCCAGGCGTGGATTTAGTGAATTAGTCTTGTGAGCACAGACAATGCTGTCCAAACAGTCTGCTCTTGGTCAGCCTAAACATTAACAGAACTCAAAGGTCGACAGGCGTGGTTGCAAGTTGAAAACACAGTCCACCATTTTAGAACAGAGAATATGTGAACAGAAATCAAAATGGCGGATGATTCTAAAATGGCGGCGAAGTCGATCCAAAATCGGAGCTTTGCAACGCGGTTTTCTTCACAGAGCGACTAGGCTTAGGCCAATATAAATCAAAAGGAGGCACTAATATGATTTTCGTTTAACACTACAAGTGAATATATTGCAAACTAATTAGTATAGCACATGGTTAAACAGTGTTGCCACGAGTCTCCAGAAATCTAAAAGTTAAAGACTCACATGTGAACTATCAGCACGGAATGTGTCAGAAAGATAAGAAAAGTAAATAGTGTGTTTGCTTTCATAAAGGGAGGGCCTAAAATGTTCCTGGATATGCACATTTTATAAATTGGCTACATTTAGGTGCATGAAAGCAGCAACTGGCATCGTGAACACCTTCTGTGCATGTGAACCATGCATCCAAATGCTACTTTTTGATTTAAAAAGCTCATCTTTAGTGTGCAAACAGTACAAAATGTGCCCTAACACAGTATAAATCCCTGTTTTGGTACAATGTTTATTCATCGCCTGTTTTATCTTTTTTGCATAGTTTTTTCTGCTGATTTGTTGCTGAAAAATCTCAAAGGAAAACGTGGGGGTGGGGGGGTAAAGGGATACATGTGGCAGGGGGTATATAGAATAGGTAGTGAAAGACTGGGTACCCCTGAAATAACCCCCCCAAATAAAAAATAAAATAACAATCAATGTTTTTTAGTCAAAAACCAGCAGCAAAAAAATCAGCGAAAAATAACCTGCTGAAAGAATGACATAGAACCCTTGTTCTATAGCTCTGCACTAACTCTTTCTATACAATATGCCTTACTGCATTAAATAAAATCGCCTTCTTCACTCTTCCCGTCCATGTTAACGTTTGGAGGGCTGAGAATTCACCATCATGCGGTATGTGTTTACCATTTAAAGAAGCAAACCTAGAGATCTCTGTTGAGTTGATCCCATCCTACAGGAGCAGAGCCACCAGGTAAGAGAGAGAGAGAGAGAGAGAGACAGACAGAGAGAGAAAGAAAGAGAGAGGGATTGTGTGCGTGCGTGTGTATGGTATTAAGTGTGTACGTCTATTGGGCTGTGTTTGGTAGGCTTATGGTGGAGCACTGCCAGCATATATTTTTTTACAAACTATGCTGGTATATATATTGTTGACACAGGCCACAAGGATTTTAATTGGACACATCAGCATGAACATATGTTTGAAAATGATCCTGTGTACTGTTTGTGACCAGCCCTATTCCATGTGCCCCCTACAGAACGGATTGTAAATGAAATGCCTATTTTACCCAGTTATTCTGAAATGTATTCTGTAAATTCTCCATTTCGGCTCCTTATTTAACATTTGTCAGGGGAGAGCTCTCCAATCCTTGCTAATGGTTAGGGCTTGCTTAAATATGTATGATTCATAAAGCACCACGAAACTGGAAAGCAACAGAGTGCTGTACACAGGGGGAACACCCAGGGGCTTACAGGTAAGGTGTCGGGTGGCCGAGGTAGGCGTTTCGATATATGAGAGCAGGGGATGGTGGTGCAATGGATAGAGAGAGAATTAGGGCTGAGTACAGTGAACAGCGGATGGCGAGATGTTCGTCACAAAGCAGCGTCATCAACTACTTCCTGAGGAGTAGGAAGCAGTGGGCAATCTTTTCTTCATTGGTTACTTGTTCCACAGATATTTTATTTTGCAGGAAAGGACCTGTTTCCTATTGTTTCCCTCTAGCAGTTCTTTGTGTCTAGTCTGCCGATGCTGTGGCTTCCGTTGATGCATTGGCCTACAGAGATGCCGAGTTTCTCAGCCAGGTAGAATGGTTCTTTGCTCATAACTGCTTTGTTGATGATGCAGGCTGTCTTGAACATGATGTATGCTAGAAGAGGTAGCCGGTGCAGCTCCTTAAAAAAGGGGGTGATGTGGTCACATTTTCTTAGTTATGTGAAGAACAGACTGACAGAATACTGGCTTTCAGAGAGGAGGAGGTGACATCTGGGACTCCTGAGCATAGTGCGTTGCCATTGTCCTGGTGGGAGAGGACAAGGGTTTTCACAACTGCTCTGAACCCGTGACAATGATTAAAGGGTTGAATTTGCACAGGAGAGCAAGCTGGTACCATATTGATGGGTCTTCCTGGGGAAGTTAATTTTTGGTAAAATGCCACAGCTTATTGTAAAGGCAAGAGATTTTGCAGAGGTTGACAATTGACGTGTGAATCTGTTGAGCTTCTTTTTCATAAGCTAATTGTCATTCAGTATGCTTGGCGAGGTTCCTGGGGAAATTAATTCTGTCTTTGTGGGGATGAGTTTCAGATGCTTGGCATCCAGGATTGAATGGGGGACAGGAAGTTCTTGAGTCGATGAATGTTGTTGATGCATTTAATCTTTGGATAAAGCCAGCTTGCTGTTCTTGCACCAGTTTTGAGCAAATATTGACTCACACCAATTGGAAAATATATCAGCCCTACTGCTGTGAATCCATATCCATGGGAAGTCAGGGTACAGAGAGAGGCAAATGACTGACAAATCATCACAGGCCTTGTCTCTGATGGCCCATGCATGTTGAATCAGCTGGTGCCCCTTCAAGAGCCTGCCATCATCCCCTATGAGCAATTTCATTCAGAAGCTGTATATTGGCGCAAGCGTACAATCTTGAGGGGAGCTGTGTGGGATGCTGTGACAAGAAACTGCAGTGAGTTCACCAAAGAAGTGAGGTACTGGTTTCAGGAGGGTGCAGGAACAGGAGGATATGTGGAATATTGAAACCTCCGCCAGTCCTTGTGGTTAATATTTTATATGTTGGATCCTGGACCCACCCTGTTTGAATTTACCAAAGATCAATATAGGGCTGGAGTTGTGCCATGATTCTGTTCTAACCTTTCAGCAGGTTTCTATGGGTAACTGTGTCTGTGATGTTGGTGGTGTGGCGCACCACAAAGTGAGAATTGTTGGGCATGAGTTAAAGTGCTTGTTTTTTGTGAGAAATGTTGACTTACATGGGTTTTCAGATACTAGTTCTGGCCAAACAGGGGAAACACCTTTTTGCTTGTTTCCCTTAGCTTTACCACACAGACTGGTCACACTATAAATGGTGGTGATGAGGAGGAGGGCAGTGACATGTAACTCTTCCCAATCAATCACTAGCTGATGAATTGCCTCCAATCACTCAGGAGGTGGCACAAGAATGATGGAGGCGTGAAAGAGAGGGGAAGGGAAGCAGTTTGGTGGTCTCTTCATGCTGTTTTGGGGGTAGGATAAGGATTTCTTGAGAGCAGGCTCCCTTTTTTGCTTATGAAAACTGGTTTAATTCCCATGGGGTTCAGGCTCACAAAATCCATTTACGTTGCTCCTTCAACTGATCAATCAGCAGCCACAGGTTAGATGCTGATCCCTGTGGAGGAAGAGGATAGAGGATAGAAAGATGAAAAAAAGAAAAGAATGAAAAAGGTATCAGCGTGGTGTTCTTTCATATGACCATGGGGAAGTGATAAGGTAACCATGGTGAAAAACTTTGCGTCATTCCACGAGAAACTGGATGACATTAATGCAAGTGTTGCTTCTATGCGGGCCAAATTGGATCAGCATGGTACCAGGCTGGCAGAGGCCGAGACACGAATCGGGGTCAACGAGGATGGAATGCACACTCTCCAAAACACTGTCTCTGAACTGGTGCGCGATATGAAGCAAGTCAAGGCAAAATGTGATGATTTGGAGTCCAGGTCCCGTCGGAATAATCTTCGCATCGTGGGGGTCCCAGAGTCCACCCTCAAGGGCAAGATGGAGCAAGCAGTTGAAAATCTGCTGAGAGGCCTCCTGGGTAATCCCCAACTATCCCAGTTCTTCACGATCGAGCGCGCTCATTGGGCGCTGACCCCCCGTCCCAAGCCAGGGAACTTCCCCAGGCCGATCATTGCCAAGGTTTTGAGTTTTAGGGACAGAGACCATATACTTCGCTTGGCCCGGGAGAAGGGGGAACTGAAATTTGAATCTCAAACTATTAGAATTATTCCAGACTTTTCCATCAGTGTGCAAATGGAGCGCAAGCAGTTCAACGGTGTGAAAAAATTGCTCAGGGAGAGGAAAATTGAATATGCCATGCTGTTCTCGGCACGTCTGAAGCTTATTCATCGCAATAAGTTATATTTTTTCACGGTGCCGGAGGAAGCAGTGAAATTTATCGAAGCCCACATCCCGCTTCCTGACTCGGCCGAGGAGTCAATACCTGATGGCTGAAGAAGCGAACACCGACCCGCACAAGTGGCCCGCCTTGGGCGCTGCTAACACACATGCTGTCTATATCTCCCTTGTTGTACTCATGAACCTTGCATTCTCTATATCCTCTGCTATACGTAATCTGTTGTAATGGCTCCCTGTATTGTACCAATTGATACCGCTACTAGATCCACGGTGTATTTCACCAATCTCACACTCAAGTTGAGTTAACAGCAACAGCGACCCCCGCTGCAGCTGTAATGCCGAGTTTGGCATGTTATGACTGTCGGATGCGCCCCTGTTGGGAGCGCAGGCAGGCGTGCCCCTGTTCTGTTGGGCGCACCTCTGTTGGGTCTTTGGGAGGGTTTCTGTGCACTGCTTGGTTGGGGTGGGCAGTGAGGGTGGGGGGTGGCAGGATCGAGGGATGTTATCTCAAAAATGGCAAGGAGAGTGTGGCTTGGAGGGTGGAATGGTGTGTCACTGCATCGATAACCATCATACGGTCAACAGTCAAAGCTACGCGATGCTGGGATGTCCCGTAAAGTCGTAACATGGCTATTAGACTAATGTCATGGAATATTCGAGGGCTCAGTAATTTCACTAAGGCCCGCAGGATAACGGCGTACGCTCAGAGGCATGGGGTTAATATTCTACTTTTACAAGAAACCCACGCTCTTGCGCATCTCTCATCCTCTCTGGCCCCGGCATGGGGCACCAATAAATTCTATACTGTATATTCCTCTCAGTCCAGGGGTGTCCTAACCTTGATTCACAAATCAGTGGAATTTTCCTTACGTACTAGCCACATAAATCATGAGGGCAGATACGTGATCCTCCATTGTTTATTAGCTAACACAGAGTGCCTGTTGGTCAACACGTACGCCCCGAGCTTGACAGATCAGGCACTGCACACAGGACGGTATCCAGAGCTGCCCGTCGGCTCCAAGCACACATGGGCCCAGCTGGCCTAATCGATGCCTGGAGAGCGCTTAACCCACTGGCTAAGGAGTACACGTTTTACTCTTCTGCACACGACAGTCATTCCAGAATCGATCTCTTCCTTCTGTCGGCCGGGTTGATGGGGAAGAATCTCAGCATGCAGATATTACCATGCACGCTCTCAGACCACTCCCCAGTGACACTCGACATTACCTTGCAGCCTGCACTACCTCGCCACTCCAACTGGCGATTTAAATCGGAGGCACTACATGACATAGTCTTTAAGGCCGACATCCTTGCGGATGTCAATTCGTTTTTTGACAACAATAAACGCCATGACACAACTGATGGGGTCCGATGGGAGGCTTTCAAGGTGTTCATCAGGGGGATGTGTATCTCTAAGGAAGATGGGGTCCTGAAAGACATTAGGAACTCTTTGCAATGCTCCGAGACAAAACTCAAGGAACTAGAGCGTGAATACGCCTCTGCTCCCTCCCTGCCCAAGTTGGCACAGATACGTGCGGAATTGGAGACCTTTGAGGCACATGCCCTCAGGGAGATATGATATTATGCACGACCCATTGTGGCTCGTAAATATGGCGAGGGGGAAAGACTCGGTCAAACCCTGTCCAGGCTGGCCCGGATTGAGTGGGGCAGAACCCGGATTGACAGTATTAGGAGCAAGAACGGTGTCCAGCATTGGGCTGACCAACCCATCCTTGAGACCTTTTCAGAATTTTATGCTGCCCTCTATGACCCGCAGAGTGAGCATAGCCCTCAAGACCTGGATCGTCTCCTTGACAGTATCCCCATGTCCTATATATCCCGCGCCACTAAAGAGCAGCTGGACGCTCCTATCTCTCTTGATGAGATCACTGTGGCTACCTCTGCCCTTCCCAAAGGCAAGGCCCCCGGTCCTGATGGCCTAACCGCTGAATTTTATCAAGAGCATGTTGCTTTACTGGCCCCGCGCCTCCATGAGGTGAGGGATGAGTCCCTCCTCCTTGCAACTCTCCCCCAGTCCCTACGTAAGGCTATTATCACTGTACTCCCCAAGCCGGGCAAACCCCCGGAGGAGTGTGGCTCCTACAGACCTCTTTCTCTTATGAATACAGACACCAAAATATTCGCCAAGATTATTGCGAACAGGTTCCTCCCTATCATGACGTACCTAATCCACCCGGACCAAAGTGGCTTTGTTCCTGCCCGTTCCACTGCTTTAAATATCCGGCGCCTATTCAATATCATCTCCAGAATTGACCCTAAAGCTAACGCGGTTGCCATGACACTAGATACCCAAAAGGCGTTTGATATGGTTTCATGGCAGTACCTGTGGGCGGTGCTGGAAAAGATGGGAATTGGCCCACGCATGCTCTCCTATATCAAACTGCTTTACACGAACCCAGCGGCCAGAGTCCTGGTTAATTCTCATCTCTCAGCTCCCTTCACCCTCCACAGAGGGACGCGTCAGGGGTGCCCATTTTCCCCCCTATTATTTGCGATGGCTATTGAGCCAATGGCAGTCAGTGTAAGAGACAAGCATACTCGTAAGGGGATACGCCTGCGCGACACGCCCGAAATTATATCACTGTATGCGGACGATGTGCTTCTGTACATCAGGGACCCCTCGGTCCACTTAGACCCAATCATCCGTGAGATAATCAAAATAGGTAAATTTTCGGACTTCACTATAAATTACACTAAATCAGATATCTTCCCTCTCACACCTGCAACCCCTCAGCCGTCATGCGAATTCCCACTCAGCTGGGCCCCAGAAGGGATTAAATATCTTGGGATCCAGGTCTCCCTGTCTAGAGCCTCCCTATTGGCTGATAACTATGATGCTGCTGCGCAGTATGCGGAAGCTAGAATGAAGAGGTGGAGTAACCTCCCCCTGTCCCTGGCGGGAAGACTGTCGCTAATCAAAATTATTATAGTTTCAAAGCTCCTATATATATTCGCCAACGTCCCACTCTGGCCCGGGAAGCACTATTTCACAGACCTACACGCGGGGTTTGCCCGGTTCCTATGGCACTCCGGGGCCGTCCGCTGGAAATGGCAGCATATGACTTTACCATACGAGAAAGGGGGTTTTAACGTGCCGGATATAGCCCGATAATGGATTGCTGCACAAGCCCAATACGCAACTCACTGGTATAAACACCAAGACCCACCTCCTCATGTCAAAATCGAGATCCTGGCAACCGAGGAGTTCAATGTTATGTCCCTGATCTTCTTCCACTCATATCAATCCGACGCCCCGGCTGACCCAGTGGCCACCACAATCAGGGCATGGAAACAGATGCTGCAACCCCACTCTGAACTCCGTCCGTACTATAAATGGCTGCCCATATGGTCATTCCCAGGCCTCATCCCCACACAGGATAAACTCCTCATGCGACACTGGCAGGACCTTGGGTATCGGGCGCTTTCCGACCTGTTGCCCGAGGGGAAATTCATCACCCCGCAGACATGGAGGCCGGGACACTCTGGCTCACCACTGGAGTTACTGCAATACTTTAGACACAGAGCGGCAGTGCAGGACATGTGGTCCTCATACCCGGACGAACCCCCAGAGTCCTCCGAAATCTATTACATTGCTAATTCTGCAGGGGTTAGGGGCATAATATCCGCCCTTTACAAAATGCTGATGGAACGTACTGCAGAACCATCCTATAAGATTCGGGATGCATGGAGTCAGGAACTGGGGTTGGCAATCACTGACGAGATGTAGGCGAAGATGTGTACACTCACACGTAAGGTCTCCCTCAACTCTAGATTTAGATGTGTGCAATATAAACTCCTTAATCGCCTGCATTACACTCCCTGGGTGGTTGGGAAGTTTGCACGAAATCAACCCCACGTTTGCCAGAGATGCAAATCCAATGAGGCGGATCACACGCATATGTTCTGGTCCTGTGGGGCGCTGGCCCCATTTTGGGAGGCTGTGCTCGAGGCCCTCTCAGAGATGGTGGGGTTTCGGATTGATCCTGACCCTCTGGCTGTGTTGTTTGGGCTGTGGGAGGGAGCGGGGGCTAAGCGGGTTGCTAAATTTTTGAACGTGGGAGCCATAGTGGCCAAGAGATGCATACTGCAGTGCTGGAAGCAGAGATCACCCCCTACGCTAGAAATGTGGCTAAAGGCTCTCACCTGGACACAGGTGTGTGTGGAGGACTATATCAATACATTGTCTGTGAATGCTCACCCCAAAAACGTGTGGACTGAGTTCTGTAGCTATTTGAATAGCAAAGCTGATCTGGAGCTCCTATCCTCGCCCTCATCGCCAGATCAGACAGGAGTGTAAGCTGAACTGTGGGTCCCCTCTTTGGACTCGATTTGTTCTTGAGAATGTAACTGCCTTGTTACTAATGCACTGATTGTTGTCCGTACCTTTAAACATGTATCAGGGTTTTGCTGATGTAGTATGTAATGCACCTGCTCCTTGCCAATAAAGCGAAGTTTAAAAAAAAAAGAATGTAAAGAAAGACTGTAAACATGATCTCATTTTTCATACAATTACAGCTATGGGACTCCATGGAATGGGGAGTAATTACCCTTACTTGCACTTGGAACCTGGCGGTAATCCCGGCAGTCCAAGTGCCAGTAACGGTATTTTTGTTTGGTGGTATCATGCCACATTTACTGGTGGGATACCACCAAACCTGTAATGAGGCCCAATGGGTTCATTTCTCCAGGCTAGCTAAGCACGTGTTTTGGCTGATGGCTTTGATATCGGGGCTCTTGATGGCTCAATGTTAATCATGTTTGGGTAATAATTGGTAGTTTGAAACAGGCATTCTTGGCAAAGATTGAATAACTGACGATATTGTGCTTCATGAAGAGGTGCAGGTGTTCCAGAGGAATGAGGGAAAGAAAGTTCTAAAGTATATTGCCTTAAAATTAGACATATTACGGAGAGGTCCTGTTTTTATTTTTTCTTTGCCCTTGTATTTCTGAAAAGCTACCTTAGATAGGCCTATGAGTCCCTCTATATGGACGATCCAATGGAGGGACACATAGAGGGGCTATGCTATCCATGTTCTCACATGCCAGGGAATCCATCTATTATGTTTCAGGAGAAAGCTTATAAATTAGAGTTTCAGAATAGCTAAAGCTTCGCGGACTGCAAGAAGTGATGGCGTGAAAGGGTGCCTTTCCTAGGTACTTCCTGGGCAAGATATTGCAGAATGTTATGCACTCACCTTGGACATGTGGGGCCAACCCGCAGGACCCAGCCCTTCATCCTCCCAAGGTACAGTTGTGAAGTGCTTGGAGTGTATGCAGACGTATGATGAGCTAAGAGAATGTTGGTGTGCTGTGGCGGATGGTTTGGGTGTGAATGCCATGTGAAGGTTCTAGGATTGAATAGTTCGTAGAAGCTAGCCTGGCTGATGGGATCCAGTGGTTCGCTGTAACATCTTGGAAAGTAACTACAATGAAGCTTACCTGAAGAACCTTACCAGAGTGACTATTAAACACCTGCAGGACCCAGCTCTTCATCCTCCCAAAGTACCATTAAGCTGGGCAGTGTTTACAGCTATTAGTGCAGTACATAGAACAAGGGTGTTTCCACAGGGCAAGTGTGTAGGGGGAGCATGTTATCAAACTATGAAAAAAAACATACTTTGCTTGATGGGGAGTCAATGCATGGATAAAGAGGGGTGCAAGACCTAACCAGCCATCTCTTGGGCGTCCATGCTCTACTCCGAAAATACCACTACAGTCTAAACCAGTGGCAGCTGTTGAACCTGTAAAGTGGAAGGGAGCACAATGTTTCCCTGAATGAGAGCCCGTGCCTGAACTAATCTAATAAGGCTGTGTGTGGTTCCTGCCCTTAGACAGGTTTTAAAATGGTGGTTGGAAGCAGTAATTTAGTGGCACAAATGTTCAGAGAAACTGGGTAACATTCTATAGCATTTACACTCAGTTTGGCAGGGCAACAGATGAAACTCCTTTAGATGCCAGGTCACCAACAGAACAAAGGAGCATCTTGCAACATGTGTTACTGCTAACTATGCTCAAAGAAAACCATGAGGCCTTTCTCAATAATGTATGCCAACAATTCCCTGTTTTCAAGCAGGTTCTGCCCAAATCAGATCTTGAGGTCTGTCCCCTGTCCCCCTTGCATGGTGGTTGTGTCCAAAGAAGGTAATGAGGCTGCTCTGAAAACACGTCACCTCTGTCACTTCTGACACTGTACAACCCATTTCGTGCTGGCAGTGGCCAGAGACAAGGTGAGTTCTGTTTCAACAATATATGCTCCCGTTTCATGCTGCCACCGGCCTAATCAAACCTTGAACTCTCTCTCAATATATGACTGTGCTTCCACCAGTTCTGAAACATTTGCGCCTTGGCCCCTGCCATGATTTCACATGTATACACGACATCCGTAAACACACATTCACGCACACATGTATGCAAAACACGGTTTTTAAAACATGCCTTATTTTATTTTCTGTTAGTAGTGGTTAAATATTTCGCACCTGTAATTGGAATAGTTTGGATCTCTTTAAACTATCCTATTGGTATTACTAGGTACTTGACAACGTACACACCACCAGAAAAGCCTTGATTGATTGGTTGACTTGTTGATTGATTGATGACATGGACAATGCTGACCCACTTTAAAGTTCAGCTAAGCAGGAGCCACTCTGTGGATACATTTAAAGTCAGACAATTTTGAAAGTTAAAGAGGACTCCAGTGAAGAGAATTTCTGACTGAAGTTACATGCTTATTTTTTCCGAGTTCACAAATCAAGCACAAAGCCCCATTCTGCATCCACTGAATTTTGCGAAGGAGGCAGGTGGAGAGACCTCCATAGAGGACATTACAGTACTCCAGCCCTCAATTAAAAGTCACTTCAATGACCAGGGTTCTACCCGGGGGGGCTCTGTGATAAGCCCAGCTGCTTGTAGTCACTATTTCACAAAAGTATGCATCTTCTTTTTATGCATAATGATATGCACATCAAGCAATCAGCCATAAATAGCACTCTTCAGATAAAAGGGTCACTCGACTTTGTTTTGTATGTCTTAGCCAGCCATTAATAAAACAGTTGCTTCTTAAAAAGGTGCATTGTTGGAAGCAAAGGCAAGCGTGAAAAAATGATTTGCCACCCCAGAGTGTTATGTAGTGGCTGTCTGTGTCATGCTGTCATGCTGTGAGTCTGTGATGTCACATGGAATGTTACTGTGTGGATGATGGAATGTTTATCTGAGGGTTCCATACTGAGGCAGGCAGTTAGAGCTCCCCTGCCTGGGTGATGGGGCCAGTGCTGATATAATCCATACTCTCATGTATTTATCTTAATTTAACCGTAACTTAAGTGCTTGGAATAAATCTAAGTTGTAACCCAAGAAAGACTGCAAGTCACTTTACACCCCAGAGGCCTGATGGAGGTGATCATGAGACGTTCTGCCACCTGCATTGTCCTCCTAATGGTTCTCGCAGGAGCAACAGCTGGGAAATAAATCCTGGGCTGTTGCAAAATGTCCTAATTGTCTCCACTGCATGGCTGGTGCTCCGGCAAGATGCACTCCCCCTGTCCAGTGGCAGAGCTATTGAGAGGGCAGGGGGCGCCCACCTACCCCTCTCCCCATGTATCCCCTTGGTGCCCGGTGCACACTCCAGCCTCCCCCTGGCACCCTATTATCTGCCCCCTCTGGGACCAACAGCTGCCTCCTCTACTGACCCTGGCCCGCCAGTGAGTACACAGCTGACTTAGAAGTGGGAGCAATCAAACATAAAGCACAATCTAAAAAAGAGATTATCATTGTTAATCACATTAATTGCTTGTAAACAACGTGTCATCAAGAGCATACATGCAAGCCAAGGTGATGTCAGGCAGTGTCTACAACAACATTGCACCCTGCGATATTTCTTATTATTGCGTAGATGGGAATATATTTGAGATCGCTTAGCTTGTGACTCAATCGAGCATCCTCAATAGTACACCATTTCTGCTTCCTTGAAGACTGTTTCCAGGAACCCGCAGAATAATGTTTTTCACTGAATATAAACCCCAGAGTAATCCGCACAGAAAGCCTCTGTTTTCATCTGCTGAACTGCCTCGGCCTATCTTGCCAATCTCACTCTATTTTATGGTGCATGGAAATGGGATTTCACAGAGTTATTAAATACCAATTCTGCTTATAAATTGCTGTAATCTTTCCTCTTCTGGATGTGTGTGAGCTGTCAGGGGCACCGCTCTATTGCTGGTCCCAGGGGGTGCCGCTGCATCTTTAGAGGGGAATATGAGCGCATGTCTGGCTTGCTGTGTTTCCAAGTTAACGCATTATTATATCGTTGGTCTCAGATAAGAGCGCGCGCACTGAACGCTCGGCTTCGGAGGAGTATTCACTTCAGGTTTGGCAGGGCTTCTTCTGCTTTTATTAGCTTCCTTAGTACATTTGGCGATATATCATAATAACCCAACATTGATCAAATGTACAAGAAATGATTAAAAGATCTCTGGGCATCTTTGAAGTAAGCGCTTGTTCAATGATGGGTTGTGTCATGCCTCAAGTGAGTATGCGTGTCCAAGAAGGGCCCCCTTGAATGTAAAACGCTCCCTAAATGTAGGAGCGCTATCCTGAACTCAGGAGACAGCAGAAGGCACCAGAGCACAGATGGGAAAAATTCTGACCACACGACAATATGATCGTTTATTTGATATGATTGTTTATTTATATAGCGCCTATACACAATGTGTTTCAAAGTGCTTCAGGGCAAGGGAGGGAACAAGGGAAAATACAACCACATTCTTACAGGCCATGAACAGTAAGGATGTGAAATTGACTATCGTACTCGGCCTGATGACATTTCAGATAGTGCAAGAGCTAAGACATAGATAAGGAAGCGAGGGGGAGAGTGGGAAGGAAATGGAAACAGACAGGCGACTACCGTACTAGGCCTGACGACATTTCTGGTAGAGCTGGATAAAAACAAAAGGTGAGGGAGAGGGGAGAAGAAAGGGAAGGGAGGAACAAAACAAGCGACTATCATACTAGGCATGACAACATTTCAGATAGTGCTGGAGGGGTGGTGGGGAGGAAAAAAACAGTAATGGGAGGGTGGAGGAAACAGACGAGGTTGCTATCATATTCGGTGCAGGGACAATTCTGATAGAGTAAGTGCATAGAAGAAAGTAAGGGGAGGAGATAGGAAAAGGGAGAAGGGAAAGGAGGAGAGAAAAGAGAGTAAACAGTCAAAAAAAAGAGTGGAGAAGCAAGAGTGGAGAGCGAATACAATTGCAGAAGTCAGTAATAATGTTGCAAGCCAGGATACAAGATGAAGATGGGAACAGCATGATTCAGGGCCACCATGAGTACAAGATGCAAAGGAAGTCCAGCATGAGAGTTGAGAAAGAGTGACGCACCGTGAATGAATGAAGTCCCTAAAAGTCAAATCCAGCATTGGCCACAAGACCGTGATGGTGAAGGAAAGCACCAGGTGGGCGGGGTTTGCTAAGTGGTGAAAAAGAGCAGCAGGCAGGAAGGTACCAGGTGGGCGGGGCTTAGGCCAGGTGACCTAGATCCACTTGCACCTGCTCCCCATCTGCAAAGGAAAAGAAGCTGGAAGGCTCCTTAAGTGGTGAAAAAGAGCGGGAAGCAGGAAGGCACCAGGTGGGCGGGGCTTGCTAAGTGGTGAAAAAGAGCAGCAAGCCAGGAAGGCACCAGTTGGGCGGGGCTTGCTAAGTGGTGAAAAAGAGCGGCAGGCAGGAAGGCACCAGGTGGGCGGGGCTTAGGCCAGGTGACCTAGATCCACTTGCACCTGCTCCCCCATCTGCCAATGGCAGATCTTGCCGGTTGCCTTGCCCTTACTTGCATTCCTAATATTGCGAACATGATATACAGACAATCTCTTTTGCATGTGATCGTCGTTTTACATTGTGTAAACATGTGAGTGACTTAGTAGAACGATTTCTGTAGCATGCACTGTGGACAATAATAATCAAAAATTGACTAATAGACAATGATGACGGATTCCATATGTATGTAATCAAATGTTTTTACCAACACAAAATCTTCGTTTTATTTCATTATAATAGTTCATCAGATTGATCACAAACTCAACTTTTTATCCATTCAACCTTTTTTTCATAACTCATACATACCATACACATATCCAAAAAGCGTATACTGGCATAGATATCTAGTGTAACCTAAACCAACATATATAACATGTTTCCTAAATTACACGTGTTATAGTTCACAGATGTATCCCACTATACACATGTAGGGGATGATTGCTTGTCGACACGTGTTTCGGTTGTATTTTGTGGGTGCATGATGTCTTGCTCCAGTTGTTCAGCCAACCTTCCTCAGGACGGAGGATAACGAATAAGTGTTCCTTGCCTCTATGATAAATAGGGTGACCCCTGTGATCTACAAATAAAATAATAAACTAATTACAATGAATTCAGAAACCTAGTCATCTCCAATGATATGTAATAAATGCGAGCTCAGTAAATAATCAAATTGTTACCCAAACAGGATCACCTAGGACAAAAGTTCCAGTGGTGATGCCATTCACCGAATTCTATCTCATATAGAGAGTACAATGCACCCTATCCTGTAGAGTGAGAAACAAAAACACAATGGCCTAGTTTTAGGTGAAGGTTTACTTTATAACCTTTTGTTCTGTATGCCAATTATGTAGCAGCATATATTATTTTCGAGAAAGCTACTTACTAATTCAGGGTTTTCAATATCGTAGATATTGCATGTTTTTCTGGTACTGACTTGCACAGAGTCTGGTCTCTCAAGGTTACCATAAACAGCCTCACTGTGGTGTTGGAAGGTGTGGTCTTGTGGGTACCGAACAGCAATTCACCTATACAGTGGGGTAGAGAATGCCGTATTAGTGCCTCTTAAAGGTGCCGTAAAACCATGATTTGTCACTTAATGGGTGCACAACTTCCTTGTTGAAGGTTTGCGTACTGATTGGACTTCGTGCTAGAGAAGAGGTTCAATGATCTTCTCACTCGCATGCACCAATGTCCATTGCATTCGTATGGACACGTTGTTTATCATATCCCATTCCTGCAATGACATGAATATCACTGTCACTGATATAGATATCCGCGATTCACATGGACTGCAAAGGCATATTATTTGTTTCTTGCCATCCTTCTTATCAGGTCTATAAAGTATTATCTATATGTATGACCCATGCCCAACAACTCAAAGAACGCCTACAAACACGAGGCTACCCAAGGAAAATGATAAAAGACAATTTGAAGAGGGCCGCAAATACTAATAGAGAGATGAGTCTCACTACGAAAGAAAAAAGCACCAGTGACAGATTGGTGTGCGTGACTACGTACAACCCAATCAGTAATGATATTAAAAAGATCATCAACCGGAATTGGAGCCTAGTGCAGAATCCAGGCAGCCTATCAAAAAGGCCAATGTTTGCATTTAAGCAAAACAGTAATCTGCGCCAAAGGTTAGTACACACCTACCGAGATGCACCAAAAGAACAAAAAATTCTCAACCAATGGGGGTTACCACCGATATTCGGACACCATAGATGCGCTAATTGTGTTGTATGCCCACTCACCGAGACTAAATATGTTTTCGAACACGGAAACATCAAATGAGAATAGGAAAACCATACAAACCGATGGAAAAAAAAATGCCATCTACATTATCTCATGTCCTTGCAATCTATTATACGTTGGCAAAACGGTGCAAGAAATTAGAGTGGAGGTAGGTGAAAACCATTCCTGTATTCGCAACAATGTGAGTGACAAGCCTCTGGTTGAACACTTCAAGAAGAAAGACCACAAAGACAAAGATTTTAAATGGTTTGTTCTACAAACCATTAAATACAGAAGCAGAGGGGGAGACATGGCTACGGCGTTGCATAAGTTGGAACAACGTTGGATTTATTCCCTTAATACAGTCCACCACAGTTTGAACATCTCCGTAGAGTGGAACGCCCTAGTGACTAAATAAGCTGTTTTGCTCGTCTGAGATACTGTATCAGCATTAGTTACACCTAGAGGAGTTGATATATCCACCAACAGAAAATGAAATACATAAAATAAGGGATTTCCATCACCTAAGGGCTGCACATTACCAGTTATTTGTATAGGTCTACATCTCCCAGAATACCAGTTGCTTATGGAAGTATGATAATTCAGATAACTGAACACAAGGTGAGTAACAACTCACATTTCCGCTGCTCAGGGGAGTGGCAAAATAGCAGGTAAGTACTGTCCCAAAAATATATTCACCCTAACAAGAGGCACACCATATTAGGTTATTGTCCTCTTTCTATGACCATGGTCGTACTCACGCGGCACTCTTGATCATATGAGAATCAGAGGCGTGGACGTAAGATTGACTGGTGCCAGCATCAGAGAAGAAGTTGGCTTCATTCAAGATGCACGCTAGAGGAAGGTAATGAATGGAAATAGCGGGCCGTGACCACTCAGTCCAGCGCGGGTCGTACATATACATAATACTTTAGAGATCCGATAAGAAGGATGTCAAAAAATAAATAATATGCCACGCATGATGGGGGCCATACATACCTGACCTTTGCAGTCCATGTGAATCGCGGATATCTATATCAGTGACAGTGACAGTGATGTTCATGTCTTTGCAGGAATGGGATATGATAAACAACGTGTCCATACAAATACAAAGGACATCAGCGCATGCGAGTGAGAAGGTTATTGAACCTCTCCTCTAGCACGAAGTCCAATCAGTACGCAAACCTTCAACAAGTAAGTTGTGCATCCATTAAGTGACAAATCATGGTTTTACAGCACCTTTAAGAAATGGCATATAGGTGAATTGCTGTTGGTACCCACAAGACAACATCTTCCAACACCACAGTGAGGCTGTGGATGGTAACCTTGAGAGACCAGATTCTGTGGAAGCCAGTACCAGAAAAACATACAATATGTATGATATTGAAAACCCTGAATTAGTAAGTAGCTTTCTCGAAAATAATATATGCTGCTACAGAATTGGAATACAGAACAAATGGTTATAAAGTAAACCTTCACCTAAAACTAGGCCATTGTGTTTTTGTTTCTCACTCTACAGGATAGGGTGCAGTGTACTCTCTATATGAGATAGAATTGGGTGGAGACTTCCACCTGAATAGCATCACCACTGGAACTTTTGTCCTAGGTGAGCCTCTTTGGGTAACAATGTGATTATTTAACAAGCTCATATTTATGCATATTATTTGAGATGACTAGGTTTCTGAATTCATTGTAATTAGTTTATTATTTTATTTGTAGATCACGGGGCTCAACCCATTTATCATAGAGGCAAACAACATTTATTCGTTATCCTCCGCCCTGAGGAAAGTTGGCTGAACAACTGGGGCAAGACATCATGCACCCACAAAATACAACCGAAACACGTGTCGAAAAGCAATCATCCCCTACATGTGTATAGTGGGATACATCTGTGAAATATTACGAGCGTAATTTAGGAAATGTGTTATATATGTTGGTTTAGGTTACACTAGATATCTATTCCAGTATACAATTTTTGTTGAATGGATAAAAAGTATGAGTTGGGTCTGTGATTAGTCTGATGAACTATTATAATGAAATAAAACGAAGATTTTGTATTGGTAAAAACTTTTGATTACATACATATTGAATCCTGTCATCATTGTCTATTGGTCAATTTTTGATTATTATTGTGTATATTCACCTGGAGGACCATAGACCTATACCAGGTACCCCAGGTATGCTTTGTGGATCCTTAAATGCATGCACTGTGGAGACCAGTGTCTCGGAGTAAAGAGCGTGTAGGAAAACAGGGAGGGGCTAAGACACAAAAGAGGAGTGTTTTAGGCAACCTCTAAAAGTGTAGTAGTTGGATTCTGTCCTGCGGTCAAATGTTAAACTGTTACAGTGGGTGGGACACCAAACATTGAAGCATCTTCTACCCCTGAGAGTGACATCACAGTTAGCGATCGAGAGGAGGAGTTTGACGCTTGACCTGGATCAATGGGTATTGTTGGCGCGATATGATGGATCAGTGCCATAGAATGACTTGTGTACCAGGTAAGGACCCTGAAGAGGATCCGCTGTTTTACAGGCAGTCAATCAAGAGATGCTCAAGCTTTATAGAGGTGGTGTTTGTTTGAGTGGCTAAAAGATGATGCAGATGGTGGAATTTTTAATACAATTTCATGTGAGCAATTTCTCGACAGGCCACTTTGTTCACACCGTGGCCTGTTGGGAATTGCTGCATCAGTGTTTCCCACAATGAGAGTGAAATGGAGGAGAGTGAAATGGAGGACGATGTCGGCATTGAGCACCGAGAGGTAAGGAGTAGTGCAGGGCTGGGGAAACATACATTTTTTAAGGGGAGGGATGCAGGAGACAGGAAGGAGTGGGTGGGCATGTGGGATGGTGTTGTCATGATGCCTACCCCCGGAGCATCACGCCAGGCCCAGCACCCCCGGAAGCAGGCATCATGCCCTCGGGTAAAAGCCCAGCGGCCCCTTATAGGGACTCTTTGGACTCAGTCCTGGCGCCTTTGGCGCCAGGCTCATGTTGGACATCAGTCCTGGCGCCATAGGCGCCAGGCTCATAAAGGGAGGTGTTTTGTGCACTTACCTGATGCAGACCATACTGCCCGCTTCAGTCCTCCCTGAGACCTGAAAGGGACTATTTCTTCATAGGGACTATTGTTTCACTCGGGCGTGGCCAGGGAAGGATACATACCTAGTTGGGGAAGGATACATACCTGGGACTTCTTTGGAGGCTATTTAAGCCACGCCCAGACAGCAGCTCATGCTTCGCGTTGTTCTGCTTCCTGCAGCTTAACGCTCACCGTGTCTGCTCCTGCTCCTGGACTACAGCCACGCCTGTCTTGAACCTGGAAGACCTGCGAGGAAGGAAGAGAAGAGAAAGGTGAAAACCAAGGATTATTTCAAGCTTCTTACCTGCATCCGGAATCTTCTCGCCAGCATCCCTGAAGGAAGACTTCAATTTAAAAGCATCGCGTTGCTCGCTGCAGCGCCACGCTTAACTCACCTGTCCTGTCCTCGAGACATCTCCCGGCTCCATCGCGGCTGTCAGCATCGGACGCCACATCTCTGCACCTAGGGGAGAGAGGAAGAAACAAAAGGTGAGCAGAAGGACACACAGAAGGAAAGCCTGATTAACAGCCATAATACTTACCGGCTTTTCTTCCACATTTCGGGTCGGCGCCACCCCGTTGGAAGGTACCGTACCCCGGCCCCTATGGGGAAAGGACTAGAGACATTTCAGAGGAATGATAAGGACATCTAGAGGGATCGCCCTCATTACTACTCACCTCGGCAGGTTAACCCCTCGACGCATCGCCTTCATTCTGCACCTGAAATAAAGGACAGATCACAGGTGAGAAAGACAGCATAAAGGGGGCCTCACTTGAACTTTGAACTTTCATACTTACGGCGCATCGCTCAGGAAAGTCAAGTGGATTTTGCCAGCGCCATTCTGAAAACCAGTGAAGTAACTGGACGAACGCGCGCCCCTGCACCAGAAGCAGGATGGAGAGTTCAACCTTCCAAACCATAAGGTGAGCTTAAACCGGGTTTGGAGGAATAGAGAGGAACGGAGGAGGGAAGGGGGGAGCTAGCACACCATTCTGCAGACTGTTAAACCCCTTTCTCATCTGCAGAAGGATATTCCTACGGGCCAAGGAAGCACGATTTGGAGGTCCTGTCCAATCGGTGTTCCGGGTCCTGCGCATCACGCTAGAAGAGGCCGCAGTAATCCAGACTAGATCTGCGCCCCCGTGGGAACCAGGTGGGCGTTACAGGTGTACATGGGGCATAACTGGAGATCGGGGCTACAGGAGTGTTGTTATAACCAAAGGGGCACTAGAGGTACAATTTACAGAGTAAAGCACTAACAGGCCAATGTATTAACACAAAAAGGAGGGCAACACACAACTGTATGTAGTTACAAAAAAAAGGCAATGCGGAAATCCCTCAAAAGAAGTGACGGGCGCATGTACAGTGACCAGGGATTTACTGGGTCAGTAAGAAAGACAGAAGGATAGATGGAAAACCACTTCCTGTCCCTGTCTGATCCCAATCATAGGAAAAAACTTTCCTTAGAAAATGCTGGTGCAACGTTTACAAAAACAGGGACAGAAAAAAAAGGCAAAGAGAAGACATTTTTGAAAAACCATAAAAATGTAGAGATTGTTAAACTCCTGTATGTCCCAGGTCACTGTAATCCTCATAGGAGGACTGACGGCAAGCAATGGGGGGAGTTTACAGCTAGGACTGCAAAACATGGGGCCGGATAGCCTACTCTGGGTCAGCAATCCTTTAATATCCCGTAGACTAGTCGGCCCATCCCAGGGTAGCTCAGGATTAAGAACTAGTAAGGAAGCTGAAAACACCACTGCAGATTGAAACTGATATGCTGCAGACGGTACTCCTTAGTATGGGTGAGCTCGCTTTTTTAAGATGAAGACAAACACTGCCCGCGTTGCCCGTCCTAGAAAGGTACTAGATAGTAGGACGTAGCGTGGGGCAGACATAAAACACATATAACAGGTTGTTCATGGTACAGGTAGAGCAAGTTTATAGCCTCCACCACGTAACGACCGCTGTCTACCGGTTTCTGTGGTGTGTATTTGGGTGGAACCACTTTCATCAGGACAGTCTTCTAAAAGCGAAAAGACTTGGTGATACTCAAGCATCAGTCACCATTGTCTGCCACAGGGTGCATACTTTACCCTGCTTCTTTGCGCCAATGCAGGGAAGGTCAAGAGGAGAACCTATGGAAAGACAAACAAATATATTCCATAGTCACTCCCCAAACGCTGCCAAAGGCTCAGATGCTTGGAGACATCAGACAAAGTATCTGTGTCTCCCTTGCAGGTCAAAGGAGTTTGGACCTTTCCATTTCACACACTAAAGATCAACTAAAAGTACCAAGCGTTCTGCAATGAAGAGTGGAAAATCTGCAGAAACGTCAGAGTTTAGTAATATTATGTAAAGTCTCTGCTGTCAGGTAGTTTGAAAAGACATGTCAGGTAGTTTGAAAAAAACATAACACACCTCCACCAGGCTACATACACACTCACACAGACTTGAACTGTACAGGCCGTGTACTGACCTTCCGGCTGCATTCAGCAGTCAAAACTGGTTGTTGGCAGAGTCTTAATGGTAGAATGTTGACGTGGTATTGGAAACCCTGTCATGAACAGCTTTTTGTGAAAAAGAAGGAGAGAAGGGCAATCACTCAAATTGTAAACTGTGATAGCCCGACCTTCCCTTCATCTCCTAAGTGTAAATGCACAGCATGAAAAGACATGAAAAGACATGAAAAAACACCCAGCCGGCAAACTCCATATTAATGAAATTGTCGCCTAGGGAGGAAGAAGGAGACCGTACAATGCACGGTGAGTGCAGGCTACCACATGTTAATGCTAAAGTGCACCGACGGTGTTGTGTACCCTGATGTTGAGGTTTAGGATTAAATCAAACACTTACTTGCTCGCACGAACGCAGCCGCGTCAGGAAGTACAGTGGTCTGCAAATGCTACTATAGAATCTACTAAAGACTCAAGTCTCCCGACATCACGTGACATGGGGCCTCATTACGACCCTGGCGGAGATCCATGGTGCAATTTGCACCATGGTCCATGGCGCAAAGCTGCCAACTCCGCCATGGTGGTTGGCGGATTTACCGCCCCATTCCGACCTTGGCGGGGCGGTAAGTCCCCAATCCCCATTTACCCTTCCCCATTCCCATTTTTGCCCCATAGGGTATAATGGGAGTGGGGAAGGCGTTAATTACGCCACCGTAAATTACGGTGGCGTAATTAACAACAAGTCCCGTAGCGCCATGGATTTTTCCGCCTGCAAAAAGCAGGCGTAAAAATCACCATGGCGCTACGGGAACTCGTAGTCAGGCGGAAAGGGGCGCCATGGTTTACGCCGGCGTAAACCCCTTTCCGCCAGGGTCGTAATGAGGGCCATGGTAATGTGTCACGTGTGCACGCGGCCCAGAAAAGGAAGTCTTTCCCCTGTTCGGTCTGTTGTTGGGTGCTGGAGTCAGGCAGGGTCAGGCAGGGCGAGGGGGGAGCCACGAACCTTTAAATCTGAAAAAAGTTATTTTTAAATCAACAAAAGTAGAGTCCAGGTGTATGCAATCACTTGTTGCACGTATGTAATAGCGCAAGGTTCCCCCGGGCAAATTATTTCTCTTGTGTCATGTGTCTTAGCAGGTGAGACCTGTGCATATCGTAGAGTGTCTGTCTTCCTATAGATGGGCTAGGAGGTGAAGTGCCTGTAATTAGGGCCCAAAAGATGGCAGAACAAACGGGCACAAGGGAACATTATATGTTATCTATGTTCCTGAAAACATAAGCAGGCAAGAACATGCATCAGTGATTCCTATATGAGAAATTCAATATAGGGGACTATGATGGTAAAGGGCATAATGTCCAGGTATCCGAAGATGGAAAACACAATATCAGGGCAGTGCAGTGTTTATGTAATGCTAGAGAGGGCTTGCCAAGGGATGGACTCATTCAGTCCCCCTCTGTGAGTTTTTAGACGAAAAATCCAGCTATGTTCTCTTTTGAGGAGCATGCTGGCAATGTCCTCCTCTTATAGGACACTCCACCCTTTCCACAATGCTCCATCTGATGTCCTCTGGTGTGTGTTTTTGTTCCTGGAAATTAGACACCAGCGGTGCATATTCACACCTAGCCCTTATGCAGGACATGTGTTCCTGTATCCGGTTTTTTATAGGTCTGCTGGTCATCCCTATATAGATGAGATTACAGGGGCATTTGTTTGTTTGTTTGTTTTATTATTTGTAATGCGCAAGCATACACTCGGGTAACAGTGCACAGCATTTACAAGGGATTGCGAAGCTTGGTTACAACAGTAATGATTATGTACATACACATATGGCGCATATTAGAATGACAACCGGAATATACACATAAAAACGAAGGCAGTAAGAATACAAACATTATACTATGTACAGATGGCAGGAGTATAGAGACTAAGTGCCTCGGAATGTTAGTAGGCCTATGATCATGTAAATGGCATTTTCCGTATTACAGTTGGTAAATGTACTTTGTTTCCAGACAGTGCAGAGACCCAAGTCCAGGGTTCTCATCCGTGTGGTAAGATTGCATGCATTATAGTGCCCACATGGCGCATGTCCTACTGCCGGTGTGGTGTCCCATAGAGTTGTTTGTGTGTCATCAAAAGGTTCCTGGTAGGAATGCACGAGAGTGTCTCTGATGTTTTTTCTTTTCCTGATTGCAAAACGAGGGGGTGGACGATCAATTGCCCCTTCGTTCAAGATAGGCCACAGTTTCAAGATTTTCCTTTTGATTATGCTGATTCTGGTGGAGTATCCGAAGACCACTGTGATAGTTTTTTGTCCCTCTGGTCATGTTGTCTATTGTAACGCAACGTCCCTGGGAATGTTCCTTGCCCATTTTCTGGCTTGCCTAATGATTTTATTAGGGTATCCTCTTTCCAATAGTCATTTTTTAAGGATTAGGAATTGAGTATCATACTCCTGTAGGCTAGAAAGTTCCTCCTGTACCTGAGGACCTGTCCAAAAGGCAAATTATCACGCAGGCTTTTCGGATGAAAGCTTGAGTATTTTAAGAGGGAGTGGCGATCCGTGGGTTTTCTGAAGACTGTGGTGGTCAAAGTCCCAGAGTCTGCACTTATCTCCACATCCAGGAATTGTGTTGTTTTTCTCATGGCGCTGTGGGTGAATTTTGAATATCTATTTCTAGAGTTCAGCCACAACATGAATGCATGCAATAACACTTCATCTCCTGTAAAGACTAAGAAAATATCGTCAATGTAACGAGCCCACACGGAGATGTTATTCAAGTATGGGTTCGTATCAGGGTATATGTGTGTTTCCTCAAACAGGGCCACATACAGGTTCGCATGGGGTGGTGCAAATGTAGCTCCCATAGTTGTTCCGGAGCACTGCTGAAAAAATGTATCTTTGTACAGAATTTTTTTTTTGTCAGTGCTATTGCTGTGAGTTGCACAATGAACTGGACGGGCATGTCGAGTTTCGAACCCAGGTCTTGTAGGGTTTTTTCGACAATGTGTAGAGTCTCCATCTGTGGGATGTTGGTATACAATGCCTCTATGTCGAGGGTGACCAGAAATTGTGTCCCAGGATCAAACGGTAAGTCCTTGGCCATCTTCAGAATACTAGTTGTGTCCTTTAGGTATGACTGCATTTTTGGAACTTCAGGTCTCAAAAAGAAATCCACAAATTCAGAAAGTGGCTGTAGGATGGATTGGATTTCTGCCACAATGGGACGGCCTGGGGGCGGTGAAGTGCCCTTATGTACCTTAGGTAATGCATAAAAGGCCGGGAGTTTTGGAAATTTCAGACAGAGAAAAGCTGTTTCCTGGGGGCTAATGTAACCTTCACAGGCCGCTACCTCCACAATCCCTGTGATTATAGTGCACAGTTCTTCAGTGGGATCGTGGGATAGAACTTGATAATGAGTTCTGTTATCTAGGAGTTTTTTTTACCATAAGTTCATAGTCAGTGCTGTTTAGAACCACTATGGCGCCCCCCTTATCAGCTGGTTTTATTATGATGGCCTTATTAGTGCTGAGGTTTTCGAAGCGCTCGACGTTCTTCCATGGAGACATTCTGGAAATGTGTTTCTTCTTTTTCTTCAATCTTTTCCAGTTTCTTCATAATCGCCTTCTCGAAGGTGATTGACTCCGGCGAGATGTTTTGAGGATAGAAACTTGATTTGGGATGGAGGCCGGTCGTGTCGTTCTTGGTGTGGTGATCTCTTTCGGTTTCGTGTTCACCGAAATGTTGTTTCAGGTGGATTTTTCTCATGAGTTTAGCTAGGTCTATCCTAGTTTGAAAAGCATCATGTCTTGCCGTGGGTACGAAACTGAGCCCCATCTGTAAAACCTTGGTTTCACTGATTGTAAGTGGATGTGTGGAGAGGTTGATCACCAATAGGTCTACTGCGGAGGCAGACCTCTCCCCCTGTTCCTCGTGACTCTGTCGAAGTCTTGATTGTAACCTCTGTTCCGTCCTTTTCCTCTGCCACCTCAGCCTAAAAAAGGCTTCTTTGTGTTTCCTTGTCTCCTTTGGTTATACTGGTCCTGGAATTGGACCCGTCTGTCTACAGAACGGTCTCGATTTCTGTAATTACTGCATTCATGCCCTCCTGAGGTACCGGGTCTAATGTCTTCTTCCGAGCTGCCACTTGAAAAACTCCAGGCTGCAGGTGTATTGGGCGTCTGATTCTTTCTTGGTTGGCGCCATTTTCGTATCTGGTTAGATGGCTGTTGCTGTTGGTTCTGCGGGGGGTCGTCATAGTAGCTGTCCAAGTCGTAAGGGTAAGTGCGTTCATGGGTGAATGCTGCAATATCTTTTTTCAATTTTTGTATTTTCTTTGTAAGGTCAGCTTCCTTAAATTCTTTTAAGGCAGCATCCAAACCTTCCAGTTTTATCTTAAAGGTGTGTATTATGGCCGTAGACTTTAGATTGTCAATTTTGAGTTCTATTTCTGCCATGAGTTTGAGGGACACTGTTTTAGCTGTGTTGATTATTAAAATCAACCAGTCCCTGGTGCATTTATTGGCTATGCAGCTCCAGTCTTTTCGAAACTGGATTTGGATGAGAAAAATCCTAGGTTCAATTCGGATGATCAGACCATCTGGTGCTGCTTGTGCTCTCAGGTATTCGGTCATTAGGAGGCCATGCAATTCAGTTCTTATATGTTTTTTCCTAAGACCTTCTAGTTCATCCCAGTCGTTGTTGTTACTCACGACTTCAGCTACTGGAACCCCTCCTATTAAGGATGGTGCAGCCAGAATTGTCTCCACTAGGTCTGCCATTCGGGCAAAGATAGCCAGATATTGCAATGTAAGAAGATGGTTCCACTGAAACAGAGGGGTAAGCCCAACGGTAGTGTGCGTCAGAGTACTTGTGTCTTTGTGTGCAGAAATGGACGTCCAAGGTCCAAAGGCTGTGCAGGGATCGTTGGGGAAAAAGACCCGAAGATCAAGGTACAGGGGACTGAATCAAACAGGCCCACGGCTGTCGCCGTTAGAAAAGTAGTTATAACCAAAGGGGCACTAGAGGTGAAGCACTAACAGGCCAATGTATTAAAACAAAAAGGAGGGCAACACACAACTGTATGTAGTTACAAAAAAAGGGCAATGTGGAAATCCCTCAAAAGAAGTGACAGGCGCATGTACAGTGACCAGGGAGATACTGGGTCAGTAAGGGAGTGTCCCCAGCACAAATGAAGGGTCAGTGGAAGACAAGCGGGGCCTGTAGGGACTCACCCACTCAACAGGAGGGACAGGGTGGGAAGCAAGTTAAAGGGAGTGATTTTCGCACAGTGAAAAAAGCAGACCCTGAAACCAGGTTTTAGCAAAAGAGGCTTGTCAGCAAACTTCATAGACGCATCCTTTTACGCTTCCTGCAGTTTGTGGATGAAAGATTTGGGAAGGCCAGTGAGGAGGCCCTTCAAGTACTTTAGATGGGAGTTTACCACATATGCCATGATTTATTTGAGCTTCCTTGGAATGCATGGTAGAAGACATTTTCGTCTACAAAGGTGAGTAGTATGACTTATTTGCAGAATACATCCAGATTACCAGATTGATGGTACCCATGTAGAAAGGAAACAAGTTACTTAGAAAGGAGTATTGGAATGTTGAGTCAAAATGTAGGGTGACTAAAGACCATAACTGCCGTTTTTGATTGGCTTAGAAATTGGTGGCCTGGGAGGAAAAGTGAGAAGTTAGGATATACATCTGGGTATCACTGGCAGAGCAATGATACTACACAAAAGGTTGTCCAACAGAAAGAAAAGGGATCAAAGATATTGAAGAGAAGAGGGGATACAGGAAGTCATAGGGTGCACTGCAATTAAGGTAAGTAGACAGGGGGAGGTGAGAACCCCAATGGACAAGTTGGTACCCACATGAGAGGAAGAGTTAAACCAACTCACTGGTATGAGTTTAAGGTGGCCAACTGAGATGAGGCCCCTCAGCAGCACCCGATAGCTGTCATCCTGAAGGAGGTGCACAGGACTAACAGGTACAGACGACTTGCCTTGCTATCATCCTTTTCCCTGAGCACATCATCCCAGAGATCCAGAGGGACCCCCTCCATCCCAGGCCCTGGTTGAAACCCATACTGGAAATTATCAAGTAGCATTTGTTTAGGAGATATTGATACAATTTCTGAACTGCTAGAGTCTGAGGGAGGATACAAATTGGGCTTCGTTTCTCAGGTGCATGGGGATTAAAGTAAGGGGTGAAGAGTCTAGGGAACTTCTGGTGGTGGAGAGAGGAATAGAGTCAACAAAGAAAGTAGTGAATTTGAGGTTAGCAGTGATGTAACAGAGTCTGTAGAGATAGACATAAAGATTGTAAAAAGAAAAGCAGGGAAACAGAAGGTGTGATACTGGTAGGTGAAGGCAACTTTACTTTGCCTGCATTAACGTTGATGTTCTTTTGCATTGACATTATTACTTCTCCGTACCTTTCCTTCTCCAGTTTTCTGCTTCTCCTAGCATTAACTACTTCATTACTGTGGGAGACCATCTGTACCCCCCTTCTTCTCAACCCTAAATTCTTCCCCCCTGTGATTCCTTGACTCAAACCGCAACTTTAAGCAAACCTTAACTACATCAATTGCCTCCATCACAATGTAAAGATGCAGATGAAGTAAAGGCATAAAGAAATAAATGCATGACAAAGTAAATGTCTTGTAAAGTAAATGTAGAGAAAGTAAGTGAAGATAGAGTTGTCTGACAGAAGTAAGGGGGATACAAGGCAAGCCAAGAGTTGTATTTACCTCAGACATGGGAGCCAGCATGAACTTTGGAAGTTCAAATACCAGCTGACTCAGCCCTTCATCTTTTTAAAGTTGATAAATTCAATACCATTAAATTGGTGAAACAGATCTTAGAAGCATGAGGAATTCAGCATGATGTGCTATATAAGAACACAAAGTTTAGAAAATGATGCATTGTATGTGGACTAGAAGTCTAGGCAGCACTGATCAATTGAGGGGGTTTACTGATGCCAGCATCATCTGCAACTATCCTTGCAAGTGCTAGACAATCCATATGTAACACCAGTTCCTTCTCATCCATGTCAGACTCCACTTCTTCAAGATTAATTTCTCTTTTGAAGACGTATGAGATGCTAGTTGCCCTGCTGAAGACTATCTGGGAAAACAAATAGAAGATTGTTTTCCTGCCAAGTTTTTTTAAGCTTAAAACTTATTTCACTCCACCCTCCTCTGCAGAGCCCTTTCCGAGTATTTTTCTACATTGCATGTTTAGACCTCAATATCATAAAGATTTGATAAAATCATACAATGCATGGATTGTTCATGAGTGTTATCACCACATCAAAGTCTATCGCCCTGAAGCTACCTCTGGATTTCATTATAACAGGTACGGTAGAAAGCCAGATCATCCATCAGAGTGGCCCCTGCAGCGAGGAGCACCATTAGAAAAGGTTGTGTTCTGAACATCTCAACAACTCAATCTAAGTCCATAATTGCATTGCCGCTTATCATCCAGAGTATTGAACTACACCAAACTTTCATATAGAACTGGATTTATCAAAGTCACTGTAAATTAAAACCTAGTTTTCTCCAATATCAAAAATAAGTATTGGTATCAGAGAAAAGTTGCATAAAAATTTTTATTATTGTGAAACCCATTTAAAATAAATACCCCACATATGTAGGTGTGGTGCCGAGGGTTTCTAGCATATGCATGGAATTTGAATAAAATCTATGGTGAGTTGTCTCAGACTCATTAGGAATGTGATTTAGAAGACACAGTGTAAGGGTTCAGTCACTCAACAGTAGAATATGGTTTTATGATTTTCTAATAAAGGAATAAATAAAATATCCCTCCCACTTTACTTCACAGGTCGTGTCCCACTAGTGCAGGCCCCTTCCCTACTGTGTGATGGATTGAGCGAGGAGTTAATGTAATTTACTTTGTCATAATTTTCTATGGAAGTGGAAGTGACACAGCTAAGATCCCTTTCACCTCAAATCTGTCTTTTTAAAAATCTATGGCTTTCAAAGGTCACAAATCATCGGTCAATCCTGGAGATGTGGAAGTGTGCATCCTTCCATGAGTATGGTGTTAACCTACATATGATAAAACCAGCAGGTTTTCATTTAATTGGCTTTGGATTTACAAAGAGATGTGCTTTATCTGAGCAGAAATTCTTTTTCCCCATGTAAAACACACCAGGGTTGGTTTTTAATAGTGGCACAGCAAAATGCAGTTCCCACTTTACATGCTCAAGCATTCTATTTGGAATGATATCCCCCCAGTGGCAATTACCTTGACAGTCTACCATCTTGTTGGACCTAGAAGAGAAATGTTCTACAGGACCTACGTCTAATTACATTTGGGGATTCTTTATATCAACTTTTTAATGGTTTTTTGATTCATAGAGATATCCAGGACCCTCAAGTATTTACAGGGAATTCCTAGTCAGATGGTTTCTCCTGGTCTCTTTCTCCCTTCTCTAAGAATGCAAGTCTGCCTCAGGTAAGATTTGGCCCAGGTTACCTCATGGATAAGGCCCATCATCTCCAGATACAATCCAAGCTCAGCACACATCCATTTGGAACAGTTGTTCTCTTTTCTGTAACCTTCACAATCCCAGATCCTGCATTATCTGTGTGTTTCTACTTTTATAATTATGGGAATTATGCAATGTCATTAGGGCATCCAACTTTTTGATTGGTCAAGTCTTTCCATTGGGTTGCTCAACAGGCAGACACTCCCAGGTAATACACCATTTCATTATAGGTAACAGGGTTGGGGCTGCATAGTCTGGACAATTGTAAGCTCAAATGCATATCTCATCCATATCTCATTCTAGCAACAAGACACATTGATGAAATATGGGTTTGTAATTTCCCATGGTTCCATGCGCAGGGACATATGGCATTAATGTATGCAATGAAATATCAGTTATTTATTAATATGTCTAGTTTTATTATTTTTTAATACATATTAGTATTGAGGTGAATCTTATGGTTGCAGTACACCTTTCCATTTGACTCTAAATCCTATACTTGTGGGGTTACACTGAAAATAGGGTTCTGGATCTGAAATGTCATTATTGAAATACTAAGTGTGCATTTCTTTTGCATTCGGGGATGTGAAAACATGTCTGAGTTTGCCGCTAGCTAATGATTGACCTGGGCAAGCTGACCGGGACGTCTACTGTTTGCAAAACCTCTCATAAACTCCATCTGGAAAGGTATATTGGGAGCCTAGTACACAGTGTAAAACCTTAAGTTCAATAAACTGTCTTTGAAGCCCAGACCTGGAAATACCTGGCCCCTAACATATTATCAGTTTTGATTCTATCTTTAAAGAAGAACTTGGACTCAGTTGGAATGTAAAATATATTTTTCCTTAAAAATGATTCTATTGTGATAGGTCCATGTCAGTGAGAGTCATCTCATGAAATGTTTCTCTCAGAAACTCTGAACAGATTGGTTATAGAGAGTTTTAATGTGTTTCTCTGTTGTAAAATAAGCCTTGTTTGTCTACAGATTGCCACTAATCACCTGGAATATAAACCCTAACAACTCCATTAACAATAAGCAGAGCTGAACAGAAATTACCTTGTCGCAGGTTCACTGGGCTGGTGTGGTCTTCAAACTGGAAATGTAATGATATTATTGAGCTCTCTTCATCAGCTTGTCGATATTTTCCAAATAACATATACATTGGTGCCAGTCCTTTGTCTTTCAGTGCTTTTTTCCAGTGCAGCAAGGCACCTTTTTAAATTACTTCAAAAAGTGTTATTTTTGGGACAGTAGCTATAAGCACACTTTGCTATCAATTTGAAGTTGATTGCAAGTAAGTACTTGGAAGTACTTTTTCTCCTATGCTGGGTGAAGGAAAGTTCAGTTTGTGGTAAAATCTCCACAAATTTGAGGAGCTTCTTCTCAAGTGAGAACGTAGTTACCTGCATTTTGCAAGTGAACTTTTTTGATGTAATTGAAGAAAAGCCCATCCCATGAATGAAACAAGGCATCATTCTGGCACCTGTCACTTTAGTTTAATCCAATTTGACTTTTCTCTAACAATTGCTAACTACTTCCATGACCTTATAAAGGAATATGGCCTTCGACCTCCTTCTTCTATTTGATCACAGAACTAATTGGTGACTTGCAATATCCTCATAACGTATGGCAGCGAGTACTTCAACCCAAATATCTGACCAAAGACACATTGAATCAATGTCTTTGTTGTTAGAGAGGATGGCAGTAGCTGCTCATCACCCAACCTATGGCATGGTTGCTTCTTTGCAGATATAAAGGTATTGTTGTTTGTGAGCTTGGAATATAGCCCGGTCTCAAGATGCCAAATAAATATGATCCCCTGTTGTGGGGAAACTAAGTGGAGGACGGCCATGAGTTGTAGAAAAACAGGAATACCAACATTCAGTGTATTGATATTGTGCTCGTACACAAGTGTTTCAGAGCGTGACAAGGCAAGGCGAGGGGAAACAGGGGAGAAAAAAACAGCGATCTTAGTAGGCCCAGTGAAATTGAGAACACACAAGTGCATGGGAGAGGGGAAAAGTGCATGGGAGGGGTGAGAAGTGGAAAGTGCGGAGCAAAGGAGAAAACAGATCAATAATAATAATAAATAGATAAATAAATAAATAAATAAATAAATAAATAAATAAATAAATAAATAAATAAGAAAGGCAACAGTGGTAGTGCAGCCAGCAAGCAGCAAGTGCTGGGGTTAGGGCAGCAGACAGGGTAGGTCTGATAATTGCAGGAAAAAAGAAAAGGGGAGACATGAATGGTTACAGATACTGACCCTAGTGCAAGAGGTGGCCCGGAGGCAGTGCGGGAGGGTGGCAGGGTGAGCAGGTACCTGGGTCCGGAAGACAGAGGGTAGGCCAGGTGCACAGTGTTGAGAGAGAACAGATCAGCAGTGGAGAGGGTGGGTGAAGGCAGAAGCAAAGAGGAAGGTCTTGAGATGCTTTCAGAACCGGCAATGATTCTCCTCAAGAGCTGTTCCTATGTACATTTATCAATACCGTGGGCCCACTACATAAACTGAATTGGATGTTGCGAATCAAGATTGCTGTGCATAATGGCATTTCCTGGTTATTTGCTCTTTTGGTATTAAATTGTGCAGGGCACTATTGCACGTATTAGCGGTACATGGCAGCTGGTGATACATTTCACCCATTATTTGTGTTTATTTCTTTTTATATATAAAGTTGAAGTTTAGTCACATTGACTACATGCTTGAAGAAGCAGAGCACCCAGCAGAAATAGAAAATATCAAACAGTGCAAATGATCACCTAGTGCAGTGTATCTTATTTGGTCCCTATTCTTTGATTGGCTAGCTTCCCAGGGCTAGATTTTGATTTTTGGTCTGCAAGTTGCATTGCCACTGTTTTCTGTGTCACCCTTTTATGTTATGGTATGTCGTAATACTGTGCTTGTTAATGGGCCAAATCACTGATGTAGCAGTTCAAAAGTGCCAAATCCTTGTCTGGGGCCTATTTTCTCCCACTAGTGGTCACTAGACTTTAGTCCATTGCGAAGAATAGCATAGGCAAGGATGAGGTACGAGGGTAGTAAAGCCTGACAGGAGTTTGAAGACACAGGGAGGGAATTGGGCAGGTCTACATGCATGTATTCGTATGAATGCATGTTTGTCCATTATATATGTACCATTTTCTAGAGAAAGGTGAAACCGAATATGTTGAGCTAATATGCACATTGGGATTCTAAGGCTGTTTTATAGTATTGTGGGAGAGAGACTGAGAAGTGTTGGGTATGTGAGCGGCTCAAGAATGCGCTTGGGCATTCCTTGTAGATACGTAGGCTTTAAAAATATTCTGTGTCTATTTATGGTATCAAAGGTAAATTCTGAAGAACAATTCTGGGACTGCCAAGCATACTCAGTAGGTGACCGAACACAAGAGTAGGGTGCGTGAGAGGAGAATGTTGTTGCTAACAAAAGGCAAGAAAGTAGATGGACAGAGTTAAGAAAGTAAATGTGCTATGGCTGGGCCTAGATGCAAAGGAAGAGATGTTTGAGTTCTGTGGCGCTTCGTGCCACAATAAGGCCACCTCACAGAACTAGGTAGTGGAAAGGGACTCATTCAGGCTACAAGCCATCAATGTAGGCAATGATTGTACTGAAGGGCCCTAGTAGGGCTAAGTGGGTGACCCTGGAGAAACCTTCTGGTTAGGGTGGATATAGCCTGGTACCAAACCGTTGAAGAGTCCTGGATTTTTCTGCATACTGAGTCCCTCTTATGTGGTTGCTAAGCTCCTCTGGTAATAATCTCATAGGCCACTCCTATCTGACCACGTCCCTGAGCAGCAGTTGCCTAGTCCGTTTAACGGGTGTCATATGGAGAAACCCAGATCGATATTTTGTCAACCATAGTCCCACTGTGCACTTATTTTGTTGCTGCCATCAAAGTTGCTGGAACCCAGATGTCAAATTTGGAAAATAAGCATCAGCTTTTTGATGGATTCCCATTAGTGCAGCTGAAAAATGTAAAATTGCCAGCAAGCGTGCTAAAATAGAGGAATTTTCAAAAATGCTGTTGAATGCCCCCAAATGTAGTATTTTCCCCCAAAAATGGCTCACCCGGTTGACCATATATTCCATATATAAATGCATACATGAGTTGGAAAATTGCCTTTCTGTGACACTCATGGTTGTCCTCACACAGCCAATGCTCCATATGCAGCTTTAAAGCCATAGTCAATATTGTAAATCTTGCAAAGCCCCAAACTGCTTAAGAGCAAGTTTCGACATCTTTAATCTACCAAAGCATTGCAAACGCAAACAAAATCCATTTCTTGGGCAAGTAGATGGGACATTAGCATCCTGCATGCTCAAGCCAGTAGAAGCCAGAAATGCAATCATAAACAACTCGCAAAATCAAAAGACATACATTTTGAGCAAAAACACGTAATCGTGTGGACATTTTGAAAGTGGTTCTAAACTATTTTTCTGCACATTTATAAAACTGCAGACATTTAAGACCGACATCAGAATCCACTTGTCACTCCTTTTAGGTTTCAGAGCACACGTGAAACCTTGCGTCTACACAAATTGATTACCTTTGATTTGATTAATTGATCTCCTGTCGTTCCATCGCTTAGGAGTGTTAGGAATCCATGTATTAGCGCTTAGCACAAATTGCAATGAAGATTACCCCTGCTAGCTGCGCAGGGAGTATTAATTCTATTAAAGACTAAGGAGGCGAGCATTATGCTTCATCTTCATTTATTTCTACTCTTCAGCAGTTCAACAAAACACTTAAAAACCATGAAAAATGTAAAACAAAACTTTTCTTTATTATTATTTTTTTTTTTTTCAAACTACAAAATCCATGAATCTCTGTAGTCCATGCTCTTTCCACCAGTCACAATCCACTTCCTGTGCTTGGACTCCTCCTCTGCTTTTACTTGCTCTGATCGTCCTTATGTTCATAATTAATCCTCGCCAACGGTGCAAAATCTCTTCTGAACTTTTAACTCAACTACCGGGGCACTTCCGGTTTCCTGCAACTGTCAGCAACGCCACTGTCCTCAGTTATTCTTCTGATCTTCCCCTACAAAGAAAAAACATAATAGGAGATCTTAGGGTGGTGCGTACGTAGTGTACTAGCTCATCTAATGCATTGACATTTTATACACAGTACAATACTCGGGTGGGAATTTAATGCTCGCCTCCTTAGTCTTTAATAGAATTAATACTCCCTGCGCAGCTAGCAGGGGTAATCTTCATTCTATAACAAGACTGGAGGCGAGCATTATGCTTGTTCAAAGCTTCCCTAACACCGTACTAGCCAAACCCTATACTGGCTTAAAGTAAAACTCTTTAAATGTACGTTCGCTGGACCAGTCTGCTGCTAGCATTATCTCACTTAAGGGTACTCCCGCTCTCGCGGCTGACGAGGCCATTGCCCCTCTCACAGAATGAGCACCATACACGGTCACATGCACACCAGCTGCTTGCATTATTTCCTTAACCCATCTCGCGATGGTAGCTGCTGCTACCGCGCGGTAGGGCTTCCAGCGCGCTATTAGTAACTGGGTTGTACTTGCCGCCCTATTCTCCGCAGTTCTACCCTCGTATTCCTTAATGCATCGCGCTACGCACCATTTTGGATTGTTCGAGAAGTACGGATAATGGACCGTAGAGGTCCCTGACTTGGTCCTTCTGACAATGGAGAAAGTGACTGCATCCGGTCCAAAGGACCTTCTGTTAATCTCCAGAGCTCTTACATCTGATACTCGCTTGCAGGAAATTAAACATAACAGCATAGCTAGTTTGCCTGATAACTGCTTGAGCGAGAGGTACTTATCAGCTGGCCAACCTGATAGCAGGTTCAGCACTGCCGCAACGTCCCATGTTGTATCATACCTAGGCTCCGGGGGCACCTTAAATCTTGCTCCTCTAATGAGCCTCACTACTGCAGGATGTTCCCCTGCTGGGGCGCCTTCTATCGGGAGATGACCTGCCGAAATTGCCGATCTGTATACTCCTATCGTACGGAAGGCTCTCCCGTTCTGCAACAAACTTGCTAGGAAATTCAAAATCTCCACTACAGGTGCAGAAATTGGATGAACACTTCTGTTCTTACACCAGCTTGTCCACTTTGCCCAAGCTGCGTCATAGCTCCTCCGAGTGGAAGGAGCCCAGGATTCAGCGATGAGCTGAGCAACCTGCGCCGAAATTCCTGGCAGCGCCCAACGCTTCCTGATATCCTGCACGCGACTAACGGGAGTGTCCCTCTCACTCTCAGAGGATGACACGATCCAGCTGGGTCCGTGATGAGTCGCTCTCCTTCGGGGAGAACTCTGGGTATGTCCATTACTAGTTCCATTAAAGTGGGAAACCACACTTGCGATCTCCACAAAGGCGCTACTAATACTAGCTCCGCTTTCTCCCTGCGGCATTTCGCGAGCACTCTGCTCAACATCATGAACGGGGGAAAAGCGTAGTGTGGTCCTCCTATCCACTCTTAAAGGAACGCGTCGGTTCCTTGAGCTCCCGGGTCCAGCCTCCAGCTGTAGTAGAGGCTCCTCTGCGCATTTAGTCGGGAGGCGAAAAGGTCCATCTGTAATGGACCCCATCTCGCGTTCAGTCTCTGAAACACTGTCGGATCCAGTTTCCAGTCGCTGGTGTCTGTCAGGTATCGAGAGTTCCAATCCGCTACTTCGATCAGTGATCCTGGCAGGTATTCTGCTGTCACTGATGTTCCTGACTGGAGGCAAAAATGCCACAGGTCTTTTGCTAGCTCTGCCAGCATCTTGGATCTCGTGCCGCCTAAGTGGTTGATGTATCGCACTGCTGAGATATTGTCCATCTTCAGCAGGACACAAGACTTTACTCTTTCTTTCGTGAAGGCCTTGATCGCGAACGATCCTGCTAGGAGTTCCAGACGGTTTATGTGTAACTGAAGCTCCTCTTCGCTCCACTTGCCTCCGGTTTGTAGAGACCCGCATCTGGCCCCCCAACCTTTCCGACTGGCATCCGATTCTATAATCAGATCCGGCTTGTCTCCGAATATGGCTTGCCCATTCTAAGCATCCATATTCTTTAACCACCATTCTAGCTCTGTAATGGAGTCTTGATCTAGGGGAACTAGTTGATGGTACTTCAGACCTTGGTGCAGATGCTTTATTTTCAATCGCTGCAGTGCGCGATAGTGCAGGGGACCAGGAAAAATGGCCTGGATAGAAGCCGCTAATAGCCCCACTATTCTCGCTAACGTCCTGAGAGATACTTGCTTCTTCTTTAAGCATACTCTGATCTCTCTCTTGATATCGCTCGTCTTCCGAGCTGGAAGTTCCAGAGTCGCCTTCCTGGTGTCTAGTACGAATCCTAGGAAGTCTATTCTTTGCGCAGGTGTAGTGTCTGACTTTTCTGTGTTCACTAGGAATCCCAGTGAGGTCAGAAGGTTCTGAACCCATTCCGCCTGGTACACTAGTACTTCTCGGTCCTCTGCCATGAGTAAGAGATCGTCTAGGTAAATAATCAGCCTGACGCCCTTCTCTCTGATAGCTGCTGCTACTGGCTTCATCAACTTCGTGAAAGCCCAGGGTGCAGAAGCAAGACCGAATGGCATTGTCCTGAATTGCCAGAATTGTTCTTGCCAGCGAAAAGCTAGGAATGGTCTGCATTCTCTGATCACAGGTATCGTAAGGTAAGCGTCTTTCAGGTCTAAACACGTCAGCCAGTCTCCCTCTCTTAGGGAGTCTCTGAGCTGATGGACGCCCTCCATCTTGAAGTGCCGATATATAATCCAGCCGTTCAGCTCTTTGAGATTTATAACCGGGCGTACCTTCTCCTTCCTGTGGACCAGGAACACATTGCTCACAAACCTCGGTGGTATGTCGCACTTCTCTATCGCTTGTTTGGTGGCTAGCTGCGCTATCTCGCTGTCTAGACAAGCCTGTTCCGGGGACTCTATGAAATCTAGCTGTAGACCTCTGACGGTCTGCAATATCCAAGAATCGCTTGAAAACTTGCGCCAATTCTCTAAAAACCTGCGCGTCCTCCCCCCTACTGGGGGATACTGTATCGCTCTCACCTGGTGTAAAACCATGACCTCGTCCTGCTCCTCTGGACCTACGGCCTCTCGGGAATCTTCCCCTGGCCGGAAAGAAAGTGCCTTGGCTTCTGTTCTCCCAGTATTGCGCCCTGGTGTTCTGGGGTCTTCTGCCTTCTTGGTTGCGACCGGCTGCGCGACCCCTGCCACGGCCGGTCCCTCCAAAAACTCTACTGGGGAATATTTTTCGGATAGACGCTTGTGCTTTTTCTAATGAAGCGTATGTTCCGACGAAGCGTCCCATCTCCTTTCCAAAGGTCTCTCCGAAGAGGAGTCCTTGGGCTCCTTCACCCGCTTCATATGATGACAAATCGCTGAGCTTTGAATCTATCTTGAGTAGGAGACCCTTTCTTCTTTCTGACGCGATGGCACAATTCGCGTTCCCGAGCAGGCAGACTGCTCTCTGGGCCCACCCTGCTAAGGCCTCTGGGTCAACCTCTTCTCCAGTATCCTTTGCCCTTTCTGCAAGGTCCATTATTTTGGCTAGGGGTCCTGCTAAGTCTAATACCTTTTCCTGGCAGCTTTTCCAGGATCTATCAATGCCCTTGCGGGGGTCCTTACTCGTCTTTGACACAAAGGTCAACATTTTCGGGTCGAGCTTGGGTGCCTCTGCTACCTTTCCCTGCAGGTCTGGGCGTGGGCACTCTGCCCGTAGGTGTTGTCTCAACTCCTTGTCCAGGGGTTTGCGCAGCCTTGCTGCCATATATTGTGCCACTCGAGGGGACGGTTGCCGCTCGGTGGATCTCGGATTGCGAATGCTGTCCAGGTCGAACATGTCGTCTTGCGATTCTAGGAGGTGCGTCTCCTTCCGCAGCTTTTTACCCTCGCTGGGACGCGCCCAGTCGTCCTCCTCGGCCTCCTCCTCATCCTGTGAGGCCTGATCTTCAATTGGCTCCTCTTCTGAGCCTGGGTCTTCTCCATTGTTGTCATCCCCTGGATTGGGGGTCGTGAGGTTCGGCACAGCCTGCTTTCGTAGATAAGCATCTTTCAGCTTAGAGAAAGCGTCAGGCACCTCTGAGGTCTTTAATACTACCTCTTCCAAAGAGCCCCGGGGGTCGTCAGAGGCTTTCCTCTTGAGGGCTAGTGTACTCCCCTTTTGTCCCTCCTTCACGGGATCTGCGGGCGTGCGCTTCCAGATCTTGGTGCTGTTACTAGGCTGCAAAAGCATGGCTTCCAAAGTCTCCAGCCTCTCCTGGAGGGGTCTGACGCCCTCTGCCACTGCGTCAACCAGGGAGCTTCCAAGCACTTTCTTAAAACTGTCCGTAGGTCCTGAGGCTGTTCCTCCTCGCTCCACTCAAATTCGGACATTTTTGTACTGTGCTGTGTGCCTAAAATGCCTGTGTCAGGTGTCTTAGCACGCCCACTGCTCCTTCTTACTGGTGACTATTTGGTATTCGTATCCCTTTTTTTTTTTTTTTTTTATGTGGCTGCACCTTTATCTGTACACTGACTTTCTTCAGGGAAGTGTACTTTCTTGCAGCATCAATCTTCTGCTGCTCAGCAGTGTGGGGGACTCGTGGTCCTGTGATCTGCTGATCCTTAGCACGAGTGCTGCTATCTCATTGAGTGATCTCCTGCCACTCCGTCGTGCGATCGTTATGACCGCTGCTGCTACTCAAAGTACCTAAGGTCGGAATGTCTTCGGCTCGTATGAGCGTTCCGAAATGCGTGTATTCTTACACTGTTGTCGCGCTAATGCGACGAATTTCGATGCGCGGATGCCTTCGCGCTGATGCTCCGCCCTTCCAAGGGTGGGGGCTACTCCTCCGGAGTATGGAGCTCCGTTTGGGCTCACGCAGCCACAGCCCGCTCACGCGAGGGGCTGAATTCCGGCCCGCTGTTCCCTCGCGAAGGCTAACTCCTCCCACACAAAGGTGGGGGCCGCCCTCGCGAGTGCGGTCGCGAGCCGTGCCGCGTAGCTCGCGAAGCTGATGGAGCCCCTGGGGTGTCGGTCTTACGACACGGGGCCGTCAGCCTGCGAGTAATCTCCTGCTTGATAGGAGAAAACGTAAGGGTTTTCCTGACTAATCATCGCGGTATCTAAAGACCGCACAACGCCTAAAGCTGCTCGCGAAAGCGCGCTAAATCAAGGCGAAAACCCCACATGAAAAATTATATACATTATTTTTTTTTTTTAATAAAAACGCTCTAAGTCAATCACTCTTACGTGTATGTCTACTATATATACTTTTCTAGCTAATCTTCCGATCACACTCAGTCAATTCTTTCACTACAAACGGAGAGGGAAGAAATGCTACTTATCTGCTTGAAGAGCAGTAAAAGAAGAGAGGAGTCCAAGCACAGGAAGTGGATTGTGACTGGTGGAAAGAGCATGGACTACAGAGATTCATGGATTTTGTAGTTTGAAAAAAAAAAAAAAAGAAAAGTTTTGTTTACATTTTTCATGGTTTTTAAGTGTTTTGTTGAACTGCTGAAGAGTAAGTAGAAATAAATGAAGATGAAGCATAATGCTCGCCTCCAGTCTTGTCATAGAATCACCGTTTGATGTCTGGTTACATATAAACAGTATCTGAAATCAATGTTCAACAGTAAAACTTTCAGCACACTACATTCTTACTGCCAGGTATATTTATTTATTTAGCGAATAAGCCAAAATAAATACGCCTATCAATTTCGTTGCAACCGATAATAGTGTGCAATATTTTTGCATGGTTGAATTGATAGGTTTGGCCTGAACCCAGTGCGAGCCATGTACCTCTGTTTTACGAACATATACGATCTGAATGAAATAAAACACATGTATGTCATAGCTTCTCCAGCTAGAGCATGTTTCGTGCCACGCCCCAAGCAATCATTTTACTCCCTCCCCCCAAAGTACCTTGACATGGACATCTTTTTGACTCACTCCTGTGGTCCCTCCACCAGTATTTGGCTGTTGGGTGTTAAAGGAAAAGAGCGGAATGTGCTGCCTGTGCCCTCCCACGCAACGTCTGACGCATCATGCAGGAAATGGTCACCGTATATACTGCGCCATAGGCTGAAAGAATCTTGGGAACTTCGCGTCCATGGGCCTTATCATCGTGCATAAAGCAAACCATTGATAATACGGCGGACACACCTGAAAACAATGCTAATTTACATGTATGTTATGATATGTTTTTTTAAAAGAAAAGCATGTATTCTCTGCGCATCGTCACCAAAGTGGTCTTACGGCAACAAAGCGTGTCTGAAACGGTTTTGTATTATAACCCTGTCCGGGAGGGAACCATGCGTATGGAAGCGGGAGCAGAGGTGAGAAACACGGAGAAGGATGCTAACAGTGGGCGCTAGGGGTAGAGGGAATAAGGAGAATGCAGGTGTAGTCAATGCGGGTGCAGCAGAAAAGAGGCAATAACACCAGCTCGTAAAGAAGACAAGCCTTTTCTGGGAAGCCAAGTAACTTCCATGACACGCAGGTTGGGGACTCGGGCTGTTAGACTTCCTTTATGAATTGAATCCCAGGGCTTGACTAACAGGAGTTTGATTTGTACATCTCATCATTACATTACTCAATGTGTCCTCCCTATTATATTCAAGAATATTGTCAAATAGTTTGATTAGGAGGTATCCATTTTTTAGGTTATTACCATTTACATAGAGGAACATGCAATAATCTGAACCATGATAAAGATTTAAACAGTTGTAAAAATGAAAAACAACTGTTCATGTTTCCATTGTGATCACGATTATGACTGATATTGATATGCGAATTAATGCAGTGGATAAGTCTAATATATCTCTATATACAGGGGCGTAGGAGACCCATCAAATATGGGGGAGTGGTGGGGGACAGGGGACACCTTGGGGACTTTGCCTTATTTATTTATTTATTGTGGTTTAGTCAAATAACTTGACTTTTCACAAAATCAATTAGCAGTACGTATTAAATTACATACATCATCACTGTTTAAAACAAGAGAGTTGGTCTGATGATCCGTTTCACTTCTTGTGTTTCTTCAGGTCTCCCAGCGATGGACCTTTAGAGAGATCTTTTATAATACTCTCATCTGTGTTTTAAGTGCAAATGCTTTATGGAGTTTCGCAAACCCATCCTATCCTATTCCACTTGAACCCTCAATGATGGAACATGAGTGAGCCCCTTTAGAGCAGTTTATGGGCTGCAATCATACCTCGGCATCAGGGCAGTCATTGGATTTACATGGTAGCGGAACAAGTGCTGTTGTGACTCTTGAGGCTCTGTTTAATTTTTTTCTGAGTCACCCAGATGGCTTATGGTGGCCTCTATTAAAACGTGTCTATAACTCATTATTCAGCTGGTGGTGGGTACCAAAATGCAGTTGCATCCCTATTTTAAAACAAGCGTTGGCAACGCCAACCATTTGGGCTTTAATGTATGCATGGAAAAGGCACTTGCCAAGCACTGCCATAGTGGTATTAGGTACCCACTGATGGTAGCAGCTGCAAAATGGTGCAAGCACCTGGACATGCAATAGCAGTGCCTGGCAAATACCCAATATGTATACACAAGCAAACACTTGCCATTGCTGGTTTTTAGCAGGACTTCAGTGAAGGAAATGCATAGTGCTAATAGAGTGGCTGAAGGCATCCTTGGATAAGACATTTGTTTTACACCAGTAGTATGTTCCCAGCTCCAATTAAGTTATTAACTACACAAGGCTTTGTAGTAGAAAGATCTATAAAGGGCACGTAAAGTGCCAGCTCTGGTTTAGATAAAGCCACTAAGTCAGTGGCTTTATCTAAACCAGAGCTGGCACTTTACGTGCCCTTTATAGATCTTTCTAGTGTTGGTTTAAAGGAATAGGTAAAACCCACCTAGACGTGACTCAGTTGGCAGTGTACACTATAACAAAATGCCTCAATCGTAAACGTTCTAACAGACAGGCCGATTCATGGAATAATTAGCGTGGCGCAAGTGGCCAAAAATGTGCGAATCGCAGTGGAATAGCGAAAATCGCAGTGCAAGTGCGAAAATCGCACGAAAAGCAGCGCACATCGATTCATGGAAGGCCGTGCGCGAGAAAACCATCGGATGTGCGATAAAAAAGTGCGCGGCGCACGTTGGCGCACAGGCCATCTAACTGCGTGCGCCAGGTCACAGCGAAAATCGCACAGGCCACAGCGAAAATCGCACATAGCGCGGCGCACGCAACAAAAGTAGGCGGAACACGGGGCGTAACACTCGGAATGGGGAACAACTTGCCAAAATGTGGGCGTCACGGTGGAAGTACAGGGCACAAGTGCGCGGAGCGCCCACACGCTCGCCTACAACACGTATTCATGGAATAGAATAGGGCAAAAAAGCGCACGCTCAAACCAGCGCACAGGCACAAACACGACCGCCACAAGAAAGCAGGTAGTAGCGTCTCTGCGCCTGTAAGAAATGTGCGCCAAAAGGTGCGCCAACAAATAGCACCTATATACTGCCATGATGAATGTCCCATACTGTGGCCCTCCAGGACAAATGACGTGCAAAGGGGTACCCACAAACACAGACACCCGCTGACATAAAATACGTGTGCGTGTATACCGGGGTGCGCGGGAAGTCTCACACGCGATTTGGCCGTGTACGTGGATTTCAGGGGTGCGCGGGAATTTCCACACGCGATTTGGCCGGGTACGTGGATTTCAGGGGTGCGCGGGAAGTTCCACACGCGATTTGGCCGGGTACGTGGATATCAGGGGTGCGCGGGAAGTTCCACACGCGATTTGTCAGGGTACGTGAATTCCAGGGGTTTGCGGGAAGTTCCACACGCGATTTGTCAGGGTACGCGGATTACAGGGGTGCGCGGGAAAATCTACACGCGATTTGGCTGTGTGCTCCCAGGTATTCCCTGTACACCCTCCACAGCCCCTGCAGGCAGCACACACCACAGGGGACTACCCTGCACACCTGCTCATGTCACCCAGCACCCCCACCCCCCAGCCACCAGGGGCAGCCTCCACCAGGCCCCTACTCATGTCTCCCACCACCCCCACCCCCCAGCAACCATGGGCAGCCCCCACCAGGCTCCCACCCATGTCTCCCACCACCCCCACCCCCCAGCAGTGCAGGGGCACCCTCCACCAGGCCCCCAATCACCACCCCCCCCAGCAGTGCAAGGGCAGCCTCCACCAGGCCCCCACTCATGTCTCCCACCACCCCCACCCCCCAGCAGTGCAGGGGCAACCTCCACCAGGCCCCCACTCATGTCTCCCACCACCCCCACCCCCCAGCAGTGCAGGGGCAACCTCCACCAGGCCCCCACTCATGTCTCCCACCACCCCCACCCCCCAGCAGTGCAGGGGCAGCCTCCACCAGGCCACCACCCATGTCCCCTATCACCACCACCCCCCAGCCACCAGGGGCACCCATCACCAGGCCCCCACTCATGTCTCCCACCACCCCCACCCCCCAGCCAGCAGGGGCACCCTCCACCAGGCCCCCACTCATGTCTCCCACCACCCCCACCCCCTAGCAGTGCAGGGGCAGCCACCACCAGGCCCCCACTCATGTCTCCCACCACCCCCACCCCCTAGCAACCATGGGCAGCCCCCACCAGGCTCCCACCCATGTCTCCCACCACCCCCACCCCCCAGCAGTGCAGGGGCAGCACCACCAGGCCCCCACTCATGTCTCCCACCACCCCCCCCCAGCAGTGCAGGGGCACCCTCCACCAGGCCCCCACTCATGTCCCCTATCACCACCCCCCCCAGCAGTGCAGGGGCAGCCTCCACCAGGCCACCACCCATGTCCCCTATCACATACTTGCCAACCCTACCAATTTAGGCGGTAGGATACCGCTTTTTAAGCAGTCCTACCGCCTACCGATTTGGTGGCAACAAATAACGATTTTTTTAAATATTTTTGAAACTTTACGATTTCTACACATTTTTGCTTACAGAATGTTGGCATGTATGTGGTATATATGTCCTGTAATTTACAGACATTTCTTTTTTTTGTTAGGGTGAATGTTGTGACTAATCAAAACAAAAGAGTCCATTATGCACTTAAAAGCGCTTCTTACTGAATCACTATAAGACATGTTTAACATTTTAAATTGTGCACATTATGATGTTCCCATAATGCTCCTTGCTTTTATGCAAATCGCTAGGATTGGGTTCTATGAAGAGATACTGGGGCCCACAACCTGGCAGGGGACGATGCCCCTTGTCCTCACCACTTCCTTTCAAAAGCCTTGCCCCTCCAAAGAGGTGACAGTTCCCCCATACATGTTTTCCATTTCCAGCACTGACCACAGTAGTACAGCGCTTTGACAATGCTCAGGTAACATGCATGTAGAATGCTGAACTCTCTCCCAAGGTTAGGGATTGTTGAATGCCAAGGATTAGAATTGTGATTGTGTACAAGTGCCAGGCTCAGTCATTCTCTCTCTTTGCTCCTTCCTTGCCCTCTTGCACAGCCATTCCTAATCAAGGGGAGGAATGGGTAGAGTCCTGCCTCCTCCACGTCTCCTTAATACTCCCAAATACTACCAGTGACCTTGACGGACACAGCCGTCAGTCCAAGTGAGTCTCTGGTTTAGCCTCCAACCCGCTTAGGGTCAGGACTGTGGCTCTGCAAGCTGCCTGGCCACCCTGGGCCAGAAGAGTGTTAAGCCTGTCCCTTAGAGGGCAGGAGTGGCAGCTATAATTCAGTCTAGTTTAACATGGCAATGATTTTTTATGGCCATAGAGGAACATGTTGCTGAATGGCTTTTCATGTTGAATGCTACACTATGAAGACCCTAAGCATTAATATTTGTTTTGATATTTTTTGGAGACTATAGAATACCCACATCGTGGGCGCTGCACTGCAACACGAACCAAGAGAAAATGGTCCAATTTTTAGGATGCATATAGTTCTTTTTGCCAAATCGTTTTAAAATTCACTTCCAATATTGCAATTTAAGTCCACTGAAAGGCAGATGGATTCAGTGATTTGTTATGTTATGCTGAGTGTCTTTTAAAAAAAAAAATATATATATATATGCCTCCAGATCTGAGCCACAACAACAAGGAATTGTGGGTATGCAAATTAGCCCAAATACATATCTTTTTCTCCAGGAAACTGCTTTGTCTAAGGGCAGTGCTACTTTATAAATGGCTTAATCAACCCAAGAAAGACATCTTGAAAGGCTTTCAGGCCAACTAGATAATTGGTTTCCCCCTTATTAGTGAGCATCAGTGCAGTATAGTCCTGACAGTGCCTGCTTCTTCTCCCCGCACGCCCATCTGGAGAGAAGATGTTCGCTGTTTGTCTCTCTTGTCAGTCATGCAACTCTGCTAAAGCTCCTCCCACTTCCCAGTGTCCCTAATATATTGAAGGAGGAACTTTGTAGTTGGAGCATTTGGCTATGTTTTTAGCAACACCAACAAAGTTATGGTGGGTTTAAAAAGGTTTGGGAAAAAAATAACCTTTTACCTGAAATGTGAAAATAGGAAACTCCATAAGAGCCAAGTCACACACTCCACAGCGCCCCTAGTAGCCATCGCCAGAAGTTCACCTCCAGTTCTAAGCCATATCAGCAATGGATTGTGGGTATATAAATTAGCCAAATTGCAAACCTTTTTCTCCAGCAAATTGTCTTTGTCCAAGAGGGCAGTGCTACTTTATCCATAGCTTAATCAACCCAAGACAGACATTTTGCAAGACTGTCAGGACAACCACATACCTGGGATCGTACAGTGAAGGAAAGAGAGAGAGAGACACACACACCCCAACACCTATCTCGTTGGGACAAATATATTCCTGTGAAGGTTTTGAAAGACTTCAGAGAGGAGTGCTTTAGAAATTAGTGAACCATGGATGCATGATGGACCCAACAAGTGCTTGGGCGTTCCCTATTTGAGTGTGTGTTGGCCAAGTGTATCAGGTTGGGTTGATGGGCGACCAATGCTGTCCCATATATGTAAGTTGGTGTCTGCCAGGCCGTATGTCGGGGGTGTCATAGGCAAGAATTGGCTGAGTGAAAGGGAAAACAGGGAGAGGAAAGGGTTGTGCTCATTAACGCGCCACCCCATCCTACATACTTGCCAACCCTACCGATTTCGGTGGTATGATACCGCTTTTCAAGCAGTCCTACCATCTACCGATTTAGTGGCAACAAATACCGATTTTTTTCAATATTTTTGAAACTTTACGATTCCTACAGATTTTTGGTCACAGAATGTTGGCATGTATGCTATCACCACCACCCCCAGCAGTGCAGGGGCAGCCTCCACCAGGCCCCCACTCATGTCTCCCACCTCCCCCACCCACCCGCAGTGCAGGGGCAGCCTCCACCAGGCCCCCACCCATGTCCCCTATCACCCCCACCCCCCAGCAGTGCAGGGGCACCCTCCACCAGGCCCCTACTCATGTCTCACACCAACCCCACCCCCCAGCAGTGTGGGGCAGCCTCCACCAGGCCACCACTCATGTCCCCTATCACCACCCCCCCAGCAGTGCAGGGGCAGCCTCCACCAGGCCCCCACTCATGTCTCCCACTACCCCCACCCCCCAGCAGTGCAGGGGCACCCTCCACCAGGCCCCCACTCATGTCTCCCACCACCCACCAGCCACCAGGGGCAGCCTCCACCAGGCCCCCACTCATGTCTCCCACCACCCCCACCCCCCAGCCAGCAGGGGCACCCTCCACCAGGCCCCCACTCATGTCTCCCACCACCCCCACTCCCCGGCAGTGCAGGGGCAGCACCACCAGGCCCCCACTCATGTCCCCCTGCACCCCCACCGCCCAGCATCCAGGGGCAGCCTCCACCAGGCCCCCACCCATGTCTCCCACCACCCCCACCCCCCAGCAACCGAGGGCAGCCCCCACCAGGCTCCCACCCATGTCTCCCACCACCCCCACCCCCCAACAACCATGGGCAGCCTCCACCAGGCCACCACCCATGTCCCCTATCACCACCACCCCCCAGAAGTGCAGGGGCAGCCTCCACCAGGCCCCCACTCATGTCCCCTATCACCACCCCCCCAGCAGTGCAGGGGCAGCCTCCACCAGGCCCCCACTCCTGTCTCCCACCACCCCCACCCCCCAGCAGTGCAGGGGCACCCTCCACCAGGCCCCCACTCATGTCTCCCACCACCCCCACCCCCCAGCAGTGCAGGGGCAGCCTCCACCAGGCCACCACCCATGTCCCCTATCACCACCACCCCCCAGCAGTGCAAGGGCAGCCTCCACCAGGCCCCCACTCATGTCTCCCACCACCCCCACCCCCCAGCAGTGCAGGGGCACCCTCCACCAGGCCCCCACTCATGTCTCCCACCACCTCCACCCCGCAGCCACCAGGGGCACCCACCACCAGGCCCCCACCCATGTCTCCCACCACCCCCACCCCCCAGCAGTGCAGGGGCAGCCTCCACCAGGCCCCCACCCATGTCCCCTATCACCCCCACCCCCCAGCAGTGCAGGGGCAGCCTCCACCAGGCCCCCACTCATGTCTCACACCACCCCCACCCCCCAGCCAGCAGGGGCACCCTCCACCAGGCCCCCACTCATGTCTCACACCACCCCCACCCCCCAGCCACCAGGGGCAGCCTCCACCTGGCCCCCACCCATGTCCCCTATCACCCCCACCCCCCAGCAGTGCAGGGGCACCCTCCACCAGGCCCCCACTCATGTCTCCCACCACCCGCACCCCCCAGCCACCAGGGGCACCCACCACCAGGCCCCCACCCATGTCTCCCACCACCCCCACCCCCCAGCAACCATGGGCAGCCCCCACCAGGCACCCACCCATGTCTCCCACCACCCCCACCCCCCAGCCACCATGGGCAGCCTCCACCAGGTCCTCACAATCCACAATCATGTGCGTCATGGTCAGCCTCCACAGCCAAAAAGCCCAACCAAGTAACCCATTCACCCACATGGAAAAGGATATTACATGTTACACCCCCAATGTTCATAAAGCTAATGAACCCATGTCCGTCACACACAATGGTTGCAATTGAATGGGAAAACACCCAACATGACATGCATGAAAGCAATAAGATGATACCACACAGTATGAAAACAAAATTGTATTAAAAAAATAAGAATGCAAAAGAAATGAAACAAACTACAATGGGAATGAAAAAAAGATAAGCTGCATGTCTGTTTAAAAAATAAAAACACCAAATCCTAATCCAAAAAAATGTAGTCCAAAGTCAAATGAAAAATAAAATCAATCCAATGAAGAACTATGTACAAAACATCCAAGGGTCCATGAGCCCAACTGAACAAAGGAAACCTACAAAAAACCCTAACTAAAATGCAACTATATACAAAAAGTGGAGCAGTGTCCGTCGACTCCAAATCATAAGAACAAACAAAGGAAACCTAAAACTAAAGAACTATATACAAAGGCGGCGGGCAAGTCCAGCGGCTCACTCCGTGGTGTTCCGGGCCAGGGCATCATCGAACTCCTGTTCGATGTCCCGGAGGCGGTCCTGTTCCATGGCCCCGAGGGTCCGCAGGGACGACGCCGTGCCCTCCTCCAACCCCCTGCGGATTGCCTCGAGGCACTCGGCCCGCCTCAGGGCCCTCCGCATGGAGTTCTCCGCCCTGACCATTGTGAGCCGCGCCTCTTCCGCCCGCCGCCGCTCCGCACCTATGGCGTGGCCCAACCGCTGCCACACGGAAGACACTCTCTGTCCTGGGTCCTCCTGCCCTCCGGCCGATGCCTGCCCCTCCGATGTCGAAGGCCCCGAGCCTTCATGGCTCCCACCATGTTGCTGCTGCTGCTCTGCCTCTGCCCGTGCACTGCCTCCTGCTGCCTGCACATCCTCCGCCGGCTGGGGTGCAGTTGTTGATGTGGCCACCCCTGCTGGACGTCCGACTCCCGACTGTGGCAGGGATGCCTCCTCCACCAGCCTAGCCGCACCGTCAGAGGCAGCTCTACAGGGCACCCAGGTGACTGATGGGTGGGAAGATGGCACAGAGGACGACTGGCGCGTAGGGGGTCCAGTTGAGGAGGGGGTCGGAGCAAGCCCCATCAGACGGAGGAATCCGGCCTGGGTGACCTGTCCCAGCAGGCTGACGTGGTCAACGAGCCATTCGAGATGACGTGCAGTCTCTCCATGAAAAGACTGCAGGTCACCTTGCATGGCCCGTTGACGCAACGCCACACCAGCCAGGACAGGCTCAACCCGGACCTGGATGGCCACGTCCGCAGGCAGAGGAAGGCCAGTTGACGTCAGCTCATCCCCTGCCTGAAAACGGGTCTGGACGTAGGCATCCCTGCTGGTGCAAGATGATGCAGGGACAGGATCGGGGACAGGATTGCACACAGGCACCTCTGCGGCGGCCTGTGCTGCCTCCTGTCCCTGGTCCTGCACTGCACCCCTAGCACCAGTGGGATCCCCACCTCCAGACCCCGTCTCTGGTGCTTGCACGGCCTCCTCCTCCACCAAACCCCCCACCAACCTGGATGACTCCGTGCCATCTTCCCCTGTTGGGCCCTGTGGGGTCCCAGCTGCCCCTTCTGCTGCCTAGGAGTCCAACTCCAACCTCCGCCTCTTGGACCTCCCCCCGGCAGCTGCGGCCTGGGACGCGACACCAGACTCCTCACTCCCCGACGAGATGACAACACGGGAGGGGAGCCGGGCCTTGCGTCTCCGGCTGGCGGTGGGATCCCCGCCGCTGTGCTCCACAGCACCTTCTCCGCCCTCTTCATCAGTTGACGCTGCAGACAGGGAGAAACAAAACACAGGCATCAGGGCACTGTACAATGGACACATACACACATGACAGTTGCACATGAGTGGCATTGGCAAACCTCAGACATGTCATCACAATCCCCAACACACATGTCATTACAACTCGCACACATGAGCCATACCACAGCCATATCGCAACTGCCACCACCATCCCTACACATACAACTGCATGAGCAGCCAAAGGGGAGCCAGACATCACATGCAACACAGGAAGTGCACCACACATGTACACACACCACCACACTTGCATGCATGTGTACACCTCTGCCAAGTGTCGCACTGTTCAGACGGGCATCCATGTCACATCTGCCAATCAGGCTTCCACATACCGCTGTCACATGCATCCATGTTGCATCACTGTTGCACCCTTGTCAAATACACACACATGCACATGTACACAGTGCTCATACATGCAGCCGAAAACAACATACATGCGTGACATCACGGACATGTCTACTTACATACACATTCATCCAAACATGTGTGCACACACAACTGCATTTGGCATGCAAGCCTACACACACAAGCACCATTCATGTCTCACACATTACAGCCCTCGCATGTGTCAGCCCCACGGCCCTGTACACCCCCACCCATACTCGACCCCATACAAACAGATGTGCAACCTGCACACTACCGAATAATCACCACACGCACTGCTCACAATCAGGATGCATGTACACTCACCGCTCGACTCCAGACGGGTCTGCTTCTCTAGGACCTGGACGTGGAGCGCTGGGGATATGCGTTCCAGGACCCTCATCTGTTCTTCCGACAAGTGGCCCCGGCACCCCTTGGCATCCGCTGCCTTCAAGAGGCGCCGGGCCTTGTTCAGGGTCCTGGACCTGAAGTCCTCCCAGCGCTCCCTGACATGTTGTAAGTCCCGGACTGCCACCCCCTCCGCGTTGATGGCAGTCACGATGTCAGTCCAGATCCGAGTCCGTCCTTCCTTGTCAGCGCGGGAACTTCCTAAGAGGGCATCATACTGCCCCAGGACTTGCTCCACCAGGACACCAACTTCGGTGGCACTGAAGCTGGTGCCCCTCTGCCTCTCTGGCCGGGGGTTGTCAGTGGTCACAGATGGTGTTTGCCCCGACATGACAACCCCAGAGGCAGGAGTGGGTGGGCAACTGGGTCCTGGGGCTGGGCTGTGGAGCGATGGAATCCCAGTCGGGAGTCTTCAGTTCCAGCAGGGGTGGTCACAGCAACAGCACCCCTGGCTGATGTGCAGGCAGCAAATGGCAGTGCACGTGGGCAGCAGGCAGTCAGGCAGCAGCAGATGGCAGGTGGGAGCGTGCTCGGGGCTCTGGGGGGCAGTAATTCGACCTTCTGGGCAGGAGCGTGGTCTTCCGTGTGCTTACGCGTGGCCAGCTTGATACGGAGTGATTTGGCACGTGAAAATCCTGCACGTCAGCGTGAAAATCGAGGAAAGGCCTTAGCGCGTAAGCGCGTCAGCACGTATACGCGATTCTATTGGACCAAAGGCCCTCAGTGCGTAAGCGCGTCGCCAGCGTATGCGCGTCTATGAAGTCACGTGCACGTTGAATTGGGCACACGTTTGAAAATGTTGCGTGTAAAAAAAATGAAAGACACGTCCGAGTGTCAAAGCGTGTAATTGGTGGCAATGGGCCTAGTGCGTACACGCGGCAGTGACAAAGAGTGTAATTGGTGGAAATGGCCCTACACGCAGAAGTGACAAAGCGTGTAATTGGTGGAAATGGCCCTACACGCAGAAGTGACAAAGCGTGTAATTGGTGGAAATGGCCCTAGCACGCACACGCCGCGTAAGTGACGCTGGACGTGTGGGCCTGTATAAAAGGTACGTGTAGAACACCATTTCCTTGTACGTGCTTTTCGTGGAGAGCGAGTGGGTGAATTCTGTACTTCTTGTCGTTTCACACGCGATTTACTTCACGGCGTTTCAAGTTCGTATTCCCTGTTACCTCTGACAGCTTTTTCTCTTTTTTCTCTTTTACTGGTTTACCTGGGCCTGTTCCCTCAAACAGTGTTCCCTTCTACTGTTGTCCTGTCTCCTCAGACAGCGTACAAATCTTCTTTTGGCGGGGGTGTTGCCAACCAAACGCGCTCCTTTTTCACGCTCTTTTACCTGGCAGACGGTGAGTCACGCACGTATCTAACATCTGTGCTTGCCCGTGTGTAGCCTACCCCTTCAGAGGTCATTCTAGGCTGCGTGTGACACGCATATGTTCATTCTTGTGTTACTGGGTGCCACAGCGTAGTGCAGGTTTTTCTTTCTGCACACGTGGTCTAGGAGGGGTTGCGTGCACCTCATCTCCCTTTTTTGGGGCTCCTGTGCGTAGCGCGACCCGTCATCTTTCCCCAGGGGTTACATTCAGCCTTGCTAGAGCACTAGGGTACAATTACCATCTGGTACCCAACCCCTTTGACCCCCAATTGCACAGGACAATAGTTTACAGCCACTCCCATACGCACATTAACATCAGTGCCATGGCTGGGAGGCGAGGATTCGGTAAGGGTGGCAAAGGTGGAAGAGCCACAAGTGGTGGCCGTGGTGGATCCGGTAGGGGACGTGGTCGTTACTTGCAGGGTGAGCCTGTCCCCCCATGTGTGGAGGACCAGTCAAGGGCACCCATAATCCCCCCCCCTCCCGTTGAGGCTGATGTGGCTGTCACCATCCATGCTCAGCCCTTGTTGGACAAGCCCATTGTGGCACCAGACCTGGCTGACTCCATGGCTGACTTCCAGGTCAGCAGGCCTATGACACGTGCGCTGGTGCACGTTGATGTCATCATGCCACGTGCATCTGGGGCAGCAAGGTCATCTGCTGCCCCAAGTAGGCAGGGCGGAGAGGCTGCAGGGGCAGCTGCGGCTCCATCCACCCCAGCTCTCACACACCCAGCCAGGACAGTGTCGGTCCTAGTCCATCCTGCTGACATTCCCCCTGACACCATTACACTTGAGCCAATGCCTGCACCAACTCCCATGCTGAGTGTGCAATCCCACACTCCTGATACAGAGTCCACCAGGGCTCCTGCCCCTAGTGTCCAGAGCGGCGCAGGACACTCAGGATCACCACCACCTTCCAAGCGGAAGAGGAAGAGTGCTCGTCCGGCACAGGCTGATGCCCCAGACACGGCTACACAGTCCGGCCCGTCCAGGAAGCCCAGCTTCACGGATGACGAACTGAATGCACTTGTCGAGTATGTGTCCGCACATGATAACGAGAGGGTCATTGTTGCAGGATCCAAGACCACACCTGCACAACGCCAGGCACACTGGCAGACCATTGCGGACATCGTAAGTGCCCTTGGAATCGTGAGGCGCACAGCCAATGATTGCTACAAGCGCTGGAATGACCTTAAGCGCAGGGCAAAGAGTAAGCTGGCCTCAAGTCATGCCGCAACTCTAGTGACTGGAGGTGGGTCTCCAGTAGTAGACATGGAACTCACTCCACATGAGTCAGTCGCTGGGACCTACGTCACGGAGGAACAGATCCAAGGCGTGGGAGATCTGCCTGATTACGAGGCATTGTCCGGTGAGTGCACATGCATGTGTGTGTCATCCATGTGCATGGTGTGTGTGTGAGGGCTTCTGTTTGTGTGCCAGGTGAGAGTGTGTGCGCCTGAATCGTATGGGTCAGCCATGTGCTTCATGCAATACATCCTGCGCAGCTGCATTTGGCCATAGCAGTATCCCTTCTGCCAACAGTAGACATCTAGCCCAACTGCACGCCAGTTGCCCTTGAAGTGTCACCTTGCCACAACATTGTTGCTTATTTTTCACTGTTCATTCAGGCAGATTGTTTGCATTCCACCACTTTTACTAGGCATTTCGCAGTCCTCTAGTCACATGTCTGACATGGCTATGGTAAAGTGGAGTGACTTTGTTACCTGGATATCATTTGTTCACACATGTCCCTGTGCAATTGGACCATTTTGGACTGGCAGCTCCAGGTGAAAAATCTGACCTGTTTGAATTAGAAAAGCTATTACATGCGGGAACTGGACTGAATGAATAGGTGCTGCCCTCCTCTCCATCTTCACTCAATAGCAATGGTACATGCCATCTGTGTGATGGCATGTGTGTTTCACCTGGCAATCACAGGCCATTGTGTGATGCCACTGCCAGGCAGCATGCAGAAAATCTGTTCATCTTCCATCTTGGTGTCATCAGTGTGTGCCATTTGCCTGCCCTTCATATGCAGTGAGGGTGCATGCATGGGAGGGTTTTAGTCATGTGGGACATGTGTCAATCAAGTACTGGTTCTCTTGCTTCTCAGCCCTCATTGTGTGCCATGGTGCTAATGCCTGTTTCCATTTCTTTGTTTTTATGTCTTTGCAGGGGAAGACGCTCCTGTTACTGCTGGGGTTGTGGAGATGGTGCAGACCCAGGAGGGGTCCGAGGGCCGACCAACCACCAGTGAGGGACGTGGTGTGGTGGTGGGTGAGAACCCACAAGTGCTGCAGGTCGTGCTCTCAAGGGGTGTCTCTGGCTGCACCTCCCCCGAGCTGTACTCAGGTGTTGATTCGGATGATGAGACCTACGTGCCGTCGCAGGTGAGTGTTCCAGGGAGGGATTCTGTTCTGTCCCACCCACCTGCACCAGGGTCAGAACCCTCAATGGGGATGTCAGTGTTGGCAGCTACGCCTTTGGTGGTTACGGATGCAGGGTCACACTCCGCGACATCTGATCCTGTTCCTGGGCCAGCAGATCAGAGGGGGAATGCAGTCCTGCAGCCTCAGGCAGTGCCGGCACAGCAAGGCGCACTTCACCTTGACCCAGACAGGTGTGGTGCCCGCCGACGTGGTGGCCGTACGCCACCTGGCAATACCGCATGGGAGCAATCCATTTACGGTATGGCAACCCAACAGGCAGCATCATCCGAGATGATGGCTCAGGCCATGGATAGGGTGGCCACTTCCATTGTCCCCCCTGAAAGGCTGATGGAGCGACTACAGCAGGCAACCGACTCCATCTGCCAGTCACACAGGGAGGACATGTTGGCGTCCAACAGGGACAGGCGGGCGGCACTGGCGACTCTGCAGGAGGCCATCTCCATAGAGTCCCAGGGCCACAGCGAAGCCCTGAGGCAGGAGCTCCTTCACCTCAGGACGACTCTTGTTGAGCTTGAGGCTTCAACACACCAAAGGACAGAACAGCAGCTGGAGCGTCTCACCCGTACGCTCTCAGCTGAGATGCAGGCAACGAGGGCGGAGGTCTGGGCTTCCCGTGAGTTGTTGCATGGGGACCTCCACACACTCATCCTCCAGAACCAGACCTACCACACCCGCATGCTTGCAGCCATGGAGGAGCAGACTAGGGCCTTGCGTGGGCTGCCTCCCATAGTGCAACCACCTCCGGATGCAGCTGCACAGGGTGATAATAGCGACAGCAGTGATACTCCCACAATAGGGTAGCCGTGTGGGCCATGAGCCCATGGAGGTGTTTTTTTTTTCCCCAGGATCCACACAGGTGGGTTTTGGTGTGCACCCTGTCCTCAGACCTCCTGGGTGGCCTCCCAAACCCCCCCCGGGCCCATCAATGGCCATTTTTTATTTTTATTTTTATTTTTATTTTTATTTTCATTTTTAAATTTATTTTTCCCAATTTTTTTGGGACAATTTGTTGCCTTCCGTGGTTCCTGTGGGCATATGCTGCATTGTGGCTGGGCACATGCAGGCTTGTCATGTATTTGGTTCAGATGCTTGGGTTTGAGTCACACACACCCCTCCTGCTTCCCATTTCCATGGGCTTGCAAAGGGTGTGCCCAAGTGACATTGACGTACATGGTGACATTGGACTCCCACTACATGTGTGGGTAGTCTAGTCAATACTGTGTATACATTCCTAGTGCATATTGCTGTTGTGTTGTACACTGCATGTTGCATTGATGTGTAACTCATCATCTGTGTCTACCTCCCAATTTGCAGGTCCCTTCCTCATGTCTACACAAGGCCCTCTAGTTTGGAGATGGGGTCCATGTTGGCAGCAGTGCACCTACTACTCTACATGGCGCCAACACTGCACAGTTGGTAGTGGTGGGAGTGCAGACATTTCCAGGTGGTGAGACTACTAATTTCTTACATTTGTGATGTCATGTTAATGGTAGTACCTGCTCAAGTTTGTTGTTGGTCCTGCATTACTGTGAGCATTTCAGGTGTTGCAAGTTTAAATTAGGGACACTGTACATTGTGACACTAGTGTCATGTTGTGGGGATTACTTTGTTTACAAGCAAATGGCATGACATGGCACGGTGTGTCGTGTGGCGGTGCTGGGGATGGGTTGGCTGACATGGCACTGTCCTCTTGTTGCATTTTGCAAGTGGGTATTCATTTTAGCTGCTTGGATGTGTTTCTTCACAAAACTGCATTGGTGGTGTCTGTGTGGGTAGGGATGCACACATTGTAACACTTCCAGGTGAACAATCTCAGGCTGATATGGTTTTCACGGTTGATTCTCCAGACATTCAGGATCAGTGTCAGGTTGAGTCATCATTGATTGTCAGATGGAATGTGCCAGGGCAGTGTGCACTCCACAGGGGTGTGATTACTATGTGAAGTAATTAGCCACTAGCTGTGTACGGGCTGCCTCCCCCCGTGCCCTTTCCCCTCCCATGCGCAGCGGCTGTGCATGTGGTTGGGGATGTGGGGGCACCACCATGTCCACGGCCAGGCCCCGGCGTGTTGCAACGTTGTGCAGGACACATGCTGCCACTATGATCCTGCACACTACTGGGGGAGCGTACAACAGCTGCCCGCCAGAACGGTCAAGGGAGCGAAAGCATGACTTTAGCACTCTGAATGTGCGCTCCACTATGCCCCGGGTTGTAATGTGGGCTGTGTTATATCTTACCTGGGGTGGCGTGGTGGGGTTCCGAATTGGCGTCATCATGTGGGGGCTGAGAGGGTAGGCACTGTCCCCTGTGGAGGTGGTGATTGGTATCATTGGTGGGGTTGTGACCTTGCTCAGTATCTGACATGCATGCATGTGCAGTGGCATTCATACTCACCAAGCAGCCATGTATCGCCATGCCGCCCAGCTTCTAGGTCCCGGCTTAGGGTGGACATTCGGTAAATGAAGCTGTCGTGGGTGGACCCGGGATAGTTGGCATATACTGAGGTGATGATTCCCTTGGCATTATATACTACCTGCACGTTGATGGAATGCCAGTGCTTGCGGTTCCTATAGATGTGCTCTGATGCCCTGGGGGGACGTAGGGCCACATGGGTGCAGTCGATGGCACCTAGCACTTTGGGGAATCGTGCCACACCGTAAAAATCCAGGGCGGCAGCATGCCTTTCTGCAGGTGTTCTGGGCAGGTATATGTGCCTGCGGACTGATGGGCGTGCAGTGATGATGTTCAAGACCTGGTGTATGCAGCGTGACTGGGTGGCCTGTGATACCCCACCCACTATGGCACTTGTCCGCTGAAATGATCCAGTGGCTAAGAAGTGCAGTACATTGAGGACCTTCTCCAGGGGGCTGAGTGCTTGGGAGCACAGGGTGGGTGATGTGAGGTCATCCTCCCACTCACTCACCAGGTCCAGTATTATGTGTGGTGGAAACCTGCATTTCCCATACACCTGGTCATCAGGCATCCCGAAAAGGCTGGTTCTGGGTGTGAATATTCTGGCCCTGACTATCCTCCTCCTCCTCCTTTGGTAGCCCACGCCCACTGCTGCTAGGAACGGTATGTTCATCCTGGGTCTGAGCTTGTTATTTTGTTTGCGCGCAAATTTATGCGTTGCGCGTGTTGTAGGCGAGCGTGTGACCCGCGCACCCCTGAAATCCAGTACCCAGTCCAATAGCGTGTGGAAATTCCCGCGCACCCCGGGATACAGGTGCGCTGACGTACTTGCGTGTGTAAGTGCCCGCACACCCCTGATATACACGTACATAGGCCAATCGCGTGTACGCGCACTTTTGTCCAATTACACGCGATGACACTCTGACGTGCTGTCCAATTACACGCGATGACACTCTGACGTGCAGTCTTTCCACGTGTGCTCTGTCATCACGTGCTGTGTGGGAAACACCCGCGCGGGTCACGTCACAGACGCGCTTACGCGCTGAGGGCCTTTGGTCCAATAGAATCGCGTATGCGTGCTGACGCGCTTACGCGCTGAGGGCCTTTGGTCCAATAGAATCGCGTATGTGTGCTGACGCGCTTACGCGCTAAGGGCCTTTCCTCGATTTTCACGCTGACGTGCAGGATTTTCACGTGCCAAATCACTCTGTATCAAGCTGGCCACGCGTAAGCACATGGAAGACCACGCTCCTGCCCAGAAGGCCGAACTACTGCCCCCCAGAGCCCCGAGCACGCTCCCACCTGCCATCTGCTGCTGCCTGACTGCCTGCTGCCCACGTGCACTGGCATTTGCTGCCTGCACATCAGCCAGGGGTGCTGTTGCTGTGACCACCCCTGCTGGAACTGAAGACTCCCGACTGGGATTCCATCGCTCCACAGCCCAGCCCCAGGACCCAGTTGCCCACCCACTCCTGCCTCTGGGGTTGTCATGTCGGGGCAAACACCATCTGTGACCACTGACAACCCCCGGCCAGAGAGGCAGAGGGGCACCAGCTTCAGTGCCACCGAAGTTGGTGTCCTGGTGGAGCAAGTCCTGGGGCAGTATGATGGCCTCTTTGGAAGTTCCCGCGCTGACAAGGAAGGACGGACTCAGATCTGGACTGACATCGTGACTGCCATCAACGCGGAGGGGGTGGCAGTCCGGGACTTACAACATGTCAGGAAGCGCTGGGAGGACTTCAGGTCAAGGACCCTGAACAAGGCCCGGCGCCTCTTGAAGGCAGCGGATGCCAAGGGGCGCCGGGGCCACTTGTCGGAAGAACAGATGAGGGTCCTGGAACGCATATCCCCAGCGCTCCACGTCCAGGTCCTAAAGAAGCAGACCCGTCTGGAGTCGAGCGGTGAGTGTACATGCATCCTGATTGTGAGCAGTGCGTGTGGTGATTATTCGGTAGTGTGCAGGTTGCACATCTGTTTGTATGGGGTCGAGTATGGGTGGGGGTGTACAGGGCCGTGGGGCTGACACATGCGAGGGCTGTAATGTGTGAGACATGGATGGTGCTTGTGTGTGTAGGCTTGCATGCCAAATGCAGTTGTGTGTGCACACATGTTTGGATGAATGTGTATGTAAGTAGACATGTCCGTGATGTCACACATGTATGTTGTTTTCGGCTGCATGTATGAGCACTGTGTACATGTGCATGTGTGTGTATTTGACAAGGGTGCAACAGTGATGCAACATGGATGCATGTGACAGCGGTATGTGGAAGCCTGATTGGCAGATGTGACATGGATGCCCGTCTGAACAGTGCGACACTTGGCAGAGGTGTACAAATGCATGCAAGTGTGGTGGTGTGTGTACATGTGTGGTGCACTTCCTGTGTTGCATGTGATGTCTGGCTCCCCTTTGGCTGCTCATGCAGTTGTATGTGTAGGGATGGTGGTGGCAGTTGCGATATGGCTGTGGTATGGCTCATGTGTGCGAGTTGTAATGACATGTGTGTTGGGGATTGTGATGACATGTCTGAGGTTTGCCAATGCCATTCATGTGCAACTGTCATGTGTGTATGTGTCCATTGTACAGTGCCCTGATGCCTGTGTTTTGTTTCTCCCTGTCTGCAGCGTCAACTGATGAAGAGGGCGGAGAAGGTGCTGTGGAGCACAGCGGCGGGGATCCCACCGTCAGCCGGAGACGCAAGGCCCGGCTCCCCTCCCGTGTTGTCATCTCGTCGGGGAGTGAGGAGTCCGGTGTCGTGTCCCAGGCCGCAGCTGCCGGGGGGAGGTCCAAGAGGCGGAGGTTGGAGTTGGACTCCTCGGCAGCAGAAGGGGCAGCTGGGACCCCACAGGGCCCAACAGGGGAAGATGGCACGGAGTCATCCAGGTTGGTGGGGGGTTTGGTGGAGGAGGAGGCCGTGCAAGCACCAGAGACGGGGTCTGGAGGTAGGGATCCCACTGGTGCTAGTGGTGCAGTGCAGGACCAGGGACAGGAGGCAGCAGAGGCCGCCGCGGAGCTGCCTGTGTGCAATCCTGTCCCCGATCCTGTCCCTGCATCATCTTGCACCAGCAGGGATGCCTACGTCCAGACCCGTTTTCAGGCAGGGGATGAGCTGACGTCAACTGGCCTTCCTCTGCCTGCGGACGTGGCCATCCAGGTCCGGGTTGAGCCTGTCCTGGCTGGTGTGGCGTTGCGTCAACGGGCCATGCGAGGTGACCTGCAGTCTTTTCATGGAGAGACTGCACGTCATCTCGAATGGCTCGTTGACCACGTCAGCCTGCTGGGACAGGTCACCCAGGCCGGATTCCTCCGTCTGATGGGGCTTGCTCCGACCCCCTCCTCAACTGGACCCCCTACGCGCCAGTCGTCCTCTGTGCCATATTCCCACCCATCAGTCACCTGGGTGCCCTGTGGAGCTGCCTCTGACGGTGCGGCCAGGCTGGTGGAGGAGGCATCCCTGCCACAGTCGGGAGTCGGACGTCCATCAGGGGTGGCCACATCAACAACTGCACCCCAGCCGGCGGAGGATGTGCAGGCAGCAGGAGGCAGTGCACGGGCAGAGGCAGAGCAGGAGCAGCAACATGGAAGGCTCGGGGCCTTCAACATCGGAGGGGCAGGCATCGGTCGGAGGGCAAGAGGACCCAGGACAGAGAGTGTCTTCCGTGTGGCAGCGGTTGGGCCACGCCATAGGTGCGGAGCGGCGGCGGGCGGAAGAGGCGCGGCTCACAATGGTCAGGGCGGAGAACTCCATGCCTCGAGGCAATCCGCAGGGGGTTGGAGGAGGACACTGCGGACCCTCGGGGCCATGGAACAGGACCGCCTCCGGGACATCGAACAGGAGTTCGATGATGCCCTGGCCCGGAACACCACGGAGTGAGCCGCTGGACTTGCCCGCCGCCTTTGTATATAGTTCTTTAGTTTTAGGTTTCCTTTGTTTGTTGTTATGATTTGGAGTCGATGGACACTGCTCCACTTTTTGTATATAGTTGCATTTTAGTTAGGGTTTTTTGTAGGTTTCCTTTGTTCAGTTGGGCTCATGGACCCTTGGATGTTTTGTACATAGTTCTTCATTGGATTGATTTTATTTTTCATTTGACTTTGGACTACATTTTTTTGGATTAGGATTTGGTGTTTTTATTTTTTAAACAGACATGCAGCTTATCTTTTTTTCATTCCCATTGTAGTTAGTTTCATTTCATTTGCATTCTTATTTTTTTAATACAATTTTGTTTTCATACTTCACTGTGTGGTATCATCTCATTGCTTTCATGCATGTCATGTTGGGTGTTTTCCCATTCAATTGCAACCATTGTGTGTGACGGACATGGGTTCATTAGCTTTATGAACATTGGGGGTGTAACATGTAATTTCCTTTTCAATGTGGGTGAATGGGTTACTTGGTTGGGCTTTTTGGCTGTGGAGGCTGACCATGACGCACATGATTGGGGATTGTGAGGACCTGGTGGAGGCTGCCCATGGTGGCTGGGGGTGGGGGTGGTGGGAGACATGGGTGGGAGCCTGGTGGGGGCTGCCCATGGTTGCTGCGGGGTGGGGGTGGTACGAGACATGGGTGGGGGCCTGGTGGTGGGTGCCCCTGGTGGCTGGGGGGTGGGGGTGGTGGGAGACATGAGTGGGGGCCTGGTGGAGGGTGCCCCTGCACTGCTGGGGGGTGGGGGTGGTGGGAGACATGAGTGGGGGCCTGGTGGAGGGTGCCCCTGCACTGCTGGGGGTGGGGGTGATAGGGGACATGGGTGGGGGCCTGGTGGAGGCTGCCCCTGGATGCTGGGGGGTGGGGGTGCAGGGGGACATGAGTGGGGGGCTGGTGGTGCTGCCCCTGCACTGCTGGGGGGTGGGGGTGGTGGGAGACATGAGTGGGGGCCTGGTGGAGGGTGCCCATGGTGGCTGGGGGGTGGGGGTGGTGGGAGACATGGGTGGGAGCCTGGTGGGGGCTGCCCATGGTTGCTGGGGGGTGGGGGTGGTGGGAGACATGAGTGGGGGCCTGGTGGAGGCTGCCCCTGGTGGCTGGGGGGTGGGGGTGGTGGGAGACATGAGTGGTGGCCTGGTAGAGGCTGCCCCACACTGCTGGGGGGTGGGGGTGGTGGGAGACATGAGTGGGGGCCTGGTGGGGGCTGCCCATGGTGGCTGGGGGGTGGGGGTGGTGGGAGACATGGGTGGGAGCCTGGTGGGGGCTGCCCATTGTGGCTGGGGGGTGGGGGTGGTGGGAGACATGAGTGGGGGCCTGGTGGAGGGTGCCCCTGCACTGCTGGGGGGTGGGGATGATAGGGGACATGGGTGGGGGCCTGGTGGAGGCTGCCCCTGCACTGCTGGGGGGTGGGGGTGGTGGGAGACATGAGTGGGGGCCTGGTGGAGGGTGCCCCTGCTGGCTGGGGGGTGGGGGTGGTGGGAGACATGAGTAGGGGCCTGGTGGAGGGTGCCCCTGCACTGCTGGGGGGTGAGGGTGATAGGGGACATGGGTGGGGGCCTGGTGGAGGCTGCCCCTGCACTGCTGGGGGGTGGGGGTGGTGGGAGACATGGGTGGGAGCCTGGTGGGCGCTGCCCATGGTTGCTGGGGGGTGGGGGTGGTGGGAGACATGGGTGGGGGCCTGGTGGAGGCTGCCCCTGGATGCTGGGGGGTGGGGGTGCAGGGGGACATGAGTGGGGGCCTGGTGGTGCTGCCCCTGCACTGCTGGGGGTGGGGGTGGTGGGAGACATGAGTGGGGGCCTGGTGGAGGGTGCCCATGGTGGCTGGGGGGTGGGGGTGGTGGGAGACATGGGTGGGAGCCTGGTGGGGGCTGCCCATGGTTGCTGGGGGGTGGGGGTGGTGGGAGACATGAGTGGGGGCCTGGTGGAGGCTGCCCCTGGTGGCTGGGGGGTGGGGGTGGTGGGAGACATGAGTGGTGGCCTGGTGGAGGCTGCCCCACACTGCTGGGGGGTGGGGGTGGTGGGAGACATGAGTGGGGGCCTGGTGGGGGCTGCCCAGGGTGGCTGGGGGGTGGGGGTGGTGGGAGACATGAGTGGGGGCCTGGTGGGGGCTGCCCATGGTGGCTGGGGGGTGGGGGCGGTGGGAGATATGAGTGGGGGCCTGGTGGAGGGTGCCCCTGCACTGCTGGGGGGTGGGGGTGATAGGGGACATGGGTGGGGGCCTGGTGGAGGCTGCCCCTGCACTGCTGGGGGGTGGGGGTGGTGGGAGACATGAGTGGGGGCCTGGTGGAGGGTGCCCCTGCTGGCTGGGGGGTGGGGGTGGTGGGAGACATGAGTGGGGGCCTGGTGGAGGGTGCCCCTGCACTGCTGGGGGGTGGGGGTGATAGGGGACATGGGTGGGGGCCTGGTGGAGGCTGCCCCTGGATGCTGGGGGGTGGGGGTGCAGGGGGACATGAGTGGGGGCCTGGTGGTGCTGCCCCTGCACTGCTGGGGGGTGGGGGTGGTGGGAGACATGAGTGGGGGCCTGGTGGAGGGTGCCCATGGTGGCTGGGGGGTGGGGGTGGTGGGAGACATGGGTGGGAGCCTGGTGGGGGCTGCCCATGGTTGCTGGGGGGTGGGGGTGGTGGGAGACATGAGTGGGGGCCTGGTGGAGGCTGCCCCTGGTGGCTGGGGGGTGGGGGTGGTGGGAGACATGAGTGGTGGCCTGGTGGAGGCTGCCCCACACTGCTGGGGGGTGGGGGTGGTGGGAGACATGAGTGGGGGCCTGGTGGGGGCTGCCCATGGTGGCTGGGGGGTGGGGGTGGTGGGAGACATGGGTGGGAGCCTGGTGGGGGCTGCCCATGGTGGCTGGGGGTGGGGGTGGTGGGAGACATGAGTGGGGGCCTGGTGGGGGCTGCCCATGGTGGCTGGGGGGTGGGGGTGGTGGGAGACATGGGTGGGAGCCTGGTGGGGGCTGCCCATGGTGGCTGGGGGTGGGGGTGGTGGGAGACATGAGTGGGGGCCTGGTGGGGGCTGCCCAGGGTGGCTGGGGGGTGGGGGTGGTGGGAGACATGAGTGGGGGCCTGGTGGGGGCTGCCCATGGTGGCTGGGGGGCGGGGGCGGTGGGAGACATGAGTGGGGGCCTGGTGGAGGGTGCCCCTGCACTGCTGGGGGGTGGGGGTGATAGGGGACATGGGTGGGGGCCTGGTGGAGGCTGCCCCTGCACTGCTGGGGGGTGGGGGTGGTGGGAGACATGAGTGGGGGCCTGGTGGAGGGTGCCCCTGCTGGCTGGGGGGTGGGGGTGGTGGGAGACATGAGTGGGGGCCTGGTGGAGGGTGCCCCTGCACTGCTGGGGGGTGGGGGTGATAGGGGACATGGGTGGGGGCCTGGTGGAGGCTGCCCCTGGATGCTGGGGGGTGGGGGTGCAGGGGGACATGAGTGGGGGCCTGGTGGTGCTGCCCCTGCACTGCTGGGGGGTGGGGGTGGTGGGAGACATGAGTGGGGGCCTGGTGGAGGGTGCCCATGGTGGCTGGGGGGTGGGGGTGGTGGGAGACATGGGTGGGAGCCTGGTGGGGGCTGCCCATGGTTGCTGGGGGGTGGGGGTGGTGGGAGACATGATTGGGGGCCTGGTGGAGGCTGCCCCTGGTGGCTGGGGGGTGGGGGTGGTGGGAGACATGAGTGGTGGCCTGGTGGAGGCTGCCCCACACTGCTGGGGGGTGGGGGTGGTGGGAGACATGAGTGGGGGCCTGGTGGGGGCTGCCCATGGTGGCTGGGGGGTGGGGGTGGTGGGAGACATGGGTGGGAGCCTGGTGGGGGCTGCCCATGGTGGCTGGGGGTGGGGGTGGTGGGAGACATGAGTGGGGGCCTGGTGGGGGCTGCCCATGGTGGCTGGGGGGTGGGGGTGGTGGGAGACATGGGTGGGAGCCTGGTGGGGGCTGCCCATGGTGGCTGGGGGTGGGGGTGGTGGGAGACATGAGTGGGGGCCTGGTGGGGGCTGCCCAGGGTGGCTGGGGGGTGGGGGTGGTGGGAGACATGAGTGGGGGCCTGGTGGGGGCTGCCCATGGTGGCTGGGGGGTGGGGGCGGTGGGAGACATGAGTGGGGGCCTGGTGGAGGGTGCCCCTGCACTGCTGGGGGGTGGGGGTGATAGGGGACATGGGTGGGGGCCTGGTGGAGGCTACCCCTGCACTGCTGGGGGGTGGGGGTGGTGGGAGACATGAGTGGGGGCCTGGTGGAGGGTGCCCCTGCTGGCTGGGGGGTGGGGGTGGTGGGAGACATGAGTGGGGGCCTGGTGGAGGGTGCCCCTGCACTGCTGGGGGGTGGGGGTGATAGGGGACATGGGTGGGGGCCTGGTGGAGGCTGCCCCTGCACTGCTGGGGGGTGGGGGTGGTGGGAGACATGAGTGGGGGCCTGGTGGAGGGTGCCCCTGCTGGCTGGGGGGTGGGGGTGGTGGGAGACATGAGTGGGGGCCTGGTGGAGGGTGCCCCTGCACTGCTGGGGGGTGGGGGTGATAGGGGACATGGGTGGGGGCCTGGTGGAGGCTGCCCCTGGATGCTGGGGGGTGGGGGTGCAGGGGGACATGAGTGGGGGCCTGGTGGTGCTGCCCCTGCACTGCTGGGGGGTGGGGGTGGTGGGAGACATGAGTGGGGGCCTGGTGGAGGGTGCCCATGGTGGCTGGGGGGTGGGGGTGGTGGGAGACATGGGTGGGAGCCTGGTGGGGGCTGCCCATGGTTGCTGGGGGGTGGGGGTGGTGGGAGACATGAGTGGGGGCCTGGTGGAGGCTGCCCCTGGTGGCTGGGGGGTGGGGGTGGTGGGAGACATGAGTGGTGGCCTGGTGGAGGCTGCCCCACACTGCTGGGGGGTGGGGGTGGTGGGAGACATGAGTGGGGGCCTGGTGGGGGCTGCCCATGGTGGCTGGGGGGTGGGGGTGGTGGGAGACATGGGTGGGAGCCTGGTGGGGGCTGCCCATGGTGGCTGGGGGTGGGGGTGGTGGGAGACATGAGTGGGGGCCTGGTGGAGGGTGCCTCTGCACTGCTGGGGGGTGGGGGTGATAGGGGACATGGGTGAGGGCCTGGTGGAGGCTGCCCCTGCACTGCTGGGGGGTGGGGGTGGTGGGAGACATGAGTGGGGGCCTGGTGGAGGGTGCTCCTGCTGGCTGGGGGGTGGGGGTGGTGGGAGACATGAGTGGGGGCCTGGTGGAGGGTGCCCCTGCACTGCTGGGGGGTGGGAGTTATAGGGGACATGGGTGGGGGCCTGGTGGAGGCTGCCCCTGCACTGCTGGGGGGTGGGGGCAGTGGGAGACATGGGTGGGAGCCTGGTGGGCGCTGCCCATGGTTGCTGGGGGGTGGGGGTGGTGGGAGACATGGGTGGGGGCCTGGTGGAGGCTGCCCCTGGATGCTGGGGGTGGGGGTGCAGGGGGACATGAGTGGGGGCCTGGTGGTGCTGCCCCTGCACTGCTGGGGGGTGGGGGTGGTGGGAGACATGAGTGGGGGCCTGGTGGAGGGTGCCCATGGTGGCTGGGGGGTGGGGGTGGTGGGAGACATGGGTGGGAGCCTGGTGGGGGCTGCCCATGGTTGCTGGGGGATGGGGTGGTGGGAGACATGAGTGGGGGCCTGGTGGAGGCTGCCCCTGGTTGCTGGGGGGTGGGGGTGGTGGGAGACATGAGTGGTGGCCTGGTGGAGGCTGCCCCACACTGCTGGGGGGTGGGGGTGGTGGGAGACATGAGTGGGGGCCTGGTGGGGGCTGCCCATGGTGGCTGGGGGGTGGGGGTGGTGGGAGACATGGGTGGGAGCCTGGTGGGGGCTGCCCATGGTGGCTGGGGGGTGGGGGTGGTGGGAGACATGAGTGGGGGCCTGGTGGAGGGTGCCCCTGCACTGCTGGGGGGTGGGGGTGATAGGGGACATGGGTGGGGGCCTGGTGGAGGCTGCCCCTGCACTGCTGGGGGGTGGGGGTGGTGGGAGACATGAGTGGGGGCCTGGTGGAGGGTGCCCTGCTGGCTGGGGGGTGGGGGTGGTGGGAGACATGAGTGGGGGCCTGGTGGAGGGTGCCCCTGCACTGCTGGGGGGTGGGGGTGATAGGGGACATGGGTGGGGGCCTGATGGAGGCTGCCCCTGGATGCTGGGGGTGCAGGGGGACATGAGTGGGGGCCTGGTGGTGCTGCCCCTGCACTGCTGGGGGGTGGGGGTGGTGGGAGACATGAGTGGGGGCCTGGTGGAGGGTGCCCATGGTGGCTGGGGGGTGGGGGTGGTGGGAGACATGGGTGGGAGCCTGGTGGGGGCTGCCCATGGTTGCTGGGGGGTGGGGGTGGTGGGAGACATGAGTGGGGGCCTGGTGGAGGGTGCCCCTGCACTGCTGGGGGGTGGGGGTGATAGGGGACATGGGTGGGGGCCTGGTGGAGGCTGCCCCTGGATGCTGGGGGGTGGGGGTGCAGGGGGACATGAGTGGGGGCCTGGTGGTGCTGCCCCTGCACTGCTGGGGGGTGGGGGTGGTGGGAGACATGAGTGGGGGCCTGGTGGAGGGTGCCCATGGTGGCTGGAGGGTGGGGGTGGTGGGAGACATGGGTGGGAGCCTGGTGGGGGCTGCCCATGGTTGCTGGGGGGTGGGGGTGGTGGGAGACATGAGTGGGGGCCTGGTGGAGGCTGCCCCTGGTGGCTGGGGGGTGGGGGTGGTGGGAGACATGAGTGGTGGCCTGGTGGAGGCTGCCCCACACTGCTGGGGGGTGGGGGTGGTGGTAGACATGAGTGGGGGCCTGGTGGGGGCTGCCCATGGTGGCTGGGGGGTGGGGGTGGTGGGAGACATGGGTGGGAGCCTGGTGGGGGCTGCCCATGGTGGCTGGGGGGTGGTGGTGGTGGGAGACATGAGTGGGGGCCTGGTGGAGGGTGCCCCTGCACTGCTGGGGTGTGGGGGTGATAGGGGACATGGGTGGGGGCCTGGTGGAGGCTGCCCCTGCACTGCTGGGGGGTGGGGGTGGTGGGAGACATGAGTGGGGGCCTGGTGGAGGGTGCCCCTGCTGGCTGGGGGGTGGGGGTGGTGGGAGACATGAGTGGGGGCCTGGTGGAGGGTGCCCCTGCACTGCTGGGGGGTGGGGGTGATAGGGGACATGGGTGGGGGCCTGGTGGAGGGTGCCCATGGTGGCTGGGGGGTGGGGGTGGTGGGAGACATGGGTGGGAGCCTGGTGGGGGCTGCCCATGGTTGCTGGGGGGTGGGGGTGGTGGGAGACATGAGTGGGGGCCTGGTGGAGGCTGCCCCTGGTGGCTGGGGGGTGGGGGTGGTGGGAGACATGAGTGGTGGCCTGGTGGAGGCTGCCCCACACTGCTGGGGGGTAGGGGTGGTGGGAGACATGAGTGGGGGCCTGGTGGGGGCTGCCCATGGTGGCTGGGGGGTGGGGGTGGTGGGAGACATGGGTGGGAGCCTGGTGGGGGCTGCCCATGGTTGCTGGGGGGTGGGGGTGGTGGGAGACATGAGTGGGGGCCTGGTGGAGGCTGCCCCTGGTGGCTGGGGGGTGGGGGTGGTGGGAGACATGAGTGGTGGCCTGGTGGAGGCTGCCCCACACTGCTGGGGGGTGGGGGTGGTGGGAGACATGAGTGGGGGCCTGGTGGGGGCTGCCCAGGGTGGCTGGGGGGTGGGGGTGGTGGGAGACATGAGTGGGGGCCTGGTGGGGGCTGCCCATGGTGGCTGGGGGGTGGGGGCGGTGGGAGACATGAGTGGGGGCCTGGTGGAGGGTGCCCCTGCACTGCTGGGGGGTGGGGGTGATAGGGGACATGGGTGGGGGCCTGGTGGAGGCTGCCCCTGCACTGCTGGGGGGTGGGGGTGGTGGGAGACATGAGTGGGGGCCTGGTGGAGGGTGCCCCTGCTGGCTGGGGGGTGGGGGTGGTGGGAGACATGAGTGGGGGCCTGGTGGAGGGTGCCCCTGCACTGCTGGGGGTGGGGGTGATAGGGGACATGGGTGGGGGCCTGGTGGAGGCTGCCCCTGGATGCTGGGGGGTGGGGGTGCAGGGGGACATGAGTGGGGGCCTGGTGGTGCTGCCCCTGCACTGCTGGGGGGTGGGGGTGGTGGGAGACATGAGTGGGGGCCTGGTGGAGGGTGCCCATGGTGGCTGGGGGGTGGGGGTGGTGGGAGACATGGGTGGGAGCCTGGTGGGGGCTGCCCATGGTTGCTGGGGGGTGGGGGTGGTGGGAGACATGAGTGGGGGCCTGGTGGAGGCTGCCCCTGGTGGCTGGGGGGTGGGGGTGGTGGGAGACATGAGTGGTGGCCTGGTGGAGGCTGCCCCACACTGCTGGGGGGTGGGGGTGGTGGGAGACATGAGTGGGGGCCTGGTGGGGGCTGCCCATGGTGGCTGGGGGGTGGGGGTGGTGGGAGACATGGGTGGGAGCCTGGTGGGGGCTGCCCATGGTGGCTGGGGGTGGGGGTGGTGGGAGACATGAGTGGGGGCCTGGTGGGGGCTGCCCATGGTGGCTGGGGGGTGGGGGTGGTGGGAGACATGGGTGGGAGCCTGGTGGGGGCTGCCCATGGTGGCTGGGGGTGGGGGTGGTGGGAGACATGAGTGGGGGCCTGGTGGGGGCTGCCCAGGGTGGCTGGGGGGTGGGGGTGGTGGGAGACATGAGTGGGGGCCTGGTGGGGGCTGCCCATGGTGGCTGGGGGGTGGGGGCGGTGGGAGACATGAGTGGGGGCCTGGTGGAGGGTGCCCCTGCACTGCTGGGGGGTGGGGGTGATAGGGGACATGGGTGGGGGCCTGGTGGAGGCTGCCCCTGCACTGCTGGGGGGTGGGGGTGGTGGGAGACATGAGTGGGGGCCTGGTGGAGGGTGCCCCTGCTGGCTGGGGGGTGGGGGTGGTGGGAGACATGAGTGGGGGCCTGGTGGAGGGTGCCCCTGCACTGCTGGGGGGTGGGGGTGATAGGGGACATGGGTGGGGGCCTGGTGGAGGCTGCCCCTGCACTGCTGGGGGGTGGGGGTGGTGGGAGACATGAGTGGGGGCCTGGTGGAGGGTGCCCCTGCTGGCTGGGGGGTGGGGGTGGTGGGAGACATGAGTGGGGGCCTGGTGGAGGGTGCCCCTGCACTGCTGGGGGGTGGGGGTGATAGGGGACATGGGTGGGGGCCTGGTGGAGGCTGCCCCTGGATGCTGGGGGGTGGGGGTGCAGGGGGACATGAGTGGGGGCCTGGTGGTGCTGCCCCTGCACTGCTGGGGGGTGGGGGTGGTGGGAGACATGAGTGGGGGCCTGGTGGAGGGTGCCCATGGTGGCTGGGGGGTGGGGGTGGTGGGAGACATGGGTGGGAGCCTGGTGGGGGCTGCCCATGGTTGCTGGGGGGTGGGGGTGGTGGGAGACATGAGTGGGGGCCTGGTGGAGGCTGCCCCTGGTGGCTGGGGGGTGGGGGTGGTGGGAGACATGAGTGGTGGCCTGGTGGAGGCTGCCCCACACTGCTGGGGGGTGGGGGTGGTGGGAGACATGAGTGGGGGCCTGGTGGGGGCTGCCCATGGTGGCTGGGGGGTGGGGGTGGTGGGAGACATGGGTGGGAGCCTGGTGGGGGCTGCCCATGGTGGCTGGGGGTGGGGGTGGTGGGAGACATGAGTGGGGGCCTGGTGGAGGGTGCCTCTGCACTGCTGGGGGGTGGGGGTGATAGGGGACATGGGTGAGGGCCTGGTGGAGGCTGCCCCTGCACTGCTGGGGGGTGGGGGTGGTGGGAGACATGAGTGGGGGCCTGGTGGAGGGTGCTCCTGCTGGCTGGGGGGTGGGGGTGGTGGGAGACATGAGTGGGGGCCTGGTGGAGGGTGCCCCTGCACTGCTGGGGGGTGGGAGTTATAGGGGACATGGGTGGGGGCCTGGTGGAGGCTGCCCCTGCACTGCTGGGGGGTGGGGGTGGTGGGAGACATGGGTGGGAGCCTGGTGGGCGCTGCCCATGGTTGCTGGGGGGTGGGGGTGGTGGGAGACATGGGTGGGGGCCTGGTGGAGGCTGCCCCTTGATGCTGGGGGTGGGGGTGCAGGGGGACATGAGTGGGGGCCTGGTGGTGCTGCCCCTGCACTGCTGGGGGGTGGGGGTGGTGGGAGACATGAGTGGGGGCCTGGTGGAGGGTGCCCATGGTGGCTGGGGGGTGGGGGTGGTGGGAGACATGGGTGGGAGCCTGGTGGGGGCTGCCCATGGTTGCTGGGGGATGGGGTGGTGGGAGACATGAGTGGGGGCCTGGTGGAGGCTGCCCCTGGTTGCTGGGGGGTGGGGGTGGTGGGAGACATGAGTGGTGGCCTGGTGGAGGCTGCCCCACACTGCTGGGGGGTGGGGGTGGTGGGAGACATGAGTGGGGGCCTGGTGGGGGCTGCCCATGGTGGCTGGGGGGTGGGGGTGGTGGGAGACATGGGTGGGAGCCTGGTGGGGGCTGCCCATGGTGGCTGGGGGGTGGGGGTGGTGGGAGACATGAGTGGGGGCCTGGTGGAGGGTGCCCCTGCACTGCTGGGGGGTGGGGGTGATAGGGGACATGGGTGGGGGCCTGGTGGAGGCTGCCCCTGCACTGCTGGGGGGTGGGGGTGGTGGGAGACATGAGTGGGGGCCTGGTGGAGGGTGCCCCTGCTGGCTGGGGGGTGGGGGTGGTGGGAGACATGAGTGGGGGCCTGGTGGAGGGTGCCCCTGCACTGCTGGGGGGTGGGGGTGATAGGGGACATGGGTGGGGGCCTGATGGAGGCTGCCCCTGGATGCTGGGGGTGCAGGGGGACATGAGTGGGGGCCTGGTGGTGCTGCCCCTGCACTGCTGGGGGGTGGGGGTGGTGGGAGACATGAGTGGGGGCCTGGTGGAGGGTGCCCATGGTGGCTGGGGGGTGGGGGTGGTGGGAGACATGGGTGGGAGCCTGGTGGGGGCTGCCCATGGTTGCTGGGGGGTGGGGGTGGTGGGAGACAAGAGTGGGGGCCTGGTGGAGGGTGCCCCTGCACTGCTGGGGGGTGGGGGTGATAGGGGACATGGGTGGGGGCCTGGTGGAGGCTGCCCCTGGATGCTGGGGGGTGGGGGTGCAGGGGGACATGAGTGGGGGCCTGGTGGTGCTGCCCCTGCACTGCTGGGGGGTGGGGGTGGTGGGAGACATGAGTGGGGGCCTGGTGGAGGGTGCCCATGGTGGCTGGAGGGTGGGGGTGGTGGGAGACATGGGTGGGAGCCTGGTGGGGGCTGCCCATGGTTGCTGGGGGGTGGGGGTGGTGGGAGACATGAGTGGGGGCCTGGTGGAGGCTGCCCCTGGTGGCTGGGGGGTGGGGGTGGTGGGAGACATGAGTGGTGGCCTGGTGGAGGCTGCCCCACACTGCTGGGGGGTGGGGGTGGTGGTAGACATGAGTGGGGGCCTGGTGGGGGCTGCCCATGGTGGCTGGGGGGTGGGGGTGGTGGGAGACATGGGTGGGAGCCTGGTGGGGGCTGCCCATGGTGGCTGGGGGGTGGTGGTGGTGGGAGACATGAGTGGGGGCCTGCTGGAGGGTGCCCCTGCACTGCTGGGGTGTGGGGGTGATAGGGGACATGGGTGGGGGCCTGGTGGAGGCTGCCCCTGCACTGCTGGGGGGTGGGGGTGGTGGGAGACATGAGTGGGGGCCTGGTGGAGGGTGCCCCTGCTGGCTGGGGGGTGGGGGTGGTGGGAGACATGAGTGGGGGCCTGGTGGAGGGTGCCCCTGCACTGCTGGGGGGTGGGGGTGATAGGGGACATGGGTGGGGGCCTGGTGGAGGGTGCCCATGGTGGCTGGGGGGTGGGGGTGGTGGGAGACATGGGTGGGAGCCTGGTGGGGGCTGCCCATGGTTGCTGGGGGGTGGGGGTGGTGGGAGACATGAGTGGGGGCCTGGTGGAGGCTGCCCCTGGTGGCTGGGGGGTGGGGGTGGTGGGAGACATGAGTGGTGGCCTGGTGGAGGCTGCCCCACACTGCTGGGGGGTAGGGGTGGTGGGAGACATGAGTGGGGGCCTGGTGGGGGCTGCCCATGGTGGCTGGGGGGTGGGGGTGGTGGGAGACATGGGTGGGAGCCTGGTGGGGGCTGCCCATGGTGGCTGGGGGGTGGGGGTGGTGGGAGACATGAGTGGGGGCCTGGTGGAGGGTGCCTCTGCACTGCTGGGGGGTGGGGGTGATAGGGGACATGGGTGAGGGCCTGGTGGAGGCTGCCCCTGCACTGCTGGGGGGTGGGGGTGGTGGGAGACATGAGTGGGGGCCTGGTGGAGGGTGCCCCTGCTGGCTGGGGGGTGGGGGTGGTGGGAGACATGAGTGGGGGCCTGGTGGAGGGTGCCCCTGCACTGCTGGGGGGTGGGAGTTATAGGGGACATGGGTGGGGGCCTGGTGGAGGCTGCCCCTGCACTGCTGGGGGGTGGGGGTGGTGGGAGACATGGGTGGGAGCCTGGTGGGCGCTGCCCATGGTTGCTGGGGGGTGGGGGTGGTGGGAGACATGGGTGGGGGCCTGGTGGAGGCTGCCCCTGGATGCTGGGGGGTGGGGGTGCAGGGGGACATGAGTGGGGGCCTGGTGGTGCTGCCCCTGCACTGCTGGGGGGTGGGGGTGGTGGGAGACATGAGTGGGGGCCTGGTGGAGGGTGCCCATGGTGGCTGGGGGGTGGGGGTGGTGGGAGACATGGGTGGGAGCCTGGTGGGGGCTGCCCATGGTTGCTGGGGGATGGGGTGGTGGGAGACATGAGTGGGGGCCTGGTGGAGGCTGCCCCTGGTGGCTGGGGGGTGGGGGTGGTGGGAGACATGAGTGGTGGCCTGGTGGAGGCTGCCCCACACTGCTGGGGGGTGGGAGTGGTGGGAGACATGAGTGGGGGCCTGGTGGGGGCTGCCCATGGTGGCTGGGGGGTGGGGGTGGTGGGAGACATGGGTGGGAGCCTGGTGGGGGCTGCCCATGGTGGCTGGGGGGTGGGGGTGGTGGGAGACATGAGTGGGGGCCTGGTGGAGGGTGCCCCTGCACTGCTGGGGGGTGGGGGTGATAGGGGACATGGGTGGGGGCCTGGTGGAGGCTGCCCCTGCACTGCTGGGGGGTGGGGGTGGTGGGAGACATGAGTGGGGGCCTGGTGGAGGGTGCCCCTGCTGGCTGGGGGGTGGGGGTGGTGGGAGACATGAGTGGGGGCCTGGTGGAGGGTGCCCCTGCACTGCTGGGGGGTGGGGGTGATAGGGGACATGGGTGGGGGCCTGGTGGAGGCTGCCCCTGCACTGCTGGGGGGTGGGGGTGGTGGGAGACATGAGTGGGGGCCTGGTGGAGGGTGCCCCTGCTGGCTGGGGGGTGGGGGTGGTGGGAGACATGAGTGGGGGCCTGGTGGAGGGTGCCCCTGCACTGCTGGGGGGTGGGGGTGATAGGGGACATGGGTGGGGGCCTGGTGGAGGCTGCCCCTGCACTGCTGGGGGGTGGGGGTGGTGGGAGACATGAGTGGGGGCCTGGTGGAGGGTGCCCCTGCTGGCTGGGGGGTGGGGGTGGTGGGAGACATGAGTGGGGGCCTGGTGGAGGGTGCCCCTGCACTGCTGGGGGGTGGGGGTGATAGGGGACATGGGTGGGGGCCTGGTGGAGGCTGCCCCTGGATGCTGGGGGGTGGGGGTGCAGGGGGACATGAGTGGGGGCCTGGTGGTGCTGCCCCTGCACTGCTGGGGGGTGGGGGTGGTGGGAGACATGAGTGGGGGCCTGGTGGAGGGTGCCCATGGTGGCTGGGGGGTGGGGGTGGTGGGAGACATGGGTGGGAGCCTGGTGGGGGCTGCCCATGGTTGCTGGGGCGTGGGGGTGGTGGGAGACATGAGTGGGGGCCTGGTGGAGGCTGCCCCTGGTGGCTGGGGGGTGGGGGTGGTGGGAGACATGAGTGGTGGCCTGGTGGAGGCTGCCCCACACTGCTGGGGGGTGGGGGTGGTGGGAGACATGAGTGGGGGCCTGGTGGGGGCTGCCCATGGTGGCTGGGGGGTGGGGGTGGTGGGAGACATGGGTGGGAGCCTGGTGGGGGCTGCCCATGGTGGCTGGGGGGTGGGGGTGGTGGGAGACATGAGTGGGGGCCTGGTGGAGGGTGCCTCTGCACTGCTGGGGGGTGGGGGTGATAGGGGACATGGGTGAGGGCCTGGTGGAGGCTGCCCCTGCACTGCTGGGGGGTGGGGGTGGTGGGAGACATGAGTGGGGGCCTGGTGGAGGGTGCCCCTGCTGGCTGGGGGGTGGGGGTGGTGGGAGACATGAGTGGGGGCCTGGTGGAGGGTGCCCCTGCACTGCTGGGGGGTGGGAGTTATAGGGGACATGGGTGGGGGCCTGGTAGAGGCTGCCCCTGCACTGCTGGGGGGTGGGGGTGGTGGGAGACATGGGTGGGAGCCTGGTGGGCGCTGCCCATGGTTGCTGGGGGGTGGGGGTGGTGGGAGACATGGGTGGGGGCCTGGTGGAGGCTGCCCCTGGATGCTGGGGGGTGGGGGTGCAGGGGGACATGAGTGGGGGCCTGGTGGTGCTGCCCCTGCACTGCTGGGGGGTGGGGGTGGTGGGAGACATGAGTGGGGGCCTGGTGGAGGGTGCCCATGGTGGCTGGGGGGTGGGGGTGGTGGGAGACATGGGTGGGAGCCTGGTGGGGGCTGCCCATGGTTGCTGGGGGATGGGGTGGTGGGAGACATGAGTGGGGGCCTGGTGGAGGCTGCCCCTGGTGGCTGGGGGGTGGGGGTGGTGGGAGACATGAGTGGTGGCCTGGTGGAGGCTGCCCCACACTGCTGGGGGGTGGGGGTGGTGGGAGACATGAGTGGGGGCCTGGTGGGGGCTGCCCATGGTGGCTGGGGGGTGGGGGTGGTGGGAGACATGGGTGGGAGCCTGGTGGGGGCTGCCCATGGTGGCTGGGGGGTGGGGGTGGTCGGAGACATGAGTGGGGGCCTGGTGGAGGGTGCCCCTGCACTGCTGGGGGGTGGGGGTGATAGGGGACATGGGTGGGGGCCTGGTGGAGGCTGTCCCTGCACTGCTGGGGGGTGGGGGTGGTGGGAGACATGAGTGGGGGCCTGGTGGAGGGTGCCCCTGCTGGCTGGGGGGTGGGGGTGGTGGAAGACATGAGTGGGGGCCTGGTGGAGGGTGCCCCTGCACTGCTGGGGGGTGGGGGTGATAGGGGACATGGGTGGGGGCCTGGTGGAGGCTGCCCCTGGATGCTGGGGGGTGGGGGTGCAGGGGGACATGAGTGGGGGCCTGGTGGTGCTGCCCCTGCACTGCTGGGGGGTGGGGGTGGTGGGAGACATGAGTGGGGGCCTGGTGGAGGGTGCCCATGGTGGCTGGGGGGTGGGGGTGGTGGGAGACATGGGTGGGAGCCTGGTGGGGGCTGCCCATGGTTGCTGGGGGGTGGGGGTGGTGGGAGACATGAGTGGGGGCCTGGTGGAGGGTGCCCCTGCACTGCTGGGGGGTGGGGGTGATAGGGGACATGGGTGGGGGCCTGCTGGAGGCTGCCCCTGGATGCTGGGGGGTGGGGGTGCAGGGGGACATGAGTGGGGGCCTAGTGGTGCTGCCCCTGCACTGCTGAGGGGTGGGGGTGGTGGGAGACATGAGTGGGGGCCTGGTGGAGGGTGCCCATGGTGGCTGGGGGGTGGGGGGGTGGGAGACATGGGTGGGAGCCTGGTGGGGGCTGCCCATGGTTGCTGGGGGGTGGGGGTGGTGGGAGACATGAGTGGGGGCCTGGTGGAGGCTGCCCCTGGTGGCTGGGGGGTGGGGGTGGTGGGAGACATGAGTGGTGGCCTGGTGGAGGCTGCCCCACACTGCTGGGGGGTGGGGGTGGTGGTAGACATGAGTGGGGGCCTGGTGGGGGCTGCCCATGGTGGCTGGGGGGTGGGGGTGGTGGGAGACATGGGTGGGAGCCTGGTGGGGGCTGCCCATGGTGGCTGGGGGGTGGTGGTGGTGGGAGACATGAGTGGGGGCCTGGTGGAGGGTGCCCCTGCACTGCTGGGGTGTGGGGGTGATAGGGGACATGGGTGGGGGCCTGGTGGAGGCTGCCCCTGCACTGCTGGGGGGTGGGGGTGGTGGGAGACATGAGTGGGGGCCTGGTGGAGGGTGCCCCTGCTGGCTGGGGGGTGGGGGTGGTGGGAGACATGAGTGGGGGCCTGGTGGAGGGTGCCCCTGCACTGCTGGGGGGTGGGGGTGATAGGGGACATGGGTGGGGGCCTGGTGGAGGCTGCCCCTGGATGCTGGGGGGTGGGGGTGCAGGGGGACATGAGTGGGGGCCTGGTGGTGCTGCCCCTGCACTGCTGGGGGGTGGGGGTGGTGGGAGACATGAGTGGGGGCCTGGTGGAGGGTGCCCATGGTGGCTGGGGGGTGGGGGTGGTGGGAGACATGGGTGGGAGCCTGGTGGGGGCTGCCCATGGTTGCTGGGGGTTGGGGGTGGTGGGAGACATGAGTGGGGGCCTGGTGGAGGCTGCCCCTGGTGGCTGGGGTGTGGGGGTGGTGGGAGACATGAGTGGTGGCCTGGTGGAGGCTGCCCCACACTGCTGGGGGGTGGGGGTGGTGGGAGACATGAGTGGGGGCCTGGTGGGGGCTGCCCATGGTGGCTGGGGGGTGGGGGTGGTGGGAGACATGGGTGGGAGCCTGGTGGGGGCTGCCCATGGTGGCTGGGGGGTGGGGGTGGTGGGAGACATGAGTGGGGGCCTGGTGGAGGGTGCCTCTGCACTGCTGGGGGGTGGGGGTGATAGGGGACATGGGTGAGGGCCTGGTGGAGGCTGCCCCTGCACTGCTGGGGGGTGGGGGTGGTGGGAGACATGAGTGGGGGCCTGGTGGAGGGTGCCCCTGCTGGCTGGGGGGTGGGGGTGGTGGGAGACATGAGTGGGGGCCTGGTGGAGGGTGCCCCTGCACTGCTGGGGGGTGGGAGTTATAGGGGACATGGGTGGGGGCCTGGTGGAGGCTGCCCCTGCACTGCTGGGGGGTGGGGGTGGTGGGAGACATGGGTGGGAGCCTGGTGGGTGCTGCCCATGGTTGCTGGGGGGTGGGGGTGGTGGGAGACATGGGTGGGGGCCTGGTGGAGGCTGCCCCTGGATGCTGGGGGGTGGGGGTGCAGGGGGACATGAGTGGGGGCCTGGTGGTGCTGCCCCTGCACTGCTGGGGGGTGGGGGTGGTGGGAGACATGAGTGGGGGCCTGGTGGAGGGTGCCCATGGTGGCTGGGGGGTGGGGGTGGTGGGAGACATGGGTGGGAGCCTCGTGGGGGCTGCCCATGGTTGCTGGGGGATGGGGTGGTGGGAGACATGAGTGGGGGCCTGGTGGAGGCTGCCCCTGGTGGCTGGGGGGTGGGGGTGGTGGGAGACATGAGTGGTGGCCTGGTGGAGGCTGCCCCACACTGCTGGGGGGTGGGGGTGGTGGGAGACATGAGTGGGGGCCTGGTGGAGGGTGCCCCTGCTGGCTGGGGGGTGGGGGTGGTGGGAGACATGAGTGGGGGCCTGGTGGAGGGTGCCCCTGCACTGCTGGGGGGTGGGGGTGATAGGGGACATGGGTGGGGGCCTGGTGGAGGCTGCCCCTGGATGCTGGGGGGTGGGGGTGCAGGGGGACATGAGTGGGGGCCTGGTGGTGCTGCCCCTGCACTGCTGGGGGGTGGGGGTGGTGGGAGACATGAGTGGGGGCCTGGTGGAGGGTGCCTATGGTGGCTGGGGGGTGGGGGTGGTGGGAGACATGGGTGGGAGCCTGGTGGGGGCTGCCCATGGTTGCTGGGGGGTGGGGGTGGTGGGAGACATGAGTGGGGGCCTGGTGGAGGGTGCCCCTGCACTGCTGGGGGGTGGGGGTGATAGGGGACATGGGTGGGGGCCTGGTGGAGGCTGCCCCTGGATGCTGGGGGGTGGGGGTGCAGGGGGACATGAGTGGGGGCCTGGTGGTGCTGCCCCTGCACTGCTGGGGGGTGGGGGTGGTGGGAGACATGAGTGGGGGCCTGGTGGAGGGTGCCCATGGTTGCTGGGGCGTGGGGGTGGTGGGAGACATGAGTGGGGGCCTGGTGGAGGCTGCCCCTGGTGGCTGGGGGGTGGGGGTGGTGGGAGACATGAGTGGTGGCCTGGTGGAGGCTGCCCCACACTGCTGGGGGGTGGGGGTGGTGGGAGACATGAGTGGGGGCCTGGTGGGGGCTGCCCATGGTGGCTGGGGGGTGGGGGTGGTGGGAGACATGGGTGGGAGCCTGGTGGGGGCTGCCCATGGTGGCTGGGGGGTGGGGGTGGTGGGAGACATGAGTGGGGGCCTGGTGGAGGGTGCCTCTGCACTGCTGGGGGGTGGGGGTGATAGGGGACATGGGTGAGGGCCTGGTGGAGGCTGCCCCTGCACTGCTGGGGGGTGGGGGTGGTGGGAGACATGAGTGGGGGCCTGGTGGAGGGTGCCCCTGCTGGCTGGGGGGTGGGGGTGGTGGGAGACATGAGTGGGGGCCTGGTGGAGGGTGCCCCTGCACTGCTGGGGGGTGGGAGTTATAGGGGACATGGGTGGGGGCCTGGTAGAGGCTGCCCCTGCACTGCTGGGGGGTGGGGGTGGTGGGAGACATGGGTGGGAGCCTGGTGGGCGCTGCCCATGGTTGCTGGGGGGTGGGGGTGGTGGGAGACATGGGTGGGGGCCTGGTGGAGGCTGCCCCTGGATGCTGGGGGGTGGGGGTGCAGGGGGACATGAGTGGGGGCCTGGTGGTGCTGCCCCTGCACTGCTGGGGGGTGGGGGTGGTGGGAGACATGAGTGGGGGCCTGGTGGAGGGTGCCCATGGTGGCTGGGGGGTGGGGGTGGTGGGAGACATGGGTGGGAGCCTGGTGGGGGCTGCCCATGGTTGCTGGGGGATGGGGTGGTGGGAGACATGAGTGGGGGCCTGGTGGAGGCTGCCCCTGGTGGCTGGGGGGTGGGGGTGGTGGGAGACATGAGTGGTGGCCTGGTGGAGGCTGCCCCACACTGCTGGGGGGTGGGGGTGGTGGGAGACATGAGTGGGGGCCTGGTGGGGGCTGCCCATGGTGGCTGGGGGGTGGGGGTGGTGGGAGACATGGGTGGGAGCCTGGTGGGGGCTGCCCATGGTGGCTGGGGGGTGGGGGTGGTCGGAGACATGAGTGGGGGCCTGGTGGAGGGTGCCCCTGCACTGCTGGGGGGTGGGGGTGATAGGGGACATGGGTGGGGGCCTGGTGGAGGCTGCCCCTGCACTGCTGGGGGGTGGGGGTGGTGGGAGACATGAGTGGGGGCCTGGTGGAGGGTGCCCCTGCTGGCTGGGGGGTGGGGGTGGTGGAAGACATGAGTGGGGGCCTGGTGGAGGGTGCCCCTGCACTGCTGGGGGGTGGGGGTGATAGGGGACATGGGTGGGGGCCTGGTGGAGGCTGCCCCTGGATGCTGGGGGGTGGGGGTGCAGGGGGACATGAGTGGGGGCCTGGTGGTGCTGCCCCTGCACTGCTGGGGGGTGGGGGTGGTGGGAGACATGAGTGGGGGCCTGGTGGAGGGTGCCCATGGTGGCTGGGGGGTGGGGGTGGTGGGAGACATGGGTGGGAGCCTGGTGGGGGCTGCCCATGGTTGCTGGGGGGTGGGGGTGGTGGGAGACATGAGTGGGGGCCTGGTGGAGGGTGCCCCTGCACTGCTGGGGGGTGGGGGTGATAGGGGACATGGGTGGGGGCCTGCTGGAGGCTGCCCCTGGATGCTGGGGGGTGGGGGTGCAGGGGGACATGAGTGGGGGCCTAGTGGTGCTGCCCCTGCACTGCTGAGGGGTGGGGGTGGTGGGAGACATGAGTGGGGGCCTGGTGGAGGGTGCCCATGGTGGCTGGGGGGTGGGGGGGTGGGAGACATGGGTGGGAGCCTGGTGGGGGCTGCCCATGGTTGCTGGGGGGTGGGGGTGGTGGGAGACATGAGTGGGGGCCTGGTGGAGGCTGCCCCTGGTGGCTGGGGGGTGGGGGTGGTGGGAGACATGAGTGGTGGCCTGGTGGAGGCTGCCCCACACTGCTGGGGGGTGGGGGTGGTGGTAGACATGAGTGGGGGCCTGGTGGGGGCTGCCCATGGTGGCTGGGGGGTGGGGGTGGTGGGAGACATGGGTGGGAGCCTGGTGGGGGCTGCCCATGGTGGCTGGGGGGTGGTGGTGGTGGGAGACATGAGTGGGGGCCTGGTGGAGGGTGCCCCTGCACTGCTGGGGTGTGGGGGTGATAGGGGACATGGGTGGGGGCCTGGTGGAGGCTGCCCCTGCACTGCTGGGGGGTGGGGGTGGTGGGAGACATGAGTGGGGGCCTGGTGGAGGGTGCCCCTGCTGGCTGGGGGGTGGGGGTGGTGGGAGACATGAGTGGGGGCCTGGTGGAGGGTGCCCCTGCACTGCTGGGGGGTGGGGGTGATAGGGGACATGGGTGGGGGCCTGGTGGAGGCTGCCCCTGGATGCTGGGGGGTGGGGGTGCAGGGGGACATGAGTGGGGGCCTGGTGGTGCTGCCCCTGCACTGCTGGGGGGTGGGGGTGGTGGGAGACATGAGTGGGGGCCTGGTGGAGGGTGCCCATGGTGGCTGGGGGGTGGGGGTGGTGGGAGACATGGGTGGGAGCCTGGTGGGGGCTGCCCATGGTTGCTGGGGGTTGGGGGTGGTGGGAGACATGAGTGGGGGCCTGGTGGAGGCTGCCCCTGGTGGCTGGGGTGTGGGGGTGGTGGGAGACATGAGTGGTGGCCTGGTGGAGGCTGCCCCACACTGCTGGGGGGTGGGGGTGGTGGGAGACATGAGTGGGGGCCTGGTGGGGGCTGCCCATGGTGGCTGGGGGGTGGGGGTGGTGGGAGACATGGGTGGGAGCCTGGTGGGGGCTGCCCATGGTGGCTGGGGGGTGGGGGTGGTGGGAGACATGAGTGGGGGCCTGGTGGAGGGTGCCTCTGCACTGCTGGGGGGTGGGGGTGATAGGGGACATGGGTGAGGGCCTGGTGGAGGCTGCCCCTGCACTGCTGGGGGGTGGGGGTGGTGGGAGACATGAGTGGGGGCCTGGTGGAGGGTGCCCCTGCTGGCTGGGGGGTGGGGGTGGTGGGAGACATGAGTGGGGGCCTGGTGGAGGGTGCCCCTGCACTGCTGGGGGGTGGGAGTTATAGGGGACATGGGTGGGGGCCTGGTGGAGGCTGCCCCTGCACTGCTGGGGGGTGGGGGTGGTGGGAGACATGGGTGGGAGCCTGGTGGGTGCTGCCCATGGTTGCTGGGGGGTGGGGGTGGTGGGAGACATGGGTGGGGGCCTGGTGGAGGCTGCCCCTGGATGCTGGGGGGTGGGGGTGCAGGGGGACATGAGTGGGGGCCTGGTGGTGCTGCCCCTGCACTGCTGGGGGGTGGGGGTGGTGGGAGACATGAGTGGGGGCCTGGTGGAGGGTGCCCATGGTGGCTGGGGGGTGGGGGTGGTGGGAGACATGGGTGGGAGCCTGGTGGGGGCTGCCCATGGTTGCTGGGGGATGGGGTGGTGGGAGACATGAGTGGGGGCCTGGTGGAGGCTGCCCCTGGTGGCTGGGGGGTGGGGGTGGTGGGAGACATGAGTGGTGGCCTGGTGGAGGCTGCCCCACACTGCTGGGGGGTGGGGGTGGTGGGAGACATGAGTGGGGGCCTGGTGGAGGGTGCCCCTGCTGGCTGGGGGGTGGGGGTGGTGGGAGACATGAGTGGGGGCCTGGTGGAGGGTGCCCCTGCACTGCTGGGGGGTGGGGGTGATAGGGGACATGGGTGGGGGCCTGGTGGAGGCTGCCCCTGGATGCTGGGGGGTGGGGGTGCAGGGGGACATGAGTGGGGGCCTGGTGGTGCTGCCCCTGCACTGCTGGGGGGTGGGGGTGGTGGGAGACATGAGTGGGGGCCTGGTGGAGGGTGCCTATGGTGGCTGGGGGGTGGGGGTGGTGGGAGACATGGGTGGGAGCCTGGTGGGGGCTGCCCATGGTTGCTGGGGGGTGGGGGTGGTGGGAGACATGAGTGGGGGCCTGGTGGAGGGTGCCCCTGCACTGCTGGGGGGTGGGGGTGATAGGGGACATGGGTGGGGGCCTGGTGGAGGCTGCCCCTGGATGCTGGGGGGTGGGGGTGCAGGGGGACATGAGTGGGGGCCTGGTGGTGCTGCCCCTGCACTGCTGGGGGGTGGGGGTGGTGGGAGACATGAGTGGGGGCCTGGTGGAGGGTGCCCATGGTGGCTGGGGGGTGGGGGTGGTGGGAGACATGGGTGGGAGCCTGGTGGGGGCTGCCCATGGTTGCTGGGGGGTGGGGGTGGTGGGAGACATGAGTGGGGGCCTGGTGGAGGCTGCCCCTGGTGGCTGGGGGGTGGGGGTGGTGGGAGACATGAGTGGTGGCCTGGTGGAGGCTGCCCCACACTGCTGGGGGGTGGGGGTGGTGGTAGACATGAGTGGGGGCCTGGTGGGGGCTGCCCATGGTGGCTGGGGGGTGGGGGTGGTGGGAGACATGGGTGGGAGCCTGGTGGGGGCTGCCCATGGTGGCTGGGGGGTGGTGGTGGTGGGAGACATGAGTGGGGGCCTGGTGGAGCGTGCCCCTGCACTGCTGGGGTGTGGGGGTGATAGGGGACATGGGTGGGGGCCTGGTGGAGGCTGCCCCTGCACTGCTGGGGGGTGGGGGTGGTGGGAGACATGAGTGGGGGCCTGGTGGAGGGTGCCCCTGCTGGCTGGGGGGTGGGGGTGGTGGGAGACATGAGTGGGGGCCTGGTGGAGGGTGCCCCTGCACTGCTGGGGGGTGGGGGTGATAGGGGACATGGGTGGGGGCCTGGTGGAGGCTGCCCCTGGATGCTGGGGGGTGGGGGTGCAGGGGGACATGAGTGGGGGCCTGGTGGTGCTGCCCCTGCACTGCTGGGGGGTGGGGGTGGTGGGAGACATGAGTGGGGGCCTGGTGGAGGGTGCCCATGGTGGCTGGGGGGTGGGGGTGGTGGGAGACATGGGTGGGAGCCTGGTGGGGGCTGCCCATGGTTGCTGGGGGGTGGGGGTGGTGGGAGACATGAGTGGTGGCCTGGTGGAGGCTGCCCCACACTGCTGGGGGGTGGGGGTGGTGGGAGACATGAGTGGGGGCCTGGTGGGGGCTGCCCATGGTGGCTGGGGGGTGGGGGTGGTGGGAGACATGGGTGGGAGCCTGGTGGGGGCTGCCCATGGTGGCTGGGGGCTGGGGGTGGTGGGAGACATGAGTGGGGGCCTGGTGGAGGGTGCCTCTGCACTGCTGGGGGGTGGGGGTGATAGGGGACATGGGTGAGGGCCTGGTGGAGGCTGCCCCTGCACTGCTGGGGGGTGGGGGTGGTGGGAGACATGAGTGGGGGCCTGGTGGAGGGTGCCCCTGCTGGCTGGGGGGTGGGGGTGGTGGGAGACATGAGTGGGGGCCTGGTGGAGGGTGCCCCTGCACTGCTGGGGGGTGGGAGTTATTGGGGACATGGGTGGGGGCCTGGTGGAGGCTGCCCCTGCACTGCTGGGGGGTGGGGGTGGTGGGAGACATGGGTGGGAGCCTGGTGGGCGCTGCCCATGGTTGCTGGGGGGTGGGGGTGGTGGGAGACATGGGTGGGGGCCTGGTGGAGGCTGCCCCTGGATGCTGGGGGGTGGGGGTGCAGGGGGACATGAGTGGGGGCCTGGTGGTGCTGCCCCTGCACTGCTGGGGGGTGGGGGTGGTGGGAGACATGAGTGGGGGCCTGGTGGAGGGTGCCCATGGTGGCTGGGGGGTGGGGGTGGTGGGAGACATGGGTGGGAGCCTGGTGGGGGCTGCCCATGGTTGCTGGGGGATGGGGTGGTGGGAGACATGAGTGGGGGCCTGGTGGAGGCTGCCCCTGGTGGCTGGGGGGTGGGGGTGGTGGGAGACATGAGTGGTGGCCTGGTGGAGGCTGCCCCACACTGCTGGGGGGTGGGGGTGGTGGGAGACATGAGTGGGGGCCTGGTGGGGGCTGCCCATGGTGGCTGGGGGGTGGGGGTGGTGGGAGACATGAGTGGGGGCCTGGTGGAGGGTGCCCCTGCTGGCTGGGGGGTGGGGGTGGTGGGAGACATGAGTGGGGGCCTGGTGGAGGGTGCCCCTGCACTGCTGGGGGGTGGGAGTTATTGGGGACATGGGTGGGGGCCTGGTGGAGGCTGCCCCTGCACTGCTGGGGGGTGGGGGTGGTGGGAGACATGGGTGGGGGCCTGGTGGAGGCTGCCCCTGGATGCTGGGGGGTGGGGGTGCAGGGGGACATGAGTGGGGGCCTGGTGGTGCTGCCCCTGCACTGCTGGGGGGTGGGGGTGGTGGGAGACATGAGTGGGGGCCTGGTGGAGGGTGCCCATGGTGGCTGGGGGGTGGGGGTGGTGGGAGACATGGGTGGGAGCCTGGTGGGGGCTGCCCATGGTTGCTGGGGGATGGGGTGGTGGGAGACATGAGTGGGGGCCTGGTGGAGGCTGCCCCTGGTGGCTGGGGGGTGGGGGTGGTGGGAGACATGAGTGGTGGCCTGGTGGAGGCTGCCCCACACTGCTGGGGGGTGGGGGTGGTGGGAGACATGAGTGGGGGCCTGGTGGGGGCTGCCCATGGTGGCTGGGGGGTGGGGGTGGTGGGAGACATGGGTGGGAGCCTGGTGGGGGCTGCCCATGGTGGCTGGGGGGTGGGGGTGGTGGGAGACATGAGTGGGGGCCTGGTGGAGGGTGCCCCTGCACTGCTGGGGGGTGGGGGTGATAGGGGACATGGGTGGGGGCCTGGTGGAGGCTGCCCCTGCACTGCTGGGGGGTGGGGGTGGTGGGAGACATGAGTGGGGGCCTGGTGGAGGGTGCCCCTGCTGTCTGGGGGGTGGGGGTGGTGGGAGACATGAGTGGGGGCCTGGTGGAGGGTGCCCCTGCACTGCTGGGGGGTGGGGGTGATAGGGGACATGGGTGGGGGCCTGGTGGAGGCTGCCCCTGGATGCTGGGGGGTGGGGGTGCAGGGGGACATGAGTGGGGGCCTGGTGGTGCTGCCCCTGCACTGCTGGGGGGTGGGGGTGGTGGGAGACATGAGTGGGGGCCTGGTGGAGGGTGCCCATGGTGGCTTGGGGGTGGGGGTGGTGGGAGACATGGGTGGGAGCCTGGTGGGGGCTGCCCATGGTTGCTGGGGGGTGGGGGTGGTGGGAGACATGAGTGGGGGCCTGGTGGAGGGTGCCCCTGCACTGCTGGGGGGTGGGGGTGATAGGGGACATGGGTGGGGGCCTGGTGGAGGCTGCCCCTGGATGCTGGGGGGTGGGGGTGCAGGGGGACATGAGTGGGGGCCTGGTGGTCTGCCCCTGCACTGCTGGGGGGTGGGGGTGGTGGGAGACATGAGTGGGGGCCTGGTGGAGGGTGCCCATGGTGGCTGGGGGGTGGGGGTGGTGGGAGACATGGGTGGGAGCCTGGTGGGGGCTGCCCATGGTTGCTGGGGGGTGGGGGTGGTGGGAGACATGAGTGGGGGCCTGGTGGAGGCTGCCCCTGGTGGCTGGGGGGTGGGGGTGGTGGGAGACATGAGTGGTGGCCTGGTGGAGGCTGCCCCACACTGCTGGGGGGTGGGGGTGGTGGTAGACATGAGTGGGGGTCTGGTGGGGGCTGCCCATGGTGGCTGGGGGGTGGGGGTGGTGGGAGACATGGGTGGGAGCCTGGTGGGGGCTGCCCATGGTGGCTGGGGGGTGGGGGTGGTGGGAGACATGAGTGGGGGCCTGGTGGAGGGTGCCCCTGCACTGCTGGGGTGTGGGGGTGATAGGGGACATGGGTGGGGGCCAAGTGGAGGCTGCCCCTGCACTGCTGGGGGGTGGGGGTGGTGGGAGACATGAGTGGGGGCCTGGTGGAGGGTGCCCCTGCTGGCTGGGGGGTGGGGGTGGTGGGAGACATGAGTGGGGGCCTGGTGGAGGGTGCCCCTGCACTGCTGGGGGGTGGGGGTGATAGGGGACATGGGTGGGGGCCTGGCATAGCTCTCAACTCACCCGCTTTTGGCGGGTGTCACCCGCCTTGCAAAGGGCTGACTCACCCGCCAAGTCTCCTGCACGCCCATTCATTTCAATGGACGTCTCACCCGCCAGAAACAAAATCGGGAGATTTCACCCGCCTTTGCGAGACAAATGGTTGAGAGCTATGGGCCTGGTGGAGGCTGCCCCTGCACTGCTGGGGGGTGGGGGTGGTGGGAGACATGGGTGGGAGCCTGGTGGGCGCTGCCCATGGTTGCTGGGGGGTGGGGGTGGTGGGAGACATGGGTGGGGGCCTGGTGGAGGCTGCCCCTGGATGCCGGGGGGTGGGGGTGCAGGGGGACATGAGTGGGGGCCTGGTGGTGCTGCCCCTGCACTGCTGGGGGGTGGGGGTGGTGGGAGACATGAGTGGGGGCCTGGTGGAGGGTGCCCATGGTGGCTGGGGGGTGGGGGTGGTGGGAGACATGGGTGGGAGCATGGTGGGGGCTGCCCATGGTTGCTGGGGGGTGGGGGTGGTGGGAGACATGAGTGGGGGCCTGGTGGAGGCTGCCCCTGGTGGCTGGGGGGTGGGGGTGGTGGGAGACATGAGTGGTGGCCTGGTGGAGGCTGCCCCACACTGCTGGGGGGTGGGGGTGGTGGGAGACATGAGTGGGGGCCTGGTGGGGGCTGCCCATGGTGGCTGGGGGGTGGGGGTGGTGGGAGACATGGGTGGGAGCCTGGTGGGGGCTGCCCATGGTGGCTGGGGGGTGGGGGTGGTGGGAGACATGAGTGGGGGCCTGGTGGAGGGTGCCCCTGCACTGCTGGGGGCTGGGGGTGATAGGGGACATGGGTGGGGGCCTGGTGGAGGCTGCCCCTGCACTGCTGGGGGGTGGGGGTGGTGGGAGACATGAGTGGGGGCCTGGTGGAGGGTGCCCCTGCTGGCTGGGGGGTGGGGGTGGTGGGAGACATGAGTGGGGGCCTGGTGGAGGGTGCCCCTGCACTGCTGGGGGGTGGGGGTGATAGGGGACATGGGTGGGGGCCTGGTGGAGGCTGCCCCTGGATGCTGGGGGTGCAGGGGGACATGAGTGGGGGCCTGGTGGTGCTGCCCCTGCACTGCTGGGGGGTGGGGGTGGTGGGAGACATGAGTGGGGGCCTGGTGGAGGGTGCCCATGGTGGCTGGGGGGTGGGGGTGGTGGGAGACATGGGTGGGAGCCTGGTGGGGGCTGCCCATGGTTGCTGGGGGGTGGGGGTGGTGGGAGACATGAGTGGGGGCCTGGTGGAGGCTGCCCCTGGTGGCTGGGGGGTGGGGGTGGTGGGAGACATGAGTGGTGGCCTGGTGGAGGCTGCCCCACACTGCTGGGAGGTGGGGGTGGTGGGAGACATGAGTGGGGGCCCGGTGGGGGCTGCCCATGGTGGCTGGGGGGTGGGGGTGGTGGGAGACATGGGTGGGAGCCTGGTGGGGGCTGCCCATGGTGGCTGGGGGGTGGGGGTGGTGGGAGACATGAGTGGGGGCATGGTGGAGGGTGCCCCTGCACTGCTGGGGGGTGGGGGTGATAGGGGACATGGGTGGGGGCCTGGTGGAGGCTGCCCCTGCACTGCTGGGGGGTGGGGTGGTGGGAGACATGAGTGGGGGCCTGGTGGAGGGTGCCCCTGCTGGCTGGGGGGTGGGGGTGGTGGGAGACATGAGTGGGGGCCTGGTGGAGGGTGCCCCTGCACTGCTGGGGGGTGGGGGTGATAGGGGACATGGGTGGGGGCCTGGTGGAGGCTGCCCCTGCACTGCTGGGGGGTGGGGGCGGTGGGAGACATGAGTGGGGGCCTGGTGGAGGGTGCCCCTGCTGGCTGGGGGGTGGGGGTGGTGGGAGACATGAGTGGGGGACTGGTGGAGGCTGCCCTTGCACTGCTGGGGGGTGGGGGTGGTGGGAGACATGAGTGGGGGCCTGGTGGAGGGTGCCCCTGCACTGCTGGGGGGTGGGGGTGGTGGGAGACATGGGTGGGAGCCTGGTGGAGGGTGCCCCTGCACTGCTGGGGGGTGGGGGTGGTGGGAGACATGAGTGGGGGCCTGGTGGGGGCTGCCCATGGTGGCTGGGGGGTGGGGGTGGTGGGAGACATGAGTGGGGGTCTGGTGGAGGCTGCCCCTGGTGGCTGGGGGGTGGGGGTGGTGGGAGACATGAGTGGGGGCCTGGTGGAGGGTGCCCCTGCACTGCTGGGGGGTGGGGGTGTTAGGGAGAATTCTCTGTTTAGGCTGAATTTCCTAACCTAGTGAGTCCCCCAGCAGCTTTGCTGGATTTCTGGGGTTTGTTTTTTCCCTCCTGCCAAGAGTGTGACCCTTTTCCTCTCACTCTTGGACATGTATGTGTGGAATTCCTTTGAGGTGTCAATGTGTTCGATGGGCTATGGGGTCTTTTACTCCATAGGGTCTCATAAGTTTTTCTATGTGTGTCACTCTGCACCCTACGTGTCGTGACACGGGCAGCCCTAGCAGGTCCCCCCACCATAGACTCCATACCCGGGGACTGACTACTGTCTCCCCGGGCATGTAAAGTCACCATTGGCTTTACTAGACCTAAATTTACTAACAGAACTAGTACCAACCATCTTATTGTGGACGTGCTAGTAGGGGTAATACGATTACTCCTGGATCTGTTACTCGAGGGGGCACTGTCCCGTCCCCCCTCGTCGAGTTTTGGCTGGTGGCAGTGGAAACTACTTGTTATGTTCGGCCCCGAGCATAACCCTATGGGATTCGTCCCATTGTTGAAGATTGATACTGTTTTTCGTTAATCTCCAACGTACCACCGATCTACTTATCTTAAATAAGTTTATCGAGTGGTATTTTCTGCCAGAACTCGGGTTGAAAAATGGCGTCTGTGTTTTTCTCTGTGACTCCGAAACCAAAGGTTGAGCCCTTTGTTCCACTTTTGGCGGGCCTCTGGACAGAGACCCGCGAAGGTGGCGCCATTCTGTCTGGGTTACCTCAGGGGTGTGGGAGGGGGTTTAGACACCCTGGACCGAGTTGCCTTGCCAACTCAGGTCGCACTCTGGAGTGATTGGCCCAGGTGGTGAGCCTTCCCGCTCACCACTTAGCATGTGTTGATTGACAAGCTAGGCTGAATGAATGGGGGACGTCTGCATAAAAGCAGGGCCTTTGGGACTGGATCTTCAGGAAGTCGCCACTGGACCTAAAGAATCCGACGAGGGTAACGCTGAGCCGACCTGCACGACAAAACCTCCGGTGGAGCCCTGCGGAATCGTCTCACAATCTCCCGACGACAGAAGAGATCTCCCTGCCGGAGAGGCTCTTTCCCTGGCTGGTGGGAACAACCAGTCTTCTTCTTCTTTGCGCTTTTTGGTCGCCCAGGACGCAGTGGTCGAATTGCCCGTGCAGAGCACCCGGCAACCGGATAGCCACTACTCCTGCATCGTGATCGAAAGGTGGTGCCTTGTGACGAAGCACTCCGCGGCTGGTTTCTTCCCTGGTGGTGCACCGGACATCTTCTCTTCGACGACGAGAGCATCTCTTCTCTTGGCCAAGACCCGTCGTGCATCCACCACCAGGAACAACTGCCCCCGTCGGAGCTGTCTTCCCCCACAAGGTACCGTAAACCGCCTGGCTTCCCTTTTTGATCGGTTCGTGTGAGGTATCTGATTCCTCTCCGTTCCGTTGGGTTGCCTCCAATCTTTATTCACTCTTTGTTCTGAACTGGTTCAACCTGTCGCTAAACAATTTGCTAAACAAGACTTGAGTGCATCATCCGTAGAGACTTTCCAGGACATCGTGCCTTGCCTCTCACCGAGTGGGCCTGGCCGCCGAACTGTATGATCTAGTGTGATTAATGCTTTCTTGCCTTGCATTTTTACCCGCTTCAGTACGAACCGTGTTGACTTCGTTACCTGCCTTTCTCTTCTCTCCCTTCCTCACTAAAAAATATTCGAGTGTCATCTGGGTTTAGGTATACACCTCTGTCTGAAAATAAGTGGTGCCGTAGAACCTAGAGTTGTCGATATAGTGTTTCGGGGGGTTGAGCTTTATTCCACCCTGCAGAGTAATTGTATTTTGATTTGTTTGCCGTGGTTCACTTTAGTATTTTTCGTAGACATTCAGTTATTAATAAATAACTTACTATCTTTATACTAAAGCCTGGTTGCGTGTTTACTCGTTTTGCTGCGAAGAATTACCCTATCTTGTATACTCCCTATACTGACCAACTTTTCTTGAGAGAAGTCTGACTGCTCAGCCACAGCTACCAATTGGATCTGTGTGGTACAGACTGCTACCAAGCGGGTTCATCGCAACACCTGTAGTCCTAAATCTTTTGCAGTGGTCCCAGAGGGAACTGCACAGGTTTCCGCCTAACACTGGTGTACAGCGGTGGGATTAGTATCGAGTATACAGTTTAGAGTGTTTTTCGACGCTGTAGGACGACTAACCACAAAACGTTACAAAAGCAACTTTCAAAAAACATGTCTACAATGGAAATGTACAGCCAAGAGTCTTTGTCGGATAAAAATACTGAGAGTCTGCGAGCTCTCTGTAGACAAGAGAATCTTCCTGTAAAAGGCAAGAAGTTAGAACTGATAGAGAGATTGCTGGCGAACCAAAGTCTGGGTACTGGTTCAGAGGAACCAAACTCTCCAGCAACTGTAGATAACAGTAATGGTGTTGATCTGAATCGTAATTCTGATGATAGCGATGAAGAGGCTGACGAGGACGGCGAGGCTAACGAAACTGTCTCACCTGTTCCTCTACCTGCCTTACCAACTGTGCCTACGGGGCCAATACCAGGTCCCACAAGTAACCCTGCTTATTTTGAACTTGAAAAAATGAAGCTCGAATTAGAATATAAACGGTTCTTGGCTCAATCTGAACGAAACCAAGAGCTCGAGTTCAGACGAATGAATGCCCAGGCTGAGCAGAAACAAGCTGAGTTAAGACTCAGGGAAATAGAGCTTAATCATGAGTTACAAATGAAAAAGTTGTCTATGGAAAATGCTTCTCTCTCCTCTGGTTCCTCTAGGAGCTCCAGTCCCAAAAGACCCCGGATGCCGAAGGAATTAGTGGGTATGTACGAACCGAGATTGGATGTGTTGGATTGGTTGAAACTGTTTGAATACAATCATGGGCTCCAGGACATCACCGGGAATGCGTTGCTTCCCTGGTTGTTCTCTAGGCTTCCTCCTGTTGCGACTGATGTGGTAATGGAATTGGGGGAGGTGGATAAGACGGATTACGAAAGTGTGAAACTAGCTTTGATAGCTAGATTCGGGAAGACCCCTTCCCAGTATCTTAAGAGGTTTAGAACCCTCAAAAAGCATGATGGTACCCCTTGGGCTACCTGGGTGAGTGAAGGGTTGAAAAACTTAGAGGGATGGATTAAGGGTTACAGAGTTGACAGTTACGAGGGTATGCGAAATCTTTTTATGTTGGAGTCGATTTATGATGCCTGTTCTCCTGAGCTCAGACAGCACTTGGCTGATTCGAAGGAATTAGATTCCAGGGCTCTAGCTAAGGCTGCTGACTTGTGGGTTGCCAACAGGGCTACTCACAAGGATTCTGGGGTAACTCAGAAAAAGGACGAGGGAAAACAGCCTAAAAAAGACTCAAAGGAGAATTCGAATAACTCACATTCCAAAGAGGGCCCCAAACAAAACCAGAAGGGTAAGCCACCGGGAAAACCACAGCAGAATAGTGTGTCTTCTGGTGCCAAACCGGAAGGAGGTCAGAACAAGCCACCATTCCAGAAAGCATTCGGGAAATGCTTTGTTTGTGGCTCGACTGATCACGTGAAAGGAGATCCCAGATGTAAGGGTAAACCTTCAGGGGTCCAGCTTGTCTCCTTAGCCTTCGCTCCAGAGGAGGAAGTCCAAATGGCAAGTGGAAACTTTCTACTGCTAGCTGACGAACCCATTGGAGTCTCAGCCAGCGTTTCTTTAGTATCTCTGGGGTTGTGGGAACAACAGAATTTAGACGTCTATAATTCTATCCCCGATAATACTAAAGAGTATTATAAGGACAGTGTCCAGGTGAATGGTCAGGAGACGCCTGCCATTAGGGACACTGGGGCCAGCATAACTGTGGTGGATAAATCGTTTTTTCAGGCTGAGGATGTTGCTAAGGCACCCAAACGCCTCACCAAGTTAGCTGGAGGGCCTGTGCAGATGCTTCCCCAATTACCAGTTCTCATCCAGTGTAACGACATGACTGTAAAGATACCTGTCAGCATACAGAGTGAGGTACCAGGACGCGTACTGTTGGGTAACGATTTAAAAACTCTCGGAGTTGTATCGCCTACTCCCAGACCTCCTAGTAAACGGTTACAGGAGCTAACCAGACCTGCAAGAGAGAGGACCCTGCGCGGTACTCTCGGGGAGATGATGAAGAAAGAAATCACTCCTGCTCCATTGGAAATGGCGGCCGCTGTCTCTAGGAACACAGAAGTCAAAGGGAAACCTAAAACTTCTAAACCGAAACCAACAGCCCACATTCCGATGCAGCCGACACGGACTTCCCCGCGGTTGTCCAATGTCACACCCGTAACTCCACCTCCAGCTGAGGCTGAGGGGGAAGTACAACCCTGTATGGTAGAATTAGACTCTGAAGAAGAGCTAATGGAAGGCCCGGAACTCATTGGAGATCTGGATCCTGTTGACCATCCTGAGCTGCAGTCGTTACTGGCAGAAGGTGGACCCAGCAGGGCAGACTTCAGTAAGGGACAGAGAGAATGTCCAACTCTGGAAGGTCTTCGCCGTCAGGCAGAAACTCAGGCTGAAGGGCAAGAGCCTGGGAAACATAGGTTGCACTGGGAAGATGGCCTCTTCTATAGTGAACCGACCGAGTCTGCACCTGGAGACTACAAACGCCTTGTAGTACCCCAAGAGAACAGACCACAGTTCTTGCAGTTAGCCCACGAGATTCCTTTGGCTGGTCACTTGAGTTTCAAGAAGACTAAGGAAAGGCTCTCACTCTACTTCTATTGGCCAAAAATGGGGGCCGAAGTAGAAAAACACTGCAGAAGCTGCCATACCTGCCAGATCTCTGGTAAGGTTGGGTCCAAGAATGTGGCACCGTTAGTGCCTCTTCCCGTTGTGGGAGTCCCATTTGAGAGAGTAGGGATTGATATCGTTGGTCCCCTTGATCCTCCAACCTCCTCAGGCAACAGGTTTATACTTGTTGTAGTAGACCATGCTACTAGGTATCCTGAGGCAATTCCTATGAGGACTGTTACAGCTCCGGCTGTGGCTAAGGCCCTCCTTGGTATTTTTACTAGGGTCGGATTTCCTAAGGAAGTTATCTCTGACAGGGGGTCAAATTTTATGTCCCACTACATGAAAGCCATGTGGAAAACCTGCGGAGTAACTTACAAGTTCTCAACGGCTTACCACCCACAAACCAATGGGTTGGTAGAACGGTTCAACCGAACCATGAAGAGCATGATAGGTGCTCTAGAAGAACCCCTTAAGCGTAAGTGGGACCTTCTATTGCCATGCCTTCTTTTTGCTTATAGAGAAGTCCCTCAGGAGGGAGTAGGCTACTCTCCCTTCGAACTGCTCTATGGTCATCCCGTCAGAGGTCCATTGGCCCTGATTAAGGAAGGGTTGGAGAGTGCTCCTTCCCCCAAGCCAGTCAGAGTGACTGACTACGTGATAGGTCTCCGGAGGAGAATGTCGCACCTGATGACAGAAGCAAGCGATAACTTGAAAGCTGGACAAGCATTGGTCAAGCACTGGCACGATCAAAAGGCTAACATGGTTGAGTTCGCTCAAAACCAGCTTGTTCTTGTTATGATCCCCACAAGGCAGAGGGCCTTGCAAGATAAATGGATGGGACCCTACCGAGTAGTGGGTAAGCTCGGTGAGGTTAACTATCTGGTGGACTTGGGCAACCCCAAGGAGGCTCCGACAGTCTTTCACACCAACCGACTTAAAGCGTATGTCTCACGACCTGACGTAGGAGCGTTGCTTCTAGCATCGGTCGAGGAAGAAGAAGAGAGTGAAGCTCTTCCAGATCTCCTCAGAGGCCTACCGTTAGATGAAAAAATTGAAGGAGTAAATCTCTCCTCCAATCTGACACCCGAGCAACAAGAAGAGTGCAAGTCTATGTTGAATCAGTTTGCCTCCCTGTTCTCGCTCTCACCAGGCTTGACCCCTTGGGGCCAACACGAGATACTCACTGGTGACTGTCTGCCTGTCAAAAGCAGAGGATATCGCATGTCAGAAAACGTAAGAACCCACATCAAAGGTGAGGTCAGCAAGATGCTTGATCTCGGGGTAATAGAGCCCTCTACTAGTCCATGGTCTAGCCCAGTTGTGTTAGTACCAAAGGCCGGATCTAAAGAACTTAGATTCTGCGTGGATTATAGAGCTCTTAACGCAGTCACCACGACTGATGCCCATCCTTTGCCAAGAACAGATGAGTTGGTGGATAAACTTGGCGCCGCCAAGTTCCTCAGCACATTTGACTTGACGTCAGGCTATTGGCAAATAGCCCTGACCAACCATGCCAAGGAGAAAACTGCATTTTCTACCCCCGTTGGTTTATACCAGTTTACGGTAATGCCTTTCGGACTAAAAAATGCACCTGCTACGTTTCAACGGATGGTAAACCAGGTTCTAACCGGGATGGAGGACTTCTGCATGGCATACTTGGATGACATAGCAGTGTTCAGCAATTCCTGGGACGAACATGTAACCCACCTGAGAGATGTTTTGCAGGCTCTTGGACGAGCCAATCTGACCATAAAGGCGAGTAAATGCCAAATTGGACAGAGTAAGGTAGTCTACCTTGGGCATGAGGTAGGCGGTGGAGAAATAAGGCCTTTGCTCAGTAAGATTGAAGCTGTGCAAAATTGGACAACACCGACTACTCAGACTCAGGTGAGAGCCTTCCTAGGCCTCACCGGGTATTACAGGAATTTCATAGAGAACTATGGGACCATAGCTTCTCCACTGAATGTCATCTCCTCGCCCAAATTCCCTAAAAAGGTTAAATGGAACGAGGAGTGCAATCAGGCGTTTGAAAACCTGAAAAAGGCTCTTTGCCAAGCCCCAGTACTCAGAGCTCCTGATTACCGCCAACACTTCATTGTGCAGACAGACGCTTCCAATGTAGGGATAGGTGCCGTACTCAGTCAACTGGATGGGAAAGGTAGGGAGCACCCCGTTTGCTACATCAGCCGTAAGCTGAAGGATCCTGAAACAAGGTGGGCAACAATCGAAAGAGAATGCTTTGCTATCGTGTGGGCTCTGAAGAAGTTTAGGCCGTACTTGTATGGTTCTACTTTTGTTATTCAGACTGACCACCAACCCTTGAGATGGTTAATGCAAATGAAAGGGGAAAACCCAAAACTACTGAGATGGTCGATCTGCCTGCAAGGGTTCGATTTCACCATTGAGCACAGGTCAGGGTGTCACCACCAAAATGCTAATGGTCTCTCTAGGATGTATATCATCGACTAGAGGTATGAGATTCATCCAGGAGTGGATTAAATCCTCCTGTCCCTTAGTCTGGGGGGGGCGAGTGTTAGGGAGAATTCTCTGTTTAGGCTGAATTTCCTAACCTAGTGAGTCCCCCAGCAGCTTTGCTGGATTTCTGGGGTTTGTTTTTTCCCTCCTGCCAAGAGTGTGACCCTTTTCCTCTCACTCTTGGACATGTATGTGTGGAATTCCTTTGAGGTGTCAATGTGTTCGATGGGCTATGGGGTCTTTTACTCCATAGGGTCTCATAAGTTTTTCTATGTGTGTCACTCTGCACCCTACGTGTCGTGACACGGGGGCGCCCTAGCAGGTCCCCCCACCATAGACTCCATACCCGGGGACTGACTACTGTCTCCCCGGGCATGTAAAGTCACCATTGGCTTTACTAGACCTAAATTTACTAACAGAACTAGTACCAACCATCTTATTGTGGACGTGCTAGTAGGGGTAATACGATTACTCCTGGATCTGTTACTCGAGGGGGCACTGTCCCGTCCCCCCTCGTCGAGTTTTGGCTGGTGGCAGTGGAAACTACTTGTTATGTTCGGCCCCGAGCATAACCCTATGGGATTCGTCCCATTGTTGAAGATTGATACTGTTTTTCGTTAATCTCCAACGTACCACCGATCTACTTATCTTAAATAAGTTTATCGAGTGGTATTTTCTGCCAGAACTCGGGTTGAAAAATGGCGTCTGTGTTTTTCTCTGTGACTCCGAAACCAAAGGTTGAGCCCTTTGTTCCACTTTTGGCGGGCCTCTGGACAGAGACCCGCGAAGGTGGCGCCATTCTGTCTGGGTTACCTCAGGGGTGTGGGAGGGGGTTTAGACACCCTGGACCGAGTTGCCTTGCCAACTCAGGTCGCACTCTGGAGTGATTGGCCCAGGTGGTGAGCCTTCCCGCTCACCACTTAGCATGTGTTGATTGACAAGCTAGGCTGAATGAATGGGGGACGTCTGCATAAAAGCAGGGCCTTTGGGACTGGATCTTCAGGAAGTCGCCACTGGACCTAAAGAATCCGACGAGGGTAACGCTGAGCCGACCTGCACGACAAAACCTCCGGTGGAGCCCTGCGGAATCGTCTCACAATCTCCCGACGACAGAAGAGATCTCCCTGCCGGAGAGGCTCTTTCCCTGGCTGGTGGGAACAACCAGTCTTCTTCTTCTTTGCGCTTTTTGGTCGCCCAGGACGCAGTGGTCGAATTGCCCGTGCAGAGCACCCGGCAACCGGATAGCCACTACTCCTGCATCGTGATCGAAAGGTGGTGCCTTGTGACGAAGCACTCCGCGGCTGGTTTCTTCCCTGGTGGTGCACCGGACATCTTCTCTTCGACGACGAGAGCATCTCTTCTCTTGGCCAAGACCCGTCGTGCATCCACCACCAGGAACAACTGCCCCCGTCGGAGCTGTCTTCCCCCACAAGGTACCGTAAACCGCCTGGCTTCCCTTTTTGATCGGTTCGTGTGAGGTATCTGATTCCTCTCCGTTCCGTTGGGTTGCCTCCAATCTTTATTCACTCTTTGTTCTGAACTGGTTCAACCTGTCGCTAAACAATTTGCTAAACAAGACTTGAGTGCATCATCCGTAGAGACTTTCCAGGACATCGTGCCTTGCCTCTCACCGAGTGGGCCTGGCCGCCGAACTGTATGATCTAGTGTGATTAATGCTTTCTTGCCTTGCATTTTTACCCGCTTCAGTACGAACCGTGTTGACTTCGTTACCTGCCTTTCTCCTCTCTCCCTTCCTCACTGAAAAATATTCGAGTGTCATCTGGGTTTAGGTATACACCTCTGTCTGAAAATAAGTGGTGCCGTAGAACCTAGAGTTGTCGATATAGTGTTTCGGGGGGTTGAGCTTTATTCCACCCTGCAGAGTAATTGTATTTTGATTTGTTTGCCGTGGTTCACTTTAGTATTTTTCGTAGACATTCAGTTATTAATAAATAACTTACTATCTTTATACTAAAGCCTGGTTGCGTGTTTACTCGTTTTGCTGCGAAGAATTACCCTATCTTGTATACTCCCTATACTGACCAACTTTTCTTGAGAGAAGTCTGACTGCTCAGCCACAGCTACCAATTGGATCTGTGTGGTACAGACTGCTACCAAGCGGGTTCATCGCAACACCTGTAGTCCTAAATCTTTTGCAGTGGTCCCAGAGGGAACTGCACAGGTTTCCGCCTAACAGGGGGTGGTGGGAGACATGAGTGGGGGCCTGGTGGAGGGTGCCCATGGTGGCTGGGGGGTGGGGGTGGTGGGAGACATGAGTGGGGGCCTGGTGGAGGGTGCCCCTGCACTGCTGGGGGGTGGGGGTGGTGGGAGACATGAGTGGGGGCCTGGTGGAGGCTGCCCCTGCACTGCTGGGGGGTGGTGGTGATAGGGGACATGGGTGGTGGCCTGGTGGAGGCTGCCCATGGTTGCTGGGGGGTGGGGGTGGTGGGATACATGGGTGGGAGCCTGGTGGGGGCTGCCCATGGTTGCTGGGGGGTGGGGGTGGTGGGAGACATGGGTGGGGGCCTGGTGGAGGCTGCCCCTGGATGCTGGGGGGTGGGGGTGCAGGGGGACATGAGTGGGGGCCTGGTGGTGCTGCCCCTGCACTGCTGGGGGGTGGGGGTGGTGGGAGACATGAGTGGGGGCCTGGTGGAGGGTGCCCCTGCTGGCTGGGGGGTGGGGGGGGTGGGGGTGGTGGGAGACATGAGTGGGGGCCTGGTGGAGGCTGCCCCTGGTGGCTGGGGGGTGGGGGTGGTGGGAGACATGAGTGGGGGCCTGGTGGAGGGTGCCCCTGCACTGCTGGGGGGTGGGGGTGGTGGGAGACATGAGTGGTGGCCTGGTGGAGGCTGCCCCTGCACTGCTGGGGGGGTGGTGATAGGGGACATGGGTGGGGGCCTGGTGGAGGCTGCCCCTGGTGGCTGGGGGGTGGGGGTGGTGGGAGACATGAGTGGTGGCCTAGTGGAGGCTGCCCCACACTTCTGGGGGGTGGGGGTGGTGGGAGACATGAGTGGGGGCCTGGTGGAGGGTGCCCCTGCACTGCTGGGGGGTGGGGGTGATAGGGGACATGGGTGGGGGCCTGGTGGAGGCTGCCCCTGCACTGCTGGGGGGTGGTGGTGATAGGGGACATGGGTGGTGGCCTGGTGGAGGCTGCCCCTGCACTGCTGGGGGATGGGGGTGGGTGGGAGACATGAGTGGGGGCCTGGTGGAGGGTGCCCCTGCACTGCTGGGGGGTGGGGGTGGTGGGAGACATGAGTGGGGGCCTGGTGGAGGGTGCCCATGGTGGCTAGGGGGTGGGGGTGGTGGGAGACATGAGTGGTGGCCTGGTGGAGGCTGCCCCTGCACTGCTGGGGGGTGGTGGTGATAAGGGACATGGGTGGGGGCCTGGTGGAGGCTGCCCCTGGTGGCTGGGGGGTGGGGGTGGTGGGAGACATGTGTGGGGGCCTGGTGGAGGGTGCCCCTGCACTGCTGGGGGGTGGGGGTGATAGGGGACATGGGTGGGGGCCTGGTGGAGGCTGCCCCTGCACTGCTGGGGGGTGGTGGTGATAGGGGACATGGGTGGTGGTCTGGTGGAGGCTGCCCCTGCACTGCTGGGGGGTGGGGGTGGGTGGGAGACATGAGTGGGGGCCTGGTGGAGGGTGCCCCTGCACTGCTGGGGGGTGGGGGTGGTGGGAGACATGAGTGGGGGCCTGGTGGAGGGTGCCCATGGTGGCTGGGGGGTGGGGGTGGTGGGAGACATGAGTGGTGGCCTGGTGGAGGCTGCCCCTGCACTGCTGGGGGGTGGTGGTGATAGGGGACATGGGTGGGGGCCTGGTGGAGGCTGCCCGTGGTGGCTGGGGGGTGGGGGTGGTGGGAGACATGAGTGGTGGCCTGGTGGAGGCTGCCCCACACTGCTGGGGGGTGGGGGTGGTGGGAGACATGAGTGGGGGCCTGGTGGAGGGTGCCCCTGCACTGCTGGGGGTGGGGGTGATAGGGGACATGGGTGGGGGCCTGGTGGAGGCTGCCCCTGCACTGCTGGGGGGTGGGGGTGATAGGGGACATGGGTGGTGGCCTGGTGGAGGCTGCCCCTGCACTGCTCGGGGGTGGGGGTGGGTGGGAGACATGAGTGGGGGCCTGGTGGAGGCTGCCCCTGCACTGCTGGGGGGTGGGGGTCGTGGGAGACATGAGTGGGGGCCTGGTGGAGGGTGCCCATGGTGGCTGGGGGGTGGGGGTGGTGGGAGACATGAGTGGTGGCCTGGTGGAGGCTGCCCCACACTGCTGGGGGGTGGGGGTGGTGGGAGACATGAGTGGGGGCCTGGTGGAGGGTGCCCCTGCTGGCTGGGGGGTGGGGGTGGTGGGAGACATGAGTGGGGGCCTTGTGGGGGCTGCCCATGGTGGCTGGGGGGTGGGGGTGGTGGGAGACATGGGTGGGAGCCTGGTGGGGGCTGCCCATGGTTGCTGGGGGGTGGGGGTGGTGGGAGACATGAGTGGGGGCCTGGTGGAGGCTGCCCCTGGTGGCTGGGGGGTGGGGGTGGTGGGAGACATGAGTGGTGGCCTGGTGGAGGCTGCCCCACACTGCTGGGGGGTGGGGGTGGTGGGAGACATGAGTGGGGGCCTGGTGGAGGGTGCCCCTGCTGGCTGGGGGGTGGGGGTGGTGGGAGACATGAGTGGGGGCCTGGTGGAGGCTGCCCCTGGTGGCTGGGGGGTGGGGGTGGTGGGCGACATGGGTGGGAGCCTGGTGGGGGCTGCCCATGGTTGCTGGGGGGTGTGGGTGGTGGGAGACATTAGTGGGGGCCTGGTGGAGGGTGCCCCTGCTGGCTGGGTGGTGGGGGTGGTGGGAGACATGAGTGGGGGCCTGGTGGGGGCTGCCCATGGTTGCTGGGGGGTGTGGGTGGTGGGAGACATTAGTGGGGGCCTGGTGGAGGGTGCCCCTGCTGGCTGGGTGGTGGGGGTGGTCGGAGACATGAGTGGGGGCCTGGTGGAGGGTGCCCCTGCACTGCTGGGGGGTGGTGGTGATAGGGGACATGGGTGGTGGCCTGGTGGAGGCTGCCCATGGTGGCTGGGGGGTGGGGGTGGGTGGGAGACATGGGTGGGGGCCTGGTGGAGGGTGCCCCTGCACTGCTGGGGGGTGGGGGTGGTGGGAGACATGCATTGTTGATCAGTAGTGCAAGGTGACATGTGGGTTGGCTGGGGGGCATGCCCATGGTGGATGGGCTGCCTGCGGGACATGAGCAGGGGTGCAGGGTAGTCCCCCGTGGTGTGGGCTGCCTGCAGGGGCTGTGGAGGTTGTGGAGCGTACACCTGGGAGGACCCACACGGCCAATTCGCGTGCAGTACTCCCCAGAACCCCTGAAATACACATACCCTGCTGAAATCGCGTGTGGAACTTCCCGCGCACCCCTGAAATACACGTACCCTGCTGAAATCGCGTGTGGAACTTCCCGCGCACCCCTGGAATACACGTACCCTGCTGAAATCGCGTGTGGAACTTCCCGCGCACCCCTGAAATACACGTACCCTGCTTGCACGGGGCCAATCGCGTGTGGAACTTCCCGCGCACCCCAGAAATACACGTACCCTGCTTGCACGGGGCCAATCGCGTGTGGAACTTCCCGTGCACCCCTGAAATACACGTACCCTGCTCGCACTGGGACAATCGCGTGTGGAACTTCCCGCGCACCCCTGAAATACATGTACCCTGATGAAATCGCGTGTGGACCTTCCCGCGCACCCATGGAATACACGTACCCTGCTCGCACTGGCCCATTCGCGTCTGGAACTTCCCGCGCACCCCTGAAATACACGTACCCTGCTGAAATCGCGTGTGGAACTTCCCGCGCACCCATGGAATACACGTACCCTGCTCGCACTGGGCCAATCGCGTGTGGAACTTCCCGCGCACCCCTGAAATACACGTACCCTGCTGAAATCGCGTGTGGAACTTCCCGCGCACCCCTGAAATACACGTACCCTGCTTGCACTGGGCCAATCGCGTGTGGAACTTCCCGTGCACCCCTGAAATACACGTTCCCCGCTTGGCGTTTGCTGTTTGCCAGCCAGGTGAACTGGTCCAGGGTTAGCGCAGCCCTTTGCGATGATTTAGCGATTTTGATGGCTTTTCCTTGCGCGAGGGCGTTCTTGGGGGCGTTACTGGCGCTGCTGCATGGTCGCTGCGATTCTCTGCGCCACGGCTGGTTTGGGAGCCTAAAATCCATGAATACGCTGTGCGCGGAAATCGGTTTTAGCGCACGTGCCTGGCGCAGTCAATCGCACGCGGACACTCTGCGCCAGCCGCTTGCGACACTTTTCTGCGAAATTCTATGAATTACCCTGAGAGTTTCTTGTTGCTCCATGTATGCTAAGCATGTTGAGTGAGGGCGAAGTGGGACAAAGTGTCACAGCAATAGATGTCACATCCAGCTGGGGGACCGAGTCTCATTTTGGGAAGCAGTTATAGATACATAGAATTTGTAATGTTTTTTTTTGCAGAGAAACGTGTCAGGTGCAGCCAGCGTAATCCAACTCTAAGGAAATAAACTAGAAACAATCTCAAAGTAACCTGACGGTTTAGGTGCACTTGTATAGTGTAAGCAGCAAAAATAATCGGCACACCCTTCTCCTTAAAAAAGCCAATACATAATATATGAAACGGTTGTTGTGGCATTTGTATAGAAACTGCATGAACATGTCAATATATACCGGCTCCCATGTGCACCCTTGATCCTCTGCTGTATCAGTGAATGGCCTCTGTATTTTTTTGTGCGGCCTTGCAAGCCTGTGTTGGCCAATGCTTGGAGTTTAAATGTGAGCCCTGGCTGCCCATCAGTAAAGAACGAACAAAAAGCCATTCCGAATGCATACTTGCCATTCTACAGATTTAGGCAGTAGGCTACTGCTTTTGAAGCAGTCCTACCGCCTACAGATTTCAGTGACAGATCCTACTGCTTTTTACAGTAGCAGGTAATTTATGTGATTCTAAAGCAGGCTCAAGGACAGAACATGCAACACATTAATTAGTCTGTCTATACAGTGGACTGGTAGGTGATTACTTTGCACTCAGACCAATCCACTGACCTGACAGCTACTTGAGTCTGTCCTGCACTCTTGCCAGGGCAACCCTTAGGTGTACCACCAGTGAAAGCAAGTGGCAGAGTGTAACACCATCACAAAGCATCTGCTGTCAATTTGGTTTTATAATTCAGAATTTTACATTTGTAACATTTCAACATCTTTCCATGTTGTGCTGTTTGTATGTTTTGTATTTTCCTGAGATGTCATTGTTATGGGAATTATTATTTTTCAAATGTTGGCAAATATGCAAAAGTGATGTTCCTCTTTGGCAGGGGCTAGGGCACACTTTGATGAATTGAAATACCTCAGGGCAGCTCTGGCAGTGCCTCAGGTTTTTCAATTCATGAAAGCATGCCAACGGCAGATATACAGTTTATACACTTGCGCGGCACATTGCAAACTGATCAGGGAATCCTGGCCTCTCAATGTTTCATGATGAAACATTAAGAGGCTGGGATTCCCTGATCAGTTTTGCAACGCGCCCTTGGGAAGCACCGCACATCCGCACATCCGTCAGATGCAAAAATATGAATCAACCACATTTATTTTATATTGAGAGTATAAGACCCTTTTAATGCATCACACATTACCTGGTCATACAACATTATTTGACACAAATAGGGATGGGCACAGATGTCTAAATTCGTTCTAGCCATGTGTACAAACGTGATCATGTTTGATCAAGACACAATATTACGGTGTACGCTGCACGCTATGAGCCTGTTCAAAAACAGCATTTGGTCGACATTTTGATGGAGCATTTCTGCACCGATGCGGATGCGGATGCGTTTTGGTTTATACACATGTATGCGATAGGCCTAAAAAACGGACACAATACAAATAAACAGGCTATGCATGTTCATCTAAATTTGTCCCAGCAAATGTCCCCGCATCTTTCTCTTAATGACTGAGGGAGCCAGTGCTTTGCAAAACATTTCTGCTCCAGTCTACTTTAACTTTTAAGCTGACATGACACGTCGTATTTTACATGCTGCACTGCAGAGACACAAATAATCTGGGGGGCATAGAAGCTATTATATCCCCACTTAAAATTGTGGGGGGGATTTGTCCCCCCCTAGCCCTCCATGTCCTATGCCCATGTCTATATAAGTGCTGTAAGTGGTTCTTTACACAAACACTTTGAATGGCTGATGGTGGTATGGGCATTAGTGATTCAGGCTGTTAATGCAAGCTCTCTACTTTGGGTCTTTGGCAATTGGTGCCGTGACTAGACCCAGGGACGTCATTTCACCAAAATGCCAGGGGTAGCGGAAGTGACATCACATGACCCTTGACCCCCTGATGACATCACAAGAAGTGATGTCATTTGACCACACCCAAAGTGATATCACGGGAAGCGATGGAACACAACCTTTCACCCATTGAAAAAACAGGAAGTGGCATCACATAGCATTCTACAATACGCAAAATATGGTTATGATATCACTATAATGTGATGTACATTTCATACAAGAATGGATCGCCATAGGTAACATTAAGATCAGTGTTTATAGGCCCATATTACCAAATGACTGTGAATTCAAGCAGACATCCATAACCAAATGATAATGATGTGTTATTATATAGCACTTACACATAGGCACTTTATATAGAAAAAATATACACCCGATATCACCCAACCTGTGTTGGTACTCATTTATCGACCTCAGAAGGATGAAAGGCTGAGTTGAGGCGTTTAAGAACAGACTAAATCAGTGACTCACCCCCTGTAGCGTGCCTAGAAATTATTGTACAGAATTCCAGAAAGACACATTATTTGGGATTCCTATTCTTTCTTATTTATAGTCTGTGCTGAAAGTGTTAGACTGTTGGCACTCCTGTTCTTACTTTTCTTCTTTTTTTAAAAGGCTTGAACAAGAAAGCCAGCCACTCCATAAGTAAAGAGCCTCGTGGTGCTGGCCACAAACCAGGAGCTTACATTACAATACGGTTAATTTTTTTTAGAGGTCGCAAGGGAGACCACAAGGGTCACAAGAGAGACCTCAGAGGTTGCAGGTGCGACCCCTAAATGACATCCCTGACTAGACCTACATCAATGGCTTTGGGTTCTAGAGCTGATACATATGCTAATGCTAGCCCTGTGCTGTGGGGTGCTGGTGGTACTTGCAGTTCAGTACCTCACAGAGCAATGAGCTCTGATATGAAGTCTTGCTTTTCTGTACGCATTAAACTGTTCCTTCTTCTATTTCTCTGTCTTTCATCGCTGCATGAGACCACTAATCATTTTCCATATTTTTTGTGAGTGAGGGCTATGTATGCTGTCACAATCCATTTTTTTCTTCTTGAGGTAATAGAGCTGCTGTGTGCATGCAACATGGGTAGGATACAGAAATGTTGTGGGTTAGACCACCCCCACTCCTCACTCAAGGAACACTGCCCACTCCTCCAATAAGACTAAAACCCCACTCCATATCCAAAGACAATCCCTGTTCTGTACCCAAAGCCCCTCCATGCTCTGCATGTGAGGCGTACCATCACTCCTCAACAGAGGCCAAATCTCTCTTTGCTCTACCCTCATTCCTGCTCCTCACATGATGCCCCTCATCCTTTGTTACCAGGGGAGCATCCCTGTTCCCCACCTGAGGCTGATTCCTGCTTCCCCCATGATGTCCATGCCTGCTGCTGATGTAAGGCACATCTCAGATTCTCACTGAGGCTTGTCCCGGCTCCTCACAAGAGGTAGGCCCAGCTTGATCCTCAGCCAAGGCTCATTACTTCTCTTAAACTAAGGACCTCACCCGCTACTAAGTTCTTTTGCTATTTATCCACTGGGGCTCATCCCTTTGGTTCCTGAAGACCAACCCATCCCTCCATCCATGTCTCATGCCTGTTCCTCACTGAGGCACATTTCCGCTCCCCACATGTCCATACCTGCCGCACACCCAATTCTTATCTCCCTACTCTTCATTTAATGCCCAGCCCTACTCTAAATCCAAGGCCCATCACTGTCCCGGGCCCATCCACACTTGAAGGATATTCCTACTTGAGACTCATCCCCAACCCAATGCCAATCTCCACCACCCCTTGTAGCCCATACCTGTGCTGTGGTCTCATGCTTTATATGAGAATAGAATTCCTCAGTGACACATGATGTATAGTTGGGGGTACAATATTATATACAGCATATACATATAATACGTAGAAACCTAACAATAACTTTATTCAAACTTTTTTTATATACTTTACTTGTTTATACCCAAGTTGTGGCCTTGTCACTGTTGTAATAATAAAATGGCATTATCATTCAACTGTAATGACTGATTACATTGAATTGTGTTTCGGGGCAGGGGCGGAAGTCCCAGGCCCCTCTGCGATTTAGGACAAGGCAATTTTAGAAAGAGATGTTGTAGGTTTCATGGTCATGAAGTCGGGGCACAGGCATGCCAGGGTTGCATGCACAGGAGACCTGGGTGGACACTGTCCTGGCGCCTTTGGCACCAGGCTCATGAACAAAAGTAAACAAGAACATCCATTTAACACCAAAAAGCTTTTATTATGGACATAGCACTTTAGATGCATTAAGCTTGATCATTCCATCCATTGTGGCTGCTAATGGAATGCCTTCGCACGTGCTCACTCTCTAGGAGTGGCAGGGTGTGGCTGGTAAGCCGGCCCTAATGGGCGTGCCCACAATCTCAGCTATATAAGCTGCCCCGATCCTCAAGACAGATACTTCGCGTTATTCTGCACTTGCAAGCAGCGTAACGCTCACCGTCACCTGAGGTCAGACTTACCTTTGAAGATCCTAGTTCCTGGACATCCTGCTTCCTGCCAGCATACTTACCAACTGGGGAAAGCTGTTCTTACCTGTACATCTTTTCGGCAAACCAAGTATTCATCTTTACACTTTCCGGAACGCCAAAATCTTCATCTTGACACCGTATCACGACACGCTCCATCGTTGACAGCAGCGCCTGCAAGGAAAAACAGAAGACACGGTTAGACATAAAAAAAACAGTCAGTTTAAGGTTGCGCTTCGCCATACTTCACGCTTTCCTTAAACCATCACTTATCTGCTGTCGAACATTGCGGTAGCATCCATCTTCCATCCGGCCGCGTCTCGCGTCTCACAGATGCATTGAGGCCGCATTTCCATCTAAGGGAAGAAAACAGAAGAGAGAAATTATTGCGGGCATAAATAGGAGCAACATATAAAGACACTAAACAGAACAAACAGCATTACAAGAGCTCAAGAAAGACTTACCAATTATAAGGAGAAGCCTAGTCGCAGCTGGACTGGACTAATCCTTATCAAGGATCAGTGAAGGAACTAGATCCCATTCGACGCGCCCCTGCCAGAAGTAGCAGGATGGAGAGCTTATTCATTTATTTTATTCATTTTATCATTTGTAGAGCGCACTACAGCCCAAAGGCAACGAGGTGCTATAAGGAAGTTTTAAGAAGGCTTGCTTGAGGGTTACATTAAGCAGCCCCAAAATGTCTGTTTAAATACATTCACTTAAGCACACTTGCATGGTTACAGATGATAAAACATTGATTGTTATAGTTGGTTACTAGTATTCTTGTCCAGGTATATGGTCTCCTATACATGGTGAATTGAACAGGCTCTTCAGATGAAGAGCTTGGTTGTTTTTAGGGCTTTGCGGAAGGCCATGTGTGAGTCGATTGACCTCATCTGAGCTGGGAGGTTGTTCCAAAGGGTAGCCGCCATAGTGGGGAAGCTGGTGCCTCCCGCGCACAGTCTCCGTGTGTGTGGAACAGTGATGCGGTTGGCATATGCTGCCCTAGAGGTTCTGGCAATAGCTTATCTAGCTTATCTTCCATAATTCACAGGTGAGCTTTATGGGCAGGCGTATGCTCACAGAAACTGTACTTTGGGGTGAAGGGTTCGAGAGGTACAACAATCACAGATTTGCGCACTCACACACTCTTATCTCCACGCAGGAGCCGTATCACCACGTACCACCGCTCACAGCTTTTCTACTGAGGGAGAGGCCTGAAGGGGGTGATTCAAGTTCACGGAGGGCTGCAACCGTGCCCCAACGCCTCCGCAGACACCAGGTGAGCATTACAGTAGGGGAGTTGGGAGGCTGAAGGGGGAGAGGGGTCAACCATAGAAGTTGGATTGTACTGGAAATGTAGTGAATCCTGGTATTAATGTGTAGTGAGTTTCCATTTTAGAAATAGACACCACTTGAAATTGAGGCCTACTGCCATAGCTATGCTAGTACGATTAATCCTGTTCCGAGGGTTAGAAGGGTGGGTGTGAGTCTTCTGCTCACAGTCCCGACAGCCCTGCAGAAGGTTAATTCACTGAAGGCACACATTTCTCCATTGTGCCTTATCATTAGTGCATGTAACCCAGAATGAATGTGCCCCGCAAGGCTAAGGGAGGGCCGGAATGCATCTTTGGACAGCTATCCCAGGAGAATGGGGGCAAAAGCCTTAGGCCTTCACCAGTCCAGATCTTTAAGTTATTGCGGTCAGGGACTCCCGAGTTGAAGCCCCAAGCATTTGAGTGCACTGGCCAGCCCAAGACCCCTGGCCATAAACCTATAAATTGGCCTTTCGATCAGGAAGATCAGAGAGCAGTGACCGGTCTCCCCCACTATCAGTTCATATAATTTGTGCTGCGAGGTGCCAGGGGAGAAGATAACATGTGTAAACTGTGTGTGGGAAAGTTGTGGAGATGCCAGCATGTCTGGGATAGGAGCGGGGGTTCACATAGTTCTAAGAAGTTATCACAACCTCAAAAGTATCCGCCTTGCTCACGTCCTTAGTACCAGGTAGAGCTATGAAGAGCTATGAAATAATGATTTGTGCAATTAAATTGCCAATTAGAGTCTTTGTACCCAATGATGGAAGAAGAAGATCCCCAAATGGAAGAAGATGGGCAGAAGATGCTGGGACCAATCGCCTGACATCCTGTACGGAGCAGGCTATTTGCGTATAGGGACGCACCAACCAGCTACACAGATTTGCATTTGACGATGTGTATCAGTAAAACCCATTGCGTATGCTGTTTTTGTCAGAGCGCTCCATGACAGCAGAGTTCTTTTCTGGCATGTATTTCTACTTTTGTGAGATTAAACCTTGTTATTTAATAATGAAATTACAATTACTTATTGATGCGCCTATTGTTAATGTACGCCATGAAGCTAAGAAGACACCTACAAATACTGCTTTTTCTCTGCATGTATGTGTGGGATGCATTTCACATTGATCATATTTTTTACTTTTATGTTGGGTTTACGAGTATATTTATTATGCAATTTTATTTAGTTGGAACATATAAAAGAGGGGAATATCCGAGCAAGGTGTACCATGGGCGGGTGTTCATATCAGAATGGGTACGATAAAACAACACTGGGAGTTGACACCAATACAACATTAAATGGAAATGTGATCACACAAATAAAAAAATATAAAAGTATTACCAGATGCAAAGCTATATGGGCCATACTCGAGCACATTAAAACATTTTAGAATGCAGACCAAAATTAAAAGATATGATGAATACGGAGGATTAGGTTTTGATATCGCAGAGGACGTGCATCCTCCAGAGATGAGTAACAGTTGGTACGTGGAAATGAGCTCAGTGGGGAAACAGAGGTTAAATGGGAGTTGTTATATTTGCTCCTAAATACCACACCCGTTGGGAGCCCCCAAGGTATTAATACTGCAAGAGGTTCTGCTCTTGAATGCTTAATGTCTTGTCCATCTTGCACTATGTAGGTTTTGAAGCACATTACAAGCGCACTGCATACATCTTGTGATGATGGATCCAGATGAACAGCAGTGTACCCTCAATGCCAAAGACCCTACATGCAGCTGGAAGGAGTGACATTCAAGGCCAATCAGCGGGAAGAGACTGTGATGAGCTGTATGGCAGGAGCATTTATTGGATATAGAAAAGAAATGATTCAGAGGGTAAACAAAGGATGTAAAGAGTACTAGGGGAAGCACGTGGCAAAGCCAACATGGATTGAAGCAAAGGAGAAACCAGTGAATGTGCAGAAACAAGAAGAATATCAACTGTGCATCTATAATGCAGGTGATGGCCCTGTAGTTACACATGGCAAGTGCAATGTGACAATAAACATTCCCGACCTCAAGAAAGGGACTGCAGCAGTGATGGATATGTACTGGGTCTGTGGTGAGCAGGCCTTCCTGCACCTCCCACCATCATGGAGGGGCATATATTTGCTGACCGCACTGCACTCAGCTCTTCTTGTGGTTCCTGAAGCACACCTAACCATGAGACCAGGGACCTTGGTTACCATCACGCCACTGTCAGGGACAAAGGGACAACCGCCTACGCATTACCACTGAAGCCTCCTGTTTTACAGATCTTGCAAAGGATAAAGGAAAACATACTTTTAAAAAGAAAAGAGGGGTCTAACTATCTGTCGAAAAACTCAGCAGAGAACATATACAGACAGAGGCAAGGATTCACAAGAGTGAATGGTTCGATGACCTCTTCTCATGGGCAACTTCGTGGATGGGATCAGTCGTGAAGATGCTAGTACAAGTGGTGGTGATTGTGCTGGTTATTTTCTTCACTTGCCAGTTCGGACTTCAATGCTGTGTTAAAGCGATCCCCAATGGTGCAATGATGATGATGATTTCAATTGGGGTAAGAAGTGCACCTTGCGGTATAAAAGATGGGCAGGTACAAGCAGATGACCCAAATATGCCCCGTACGGTGAGAATAGAGCAGAGAATTGGCCCCCCCGCAACAGTTACTACGGCACCACCTGATCCTGAAAACTATGTGAAGCACTGGGTTGACCTGGAAGGAGATGTGGGCTGTATGTATCTTACTTTCACCCCAGAGCAGTACGCTCAGGGGGAAAGGGTTTGCATTCAGTATGTAAGGTGTGGGTGCTTGAGAAAGGATCATGAGGTGTGAGGAGTCTGAAAGGATGGACAGGGAGCATGTTAATATAGAATTTATGAAAGGGGGACTGTTGCATGGGTGGAAGCTCCAGGCCCCTCAGTGATAGGTCAAGGAGAGTGTAGAAGGAGATGTTATTGGGGAATTGGGAGACTGAAGGGGGCCAGGGTGTCAAACATAGCAGTTGCATTGTAGTGGAAATGTAGTGAATCCTGGTATTAATATCACATGTGTAGTGAGTTTCCATTTTAGAAGTTAATCACCATCTTGAAATGCTATGCCAGTACACTTAATCCCATTTTTGAGGGTTAGAAGGGTGGGTGTGAGTCTTCTGCTCGCAGCTCTGGAAGCCCTGTAGAAGGTTAATTCCCTGAAAGCAAACAGTTCCCCATTGTGTCTTATCATTAGTGCATTTCAACCCAGAAGGAAGGTGCCTCCAAAGGCTAAGGGAGGGCTTGAATTGATCTTTGGAGAGCTAACCCACGAGAAGGGGGCGAAGGCATTAGCCCTTCGCCTGTCCAGATCTTTAAGTTATAGCAGTCAGGGAAGCCCTGAGTCGAGGCCCCAAGTATTTGAGTGCACTGACCGGCCCAAGACACCTGGCCATAAACCTATAAGTTGACCAATCGATCAGGAAGATCAGAGAACAGTGACGGGTCTCCCCCACCATCAGTTCATGTGATTTGTGCTTTGAGGTGCCCGGGGAGGAGGTAACCAATTTAAACTGCGGGTGGGAAAGTTGTGGAGGTGCCGGCATGTCTGGGATAGGAGCGGGGGTCTCAATTAGTTCTGATAAGTTATCTCAACCTCTAAAGTATCCGCCTCGCTCATGTCCTTGGTACCAGGAGCACTGTGGAGCTATGAAATAATAATTTGTGTAACTAAATTGCCATTTCCAGTCTTTGTACCCAATGACGGAAGAAGAAGATCCCCACGTGGAAAAAGATGGACATAAGATACTGAGACCAATTGCCTGGCATCCCGTCTTCAAAGTAACATATGTAACACAACTTGGTACCAAATTGTGTAATTTATTTAATAAAATATGATGTGAAATCAAAGTAATAACATGTATTCAAATTGCCTTACAAGCATTCATACATGGGGACAAAAGAAGTGATTCATTAGTTACAACAGTTTTAGTTATTCTACCCCCTTATATCACAGGATCAGGAATTGGTCGCGCGGGAGTTATTACATCCAACCAACAATCACCCATCCACACTCAAATTCATACTAGTACACTAAACAAAAAACAAACAACTACAGTTGATATAGACAACACAATGGGCCTCATTACGACCCTGCTGGTCTGGAAAGAACGGTGGTGGTAAAACCGCTGCCACTGTTCTTTCCAGACCAGCTGATTAAGAGTCCTGCAGGTGGGAGGTGTCATTCCCGCCAGGTCTGACCTGGCGGGTTTGACACCACCCGCCTGCAGACGGACATGGAAACACCGGCACCATTACAGCATGGTGCCAGTGTTTCCACTTCCCCATTCCCATGGAGTCCTCTTGGACTCCATGGGAATGGGGATTAACAGAATTTTGCCTCCAGAATTACCGGGTCACCGGGGTTGTAATGCCCCGGTGATTCCGGTAATTATGGAGGCGGAATGGTAATTCAAGTCCGGCGGTAACCTGCCGCAATTTCCAGCATGGTTACCGAAGACTCGTAATGAGGCCCAATAACACACAAAAAATTGATTAATAGGAAACTGGATAAATCAATTCAGCTCCTATTCATCTGATGTACAACTCCAGCAATCACTGTTGATCCTGAACATTATGTGCCATTACTCTGTTACATGTGGTGTGTGAATGAATATAAAACCTACGTCTCTGTGATTGTATAAATGAAGCAATGCTGGTGCACTCAAAAGAATCCTAAACATGTAAGAACAGGGCTAGTTGACTGCTGCCAACTCGAGTTTCGGCCATCACAAGGATTGTGCCTGTGTGGGTCACAAAAGGCCTTCTTCCGGGCAAGAGGAGACCATGCAAGTTGGTCGTGAAGATGGACAGATATTTTTGTAAAAAATTTAAAAAAAAAGGAAAATGGATGAACAGATAATTTTGTCAAAAAAATGCCCAGAAAAAGTAAATGTGATGACAAGTCTAAAGGTTTTAAAGCTATCATGAGTTCAGTGACTTTGAAGAGTGGGACAGGGTAGCCAAAAACCCAAGTGTCAGAAACTGCACTCTCATGCCCCTGCCACCCCTAGTCATCCACCACTGAGTGCCCTCGGGGCAGGCCAGGCAAGACCAAGCCATGTCCACTGGGTTGTGAAACATCTGTATGCTGGCCTGAAAAGTCTGCATGCTGGTGCCTGGAGGAGCCTCAGGGATCTCTCACCAGGCCAGGCCAAGCCATGTTGAAGAGGGTGTAAGACATGTATGTCAAGTAGGTTATCTGTTGGGCTGCGCCACTGTGTTCCAAGGTGTGCATGCTGGTGCTTAACTACTCATCATGAATCCCGTTCTCACCTATATGTCCGATGGTGATAGATTTGCTCGGCAAACCGGCCGCTGTCAAGTCAGCCTCACTTGTGTTGTTCTATAGAGTCCTTGGTCTGGTGCTGAGGACGGCACCTGTTACAAGAAAATGAAGGGATGGAAAAATGAATGAAGACAATGCAGGCACATCGGGCGTCCTTTGTTGCAAAACATTGAGACAAAGTTGTTTGCAAAGATAAATGGGTAAACATGTGGATGAAAATATGAATAGCGTAGGCAAAGCGTTTGTTTGGGTTGTCATGTACACAATGGTCTTCAAGTATTCACCAGGTCGACAAGTGGCCCATTAACCTAGGTGGAAAATGATGAGCATGCTTGAATCCCATCACTCAGTGCAGATGGACAGAAGGTGTGCATGCATCATGGCAGGGGATGTGGCCAAACAATAAAGGAAGGGAACAAACCCTCGCTCGGAGAAAAGAATGCTCTTCTTGTTATATGTGAGGGGGTGATGGCTTGTCAAACTTGTTCTATCTGAAACACTGCTGATGGAAGCATGGAAGTCATCTATAAAGAGCGAGCATATGTTGCTTGCCGGTGGAATCAACGTGCTAGTGGAAGTAACCATAACTCTGCCTTCCTCAGTCTTTCTTCTAAAAATGTCTTTCTTTTTTCAGGTCCCTCTTCCACCTGTTTTAGAAAAGAGCTGACCTAAACAGGATCTTCTTCGTATTATACCAAAGGAGTTGGTCAATAGATCATCTCATTGAGGGAGAGGCAGATGTGAGGAGTGAGGAGGAACAAACAGCCTCCGCGTAATAGGGATTATGGGCAAACCATCCAATTAGTACCCCCTGTCCTCTCAATGGATGAAAGGAGAGGGTTGAGAGGATATCCCCTTCAGAACGCTCACTAGGTTCAGCCACCCTTGCTGGGAGGAACTGATCATTGCAGTAATAGGGACTGATCCTCAAAGTCGGCAGAGGTGCAATTCTTCCCAAATGATGCTGCAGCTCCTGTTCTCTGGGAGGAGAACTCATCAACAGTTAGTTCTAAAGACCTTGCAGAACCTGGATGGGGCCAGCTATGAGTTCACGGTGTTCAGGGCAAATCCATGTTGCGTTAAGCTGCTCAATATCCTGCACACACTATTGTCTGCACTTTGCAGGGTGGATCCATGGATTGGTTGTTCATCTACATAAGGCTGGACTGTGATTCCTTCTTCATGTCATCACCTGACCAGGGGAGCCAGGATCTAGATGAAGACACTTGATGTCCGTCTTAGTCCAAAGCTGTGGATGGAAATCTGGAAGTCCATTAATGAGAATTTCAAGAGCCTTTGATCTGATGACGTGATTGGTTCGGAAAGGTAAGCCTCCATATGTTATTTGATGTTATGTTATCTTGCATTTGTATAGCGCCCCCTGCACAATGCTATAGTGTAAAACTGCTGTGAGGAGTGATCACCTTTCTGCAGATTACAAACCGAAAACCAAAGGAAGTAGCATAACAGTACATTCAGCAGTAGTAGAAGAGAGAAATAGTTCAGGACAATTCTGGTCTATACAGAA